>NW_027361732.1:12940000-13550000 GCF_039654945.1 Dendrobates tinctorius
CCACTGTGTCAAAGGCAGCCGACAGGTCCAGGAGGAGGAGGACAGAGTAGTGTCGCTTGCTCTTGGCAGTTAAGAGGTCATTGGTGACCTTAGTAAG
Source organism: Dendrobates tinctorius (assembly GCF_039654945.1). Classification (NCBI taxonomy): domain Eukaryota; kingdom Metazoa; phylum Chordata; class Amphibia; order Anura; family Dendrobatidae; genus Dendrobates; species Dendrobates tinctorius. Next base: position 12,940,098 of record NW_027361732.1, read on the forward strand.
GGCAGTTTCAGTGGAGTGGTGTGACCGGAAGCCAGATTGTAAGCGGTCGAAGAGGGAGCAAGAAGAGAGATGGGAGGACAGTTCAAGGTAGACGTGTTGTTCCAGTAGCTTGGAGGCGTATGGGAGAAGTGATATAGGGCGATAGCTAGATACAGAGGATGGGTCAAGAGAGGGCTTTTTGAGGATAGGTGTGATGGAGGCATGTTTAAAGCTTGAGGGGAAAACACCAGTTGTTAGTGATAGGTTGAAGAGATGGGTTAGGGTTGGGATGAAGACTGTGGTGAGGTTTGGGATGAAGTGGGATGGGATCGGGTCGAGTGCACAGGTGGTGAGTAGTGTTGAGCATTCCGATACCGCAAGTATCGGGTATCGGCCGATACTTGCTGTATCGGAATTCCGATACCGACTTCCGATATTTTTTCAATATCGGAATTCGGCATCGGAATCGGAAGTTCAGTTGATTGACGGCCTGACGTCATCATGATGCGCGGTGTGTGCGCATCATGATGCGCCGTCATTTCGGGCCTTCCGGGGGTCTCTGCCGGCCTGCCGGGGGGCTGTGCCGGCCTGCCGGGGGGCTGTGTGGACTGCCCGGGGTCTCTGCCGGCCTGCCGGGGGGCTGTGCCGGCCTGCCGGGGGGCTGTGCACCCTGTGGGGGTCTGTACCGGCCTGCCGGGGGGCTGTGCCGGCCTGCCGGGGGGCTGTGCTGATGTCCGGGGGTCTGTGCAAGCATCGTCCGATGGGACTACAAGTCCCATCGGGCGATGCCTGCTACCATGACAGTGATTGACACATTAGCCAATGATGGGACAGTAGTAGTCCCATCATCCGGCTAATGTGTTAAATGTTAAAAAAAAAAAAAAAAAAATACTACATACATACTACATGCTACATACATACTACATATATACTACATGCATGCTACATACATACTACATGCTACATACATACTACATATATACTACATGCATGCTACATACATACTACATGCTACATACATACTACATATATACTACATGCATGCTACATACTACATGCTACATACATACTACATATATACTACATGCATGCTACATACATACTACATGCATGCTACATACATACTACATGCTACATACATACCACATATATACTACATACATACAATACATTCATACAATACATACATAGACATACAGTACATATAACATAGAGTAACATACTTACCAATACTTGTCACATTGTTCCCCGAAGCCATTGTCTTTTCCGGGATAAATATTAACATAACAAACCACAAAAATACTCACCCACGATCCGAAGCAGTCCACGAGTGTGTCCCACGACGATCTTGGGTAGAGAACTGCAGCATCAGCTGATGCTGCCGTTCTCTACGGGCTGCAGGAATCCAATGACGGAAGGTAGGTATCCTTCCGCACTGTATTCCTCCGCCACTTAAAAAAAAAAAAGTCCCTAGTCTCACTTTATGCCATTGCTGTGTGGGAAATTCCCACACAGCAATGGCATAAAGTGAGACTAGGGACTTTTTTTTTTTTTAAGTGGCGGAGGAATACAGTGCGGAAGGATACCTACCTTCCGTCATTGGATTCCTGCAGCCCGTAGAGAACGGCAGCATCAGCTGATGCTGCAGTTCTCTACCCAAGATCGTCGTGGGACACACTCGTGGACTGCTTCGGATCGTGGGTGAGTATTTTTGTGGTTTGTTATGTTAATATTTATTCCGTAGACGACAATGGCTTCGGGGAACAATGTGACAAGTATTGGTAAGTATGTTACTCTATGTTATATGTACTGTATGTCTATGTATGTATTGTATGAATGTATTGTATGTATGTAGTATATATGTGGTATGTATGTAGCATGTAGTATGTATGTAGTATGTATGTAGCATGCATGTAGCATGTAGTATGTATGTAGCATGCATGTAGTATATATGTAGTATGTATGTAGCATGCATGTAGTATATATGTAGCATGTATGTAGTATGTATGTGGTATGTATGTAGCATGTAGTATATATGTAGCATGCATGTAGTATATATGTAGTATGTATGTAGCATGTATGTAGTATATATGTAGTATGTATGTAGTATATATGTAGCATGCATGTAGTATATATGTAGTATGTATGTAGTATATATGTAGCATGCATGTAGTATATATGTAGTATGTATGTAGTATATATGTAGCATGTATGTAGTATGTATGTAGCATGCATGTAGTATGTATGTAGCATGCATGTAGTATATATGTAGTATGTATGTAGCATGCATGTAGTATATATGTAGCATGCATGTAGTATGTATGTGGTATGTATGTAGTATATATGTAGTATGTATGTAGTATATATGTAGCATGTATGTAGTATGTATGTAGCATGCATGTAGCATGTAGTATGTATGTAGCATGCATGTAGTATATATGTAGTATGTATGTAGCATGCATGTAGTATATATGTAGCATGCATGTAGTATATATGTAGTATGTATGTAGTATATATGTAGCATGTATGTAGTATGTATGTAGCATGCATGTAGCATGTAGTATGTATGTAGCATGCATGTAGTATATATGTAGTATGTATGTAGCATGCATGTAGTATATATGTAGCATGCATGTAGTATATATGTAGTATGTATGTAGTATATATGTAGCATGTATGTAGTATGTATGTAGCATGCATGTAGCATGTAGTATGTATGTAGCATGCATGTAGTATATATGTAGTATGTATGTAGCATGCATGTAGTATATATGTAGCATGCATGTAGTATATATGTAGTATGTATGTAGTATATATGTAGCATGTATGTAGTATGTATGTAGCATGCATGTAGCATGTAGTATGTATGTAGCATGCATGTAGTATATATGTAGCATGCATGTAGTATATATGTAGTATGTATGTTGCATGTAGTATGAATGTAGCATGTATGTAGTATGTAGTATGAATGTAGCATGTATGTAGTATGTAGTATGAATGTAGCATGTCATTTTTTTTTTTTTTTTACATTTAACACATTAACCGGATGATGGGACTACTACTGTCCCATCATTGGCTAATGTGTCAATCACTGTCATGGTAGCAGGCATCGCCCGATGGGACTTGTAGTCCCATCGGACGATGCCTGCACAGACCCCCGGAGCCTGCACAGACCACCGGCAGGCCGGCACAGCCCCCCGGCAGGCCGGCACAGCCCCCCGGCAGGCCGGCACAGCCCCCCGGAGCCTGCACAGACCACCGGCAGGCCGGCACAGACCACCGGAGCCTGCACAGACCCCCTGGCAGGCCGGCACAGCCCCCCGGCAGGCCGGCACAGCCCCCCGGCAGGCCGGCACAGCCCCCCGGAGCCTGCACAGACCACCGGCAGGCCGGCACAGACCACCGGAGCCTGCACAGACCCCCTGGCAGGCCGGCACAGCCCCCCGAAAGGCCCGTACAGACCCCAGAGAGGCTGTACAAGGGCAGGAAAGGGTTTTTCTTATTCCGATACCGGAAGTCCCATAGACTTGAATGGGACTTCCGGTATCGGAATCGGCGATACCGATACTTTTTTTAAAGATCGGCCGATACCATCCGATACGATACTTTGAAGTATCGGATGGTATCGCTCAACTCTAGTGGTGAGATGTGATCTTGAGAGTAGATTCAGAAGGATCTAGAGAAGCTTGAACAATGGGCATCGACTAATAGAATGGTGTATAACAGGCAGAAATGCAAAAGTCTACATCTGGGCAAGAAAAACTAAAAAACTAAAATTACATCTACAGAATGGGAGGAATAGAACTAAGCAACGGCATGTGTGAAAAAGACTTTGGTATACTAATAGATCACAGAATGAACATGAGTCAACAGTGTGTCATTTTCTCAATAAGGATAGTAGACCTGTAGGATCCAAGCCTTATTCACCCTACCCACACACCTTACTGTACTATAAATGTGATAGTAATTTTTTTATGTTGCCTTATTTTCCCTTAATTCAATTAGTACTTTTAAAACCAACATTGCAAGATCTCGTAAAGGGTATCTGTCACCAGGTTTTTTGCCACCTAATCTAAAAGCAGTGTCATTTAGGGCCAGAGATCCTGATTACAGCAATATATCTCTTACTGCTTGCTGTAGTTTTAATAAAAATCAGTTTTATAAGCAGGAGATTGTCACTACAGGACTAGTAAACCTGTTCAATTGTAGTCCTCCATATTCATGAGCTTTGTATTATCTCGGCCCAACCAGAGATTGGCAGGTTTCTACCTTTGCACAGTGCACACAAAAAGATGCCAATCAGTGATGTGGGTGGGGTTATACAGAGCTCAGCATTCAGAGAACTGGTAGATCTGCAGCAGATAAAACTGAATTTATCAAAACTGCAGTAATCACCTCAGTATGTGATGTAATAAGATGAGCTGAGACAGAGTCAGCGGTTTCCTGTTCCCTTTGGAGCCAGAACTATCAGTACTGTCACCACTGTTGAAGGGGGAGGGTTCTTCTGGGAGGGGAGGACCTTCACGCTGGACAGCAGGGGTGCAGGGAATATATAAGGGACTGAGCTCGGGAACGGGTCAGACTTGGCGGGAAAGCGACAAGAGAAGGTTGACTCCCTCTCCGGTGCTCCGACTGCTAACTCCACACCATCCAGTGGACCACCCGCTACCGCAGTCTGTGAATGTGCCCACGGTTCCTGAGGAATCTACGCAAAGGACTGTTTCTACGTTCCAGCGCACTCAAGCCGAGCGGGATACATCAGCACCGTAGGGAGACAGTGCTTCTCGTTCCTCCTTAAAAGAGCCAGAGACATTGTCCACAATTTGCGACGCCATCAAATTTACCACAGTGACTCATCACGCATGATAGATTTGGTGTGTGTGAAAGCAGTTTGCGGGGATGCAGTGACAGACAGAAGGCAGAGCAAGGGTTAACAAGTCTGACAGATTTAATGTAACAGGGGATTAACTCCTCACAGGGAGATAAAGGGTTAACTGGGGGAATAACAGTACAATTATAAAGGATATGAAAAGTTAATAAACAATGGGACAGCAGTTCTTTAGCGCACTTTTCGTGTCAGGAATCCTTCAAAGGATGGCGCCGGCAACGGCTGGTGCGGTGTTGGTTCTATGAGATTCTGTGGGCAACGACAGTCCATCTTCTGGCGGCAGCGGTTGGTCTCCGGCACCTTCCGTTGAGCCCCTAGTCCATGAGCATATGCAGCAGACACAAACCAGGCTGCAGCAGTATCAGAGTCCACCATGGGCGGGCAGGGATATGCCGGTAAGGTGGGTCACAGACGTCTATTCAGCACCCGGCTCTCTCCTGACACAAGCGCTGTACTCACGGTCGAGATACGCATGGCACCTCACTTTCTGCCAGTTACTGGGAACACCGCGCTTCTTCCTCTGTGTGGTCCCCACTAGTGACGGCGGGAGTATCAAGACATGGGATGGTGCGGTCCGGCTGTTCAAGGGGCAGAGCGCAGCTCCTTCCCTGCTGCATGCTGCCTGCTCCCGCCAAGATTGACTGTTTCCGCGTGTGCTGTCCCTGTACTCGCTCAGCCACGCCCCCTGCTTCCCAGTGCAAAAGTACATCCGGTCTCTTACTCCTTCCCACGGACAACAGGGGAGACAGCCCCGACAGTTCCGGACCTGGCACAGGTACCCACGGCCTGGGTTCCACACGTCAGATGGGTCCTGTTACTGTATGTCATGATCCAGACCGGGTTTTTAGTCCTGTCTTTCCATGTTCATGGTCTGGTCATTTCAGGGGTTAACTTTTCTCAGCCTCAGTCTGGTCTCAGGTTTGCTATTTAGCTCCACTGCATCCTGCAGGCGGTGTCAGCTATAGTTCTGCCTTCGGCATGTGTATCTGACTCTGGTATATCCTGATTTGTCCTGCTGTGATCCCTGACTTGCCCTGTGCCTGTTTATTCCCTTTGTCTGTCCTGACTTAGTGTTTCCCTGTAAGTTTGTTAACTCCCTGGTTTTTACTTGGCTTGCATGCGGACCTGCTTCTGTCTTCTGTCTTTGTCTTATCCGCTTCCGACCGTTGCTGACTCCCTGGCTTGTTTCTGACCACATGTACTGCTGTGATCTGTTGGTGCTTGTGCTGCTGATCAGTGTTGCTACGCTGTGTGTCTCTTCACTCACCAGCACCCCCTGGTGGAGGTTGTGTAATACTGCACTGCAGTAGCATGACACTGTAAATTTTTCTTTATGCCTGAGCCAGGCACAACTGAGACAAAGTTGGCGTCTGGTATCCATAACCGTGTCAGAAAACCCTCAACCTGAACCAGCTCTAAATCAATCCAACAACTGATACACTGGATAATTGATAACATAGAAAATCACGGGCTTAGTTCTGTTTTTTTTTTTCCCTCCAGCGTGTAACAGGATTGTCTGGCTTTGAGTTTCTTTTTTGCACTTATATTTTGATGCAATTTGGCGCTTATTAAGCCATTGTCTTTCTCACAACATCCACAACCCTTTTCACTAAGCTACCCTCACAAAATGAAATATTTCCAACAAATAATGAACACATTACGTCTTACTGTTTATCCATTTTGGCCAACTATGTGCCAAATTTTGGTGCATTTGGCGACAAGGTCTAGGGGCAAACATGAGTAAATCTGTCCTATTGTTCCTTTAAGCTGGGTTCCATTATATGATGAAATCTCAGCGAGAGAAGGATCTGGAAATACAGTTTGCATGAGCATTATGCCACTGTTTGTTTGAGACTGCACTTGCAGTCCCCAGACACTTGTTAACATCCCTAATCTCCCAACCTAATTACATCTTTTTTTTCTGAAAACCTAATGAAACTTATGTTTAATTCCCAAGAAAGCCAGATATAAAAATGATGCCATCCATGAAGCCGGTGCTTTTATTTCCTTGTGTGGCTTCCATAATGTGTTAATGAAGTATCTAGGATTCATTTTTTCAATTATATGATAAAATTATATTAAAGTTTTTATCAATGTAAATAAATTAACTTGACTGATATTAAATATAGAGAGGGTGCAGATTAAATTATGGAGAGTAGGCAGTTACATTTGGGTCTCGACTGGATCTTAGACATTCAGAAAATGTGAGATTGAGATAAAATAGAAATGAAGCTGAGAAGTTCCCTATCTGCACTGAAAACCTGGCTTTAGACATTATTCTAGTTCTGATTTACTACATAATTTTATAATATATGTGTAACCCAAATGCAGAATGCGACTATACTGATATGTCTTCTGAGTTCAATATGGCCTATGATACGTGTGCTGTAATGATAACCACACGTGCCTTTGCTGGGTTCCTCTCCCCTGAGAGCCGTTCCATCATCTTTATCTTCAGTGTTGTTTTTTTAGGCCTCTTTCACACTTCAGTTTTTTGCATCAGCCAAAATCCGCCAAAAGGACGGATGGCGGATCCGTTTTAGTACTGATGACAACGGATGCCACCCGTCCGTTTTTTTGACGGATCCGACAAATGAAGAATTTTAAAGGAATCGCAGCCTGGAAAAGGAAGGAGAGAGAGAGAGAGAGAGAGAGAGATTTGTCCGGCACCCAGAAAGAATTTCGGGTTAAACGAGTGTCTGGAGGATCCGCCACAGAAAAAAACATTGCAAGCTCTGTTTTGAAATCTTTGAGGATGGTGACGGACAGGAACTTTTGGCGGATCCGCAAAAAAAACGGATGCAACGGACGGCAATCCGTCACAATCCGCCAATAATGGAAGTCAATGGGGAGAAAAACGGATCCTCAAAAGAAAATTGCGGATCCGTTTTTTTCAAAACCTGGCGGATTGTGACTGATTGTAAAAATTGAAGTGTGAAAGAGGCCTTAAGTGCTTAAAAAGCCGACAAAGACTAAGCTATATAGAAATGACTCTAGATGATAAGGCAGTCACTCAATAAAGATCCTTTTCTGAAAAGCTGGTCCTAAAATAATAGTTCTGTTTTGCCGGTATTTTGGGGGACAACTTATAACTAAAATGTGGACTGAGAAACATGGCATTCAAACCTTCTTTGCCCAGCTAAGTTAGATGTCTTGTGCTAAAACTGATGCCAACAGACTTTAAAAAAAAACTTGAGATCTGTAGTATTGGTTCCCAATTTTTATTCTAAGCTGGATGGAAAGAAGATGGGCGTTGCGGACATATGGGTATGAACCCATAGTAGGTACAGCATTGTCCTAACAAAGATAGTAGAATCCAACTCTATTCAGTGAAATACGTTCTTTTTAGATGGGAGAATAAAAGGTTATTAATATTTATTAAGCTTGCTAATAACAATAATAATAAATTTATTTCCAAAGCGCCAACATATAGTCCGCAGCACTGTACATATTTTAGAGGACTTTACAGTCATCACTGTATATCGGCACAGCTGCTCATGGTATTTTGTGTAATGTGGTGGCGGCAGCAAATCAGTAGCCGCTCTTCAACTGAAGCTTAACTATCTCATCAAAGTAGATGTACTGGCTCTCAGCTGACGAGCGGCTTACTGGGAACGGCAACGCCAAAAATCGCTGGAACAGCTCTGCTACAGGGGGTGAATATACAGTACACTGTTTTTCCAGTAATTTGGATCCAGACTTGATTAACTGTTGTTGCCCAGGACAAAATTTCAACTGTGAGGATAGACTCTGACATACCATGTGTCATTAATATACAATTAAGCTCAGAAATATTTGGACAGTGACTGAATCATCGTGATTTGGGCTCTGTATCACACTATTTTCTATTTAAAATGAAACAACTGAGATGCGATTGAAGTGTTGACTTTCAGGTTTTAATTTAAGGGGCTGAATAAAAATATCCTGTGAAACATTTAGGAACTGCAACAATTTTTCTACAAAGCCTCCTTATTTCAGGGACTCAAAAGTATTAGCAAAAATTAACTTTTCTGGAAATAAAATGTCATGTTTAATACTTTGTAGAGAATCCTTTGCCAGGAATGCCTGCCTGAAATCTGAGCCATGGACGTCACCAAATGCTGGGCACCAGAGTGAAGCGGTGAAGAGCGGGTGGTAAATCTGTTTTTCATCTAACTAGAAGTCTGAAGCCCTGATCTATCAAATAGTTTTCATCAGAATTCCTGGAGTCAAGCCACACTTCCCACTAGGCTCTGCACCACTCAGGAGCCATATTATCTCAGCTGTTAATGAGTGCTATCCAGCAACCATCTTCTACTGCCAGTTCAGCCCTGCTATTACTAGTGCTGTTTGCTCCCATAACTCAAATTAATTTACCAGATTACCAGCCAGTCTTCTATTCCTGATGTCGCCTACATCCTAAAATCTGCTGAATCAAGATACCTGATTACCAACTCACCTCAGCTATTCCCGATGCCATCCCAGAGTTCTGCTGAATGAAGATATCTGCAAACCTATTCGTCTCTGCTATTTCTGTGTGCTACCCCAATCCTGCAGCAAAGTGATTGATTGCCTACCCAATTGTGCTGTATCTGTATGATACTGTACTTCTGAAACAAAGTATAAGATTGCCTACACAACTCTACTATTGGTGTATGCTACTGCACTTCTGCAACAAGATGTCTGATTGCCTACTCAACTCTGCTTTTCTTATTCTGTCTACACATCTGGCTCTGCTGCATCTAGTACATGTAGCTCTGCTGATCCACCTGCTGTCCTGCATATCCACCTCATCTGGTCTTTGCTGTACCATATGCCAATCAGTAGGTCTAGCTCTTCTGCATCAGCGGTTCTCATCCGTGCTGCTCACTCCGAGCTATGGCTTAGAGCAGGGGTCCCCAACCTGTAGCTCAGGAGCCACATGTGGCTCGCAGTCCCATGAATTGTGGCTCGCGACTGTCTGTCAACTTGGTGCATTAAGTCCAGGTCTAGCAAACAGATATGAAGAGCACATCTCAAAATGGTGAATTTTCTGAGTAGCCCTGCACAGAAGTGTAGATCTGGATGCACATTTACTGGTTTTAGGGGTTTAGAGATGTTTTAGGTATGGTATGATGGAGGATGGTACTACCTGTTAGAGGAGGTGCTCAAAGCTGGTTTGGTGTGTTTGGAGTTCTTGATGGGAGAATACTGAACGGGGGCATTGTGGGAACCCCTGGATCTCAGTGTACTGCTTTGGAGTGATTTCTGTGGAAAAGCTTTGACTATCATTATACCTGTAATGGGGACTTTGGTTGACACTACTTTGAAGGGGGAGGGAGCTGGATGTGGCTCGTGACCCTCTCTCAGGGCTGAATGTGGCTCGCGACCCTCTCTCTAAGCTGAATGTGGCTCTCAAGGTCAGAAAGGTTGGGGACCACTGGCTTAGAGAATCCACCTCACTAATGAATTACAATAGTAGCAGAAATGACAACAGATGTGTACATTTCTCAGACACGTGAAAGAAGGTGTGTTATATTTATAAAGAGGATTATGCCACTTAACAAATATGGTGTATATTCCACCTGTTTCATCAAACCGGATGTAGAAAACACCAGTCTTGATTAATCAGGGCATGACGCGTTATCACAACTGTGGACAGGCCCATGTTTCTCTTGACTTGTTTGTGGTGTCCCAGAATTCAGTTTTTATGTTGTCTATGTTTTATTTGAATTTTTGTTTATAATAGAACATAATAGTTAAATTGATGTACACAATAGGATATTAGTTATACCAAAAAGTGGCAAATGGTAGCAGGGTAGCTGTACATAAAGGGAATAATCACATAAGTGTTATTCAGATCCATAATGTTTGCATATCCATAGTAAATCAATGTAATTATTAACCAAAACTGGAAAAATCATACCCACACTCAGAATAACTGAGTACTTAGAAGAGCGTAATTTTTTTGGTACTAGAAAAACATTGAATTAAACCTATAATGACCTCATCCAAAAGAAATTAGATTAAGTGCCAAAGAAACAATATCCAAAAATATATCCAAATTGTAACTGACAATTAAATTCACAGTCACTAAAGAAAAACCAGCCTTATTGGTACTGGGCAGTGTGGTCTTTATTCATCATGGCATATGGTGGGTATAGGTCTTTTTGCACTTATGCTATCTACTGAGAGCGCTTTTGGAGGGGGTCTTTTACCACTTAATTGAGGTCTGCCTACCTTTATTTATTATATGGTTGGTTATTTATCACTTTAGAACTCTGTGCTGTTCAGGACCGTCTTTACAATTGTGAGTTTTTATAATTCCCAGGTCCCTGTGATTTATGTCAATTTATGCGGTTTCCTATACCCTCATTATTTTGATGTATTGATGGATTTTCATTAGTGTTTGTTTATGTATTTAATTGTCAATTTAATAAAATTTGGATACATTTTTGGATATTGTTTCATAGGTACTTAATTTAATTTTTGGGTGAGGTACTTAATAGCAAAATCAATATAAGTATGAAATACTCTTGTTTAATGATCATTTATTTAAAGGGAACCTGTCAGCAGGATTGTGCTCAGTAACCTACACACAGTGTCAGGTTGGCTCTGTTATGCTGATTACAATGATACCTTGGTTGATGAAATCTGTCTTGTGGTTGTCGTTGTTTAATCTTTATCTTCAGATTTTATTTTTTGATATCCCTGTGCCCTGGGACGGCCTGTGGGGGGGTCTTCATGTGGTGCTCTGATTCATAATGCAGACTGCTGATAGGTCACTCACCCCTCAATGACCTGCCCCCTAGTTAACATAATGTATATATATATATATATATATATATATATATATTTCTGCTGTTTTAAAGTTTTGTTTTTTTCCTCCTTTCTTCCAAGAGTTTTAGTTTTCTGTCCATATAGACGTATGAGGGCTTGTTTGATGCGGGACAAGTGGTACTTTCAAATTACCACATTCACATAGTGTACTGGAAAACTGTAACAAAATTGCAAATGTAAGGGGCGGGGCAATGTAGCAGAGCCGTGAGGACGCACCTTGGGAGAGCTCCTATAATCCGTTCAATTATCCTGACACAGAGCCTGCTGAGAGTGATTTATTTGCCTGTGGCACGGTCCCCCGGGCTCCTGACAACATCCAGCTTCCTGGGAGGTGCGTGGGCGGCTTCAGTGAGAGGGCCCCCACGGCTGTTCCAGCAAGGAGTGAGGCCTGTAGTGGACGGCGGCGGCCATCTTTTCCTGTGTCTCCTGCAGAGAGATGAATGCCATCTGTCGGATCCCACTCCTGAGGAGACCTGTGGGCTGACTCAGTGATTCTCGGAGGTATTTGCAGGGGAATACGGTGTGAGCTCTGAGAAATGAGCCCAGTGCTTCCCTGGTCACAATAAACTAGCCCACGGCTCCTGTCATTTCAGAGGTCTGTACACACAGGCTGTGGCCCCCCTGCAGGCACTGCAATACATCCTGTGCTGCAGGACCTGGGTGACGATCTCAGGCTTGTCATAAATCAACACTTCACCCTGTGACCCTATTCTGAGCTGGCTGCATTCCTTTCTACTGCCCAGCGTAAAGGAGCACATATATAGTAGATTAGCACTATAGCTGCTGGAGTCGGAGAAAAGAGGGGATTTTGTGGTCACACGTTTATTCAGCTTGCCATTTGCATCACTGTTCAATATGAATCATTCAAAAGGGTCGGGGGCAGCTGACAAACTGAAAGAATTTGCAAGAACTGATCCATCCGACAGTGCACGATCACTCAGGCATAATTCATCACATGCTAAAACTACAGATCAGCGTAAAAACCACACTTCTGATAGTGAGGGAGGTGGGGACCAGGATGATCTGACTCTTAGACAAGCATCCAAACAGTTAATGCAGGCCTTATCTTTAACTAGAGCATCCCTTACAGAAAAGATAGAGGATGTGCACTCTGAGGTGGGCCGTCTCCGACAGGATATGCAAATCATGAGGGGGCGCATTACAGAAGTGGAAACGAGAGTATCCCACTTAGAAGACAATCTCCCACCCATGGAAACTAAGTTAACAAGAGTGGCCAGCTCTATAAATACCTGGAAGCAAAAAGCGGATGATCTTGAAAGTAGACGGCGCCAAAATAACATTCTGATTATAGGATTGCCGGAGCGCTCAGAGGGTTAGCAACCTGAGCGATTCTTAGAGGGCTGGCTTAAGGATAATCTTGGAGATGAATTCTCCTCCACGTTTTCTGTGGAAAGGGCTCACAGGGTCCCCACAAGGCAACTTCCACCGGGCAGTCCATCTAGACCATACCTGGCGCGCCTCCTCAATTGTAAAGACAGAGATGCTATATTACGTCTGGCATGTCAGAAAAGCCCTATTAAGTTTAACAATGCCACGATTTCGATCTTCTCCAATTTCTCTATGGAACTCCAAAAGCAAAGGGCACAATTCATGGACATTAAGAAGCAGCTCAGAGAAAAAAACATCATATACTCAATGATATATCCAGCTCGTCTCCACATTGTCCATGAGGACTCTTCCATGTTCTTTATGGATCCAGCGGAGGCAGCTGAGTGGTTACACTCTCACACGGGATCTCATGGAAATAAGTCCTGATACGTTTGCAGCTAATTGACATTTATCCGAAGAACTGTAGCATTGGAGCTCCTTCCACTGGCGTCCGACTTCACAACCATACCGGACACTGTTTCCAGTGAGGGTATCCCCATGTTGGATGTATGATAGGAGCGCAGGACTTTGCCCCTTTATTTTTGAACTTCTTATTGTTCTCTATTTCTTGTTAGTTTTGTTTGTTGTAGTTTTTATCGATATTGCTGCCAAAGATCTTTATGTGTTGCCTATAAACTCCACTCGCATCATACGGTATCTCATACCTAAATGAGGGGACATGGATTCTGAAATTGTCTGTATGACCTGGAATGTGAGGGGTCTTGGGACTCCTCGCAAGAGAATTAAGGTCTTTTCCCAGATTAAGCGCCATCACCCCCACATCGTGGCTCTGATCGAGACGCATCTCACCAGGGATTCAGCCCGACATGTACAGAAGCCATGGGTACAGTGGTTTCTTCACGCATGTCATACTAGCTACTCGAGAGGGGTTTCATTGTTGATACATAGAGATTTGAGATGGGAGGTCAGGGAGGTTCGAAGAGACCCAGAAGGCCGCTTTGTTTTTGTATGCGCACTGATCAACTCCAAGACATACGTCATACTATTCGTATACAATCCCCCCCAGTCAATATGTCAATTCTTCAGATGGCAATGCGCTTTGCTCTAAATTATGCTGATGCACACATTATATGTATGGGGGACTTTAATCTAGTTATGGATGACTGTCTCAATAGAATTAGACTGGATAGAGAGACTTCTGGAGGGACCTTCTCTTTACCCTCATCTCCCTCTTCACTGGCGCTGTTTATGGAGGATAGTGGTTGGTTGGATCTGTGGAGGATGCGCCACCCCGGGGTCAAGGAATACACCTGTCACTTGTCTATTAAACGTACTCTATCCCGTATAGACTACATATTTGGTTCCAGTAGCTTAGTGATGTGGGTGGTTGACACAGAACATGGTAACAATGGAATTTCAGATCATAGCCCGATTATACTTAGACTTAATTTTGGCCAATCAAAACACAATACTTTTTGGAAACTAAATCCATTTTGGCTGAAATTGATAGGCTCTGATGACAGAACTATAGACCAATTAGATTGTTTCATCTCGTCTCACCCTGAACCCCAGGATACTAATCTGTTTCGGGATGCCCTTTAGGCGTATTTGAGAGGATGTTTGTCCTCTACGATCACTTATATTAAAAAGATGACCTCGAGAGAAGATGACGAGATGGAACAACGACTTAAAGACTCCGAAGCAGCATATCTATCTAACCAGACTAATGAAAATAGAGTGGTATGGCTGACTTCCCATAGGCTATATACTCAGCACATGGACACCAAATCTAAGCACAAATTATTTTTTACTCGGCAATCCTATTTTGAACTAGGGAATCAGGCAGGTAAATTTTTGGCTTTTCTGGTGCGTCAGCATAACACATCTAACACCATACTCCAGATCCGAACATTGGATAATTCAACAGTGACATCAACTGAAGATATACTTCACTGTTTTTATGAGTATTATACAACATTATAGAATTCAACGAGTGGTCTTGATACTCCACAATGCCTAAATTACCTATCAGATATAGAATTCCCCACACTGGATGCTACCCAGCGAGCCTTTTTGGATGCTGATTTTACTATAGAGGAAATTAAAAATGCTATGATGCCTTTGGCCCCTGGAAAGGCTCCTGGACCAGATGGGTTCCCTGTTGAAATGTATAGAAAATATCAAGATATTCTGGCACCACTTCTTCTAAAAGTATTTCAAGGGATCTTGAGGGGGGACTGCTTACCTGACTCCTTTTATGAAGCAAATATTATCATTCTCAAGAAAGAAGGGAAGGACCCCCTTCATTCAGCGTCTCCCACTCCCACACCACCTCCTCATCCCACCCTCTCTCTGTTGGAGTCCCCCAAGGCTCTGTTTTAGGACCCCTACTCTTCTCAATCTATACACTTGGTCTGGGGCAACTCATAAAGTCCCACGGATTCCACTACCACCTTTTTGCTGATGACACTCAGATCTACCTCTCTGGCCCAGACGTCACCTCTCTGCTGTCCAGAATCCCAGAGTGTCTATCAGCCATATCCTCCTTCGTCTCCTCTCGCTTCCTCAAACTCAATGTAGACAAATCTGAACTCATCATCTTTCCTCCATCTCACAGATCTTCTTTACCCGACCTAGCTATAACAATTAATGACATCACACTTTCCCCAGTACCGGAAGTCCGCTGCCTCGGAGTAATCTTTGACTCTGCCCTGTCCTTCAAACCGCACATCCAAGCTCTTTCTACCTCCTGTCGCCTTCAGCTCAAAGATATTTCCAGAATCTGTCCTTTCCTCAACTGTTATGAATGAGTCACCGTAGGAGGCAAAAACAGAAATACTAGCTAAGTCCAGAAAAACAGAGAAGTTGGCAGCTATCGGATTGCAGACCCCTGAACCTAACAACAACAACTAGCAGTAGCCGTGGGGGGTTCCTACGGTGCCCTAGACCCCTCAATCACAGCCGGAGAACTGCATAGCCTAAAGTCAGAAAGGGAAATCTAAACTGCCCCAGAGCAGACCCCAAAGCAATAGGCAGCCCCCAACATATAATGACGGTGAAGCAAGATGAAAAAACACTCACACAGATAGAAAGATAGGCTGAGCAAATGATGGGGCCCAAGCTAACTAAATAGGACAGAATAGAAAAGCTGCTGTCTGCAATCCGCCAAAACCCTCTCAAAACAAGAGCCAACAGACTGATAGAGAAAAAAGCCCTGAAGACGCTAGGCTTCAAAAAGACTATATCAGTACTCAGGTATTTTCTGAAGACAGAGCAAAAAGGAATTCAGCTCACCCAGCAGGGAAAGGCAGAAATCCAAAAAACAAGGCAAAACAAAACCAAAACACAAATGCAAAAAGTAGAGCAGAAAACTTAGCTTTTGAGGAGCAGGAATCAGACTGGTCTCCAAGAATCCCTCAGAGTAATCACCCGCAAGGTAGAAGGGCGTCGGCTGCCTTATATCCAGTCAGCAATTCCAGTCATCCAGTCATCATCATTCTGATCAGGTGCTTTGTAATCAGCCTCACTACCTTCCTTCACCAGAAGAGGGAGTTCATCAGACCTCAATGGTGAAGGGGAAAATGAACTCACAACACTCAACCCTCAATCTACTAAAATGCTTGTGCATGCCCTCATCTCCCGCCTCGACTACTGCAACATCCTTTTCTGTGGTCTCCCTGCTAACACCCTCGCACCTCTCCAGTCCATCCTTAACTCTGCCGCCCAACTAATTCATCTCTCTCCTCGCTACTCCTCCGCTTCTCCCCTCTGCAAATCTCTTCACTGGCTCCCATTCCCTCAGCGTATCCAGTTCAAATTACTAATTCTGACCTACAAGGCCATCTATAACCTGTCTCCCCCATATGTCTCTGAACTAATCTCCCGATACCTTCCCTCACGTAATCTCCGGTCCTCCCAAGACCTCCTTCTCTCCTCCACACTTATTCGCTCCTCACCCAACCGCCTCCAAGACTTCTCCCTAATAGCCCCTATTCTCTGGAATGCTTTGCCCCAACAAGTCTGACTATCAACCACATTTGGATCCTTCAGACGGAACCTGAAAACCCACCTCTTCATGAAAGCCTACATCCTGCAATGACCCCGCTACCTCCTTCTCTCTCACCACTACCGGTGATATCACCTCAACCAACACCGGAACTGCTGCAACCCACAAACCTACTGTCTCCTTCCCCACCATCCTGTAGCATGTAAGCCCGAAAGGGCAGGGTCCTCTCTCCACTCTGTATCAGTCTGTCATTGTTAGTTTGTTTACTGTAAGTGATATCTATAATTTGTATGTAACCCCTTCTCATGTACAGCACCATGGAATCAATGGTGCTATATAAATTAATAATAATAATAATAATAATAATAATAATAATAATTGTGGATCTTATCGCTCCATATCACTGGTAAATGTAGATTATAAAATTTTCACTAAGATTCCGGCCACTAGATTAAACTCAGTAATATTAGATCTTATACACCCAGACCAGACGGGCTTTATGCCCGGTAAGAGCACCTCTATAAATATCAGGAGGGTCCAGTCAGTGATTCAATATAGCTCCCTGGTACCGGATAATAATTGGGCCCTGGCGTCCCTGGACGCAGCTATAGCCTTTGATTCCCTTGAATGGCCATTCTTGTTTGCATGTTTACAAAGATATGACTTTGGTGCTAAATTCCAAAAATGGATTGGTGTAATATACGCAAAACCTAAAGCTTGTATAGTTATAAATAACTCCATATCAGAATCCTTTTCTCTTTCTAGGGGAATGCGCCAGGGTTGCCCCCTCTCCCCAGCCCTCTTTGCCCTTGCTATAGAAGTGCTAGCAATACGTATGAGGGCCTCTCCGAATATTAGATGTATAAAAATAGCAGATCGTCTAGATAATATTGGTTTATACGCTGACAACATGGTGGTGTTTATGGATAAAACGGACGAGACGTTGCCACATGTGATTACTACCATAGATAAATTTAGTAAATACTCCGGCCTTTATATCAACTGGAATAAGTCCGCTCTCTTGCCCCTCTCTCATGGCCCTGTGACCCATCTTAACTCTCTGTCCCCTTTGCCCATAGTGTCTCACTTTAAATATTTAGGAATTAATATATCTAAAAGCAGTGATCTTGACCTACAACTTAATATCTTCCCATTACTGGAACTGGTCAAACTCAAATTTGCCTCATGGAGTAAACTTCCCCTATCTGTTGCTGGCCATATTAATCTAATTAAAATGATTCTACTTCCCAAAATTAGTTACTCCTTCCAGCATAGTGCGGTGCTGGTTCCTAAATTCATCTTCACTAATCTGAACTTCCTGACCACGTCCTTTATATGGGGGAAATCTAGACCCAAACTTAAATTATCCACTCTACAGAGGTCTAAATGCATGGAGGGAGCGGCACTGCCGGATTTTTATTTATACTATCTGGCAGGACAAATTAAAGCTTTGAGTTAGTGGATGCCGGAAAATAATCTACCTAACTCGGAACATCATCTCATTCATGCTGCAGAGATTGACTGTCCGTTTTTTAGAAGCAGATAAACTTAATGCCCCCCGATTGTTACCTCTACTCTATTTAGCGAGGTCAGTCTGGAGACAGATCAAAAAAGTGATCCGCTTTGAGAGCGTCATTGCTGAAATGCCACTATGGACCAATAACTATTTCCCAGTGCTGTTGAACCATCCGTCCGCTGGCTTTTGGACCTCACATGGTGTTTCTTTAATAAAAGACCTATATGAAGGTAATATCTTTATGTCTTTTGAACAAATCCAACTTATATATAATGTCCCTAGATCCCAATTCTTCCGTTATCTTCAACTCAGATCAGCTGTCCATTCGCATTTACGGTATTCAAGTACGACCCAAGCTATCTCATCTCTCCCTTTAATAGGAATCCTTAAATCCCAAGGCCCTCAGGGCCTTATCTCTACTCTTTACACATACATGTTGTCGGCAGGAACTGACTCTGCTATAACTACAATTAGGGGGAAGTGGGAAGATCTCATTCCTGATGCTCAGGCTGAGGATTGGGAGGAGATTCTTGAATCTCCAACTAAAGTGTCTCCATCTACAGTATTAATAATAGAATGACTCAATTATATATCTTACATCAGTCATATCTAACTCCATCGCGACTTTTCAGGATGGGTCGTTTCCAATCCTCGGAATGTTTGAGGTGTCATACAATGGAAGCAAACTTTGTACATATGGTGTGGGGATGCCCCATTGTCCTTTCATACTGGTCTGAAGTAACATCATTGCTAACATGCTTAGTGCAAATTCCTGTTCCTCTTAGTCCATCAGTTTGTTTATTAGGGGTGCTAGATGAGGAGAATTGGGGACACAATGTTAGGATTTTTCTATGTGAAACACTTTTCTTGGCTAGGAAGGTGCTGGCGTTACGTTGGATGGGAGGGTCAAACCCCTCTCTCAGAGCCTGGATTGACCTGGTGAACTCGGTCATCCCATATGAGCGAACACTTTATCAAAACAGGGGCTGTATGGGCAAATTTGATAAAATCTGGGATAGATGGAATTCCTCTCATTTCACTATATCGGGGAGTGGAGGCTCGGTACCACCGTGACTGTTATAGTTGGAATCTATCGAGATGTATTTATGGCATCACATAATTTTTTCTTTTTTTTAATGTACTAGGCAGCATGTTAGGCTGTAGTTTAATTAGATTGGTAGTGCTTTTGTGATATGTACTTTCAAGATATAGAGCTTGACAATGCTTCTGTTCATCTGTTTAATAATTCATTATCTAAGCTATAACTCATAGACCTGTGAAACTAAATTGTATAAGCAATTTAATGTGTGAATTGCTATTCACTTACAATTATTTTGGTAAAATGCATGTGTATTATTTTGGTGTATGCATAAATGTACATGTGGTTTCTCTTTCTTGGTTAATAAACGAATTTAAAAAAAAAAGGCAAATGTAGTGAAATTGCAAAAAATAAAAATTCTGACACTGCTCTTTGGGTATTGCTTTTACATTGTACATTGCGTGATAAAATTACCTAGCAATATAATTGTTGGTACAAGTAAGGCGATACCAAACTTTAAAAAAAGTCAGAAATTTATACAAAATTTTTTATTTTGATTATGTTGCCGTTTTTTAAGACCCTTAGTGTTTCCATTTAACAGTCAATAATGTAGAGCTGCATGAATGCTTACTTATTATTTGCGTGGAGAGACAACATTTTTATTGAGACCATTTTGGGATAGATATGTCATTTTGATAGCTTCTTATACCATTTGTCAGAAGTAAAAGAAAAGTCAAAGATACTACAGGATTTTTATAGGATGAAAATGATGAAATGGTAAGCCATGATGTTGAGAAGGCCAAACTTTTAAATTCCTATTTTGCATCTGTTTTCTCTCAGAAAGGAAATGTAACATCAACTGTTCTTCACTGTCCTATTAAGGGAATAGAAGAATCCAGGATATCTATAAACAGAAAGATAGTGAGGAAACACTTAGCTAACCTAAATGAATTCAAGCATCCAGATCCAGATGAATTACACCCCAGAGTACTGAAGGAGATAGCAGAAGAAATTTTTGAACCCCTCTCCATAATCTTTGAAAATTCTTGGAGAACAGGAGAAGTCCCAGAAGACTGGAGAAGGGCAAATGTTGTTCCTATCTTCAAAAAGGGGAAGAAGGTGGACCCAGGTAACTATAGGCCGGTGAGTCTGACTTTTATACCAGGAAAGATCTTTGAACAAATTATTAAACAACATGTATGTACGTACCTAGGTAAGAATGAAGTGATTAAACAGAGTCAGCATGGGTTTGTAACTAATAAATTGTTATGGTCGGCGGAATGCACCAGATATAAAATAATAGGAGGTGCGTTTGCCGCCCGGGGTCCACCGTGCAGTAGATGGTAAGACCACTGCTGGGTAATGGCAGATGCACCAGAAGGTGAAGTAGTGCGCACGAGTTAACGTCACCCAAACGCTAGGAGCGGCTCTGTTCAGACACAGAGTCGCTTGGCAGAAATAAATGCAAAGACACTGGCCCTGTTAACGTCACAGGAGCCGGCGTGTGGCGTCGCAGCCGCGAACACAATAGCTGCTGTTAATGCAGAGCAGCGGCACTATAGCCGCAAGCGTCGGCGCCGAGAACCGGGCACCGACGGACGCTAGTGTAGGTGTGGAAAGCACTGTGGCATGTAGCTTGCCACAAACTGGAGCTGACTAACCCAACACACAGTCACCATTCGTAGTATCCAAGGGAAGGGGTTTCATAATAAGTCAGTCACCAGTCCATGCATCCATCACCATACATACACAGCATAATATGCTACACTAGCGCATGGCCGAGCCGCCATGTGGGCTTTTTATAGCCAAGCGCTTCCGGGACCTTCCAGTACCCTGGAAAGGACCAATCAGATCCGACACAGGACCTGAACATGTGACCCCTGCTCTCCAGTGAGAGGTCACCTTGCGGGCATGCCCAGCAGCACGGCATGAGGACTTAGCCTCTGGATCGTTTCCCTGCAGAGCAGGTTGCGCTACCATTGCTGCACCAGAGGTGGCAGCAACATCCAGGCTGTCAGAGCGAGTCTGAGCAGTACGCCTGGCTCGCCGTGATTGCTGAACAACACCCGGAGCGGTCGGAGGAGAATGGGAGACCGCTGGATGTCTGGCTCTGGATTCCTGCTGTGCAGAGTCAGGAATCCGACACCTAACATAAATCATGTCAGACTAACTTAATTTCCTTTTATGACAGAATCACTGATTGGGTGGATCAGGGAAATGCTGTAGATATAGTATATCTTGATATCAGCAAAGTATGTCACACAATCCTTATTGAAAAAATGACTAAGTATGGAATGGACAAGGTAACTGTTAGGTTTATTCATAACTGGCTTAGTGATCGGACCCAAAGAGTGGTCGTAAATGGCTCCACATCCAGTTGGAAGAATGTCTCAAGTGGGGTACCACAGGGCTCTGTCCTGGGCCCTATATTGTTCAACATCTTTATCAACGATTTAGATGAAGGAATTGAGGGTAAACTGATTAAATTTGCTGATGACACAAAGCTAGGAGGGATAGCTATTACTAGAGAAGAGAGAGGGAGGATTCAAAAAGATATAAATAAACTGGAGCAATGGGCAACAACGAACAGAATAGCTTTTAACAGGGAAAAATGCAAAGTACTACATCTGGGCAATAAAAATGAAAAAAGCATATACAGAATGGGAGGAATAGGGCTAAGCAACAGCACATGTGAAAAAGACTTGGGTATACTAATAGATCACAGACTGAATATGAGTCAACAGTGTGATGCAGCAGCAAAAAAGGCAAATGCAATTCTAGGATGTATTAACAGAAGCATACAGTCTAGATCATGTGAAGTCATTATTGCTCTCTACTCCTCTTTGGTCAGACCTCATCTGGAATACTGTGTCCAGTTTTGGGCGCCATATTTTAAAAAAGACATCAACAAACTGGAGCAAGTTCAGAAAAGAGCGACCAGAATGGTGATTGGCCTGCAAACCCTGTGTTAGGAGTCAGATTTCTGCCCTCGCTATGCAGGAATCAAGACCCTCACATTCTGCAGTCTCCTGCTCTTTGTCTACTGCAGAGGAGATTGCAGAGGAGATTGCTTTGCAGCAACTCTCTCCGGAGCCTAAGTCCTTCGTTCCATCCTCTGAGCATGCTCGTGGGATGATCTCCCATTGGAGTTCAGGAGTCAGGTGCTCAGGTCCTGCTCCTGATTCCATTGGTTCAGCTCAGAGTTCTGGAGACTTCTGGAAGGTCCCGTTTGCTATAAAAAGTGCGCATGGCTGTTCCGCCATGCGCTAGTATAGTCATACTTGCTGCTGTGTGTATGTTGATGGATGCATGTTCTGGTGAATGACTCATTTGAAACCCCATTCCTTTGATAATACGAATGTGTGAGGGATTGAGTTTAGCCAGTACCAGCGCCAGTGCCAGCGCGCTATTGCTCCACGGACACACCTGCTAGCGTCTAACATCGCGCCTGCACTATTTGCGGTGTTACACTGCGGTATTCTCTACGCCGCGCTGCTGTAGCAGCTTTATCGTGTGTTTGCAGTTGCAACGCTAGGCACACAAGTATTACGGTAGGTCTAGACGGAGTTAGTGCTGTCATCTAGGGCTTCTCCTGTGACCAATTACCGCGTGTGCGTCGCTGAGTCCCTGTGCCTCTAACAGGCTCAGCGTCATTATAATTTTCCTTTGTATTATAATAGCTCTGTGAGTACAACAGAGTTTGCTTGGTGCACCTGGGTGACATCTAACCCTGTGCACACTACCGCCAGATTGCTCTGCCACCACCTAGCAGCGGTTTTAACAACTACCGCACGGTGGACCCCGAGCGGCAAACAGACTTTATTTATATTTTTTATTTAGTGTGTTCCGCCACTCATAACACCCTGTCTTATGAGGAAAGGTTGCAGGATTTGGGAATGTTTAGCTTGCAAAAGAGAAGACTGAGAGGAGACTTAATAGCTGTCTACAAATCTCTCAAGGGCTGTCACATTGTAGAAGGATCATCTTTATTCTCATTTGCACAAGGAAAGACTAGAAGCAATGGGATAAAACTGAATGGGAGGAGACACAGATTAGATATTAGAAAAAACTTTTTGACAGTTAGAGTGATCAATGAGTGGAACAGACTGCCACGAGAGGTGGTTCTCCTTCAATAGAAGTCTTCAAACAGAGGCTGGACAGACATCTGACTGGGATGATTTAGCGAATTCTGCTTTGAGCAGGGGGTTGGACCAGATGGCCCAGGATTTCCCTTCCAACTCTACGATTCTATGATTCATTTTCTGGAATATTGCAGTGACCAATAAAAACACAATTTTGATGTTTTGCAGTTTCTTCTGTTTACTGATTGGGTCAATTAATTTTATATTTAGATAGATTGGAATTTTATGTACTCGGCGATAACGCACTTATATTTTTTTTTATTACCTTTACTTTCTTTTAAATATGGTAAAAAGGGGTGATTTGAACTTTTTTTTTAAAATTTTAAAACCCTTTTTTAACTTTTCATAGTATTTATTAGTCCCCTTAGGGCACTTGAACCGGTGATCGTCTGATTTCTTGTGCTATATGCAGTAATATCACAGTATTGCTGTAGTTAGTAAAAAAAAAAAATCATGCTCTCCTATGAAGCCCAGTCACTGCAAATGTTTCAAAGAAGCTCCGTGATGACAGGCAGAGAGGTCTTTAACAAACCCCTGACTATCATATCAACCCATCAATGCCCTGCAATCGCATCCTGGTGGTGTTAATATGCGCTTCGAATGAGGCGCCTCCATGCCGGCGCGCTAGCAACACCAGCATTCATACAGTTAACAGTCACTACAGCTCCACTACACCTACCGCTATTAAGAACAAACAGCTCCTGGCTATGTATCACACCCTTTATCTGCCTGGCATGTATCTGGCTCACTCTGTGATCCCACTCCATACACCCTCCACCAACTCGTGCCATCCATCTTTAAACAAAACTTTTTTGTGATTTCACAAGGAAAGCCATCAGTCATAAAAAACAGAATTTTACAAATAGAGAGAGGTTGAAATAAAAGCTCAGCATCGTATCCTAGACAGATCTAATATTGAATGTGTCAGATGCATTGAAAATATACAAAATAACGGTAATTGAACATTCAACAGAAATATCGTAAAATTGCTAATTAAAATGTTAGACACTGTAATTCCACATTTACCTATTGCAGTCAAGCAGAACATGATGGCAGTCTTCTTACAGCATCATCCTAATTGTAAGGTTCTAGGAAGTAACCTTTAATTAGCTTAGGTTTGATGCCTCTTTCCTGGGATACACACGTCTGATCTATTATGGGGCTACTATTACAATTTATTGCTAGGAGGCCAAGCGCAAATGTAAGTAAAGATCCAGCATTTAATGATGTAGTATTGGTCCTCAGACATCAGAGCCCTTATTACTGGAGGCTTAATGAGTGTATATGAGTGGATATACAGCACCTGCCAGCAGTACTGTACATCTTTAGCTTCTGCAATGGGCTTTTTGCCTGTTATTGTATCAAAGTAGATAAGATGTATTACTACTTTGGGAACGGTGTGCTCTTTCTCTTCTCTCATCTGTATGAAATCTATTTACTGCTAATTTGATGCAACTCATTACCTGTGTCACAAATAATAGATTTCGTTGCCAAGAAAAACAATTCTGAGTCCCAGAGTGTATTATGAAGTAGATTGTTTTTTAGGCTCTAGTTTACAGTTTTAAGATGTGATTTGATGTATTGAGGAGAAATACTCTCAATAGATAAAGTATGTGGAGAAGCTTTGTAATTATTAAATCAAGCTCACAGCCATGTAATCCCCCCTAGAGCAACAGGAACGGTAGAATAGGTCATGCTGAAGAACTCGGTGACACAACTCTCATAGGAGACCACCTTTCCAGCAAGTCACTTCATCGAATTTCTGTCCAGCTAAAATTGCCCTTGTCCACTGTAGTGAAAACATGCAGAGGCAGTGACAGGAGCCAAATGATAGACTACACAAGTTAACACAACAGGGCTGGTGGTGCTGAAGCAAGCGATACATAATTGACCCATGGTCCCTCGACATACAATGTTACTTGGTTCCAATAATGCTATCATATGTTCAAATATTATGGGATGAATTAATAATTTTATGGAAACTGGTAATTGGTTCTGAAGCTTGAAATGCCAAAGCCCCCACTACAAAAAAGTAAGATGGAAGAAAAATAACACAAAATTAAGACATAAGACAATCCTTGCATATAGTATAACATCGAGAAGGGACTACTGGAAATTGTTGATCACTTCCTACTAGGATGGGAGCATCTTCGGGGTCTGGCACCATAATGTCGCATAACACATTATCGATCATATTATTGTATCTTAACATCACAGATAACAATTTCCATCAAATGATGAGTCTGTAACCCAATATAAAATGATATTCCTCATACACTGAAAGCTCTTTATGCATTATACAAAGAGATCATAACCTTTCATAAAACATTATGCATCATATGATGAGATATTTCAGGATGCATGATAAATATATGATGCAAGCCAAGAGCCCATAACTCCTAACAAACTGCAGTAAGGCTATGTTCACACTTTTCACATTTGCTGCTGTTTTTTCCCCAGGCAAAACCTGCTCTCTTAGCAGTAAAGAAGCTGCTTACAAAAAGCAGGTATTGCTGAGTTTTTGCTGCCTTTTTTTTCTGCATTTTTTTATCGTTACATTTTTGTTGTCTCTTGTGCATATTGATAAAGTTTAATGCGCCCCCACCCCAAAAAAAACAACATGATTTAACTTTGTTTGGTTTTTGCACCAAAAACACAGCAAAATCTGATACCTGCGTTTTTTGCTGTGTTTTGCACTTACCCATTGTTTCCAAGGTTTAAAACGCTGCAAAAACACTAAAAAAAAATCATGAAAAAAGTGACGTCCTGCAGTTTGCAAAAACGCAGCGGTTTTCCAAATCAGTCAGGAAAAAAATCATTGTGAGCTCATGAGATTTCTGAAACATCATAGACTTATCTGGTACTTTAAACCGCATCTTAATATTTGCATAAAAAATGCAGCAAAAACGCAACGTGCGAGCATAGCAGTTACTGATTGGTGAGCGAGGTTATCTCCTTGAAAAACAGACTTACCGCTTGATAATAAACTAAGGGGAGGAATTTGAGATTTTATAATCCATTCTTAAACCTCTAGCTCGTTAGACTAAGGTGCATCAATTATCAGATTTATTTAGTGACGTATGGCTCTTAATAAATTTGGTCTGACTTTTCAGTTGTCTGTGCACCTGAAATTGAATTCTACACCAGCCATGAGATTTCAGCTACAATGTATGCCACATTACACTATGTGCACAATTATTAGGCAAGTGACTATTTTGGCCACATCATCATTTTTTATACAAATATTCCAACCCCACGCTGCATAAACTTGACTGCTAATTGGATGAAGCAGATCAGTTGATGTGTATTTGTGTAATGAGAGATGTGGGGCCTTAAGATATGGATACCCTTTATAAGGCCGGGATCACACATGCGAGAAACACGCCGGCATCCGGGCGCAGTGCGTTCGGCTGCATATATTTCTATGCTGCCGCACGCTCCGCTCCCGAGTGCCGGTGGCAGTGCTGGGTATTAAGATGCGCGACTCGTCCGAGTTTCTCGCATGTGTGATCCCGGCCTAAAGGTGTGCAATTATTAGGCAGCTTGTTTTTCTCAGGCAAAAAAAAAAGGAAAACAAGATATCAACTCTAAAAATACAAAAATTGTATCAAGTCTTACACAGGGATACAGCACTCAATGCAGCTGCTAAGATATTGGGGCGTGATCTCAGAACCATCAAACATTTTGTAGGAAATAGTCAACTGAGTTGCAAAAAACGTGTTGAGAAAAAAAAGATTTGAAAAGAATCAAACGTGAAGTGATCAGGAACCCATTATCCTCCAGTGCTGTCATATTCCAGAACTGCAACCTCCCTGGAGGCCCAGAAGTACAAGGTGTTCAGTGCTCAGAGACATGGCTGAGGTAAGGAAGGCTGAAACCCGACCAGCAATGAGCAAGACACAAAAGTACAAATGTTAAGACTGGGACAAGAAATATCTGGAGACAGGTTTTTCAAAGGTTTTATGGACAGATGGTATAAGAATTCTTGACAGACCATATGTATGGGGCTGCAGTGGTATCAGTAACGGGCACAGACCTCCACTTCGACTCAGATGCCAGCAAGGTGGAGGTGCTGTACTGCTGTGGGCTGGTATTATTAAAGATGAGCTTGTTGGACTTGTTTGGGTTGAAGATGGACTCAATATCAATTCCCAAGCCTACTGGCAGTTTTTAGAAGACACTTTCCTCAAGTAATGGTACATGAAAACGTCTGCATCTTTCAACAAAACCATGATTTTTATTCAGGACAATGCTCCATCACATGCATCGAAGTCTCCACTGCCGGCTGCTAGTAAAGGTTTTAAAGATGAAAGTATAATAACATGGTCCCTTCATCACCTGACCTAATCCCTATTGAGAACTTGTGGGCCCTTCATAAAATGGGAGATTTATAGTGAAGGAAAGCAGTACACCTCTCTGATCAGTGTCGGGGAGCCTGTGATTGATACTGCCCAAAAAGTTGATCGTCAGCAGACTAATAAACTGAGATAATCCATGGATGGAAAGACTACGGCTGTTTTTGAAAAGAAGGGGTGATATATTATTCATTGATTTTTTTATGCACTGTCAGAAATGAATTTTTGCACATGTTGCGTTGTTTGGTTATTCTCACTATAACAGATGAAAATAAACAATTGAGATGGGAAAATTTACATTTTTCATTTAGTTCCAAAATAATTCTGCACACTAATGATTATCCAATAATCATGCACACACTGATAACAATTCTCTAGTGTTTAGTGACCGAACAGATATTGAGGAAACTAAAGCAGGGTCAGGTTTATTGATGTGTGGCAGATTGAGTCTGTGTACTGTGACAAAACACTCCGGGATCGGCTTTGCGGGGGTCAAAGGTCACGTGCGTTCTGCATGAAACTCAGGCGCAGAGCTGGGATTCGGGTGTAACTGACCCTGGGTCAGGTTTATTAAAGGTGAAAGCAATGCAAAAAGGAAATAAAACATAAAACAAATCCTTGCCTGTCCGGCACTAACTAAACAATGGACAACCTAACTACCAACTGGCGGGCTTCTCCCGTCCAGCTAAACCACAGTTGCAGTGGGCACTGCTTTGACTCACGTGTGTCTCTCACACAGACAGGCTCTCTGTGTTCCCAGGCTGAGACACTCACACAACCACCTGGCATCCTTTTATATCCACCTCCCATTATTCATTAGCAAGCAGGTGCGATACTGACCAGACTAGGCAACATAGGAAAGGAATCTGGGCGAGATATACCTGCCCTCATCCACTATTCCCACATGATTTTCACAGTACAAAAATGCCCTGCTGAAATGAAAGGGTAGTAGGGCAAGATCACAACATGTGGTAGTCGGTGCGTTTCTGCCCACATTTTCTACTAAGAAAGCCAAAATCTCAATGTAGCTTTCTTAAAAATTCAGGTTTCAGGTTTATTAACTTTTTGGATTGACCAACAGCACTGTAGTTGCTCAATAATAAAATTAATCATCAAAATACAAATTGCCGAATAGTTTGCACAGTGTGTACCATAAATTTGTTGCATTGTGAGAGATCACTCCCATTTGACTTTTAGCCCCTCTAATTTTTTTTTCGTTTTCAGAAAAATGCTGGGGCTGGCACAAAAGGGCAGAAAAAAAAAATTCCAAAATTTTTGTGCAAACATCATTTGCCACAAATTTTATAACTGTTGACCGCCAGAAAGTGGGTGTATAAAGTGTTGATACATAAAACTTATCAACTGTAGAGCTGTTGATGTGAAATTATTTACGTGTTTCATTTAATCCTCACCGCAGTGGTCTGTGGCCATTGCATGTGGGACGGAATATCTTACCTGCTGATGTCTGTGGCTCTTTTGTTGATTAGTTAGCCAACTAACGTGTGCACCATTCTGCAACAATGACATAACACTAGGCTAGCAAATCAAAAGTAGAGCCATGTCAGAAGGTTAGAGGCAACACTGTCTATTCTGTGCCTATGACCACTATTGTGGCTTATGGAATGGGACGTTTGAATCGATTTATGCCAGCTGCAGTTTAGATTCATATCTAATTCCTCAGCAAATGAAGGAACTGAGCTTCTAAAAATATCACATTATATCCTTATCTTCATTGACTTCGGAGGAACGAACATTAGTGGGACGTATTAAAAGCTTGTGTCAGTTTTCTACCATGTCATATCCTTCTAAGATAGAGGAATGAGTGTCCTTGGCATTAAACATTATTATGCTACTTTATGAAGCAGGCCAAATATTTAGTTTTCATCGAAAAAATTACCTGTTAGTAATTTCTCTGCCAATTGCACAAGCATAGTCTAGATCAGTGGATCCCAAGCTCCAGTCCTCGCGGACCCCAACAGGTCATGTTTTCAGGATTTCCATAGTGTTAGACATGTGAGAGAATTCCTGATACCTTGATGATACTTCCATCACCTGTGAAATACTAAGGAAATTCTGAAAACATGACCTGTTGGGGTCCGCGAGGACTGGAGTTTGGGAACCACTGGTCTAGATACTTAAATTTAATCTAACAGATGTCTCTACTAACAGTACCTATTTCAACCCAACCCATAACTCTAAAATTTATTTCCTCATACTGATTTTGGATATATCCATTGTGAGGAGTGGAAGAGAAAGTGGTCGGCACAAGACCGAATGAGTGGTCACATGACGACTGCTGAGTGAGTAAATCTTAACAGTAAGTACATTACATACTGGTTACATCCCAATGCACTGTGCCTAATTTTAATCTTGTCCCATAAAACCCCTACAATTCACAGTGAGTGACTGAGCTAGAGCTTTGGGAAGTGGCTTCAAAAATGTTTTTATGATGTTATCTTATCCCATTCAAAATTTCTAAAACTAATGAATGACTTATCTAAATTATGCTGGAGGCAATGTTGGCAGAAACGCACCGACTACCACATGTTGTGATCTTGCCCTACTACTGTCTCATTTCAGCAGGGCATTTTTGTACACAGACTCAATCTGCCACACATCAATAAACCTGACCCTGCTTTAGTTTCCTCAATGTCTGTTCGGTCACTAAACACTAGAGATTTGTTAACAGTCATATTATTTTAGCTGCTGGGACAATGTTGGCAAGAGATTAAAAATATAAACTCTCATTAATGGAAATGATCAGATCGTTCTCTGCACTTTTTCACTCAAACAAATGTATGCATGTTGCAATCACAGTTCATCCCATTATGACTGATTTCTTTGGACTGACTGATTTTGTCCTATAATACTTATTTTGTGTGAAATATCACAATTTACTTTTCAACTTAAGCTGTTTACAGATATAAAAAGGAGATTCTGTACAGTGAGCACTGCAAATGTTTGCCTAATTGTATTTCTCTTCTTCACAGAATTTATAAAAAGCAGAAATATAAAAGTGTACAATTAATTTGAAAAACATGCTAAAATCTTTTTTGGGTGAAAAAATAAAATAATGTGGCTGCATATATTTGCATACTGTTCAGCTAAGTTTATGATAGTATTCAGTCTTTTTTGGCAGCTCTCAGCTCCTCCTGATGTATGTGATTCATCCGAAGGCAGGTAGAGTGAAGCCACCACTGATTGGCCGCAGGGACATTATTATGTCACGCGATCCCCGGGAGAACCAATGCAGAGACTGCTGGAACAGCACCAGAGGTGAGTATAGGTTTTATTATTTTACAAGGGGGAAACATAGGGATTGAGAAGGGGTTGTCAGAGTAGTGGACAACCTTTTCAAAAGGAATTTGACACCTGGAAAAACTCTATTTACCTGCACTATACAGTTAATCTGCACGTAAATAGTGTTACAATGCTGCCTTGCCTTTTTAAGCCTCATTCACATGTCTGTATAAAACACACAAGTGAAAAAATGGTTTTGGTGTCATCAGTGTTTTCCATCAGTGTGTCACTAGTGTGTCAATATTTACCATCAGTGCGTCATCAGCAGTCATCGGCAGATGTAATCACACACCAGCAGCACTTTGATTGCAGTTTCAAATTTTCTAAGGAGACCGAAAATTAAGTAAAAATGTTTAAACAATATTTCTAAAAAACTAAAGGCTTGAATCACCCCTTTTTTCCCTTATTAGCCCCTTGACCCACAAGCCTATTTTCACCTTCCTGACCAGGTCAAATGTAAAAATTATCCAGAAGTCTATTCAGTAAGCCAGAAAGCAAAGACTGCTGTCTTTATTTTGACTCTTGCTGAATTGATATTTGCAATAAGATGAATGTTTATTATTTAATTATTATATCAGCTCCTACAGTTTATTGTACTGTTATCTTTGCAAAACAGGGATATAGGGTCACTGAACAATTATGTCTGCTGATATGTTGATTACACATTATACCAGGCCATGTAGTTTGTTGACTTGCAAACTATAAATAATCAAACATTGCTGGTTAACCTCATCACCCCTTCTCCTTAAGCTTTTACTAATGGCTTGAAGAACAGTTGTTAACTATAAAAAGGTATATGCCTCTGTAACAAGACATCTGAAGATCCAGAGATCCAAAGAACCAGAGACTCTTGTAGTATTATGCCTACGGTAAAAGGAGAGCGTAATAGTCACTTTATGAGGTAATAACTCTGGAATGCTTTAATATATTCCAGTGCTTCTGAAATTGTTTTTCCATGACACATTGTACTCTTCATGTTAGTGGTAAATTTTGATTGATAAGATTTACGTTTCTTTATGAAAATATAAAAAATTTGAAAGTTTTTCAGTTTTAAAACTTTGAATTTTATGCCTTTAGCCCTTTCACTACCTTTGATGTACCAATATGTCATGGATCATGGTCGGATAGGGGTTCTGCACTTTTACCATATAATAGAAAACAGGAGAAGCACAGGAGTGTTTAAAAATGTTCAAAAATACTTTATTAGCAGCTAAAATATTACATATTAATCACACACAAACAAGTGCAAAATAAGGAAACCCAGTAGTGGTTCTCCGCAGAGGGGTTCTAATGGCCTCATAGCAATGTGAGTCACTTCTCCTCCTCTGCATAAACAGATCTCAGCCTTGTTGTCTGTTTTCCAGAGAATTTTCCTGCTGCAACCATATGGTCACCACAGAAGGTTTCTGCTTCAAAAAGGAAATGAGTTGTTAGCTCTCTCTAGTTATAAGGAGTTTTCTTTCTTCCTTCTCTGTATGTTTAATGTGAAGGGGACATGTCCTCTCTCTGGAGATGTCTTATGGATTTTAATTTTCATCATTGACCGCGGTTGGGCACAGTTTTACACACTTCTGAAAAGAAGGAAATCGCTGAGCAGAGTCCAGACGGAGTCCAGAGTAACTCTGCTGCATCAGTATAGTGAATAGCTCCCTCAGTGATTTTTTCTGAATTACGTCATTTGGAGATTTAGATGGAAACCCAGATGTAAGTGGTCAGCATACAGCACAGGATAAACATGATCCAAAATGTTATGTAAAATGTTCCCAATAAAAGCTTTAACTCAATCCACAAAAAAAGCATTGCCATTTCCCCTTGTGAAAATGCTATATCTGAGGCTAAAACTACATTTTTTATTGTAAAAAATGTATTATTTTTCTTCACTGCCCAATGGTATAAAATTCTGTCAAACACCTGTGGTGTCAATATGATCACTGCACACTTACGTGAATTCATTGAAAGGTTTAGTTTGTAAAATTGGGTCATTGGGGTTCTGCTCTTCTGGCACCTCAGGGGCTCTTCCAGTGGGTCATGGCACCCAAAAGCCATGAGAGAAAATTCTATGCTATAATATGGCGCTCCTTAACTCCTGAGCTTTCTACTGATTGAGGCTACAACTACCGGAGTCTAGTGAGGTGACAACCGCTGAAGACAAGAGAGGCAACAACCGCTGGAGACAAGTGATGCTACAGCCAACAGAGACAAGTGTGGCGTCAACCACCCACTGTCCGCTGTAACATACAACACACACTGCTATTACATGGGCCAGCTGCTAATCACTCTGCTCAGCCAATCAGTAGCATCAACCTCTCATCCTGTGACACTGGCAGGCCAGGACTGTCTCTGATCAGCTGATCCTCAATTCTGTGGAAAACTGGAGAAGCTATCACAATAAATGGGTCAGTACTGGTCAGGAGCAGATATGCCAAAGACATGAGACAAAAAAACAAGTCAGGGTCCAAGCCAAGTCAAAACCAGGGAGTCAATACACAAAAGGAAACACTGAGTTGGGAAGGGAAGAGGGGATAAAAAGACAAGGGTTCAACAAGCAAGCAGCAGGACAAATCAGGGCAAACAGGGCCAGCTACACATGCCGTAGGCAGAAACTATAACTGACATGGTCTGCAGGACACACCGGAGACAAATAGCAAACCTGAGACCAGACTGAGGCTGAGAAAATTAACCCCTGGCATGACCAGACTGGAAAAAGGGGGGGATGGGACTCAAAACCTGGTCTGGGTCATGACAACAGCTCTACAATGAGATCAGGAAAGTAGAGATCGGCCATTACACATCAGACTAGTAACTGGTATCGATAAAACCTTCTGCATGTTATGTTAAAAACAAGCTCGTACTAGCTCAATCAACTGAAAAAAGCAAAAATAATATGGGATCTCAAAAAATGACACAAACAAAAAAAATTTTTTCAAAACAATTTCTCATTTTTTGTCTTTATTTATAGGGGTTTCCTCAAGTTTGAAAATTATGAGATATATAATAACTTTTCGATCGCTGGAGGTCTGACAGCCGTGGTCCTCCCTTGGCGATCATAAGAATTGGGACACTGAAGAGTCCTGTCTGAATGGAGCAGGTCAGTCATGCACATTAACGACACATTCACTCTTAATGAGAGTGCCAAAGATTTTCAAGCACTGCACTCACCTGAATTTCGGCAACCCTTTAAGAATGAATGAATGGAATGGCAATGCACTTAATCAACCTCCTTTCCATTCAGTTGGGGCTCTTCAAATTCCCTGTCCTCCAGATCACTTGGGACCATGGCAGTCAAGCACCCAGTGATCAGATAGTTACCTGTAATGACATTGGGAATCATGATTCAGCGTCATTTTACAACACAGAAAATGTAAAAACTAAACCCAAATGACCATGATGGAATTTCATTTTTTTTTTACCTGATCTCAACAGGTGCCTGCCAGGAGAAAGGCATGGCTGGCAGATATCACACAAGCCCTATAGTCTATCAAATAGAACAGTTGCATGATATTCGCTGAACGTGCATACATCCTTGCCGGCACCTGTTGACACACTGTCAGCATGTCTCACCTCCCAACGGAAAAGTGAGAGACACTAAAGGATCCGTTTAATTGCTTATTTTAATTTAAAAAAAAATCAAATGTGATGAATTTGTGTTACATTTTGGAGAAGTACTTTAATTTCTTTGTACTACTTTGT
Source organism: Dendrobates tinctorius (assembly GCF_039654945.1). Taxonomy (NCBI): domain Eukaryota; kingdom Metazoa; phylum Chordata; class Amphibia; order Anura; family Dendrobatidae; genus Dendrobates; species Dendrobates tinctorius. Next base: position 12,975,161 of record NW_027361732.1, read on the forward strand.
CTTTCATCTTGTTACCATTGCTCACATAGCTCACAGTTGCTGCAAATGCTTACGCTTCAGGAACTGTAGTTAAGTCTCCAATTTCATTAGTGGTGCATCTCTTAATTATTTGGCTCACAGAATCCTGCTGCATCTTTTATCGTGGAGGGTTTTGATGCATATTTTAACGACAATATATGTTCACTGAGTGTTCTAGTTCATTATCCTAATTCCTGCCAGTGCATAGAATCCACATCATTTATAACAAGGGGATGAGATTGCTTGTTCTGACATTTCTTGCAGACTCGGGCACATGCTGAGTTACCAAGAGCTAGATTTATGCACTGGAGACTTTAAATGTCAGACACGGTAAGCTATCAACGCATTGAAATCCCTTAAGAAAATTACAGAACTCTCTGGAAATTTTGTTGATATTGGATTTTTGTTCCGTGAAACCTAAATTACAGACTGGCCTTACCATTAAGTAACAGTCGATTTGTGCACATTCTATTTGTACTCTCATGTACAACTTGTTTGAAATGTTGTCACCACTGAGCAAATTGATTCCTTCTCTTTTAATAGTAGCCTATGGAAAGGTTACATACATTTATGCATATGAATGGCTGTTTCAACATTCAGCAAAAGTATTAGTGCAGACTAGGGATGAACGAGTAGTGAAATACTCGGACTCGCTGTACTCGTTACGAGTACCTCCTAATACTCGGGTACTTGTAACGAGTAGCAAGTCCAATGTAAGTCTATGGGAAATGCAAGTAATGGGCTGTGTGTGTGTACTGGGCTGGGCAGGGACTGGGTTGGGACTGTGCCGGACTGTGCGGGACTGTGCTGGCCTATGCGGGACGGTGCTGGGCTGTGCAGGTACTGTGCGGGGACTGTGCCGGGGTGTGCAGGACTGTGCTGGCCTGTGCAGGAGTGTGCTAGGCTCTGCAGGTACTGTGTGGGGATTGTTCCAGGCTGTGTGGGATTGTGCTGGCCTGTGCGGGGACTGTGCTGGCCTGTACGGGGACTGTGCTGGCCTGTGCAGTTACTCTGCTGGGCTGTGCAGTTACTGTGAGGGGACTGTGTCGGGCTGTGCGGGACTGTGCTGGGCTGTGAGGGACTGTGCTAGGCTGTGCAGGGACTGTGCTGGCCTGTGCTCGGCTGTGCAGGTACTGTGCGGGGACTGTGCCGGGCTGTGCGGGACTGTGCTGGGCTGTGCGGGAACTGTGCTGGGCTGTGCAGTTACTGTGCGGGGACTGTGCCGGACTGTGCTGGGCTGTGCGGGACTGTGCTGGGCTGTGCGGGGACTGTGCTGGCCTGTGCTCGGCTGTGCAGGTACTGTGCGGGGACTGTGCTGGGCTGTGCGGGGACTGTGCTGGGCTGTGCAGGTACTGTGCAGGTACTGTGCCAGACTGTGCTGGACTGTGCTGGGCTGTGCGGGGTCTGTGCTGGCCTGTGCGGGACTGTGCTGGGCTGTGCAGGTACTGTGCGGGTACTATGCCGGGCTGTGCGGAACAGTGCTGGGCTGTACGGGGGCTGTGCGGGACTGTGCTGGGCTGTGCGGGGACTGTGTGGGGCTGTGCCGAATATTACGAGGCGAGTAGTGAAATACTCGCCAGGATTCGAGTACCGCGAGTACCGAATCCTAACGAGTATACTCGCTCATCCCTAGTGCAGACCATATTCATGAACGTGTGCAAGGTTATATATGCAGGTGCTTATCACAAAATTACAATGTCATCAAAAAGTTAATTTATTTCAGTTCTTCAATACAAAAAGTGAAACTCATATATTGAGTCATTACAAACAGAGGATTGTGCTGGCCTGTGCGGGGACTGTGCTGGCCTGTACGGGGACTGTGCTGGCCTGTGCAGTTACTCTGCTGGGCTGTGCAGTTACTGTGAGGGGACTGTGCCGGACTGTGCGGGACTGTGCTGGGCTGTGCGGGACTGTGCTAGGCTGTACAGGGACTGTGCTGGCCTGTGCTCGGCTGTGCAGGTACTGTGCGGGGACTGTGCCGGGCTGTGCGGGACTGTGCCGGGCTGTGCGGGAACTGTGCTGGGCTGTGCGGGGACTGTGCCGGACTGTGCTGGGCTGTGCGGGACTGTGCTGGGCTGTGCGGGGACTGTGCTGGCCTGTGCTCGGCTGTGCAGGTACTGTGCGGGGACTGTGCCGGACTGTGCTGGGCTGTGCGGGACTGTGCTGGGCTGTGCGGGGACTGTGCCAGGCTGTGCTGGACTGTGCTGGGCTGTGCGGGGACTGTGCTGGCCTGTGCGGGACTGTGCTGGGCTGTGCAGGTACTGTGCGGGTACTATGCCGGGCTGTGCGGAACAGTGCTGGGCTGTGCGGGGACTGTGCAGGGCTGTGCAGGACTGTGCTGGGCTGTGCGGGGACTCTGTGGGGCTGTGCCGAATATTACGAGGCGAGTAGTGAAATACTCGCCAGGATTCGAGTACCGCGAGTACCGCATTACTCGCCGAGTACCGAATCCTAACGAGTATACTCGCTCATCCCTAATGCAGACCATATTCATGAACGTGTGCAAGGTTATATATGCAGGTGCTTATCACAAAATTACAATGTCATCAAAAAGTTAATTTATTTCAGTTCTTCAACACAAAAAGTGAAACTCATATATTGAGTCATTACAAACAGAGTGATCTATTTCAAGTGTTTATTTCTGTTAAAGTTGATGATTATGGCTTATAGCCAATGAAAATCCAAAAGTCACTATCTCAGTAAATTAGAATAATTAGCAAAAAAAACCTGCAAAGACTTCCTAAGTGTTTAAAAATGTCCCTAAGTCTGTAGGTTCCACAAGCATGTGGAAGACTGCTGACTTGACAGATGTCCAGAAGACGGTCATTGACACACTCCACAAGGAGGGTAAGCCACAAAAGGTCATTGCTAAAGAAGCTGGCTGTTCACAGAGTGCTGTATCCAAGCATGTTTATAGAAAGTTGAGTGGAAGAAAAAAGTGTAGTAGAAAAAGGTGCACAAGCAACCGGGATAACTGCAGCCTTGAAAGGATTGTTAAGAAAAGGTCATTCAAAAATTTGGGGGAGATTCACAAGGAGTGGACTGCTGCTGGAGTGATTGCTTCAAGAGCCACAACAGACAGACGTATCCAAGACATGGGCTACAAGTGTCGCATTCCTTGTGTCAAGCCACTCATGACCAATAGACAACTCCAGAAGCATCTTACCTGGGCCAAGGAGAAAAAGAACTGGACTGTTGCTCAGTGACCCAAGGTGTTGTTTTCAGATGAAAGTAAATTTTGCATTTCATTTGGAAATCAAAGTCCCAGAGTCTATATGAAGAATGGAGAGGCACACAATCCAAGCTGCTTAAGGTCCAGTGTGGCGTTTCCACAATCAGTGATGGTTTGGGGAGCAATGTCATTTGCTGGTGTAGGTCCACTGTGTTTTATCAAGACCCAAGTCAGGGCAGCCGTCTACCAGGAAATTTTAGAGCACTTGATGCTTCCCTATGCCGACAAGCTTTTTGGAGATGGAAATTCCATTCTCCAGCAGGACTTGGCACCTGTCCACACTGCCAAAAGTACCAATCCATGGTTTATAAACAACAGTATTACTGTGCTTGATTGGCCAGCAAACTCACCTGACCTAACCCTACAGAGAATCTATGGGGTATTGTCAAGAGGAAGATGAGAGACACCAGACCCAACAATGCAGATGAACTGAAGGCTGCTATCAAAGCAACCTGGGCTTCTATAACACCTCAGCAGTGCCACAGGCTGATTGCCTCCATGCCACGCCACATTAATGCAGTAATTGATGCAAAAGGAACCCCGACTAAGTATTGAGTGCAATTACTGAACATACATTTCAGTAGACCAACAGTTCAGATTTTAAAACCATTTTTCAAGCTGATGTTATAAAGCATTCTAATTTACTGAGATAATGACTTTTGGGTTTTCATTGGCTGTAAGCCATATTCATCAACATAAACCGAAATAAACACTTGAAATAAATCACTCTACACTATATAATATATGAGTTTCACTTTTTGTATTGAAGAACTGAAATACAGTAAATTAACCTTTTGATGATATTCTAATTTTATGAGAGGCACCTATAGATTAAAGGGGCTGTCCGATAAACAGCATATGGTACGTATGATTCACTTATGCAAAAGGATCCTAGTAGTTGGCAGGTATATTTCAACACTTTGTGAATACAGTTTTGCTCCTGGTATAAACTAATACCTATATTTCCTGCACTACTGAATAAGCTTTATGTCGCTAGGTGTATATTCTACCTACCTAATAATTAAATCTCAAACTTTTTGAATCATTAGTTCTTTAAAAACATCAGTTTGTGGCCTATTAATATGTATATATTTTTAATGTATGTTAGGAGGATCTGTAAAAAAGAAGTCCTAAATGTATTGCAATGTGTTCAACACATGTTAATATACAGTGTTTTGTCATTTTTTGTCTGCCAGTAGAACCATAACTCCTGAGCCCTTGACGAAGCCAATACATACCAGCGAAACATGTCTAGGGGGAACTACTTTTATTTCAAACAAGGTCTGCAGTCCTAGGTAACCTCATCTGAACATACGTTTTTGTCCATAGTGGGGTCTACATTTGAGAGGGGCCATCATGGTACACAGCCTGGGCTTCATTATTATTTATAGACAATTTATATGAATATTGCTGCATATAGAACAAGTGATCTCATAGGTCAAATCCCACAAGAGAACCAAAAAGTGAAGTTTAAGATATAAAAATAAAATGTTTTTAAAAGTACACAAAATAAAAAAAATCTATATATAAAATTTCAAATCACAATAGCTACCTCACTTCTTCTCAGTTTCCAGTATAAATAAATAAATAAAAAAAATCTATACTACACTGTTACTTTTATCTATATGGAAATTTGGTTTCTTAATTTTATGCACGGGTTGTGCCGCAATTTCTTTACTTCTACAATACTATTCGACTTTCTATGTATTCATTTCTGAGCACCATTAAGAGTGAATGGGATAACATGTTTTTGTGGAGTGCTGATATTTTCTTTCTATATACTATATAAAAAATAAAAACACTTATCAGGTTTCATCGCATTCATAAAAATCATTTCTTCAATGTATAACAGTAATTAATTCATACAATAAACTAAAGAAAGAAATGCAAAATTGCCTTAATTGCAATAAAAAGTGATCGAGACATTGTATATACAATGCACGGACGTGTGTGTACGTTGTCATTGGTTGCATCTGTCCATTGTCCTGGCTGGCGGAAGCTCCCCATGCATGCGCATGCGCCGCCTACGTGGACTTGGCTATGGGTCACACCCCCCTCTCTCCTATTGGTCCACCACCACAGGTTCTCCTCCTTTTATCTACCTCATGGCTTATACATTGTTAAAAGTGTTTAAGGTCCTACTATCCTTGTGGTCACATGACCTATCCTGAAAGCTTGGATTGGCTGCGTCACATACGTTATTCTTGTAACAACTTACATCATTGGTTTTCAAGCCACAGCACACATGCACATCCACTACTGGTTGTGAATACATTTGTATCTAGCCCTGTAATAGGTCATCTGTTCACTACTTCCCCTATAAATATCTAGACTTTTCCCCTAGCTAGACACACCCCTGATGAAGCTTGGGTGAAACGCACGTTGAGGCTGGGGATCTAACACTATACCAATACCTGACTGAGGTACATCACTTGATGTAATTACTATACCTGCCCTTTTAATACCTTTCTGAAGGGGATGAAAAAACAAAAGTACAAAAACAAAAAATCGCCAAGCCCTTAAGAGGTTAAGCATATTTTCAGGAGGAACACTGCAGGTACATCTCCATTGAACAATACATTTAGAACTCTTTATCTACAGAAGCTCCTAAAACCATTTAATGCTATACATATTAATAAACGCTGACTTGGATTTTTTGGTACACTACTAAAGTGTGAAATTTTTATTTTTTAATAGAAATAAGAAACATATATCAGGAAGACTCTAAAACCCCGACTTAAATAAAATCACTAATATACAGCTCCGTCCCAGTGTCAGTTGAATTCCAACCAGAGTACATCTCAATCTACTTAATGTAGAAAGTATAAAAAACCCTGCTGTGGTGTTCGCAATCCTCTTGCAGTAGGACAAGCTGGATGGCAAAACAAGTGCTAGTAATATCTCAAAAGTAATAGGAATGAAAAAATAACTTTTAACCATGCCAAAGGAGTTGAAAAGAAAAGTCTTGAGTGAGGAAAAGAAGGACTCAGTTCTGGCTTTACTAGCAGAGGAATACAGTGAACGTCATGTTTCCTCCATCCTTAAAATTTCTAAAACGGCAGTCCATTACAACAAGGTCAAGCAGCAGACATTGGGGACAACAAAGCTACAGACTGTCAGAGGGCGAAAACGACTCTCCACTGACCGGGATGACCATCATCTTATTCGAATGTCATTCAGCAACCGCAAGATGTCATCAAGTGACCTACAAAAGGAATGGCAAATGGCAACTGGGGTGAAGTGCACGGCAAGATCAGTTCGTAACAGGTTCCTAGAGGCAGGGATCAAGTCATGAAAATCTAGAGTAAAGCCTTTCATCAATGAGAAGTAAAGGAGAGCCAGGATGAAGTTTTCCAAAGACCACAAGGATTAGACCATAGAGGACTGGAGTAAAGCAATCTTCTCTGATGAGTCTAATTTTCAGGTTTGCTCAACACCTGGTCATCTAATGGTTAGACAGAGACCTGGAGAGGTGTACATGCCACAGTGTCTTGCACACACTGTGAAATTAGGTGGAGGATTGGTGATGATCTGGGGATGCTTCAGCAAGGCTTGAATTGGGCAGGTTAATCTTTGTGAAGGACGTATAAATCAAGCCGCATACAAGGTTATCCTGGAAAAACAGTTGATTCCTTCTGCTCAGGCAATGTTCCCCATCTCTGAGGACTGTTTTTTCCAGCAGGAAAATGCACCATGCCACACAGCTAGGTCAATCAATGTGTGGATGAAGGACCACCACATCAAATCCCTCTCATGGCCAGCCCAATCTTCAGAAATGAACCCCATTTGAAAACCTCTAAAATGTAATCAAGAGGAAGATGGATATACACAAGCCATCAAACAAAGAACTGCTTACATTTTTGTACCAGGAGTGGCATAAGGTCACCCAAAAGCATTGTGAAAGACTGGTCGAAAGCATGCCAAGACAAATGAAAGGTGTGATTAAAAATCATGGTTATTTCACAAAATATTGATTTCTGAACTCTTCCTGAGTTAAAACATTAGTATTGTTGTTTCTAAATGATTTTGAACTTGTTTTCTTAGCATTATTTGATGTCTGCAAGCACTGCATTTTTTTTGTTCTTTTGACCATTTCTCATTTTCTGAAGATAAATACAAAATTTAGCACTTGGAAATTCGGAGACATGTTGTCAGTAGTTTATAGGATAAAAGAGCAATTTACATTTTACTCAAAAATATACCTATAAAGAGAAAAATCGGGACAAACTGATAATTCTGCAGTGGTCTCTTAATTTTTGCCAGAACTGTATTTTAGAAATCTTTATTATAAGTCAATTACAAAAATATACTCAAAGTACATTCCAACATAGAAAGACATACATACAATGACAATTATTATGGGAATTAAATAAGAGAACAATTACATTTTAAGCTAACATAAAGGATAGAAAGCTGGATCAGGATACACAAAATAGGTTTTAAATTGGTCAAAAGGGAGCAAATAATGACTGATATACTGTACATATGAATCTTACTAAAATAGTAGTAGTGTTGAAGAACACGTACACCAGTGTCAATCCAATATTTTTCCTAATTTGCCCTTTTAGCCATAATTCCACCTAACCGCAGTTGCACCCTGGGAGTAACCACAATGGTGCTCCAGTAGTATATTCTCTACAGATTCTCTACTTAACCCTAAATTTTCATAATGTAGTAAATAGAGATATCTGTGGAGACACGGTGCTCAGCGGGTGCTCTATTCCGCTAGCCCGAAACCGCATGGACTAGGGCTCATCCCACCAAATGCCCGTTCTCCTTTTACCGTGGGCATAATACCCCTAAAGAGCATATCCAAAAATCTTTTCTTCACATGTCCCCGAGTCTTGTTTCATGTCACCCCAATATCTTATGAGCTTCCTCAGGAAACTATATTACAATGGCCAGCCTGACCACTGATAAATACATCTGTGGTGCTCAGAAGTGGAGATGCAAGTGTAATCCAGCTGCCGCAACATTTTGAACGGATTAACCTTTTACAAAAACCGACCTTGTGGATGTATACAGACATAAACCCATCCCTTAAAGAAACCGTGCCCATGGCACTAAAGGGGAAAAGGGTTAGAGAGGGGCAAACTCCCACAATATTATAATCCTACAAAATTCTAAGAGCATAATGCCCCAAAAAGGACATAATATCTACAGTTCATTTATTGAAAAAATGCAAACTTTATTAGTACAATCTCATAAAAACAGAGAATAAATATGCAATTAGAAATGGTAGATGACAAAATGAACGAGCCAAACAGAAAAAGACCACATATAAAATGTAAGTGCACGTCTGAGCAGCATAGAAACTAATTAATATACTCTAAAAACGCAACAATGAGGATAGTAAGGAGTGGGAAAAAATAATAAATACCAACCAAAAATGGTTTAATTCAAGGGACAAAATATCAAACCCTAATGCTCCCTCCCATATTGCACATGACCCAGGTGGTCAAAAAAAATGGCTGTAACAATCCATACTGCCACAAATAGTGCTTACCCATGTGGAATCCCTGCTGTGCGCATCCACCACGAGCCCCGACGCATGTTTCGCGTACTGTGCTTCCTCGGGGGGCTGTGCAAATAAATGCACAAACCATCACCTGACGTGTGATGTACTGTTACATCATACGTTGGGAAGATGGTAACGCATCATTTTGCAACATTCCAACGGTGTCCCTGGTATATGCTACCTACTTCTCATTTAAGTCTTGCATCTTTCAAATACTCCTATCATTGGAAAAAAATAAAAAATAATGCAGACAAGTGTCTTCCACAAATACTTTGTTACTTTATTGTGCAGTGTATTGTAAATTCTGTATTACCTATAAAGACAACTTGACTTTCAAATAATAAATATTGATCTCCATGAAATCATGTTCATTTTTTTGTTCTAAATATAAGGCTTTTCATAATATGGAAAATCATTATATTTCAAACAACTGTGAAATAAACATTGACATGGGCTTAAGTGGGTGTACTAGAATGTCTGCTAATTAGGATCATCAGCTATATACCTACTGGGTGTTTATTGATCTCTCGGCACGTTCATGAGAAAGACTCATGTAAATAAATAAATTACTTAAGTAACTATTTTCTGCTACGTTTAACTTAATTTGCTTTTTTTTTCCATAAAACTCAGCATAACTTTAAAGATTTCCAACAACCCGCTATTAAAAATTTATTGTGCAATATTTTTTTTCCATATTCATGAAAGATGCAGGGAATAAATTAGCATCTTCTTTTCTCAAAGTCTGGAGTAGTGATAATAATATTCCAGGACATATTAATCTCAACAAGATGTTCAATGGTTGTAGGTTTACCACCATTGCACGCTTGAATAATAAAACTTACCAAAATGTAAATATCTTGAAAGAAACTGACTGTTTCATCTCTAAGTGCTTTACTTTTTGTCAGAGAAAGGAGTTTCTTGCAACAGAAATTTTCCATAGCTTGGAAAATCTTCCTTCAATCTGCTCCAGAAGTTAGAAGCTGATCATAGAGTCTATGTAAGTATCTATTTAGGAGAGTTTTTGAAAGCAGCCATATCGAGCAATGGCTAATTGCTACATTTCTGGTTCCAGTGTTTTTTCCCACTAGCAGTGGCTCAAGACCCAACAGAGAGACGAAATTTAAAAAAGCTGTAGTAAAAAAAGTTTTATTCTGCTCTGTAGTCACTAATACATCATGTGTCCAGTTGAACATTAAAAAAATGGTAAAAGGTCCTATTTCACATCTTCATACACATCATCTGAAGTAGGTATAGAAGGTACAACAATACAAAGTATGAAAGTGCTGGTAAAGCATAGTAAAAAATCAAATATAGGATATTATCTCTTTGAGTATGAAGCCAAATAATCTCTTTGGGAGATGGGTTGTGTACCAAAGTTTTCAAATATTTTCAAAATGTCTATTTTTATAAACTATTTTCTCATACATGAGGGTAGTTCTAACCATGTTTATTCAGTATGAGATCCTAGAAGGCCTGTGGTCCATCCACTTTATCACAACTTCCTAGCTAGGGAAAGAGAATCACACATCATAATGCAGAGATGGTGAGACCACACCTCCTCCTCCAAAAAATCCAGAAGACAAATAATTGGCATAAGAGATATCAAAGATTGACTTATTCCATTAATAATATTGAGTACTTCTTTCTGAAATTCAAATACTATAGAACAGTGCCACATGAAGTGTGAGAATGCAGTTTTCTCAAATGTGTTTCTGAGGCAGTCTGAGAAAGGTAGTGTCTTCATTCTATGAAAATGAACTAGAGTTAAATAGCATTAATGGGTATGTAAAATTGAACTAGTCCATCATTTATGAAAGAAGAGAGATTTTGTAGACAGCTTCAGACCACTCCTCCGAAATGAGAGATGGAATTAGCCTCTTCCGTTTCTCCTTTGCCATCAAGGAGCACATTGTCAATGAACTAACTGTGCATATAAAGTGGAAATTAAACCTTTGGGCCCATGGCAACAAAGATTCCCAATAAGAGTTTAAGAGGATAATATTATGGATAGTAGCTGAAAACTGATTCTGAAGTGCATACCTGAGCTGTAGAAAGGAATCACGAGTGTGTAAATGTGGAGAAGATAGCTAACACACTCTATGAAGAACCCTGTCATCATATCTTGTCTGAACTGCATTTTATTGTGCGTGTATCCTTATGTAGGCTGTAGATTCCTGGGACAGGATAGGGTTGGTGAAGAATAGATGGGCACTAGTGATTATTTCCAGTTTTTATAGCGCAAATAGGGACCTACTGGAAGTGGATTTTAAGAAAGTCTCAGTGCTAGCCAGACCTGGAGGTCTTTGTGAATAAAAACGGGATAAGCCAGGCTGGGGCACAACGGTAAGGTGGTAGCTCGTGAGTAGAGTTGAGCAACTTTTGCATTTTTAGGGTCGAGTTTCGTTTCATGAAACCCGACTTTTCCAAAAGTCGGGTCGAGCAAAATCGGCCGACTATAGGGAAAAGTCGGGGGTCCGACCGAAACACAAAACCCAATGTAAGTCAATGGGGAATTAAAGTCGGCAGTGAGAGGAGGACAGGAAACACACCTACAGTGCCCAATTGAATGCCAAAAGCATCAATTCTTCTTACTTAAGCTTGTCAACCTTAATTAACTTCATAATACTAGTTACGCACTGAAAAATGGGGGTTATTTGGCTAAAGTTGTGGGGGGGTAGGGCTGGCTCCAGGTTTTCATGTGCCCTGGGCGAAAGAGCGCCCCTTTAACACATACCACAACTCATGATGCTCCGATACAGCAGAGAAATAACGGTATAGTACAATGAAAAATACTTCATTTTTAACATCTCATGACGAGGCCCATCTATTTCTCCATACAGAATCATTGGTCCCATATAATGTTTGAAACAGTATATGATGAGCTCCACATAATGCTACAGTATATGATGGTCCCCATGGATGAAGCTCCACTGTCTTATGGGCCCAAATAATGCTCCAAACATAATGGGCCCCATTTCTAATGCGCTAGTGTATAATGGGCCCTGTAAATGCTGCTCCAGTGTCTGATGTCCACCTTTGGAATGTTCCAGTGTATGGTGGGCCCCATCTATCATTCTCCAGAGTATAGTGCTCCCCAAAAATTGCTGTCCCAACATTGAAAACAATGAAATAAGTCTCCTCGCTAGGGAATCCCTGTACTAGTCTGGACTCCTCGTCGTCCCCATCTTCCATCTCACTGCACAGTATTTCAACCTTGCAAGTGCTGTGATCCTGAGCAAGCAGGGGGGGCCCACTCATTGGCGACGGCACTGGCACAGGGCCCCTGATAGTACGGTGGTGTGTCTGATGGCGGGTGGGCCGAACCTGCACTTTCATCTGCAGCTTCCTCTTTGTCACCGTGTAAGATGGAACTGTATATGGGAAGGGTAACCTGAGTTTCATCAGGGTCAGATTCAGGCCGTGTAGCGTGCGAGGGGAATGTAGTGGTCTGGGTCAATGTACCAGCAGATTCATCGAGCAGTGGCTGGGCATCAGTGCACTTGTGTCGCCTCCAGGAGTACGGTCGCCACAGTGGCATTACCTTCCTCCTAGGGAGTGTGATGTCATGCTTGGGAGCAACAAAGGATCTCTCTAGCAGGTTAACTGATTGGGCGACGTTATTCCCATGAGTCACGACCCTCCAAACAGCGTTCATGAAGGCAAAGTGTTTGTTTTACGTGGGCAGTATGGTTGCAAAGCTGAACCTTAAAGGAATGTCCAGAAGGGCACCACCAGGAGTAGAGCCTACGGCGTAATTTGACTCAACACGGGCAACCTCAACCATCCAGCAACAAAAAAGGTGCACATATTGCAAGCTTAATTCCGTTAACGAACGAGACTCCGTCATGCCCCGCGGTCCGAGTCCGGCTTACTAGAGGGACACGCGAGGCTCTGGCACGTGAGATTGGCCAATAACTGGTGTGTCATGCCCTTACATGTCCGTGGCTGCATGTGTGCTACACTGAAAAGGCCAGCGTTTGTCGCTTACAGGTGCAGATAACCCGCTGAACAACGTTAGTGATGGGGATCTGGGATTACAATTATTACCCGCGAACGATGATTTCCCAGTAAGTGCAGGTCAACCGCAGTTCCTGAATTAGGCCTAACCGTCATTCCTGAAAAAATGAAAAACTTACGTGTGCAAACCACAGGTGCTGTAGCTTGCTTAACAGCTCGCCAGCCGTTTTCAGGCCCAGTATGGATTACACGTGATTGCACAAAGGTGAGAAAGGGTACCGTATCCCCGGATAACATGTATGGATAGCATAGTGTACACATTCAAAATATATGTCTATAGATCAGGAGGCAGGCTCAAACAGTGTCAGGCCCAGTATGGATTACACGTGATTGCACAAAGGTGAGAAAGGGTACCGTATCCCCGGATAACATGTATGAATAGCATAGTGTACACATTCAAAATATATGTCTCTAGATCAGGAGGCAGGCTCAAACGGTGTCAGGCCCAGTATGGATTTGACGGCCCAGACTACACAGCGGAGGAGCAGGGAGAGGTAAAGATTGCAAATGCTGGGGCCCTGCCCATGCAAGTGGGACCCACTAGTGGGCGTCGGTACTGGCACTGGGCCCCTCATAGTACGGCGATGTGTCTGATGGCGGATGTGCACCACCACCGTCAGAGACACTTGATTGCACTATGAGGGACCCTGTACCACTGCCCGCGCCCAAGAGTTGGCCTACCCACCTGTCCAGGGCAACGGCACTCGCACGGTTTCATGTGCTAGGTGGTGACCCCAGTCATGGGGGGCAGCACAGTTAGGGAGTTTTAGAAAGTGGCATATGTTGATGTTGGACATTCATCTGATGCAAAAGGCGAAATTGTACAAGTCCCAGGAAGAGGAGGACCAAAGCAAGCCATTTTTCTGTCGCCCTATGTGTCATCAGGGGAAGGTGGGACAAAATCCTTGGAAACCCATGCATGGTTCATTTTAATGAAGGTTAGATCATCCACATTTTGGGTTGACAGACGGGTCCTTTTTTCTGTCAGGATTGATCCAGCTGCACTGAAGACTCTTTCCGATAACACACTTGCAGCTGGGCAAGCGAGCTCCTGTAAGGCATATTGTGCCAATTCAGGCCAGGTGTCCAGTTTAGCGGCCCAATAGTCAAAGGGGAATGACCTGTGCGGGAGCACATCGATATGGGAGGAAAAGTAGTTTGTAACCATAGTTGACAACTGCTGTCTCCTGTCACTTTCCATCGATGCAGTATTACCAGTTGTGTGAGCGGTACTTGAAAAATCAGTCCACAACATTGTCATGAAACCCCTGTCTCCAACGCCACTTCTGCTGTGTGCACCACGAACACCTCTGCCAAGCTGCCCCCGGCCCGTACGGCTCATGTGAGAACCATCACCGCTGCTGTGTGCTGGGAATGCCTCAACCAACCGGTTTACCAGAGTTGCTTGTTTATTAGCCAATATTAGGTCAAGGTTCTCGTGTGGCATGATGTTTTGTAATTTGCCTTTATAGCGTGGATCCAGGATGCTGGCCAACCAGTAGTCATCATCGTTCATCATTTTGGCAATGCGGGGGTCCCTTTTTAGGATCTGCAAGGTATAATCTGACATGTGGGCCAATGTTCCCGGTGTCAATGATGCACTGCGAGTGCTGGTTGGAGGAGCACTTTCTGGCAAATCCACATCCCTCCAGTCACGCACAAACCCTGTACCAGACCTTGCCACGCCAACATTTTCACTTGCCTCACGAGATGCATCCTCCTCCCCTAAGTAATCATTCCCATCATCATCCTCCTCCTCCTCCTCTACTTCCTCCACCTCGTTCAGGAGAGGTCCCTGAGCAGACAATGGCTGAATGTCATCAAGGATTCCCTCCTACTCTTCCTCCTCGTCAACATTGGCTGCAGACACCTGCTCCTTAAGGTGCATCAAAGTTTGCATGAGCAGACGCATAAGTGGGATGCTCATGCTTAGGATGGCGTTGTCTGCGCTTACCAGCCGTGTGCATTCCTCAAAACACTGAAGGACTTTACAGAGGTCTTTCAGCTTCAACCACTGCACACCTGTCAACTCCATGTCTGCTCTCAAAGTGAGAGCAGACATGGAGATGACAGGTGTGCAGTGGTTGAAGCTGGCCGTGTATCCTCCCACAAATGCATTATGGCCTGCCTCTGTTCACACAGCCGCTCAACCATGTGCAGGGTGGAGTTCCACCTTGTTGCAATGTCGATAATGAGGCGGTGGTTGGGAAGGTGGAGCAATCGCTGCAGCTTCTGCATACGAATGGAGTGTACAGGCGACCGGCGGATGTGCGCGCACAGTCTTCGCACCTTCTGGAGCAGGGCTGTTAACTCTGGATAATTGTTGAGGAAGCACTGCACCACCAGGTTCAAGGTGTGAGCCAAGCAAGGTATGTGGCTGAGTTTTGAAAGGACTATGGCTGCCACAAAATTACGGCCGTTATCACTAACTACCTTGCCTGCCTCAAGATGTATACTGCCCAGCTATGACTGTTTGTCGCTGAAAGTACTCGGCCAGCACCTCCGCGGTGTGTCTGTCGTCCAAACACATCATCTGCAACACAGCCTGCTGACGCTTTCCACTAGCTGCTCGATAGGGGGACACCTCGTGTGCAACAGTGGCAGCTGCAGATGGAGTGCTCGTACGACTGCACTCTGTGGACGAGCTTTCGTTTCTGGAGGAGGAGGAGGGTCGAACGCCTACAGCCAACTGTTTCCTATACCGTGGGCTAGGTAGCACTGTCCCACCACCACTGTCCCCTGTGGACCCTGCATCCACCACATTAACCCAGTGCGCAGTGATGGACACATAACGGCCCTGGCCATGCCGACTGGACCATGCATCTGTTGTGAGGTGCACCTTTCCACTCACTGACTGCTTGAGTGAATGGACAATGCGGTCTTTCACATGATGGTGGAGGGCTGGGATGGCTTTGCGAGAGAAGAAGTGGCGACTGGGTAGGTCATAGCGTGGTACTGCATAGGCCATTAGTTCCACCAACCGATAGGGCATCATCTCTAACGAGATTAGTTTGGCAATGTGGGCGTTCAAACCCAGTGTACGCAGATGAGAGACTGAGTACTTTCTTGACCTACTCATAGTCTCTGGGAGGTCTCTTGAGAGCTGCATATGGTGGAAGTAGCGGTGGACAGGGCGGACTGAGAGAGGGTTGATGATGGTGATGGAGTTGGTGTTCTTTCTGATGGCCTAGATTCAGTCTTTCATTGATATAACAGTGGGATTCCCTGACTGCTTTGGCCTTGCAACGACACCTCAATATTTGCTGCTGTACTAACCGGTGGGCTTACAGTGGGGGAAACAATGTAGCGTTGCTGACTACCTTCTTTGTGATCAGTTGCACATGTGGTACTTGAGGTTTGGTGTTGTGTCCACGCTTGCAAGTGCATGCTGGTTAAATGTCTAAGCATGCAACTGGTATTCAAATTTTTCAGATTTTTCCCTCGGCTAAAGGTCTTTGCGCACTTCTTACAGATAACCTTGGCCTGATCATGAGGATTTTGTTCAAAAAAGTGCCACACTGCAAGTCTTCCTACTTTGTAAGACATTTTGCGGCCTAGCACGCTGTGCTATTTTGACCGTCTGGACAAGCTGTCCAGCAACTCTTTTGATTTTTGGAACCTGTCTTTGGAGTGCTCTGAGCCTGCCAGATAACAGCTGTTGTGATGTCGATATCTGCTGTGGATGCTCCTCCTCCTCATCTGAGCTATTGGAAGCAGCACCCTCTTCCCCCAATGGATGCCAATCTGGGTCAACAACTGCGTCATCCTTCAATCTTGGTTGGGGTGAAGGACACAAGGAAAGGTGTGGTTCATGAACATGACCCTAAAATGACGACTCAGTGCTTTTATTTTTTACAACTTCAGAAGAGGAGGCGATAGAGCTGGAGGCCAAGTCAGCAATGTAAGTCAAAACTTTTTCCTGAAGCTCTGGCTTTAAAAGCGGTTTGTCAACTCCTAGAAAACTAAGCCTTTGAGTCCTTGTGGAGCCAGACGATGACGCAGGCTCAACACCTCCTGCATTCGGTCCTATTTTGCTTTTGCCACTACCATCAGATCCACCACCAACACCATCATTACCAGTTGGCAACCCCCGCCCAATTCCACGGCCTCTTCCACCAGCCTTCCTCATTTTTGGTAAAAATCCCATAAACTATATAGTAATGTAAAACAAGGTACAAGGTGTATATAGGACAGGGGAGACGTAGAATTTCTGAACACACTTGTGGACACTGTTGGATTGTGTGAGGCCCAGTTAATATCACACTGCTATGTCACAGGCTCAATGTCGCAGGTGTGAAAAATGTCACTATAGGACAGGGGAGATGTAGAATTTCTGAACACACTTGTGGACACTGTTGGATTGTATGAGGCCCAGTTAATATCACACCGCTATGTCACAGGCTCAATGTCACAGGTGTGAAAAATGTCACTATAGGACAGGGTAGATGTAGAATTTCTGAACACACTTGTGGACACTGTTGGATTGTGTGAGGCCCAGTTAATATCACACCGCTATGTCACAGGCTCAATGTCGCAGGTGTGAAAAATGTCACTATAGGACAGGGGAGATGTAGAATTTCTGAACACACTTGTGGACACTGTTGGATTGTGTGAGGCCCAGTTAATATCACACCGCTATGTCACAGGCTCAATGTCGCAGGTGTGAAAAATGTCATTATAGGACAGGGGAGATGTAGAATTTCTGAACACACTTGTAGACACTGTTGTGTGAGGCCCAGTTAATATCACACCGCTATGTCACAGGCTCAATGTCGCAGGTGTGAAAAATGTCACTATAGGACAGGGGAGATGTAGAATTTCTGAACACACTTGTAAACACTGTTGGATTGTGTGAGGCCCAGTTAATATCACACCGCTATGTCACAGGCTCAATGTCGCAGGTGTGAAAAATGTCACTATAGGACAGGGGAGATGTAGAATTTCTGAACACACTTGTAGACACTGTTGGATAGTGTGAGGCCCAGTTAATATCACACCGCTATGTCACAGGCTCAATGTCGCAGGTGTGAAAAATGTCACTATAGGACAGGGGAGATGTAGAATTTCTGAACACACTTGTGGACACTGTTGTGTGAGGCCCAGTTAATATCACACCGCTATGTCACAGGCTCAATGTCGTAGGTGTGAAAAATGTCACTATAGGACAGGGGAGATGTAGAATTTCTGAACACACTTGTGGACACTGTTGGATTGTGTGATGCCCAGTTAATATCACACCGCTATGTCACAGGCTCAATGTCGCAGGTGTGAAAAATGTCACTATAGGACAGGGGAGATGTAGAATTTCTGAACACACTTGTAGACACTGTTGGATAGTGTGAGGCCCAGTTAATATCACACCGCTATGTCACAGGCTCAATGTCGCAGGTGTGAAAAATGTCACTATAGGACAGGGGAGATGTAGAATTTCTGAACACACTTGTGAACACTGTTGGATTGTGTGAGGCCCAGTTAATATCACACCGCTATGTCACAGGCTCAATGTCGCAGGTGTGAAAAATGTCACTATAGGACAGGGGAGATGTAGAATTTCTGAACACACTTTTAGACACTGTTGGATAGTGTGAGGCCCAGTTAATATCACACCGCTATGTCACAGGCTCAATGTCGCAGGTGTGAAAAATGTCACTATAGGACAGGGGAGATGTAGAATTTCTGAACACACTTGTGGACACTGTTGTGTGAGGCCCAGTTAATATCACACCGCTATGTCACAGGCTCAATGTCGTAGGTGTGAAAAATGTCACTATAGGACAGGGGAGATGTAGAATTTCTGAACACACTTGTGGACACGGTTGGATTGTGTGAGGTCCAGTGAATATCACACCGCTATGTCACAGGCAGAAATTGGCTAGTGTATGACAAACTACAAGGTGTATATAGAATTGGGCAGAATAGGAATCTCCCTAGAGTGTAGGTTTGTAAGAATGGAACATGTCCTCGACTTATCCTTACAGAGTGACACACAGATAGCTTCACTGTGGCCGTGATAACAGCCGTTACACGGTACTGAGAGAGGAGCGTGCACGTACACCGCTGTCCGGTGTCCGTAAAATTGTCAAGCTCCGTGTTTTTTAAGTATACGGACTGACACACGCTGTCTCTCTATAGTTTTGAATGTGATCAAACAGCAAATATACTTAACTGTTTGAAAAGCAGACAAAACTAGAAGATGGAGGTCTGTACGAACGGAACATGTCCTCGACTTATTCTTACAGAGTCACACACAGATAGCTTCACTGTGGCCGTGATAACAGCCGTTACACGGTACTGTGTGAGGAGCGTACACCGCTGTATGGTGTGAAAAAATGCACGCTCAGTACCTCACCAGGACAGAAAAAAAAATTTGGATTGCTTTTAAAAAAGCAGTTTGCAGAGCAGTGGGAAAACAGCATTGCAGCTATCAGGAAGCCTTATAAGGCAGCCTAACAACCAACACAGCTGATCCAGCAAAATATAGCCTCCACTTGCACTGCACACACGGTGACTGGTGTGTTGTACAGGCAAAATCGCTAGCAGCAGAAGCAGTTTTTGTTGTCTTCTTCCCTGCCTAAAGTTCTCCCTACAGAATCAGCAGCAGCAGCTCTCCCTATTCTGTGATCAGCATGAGTAACATGGCGGTCGACGTGCACGCCCTTTTATACCCCCTGTGACGCCCCCCAAAGCAAGCCAATCACTTGCATGCCCTTCTCAAAGATGGTGGTGACCCCTGCCTATGTCATCACGTTGCCCACAGTGTCCGTGGATCCTGATTGGCTGAAAAAGGGCGGAAAACAAACTTTTGAAACGCGACTTTGGCGCTAAAGTCGCCGAGCTCGTGGCCGACCTCACCCTAGGGTCGGGTTTCGTTTCATGAAACCCGACTTTACAAAAAGTCGGCGACTTTTGAAATTTTTCGACCCGTTTCGCTCAACTCTACTCGTGAGAGCTTCCTTACATTGTTTACAAAGTGCAGTTTGGTTCAAGTGGGCACAGGAATTGTTCTCTGTTTTTTAATGCCGTTTTGCGTGTAGTAAAATTGATTAGGCAGCTTTTTTCTTCTGGTTAGATCTATTACAGCAATACCACGTTTATATCATTTTTTTATGTTTTGGTGCTTTTACACAAACTATTTTATTGAAATAAATATTATTTTTCCATCATTTTATTCTGAGAGCTAAAACTTTTTTATTTTTCTGATGATGAAGCTGTATGGCGAGTAATGTGCCAACAACCATAACCGCCAAGTGTTAACACCTCTGCCATACTGTACAGATGAAAAGCTTTAAGGGGTATTCCCATCTCTGATATCCTATCCCAATATGTAGTAGATGTAGTAATATTAATATTAGCAAATACCTCCAATTAGAAGTTTAGTATAGTTTTTTTGATTCGCTATTAGTGATGAGCGAGCATACTCACTAATGCTGGGTACTCGCTCGAGCATCACTGTGCTCGCGGTACTCGGCGAGCGCTAAGCATTTCCAGGATTATTCAACGGGAGCTCGGGTCCCCTCCCTGCATGTTTGGCACTCTTTAGAGCGCCAATCAACATGCAGGGATTGTCTGCCATGCACTGTAATGCTGCAGCCATCTTGATTGTGGTTTTACAGTGATTGGCTGGCCACGCAGCATCATCAGGTTTTTATCAAACCTTGTGCCACCCTTCTCATCCCAGTCAGCTCTGAAGTTACCAGTGTAGGGAGACTTGCTGCAGCGATAGGGACAGAAAAGGGGGGTATCATTTACTGTGGATATACCATTCTTGAATCCACAAATCCAGCTAAACCAACAGTCCTTCTAAGGACTAATAACGCGGGGTATATAGATATCAGTGACAGGTAGGCAGGCAGTGTATGTGGGTCTATACGTATCAGTGCTTGGCAGGCAGGCATTGTATGTGGCATACAACCTCTTGAAGCTCATCAAGAGAATGCCAAGAGTGTTAGGGACAGCGGAACACACCAAATATAAATAATAGGAGGTGCGTTCGCCGCCCGGGGTCCACCATGCGGTAGATGTAAAGACCGCTGCTGGATAATGACAGACTCGCTAGGAGGCGGAGTACTGCGCTCGGGTTGACGTCACCCGAGGTGCTAGGACAGACTCTGTTTTAGGCACAGAGACGCCCTAGAGTAAAATAAGGCATAGACGCCGGGCATGTTACTTCACAGGGCCAGCCGGCGTGTGGCGTCGCAACCGCGAACGCCAAGAGGTGCTGCAGAGTGCAGCGCGGCGAAAGATACAGCCGCTTAATGACAGTACCGGGGAACCGGACACCGTTGGACGCTAATGTAAGGTGCGGTAAGCACAGTGGCGCATAGCTTGCCACTACCTGGCACTGACTAAAACATATACTCTGTCCACATTTGTAATATCAGAGGGTAGGGGTTTCCAATGAGTCAGTCACCAGACACATGCATCCGTCACCATACACACACATAGCAAATAAGGTCTACACTAGCGCATGGCCGAGCCGCCATGCGGGCTTTTTACAGCCATGCGCTTCCGGGACCTTCCAGTCTTCAGAGAAAGACCAATCAGATCCGAAGCAGGACCTGAGCATGTGACCCCTGCTCTCTACTGAGAGGTCGTCTTGCAGGCATGCCCAGTAGCACGGCGAGAGGACTTAGCCTCTGGAGCGGTTCCCTGCAAAGCAGGTTGCGCTACCATTGCTGGACCAGAGGTGGCAGCAACATCCAGACTCAGAGAGCGGGTCTGAGCAGAATGCCTGGATCGCCGAGATTGCTGAGCAGGTCCCTGAGCGGTTGGAGGGGAATGGGAGACCGCTGGATGTACGGCTCTGGATTCCTGTTGTGCAGTCTCAGAAATCCAACGCCTAACATTATCCCCCCTCCTAAGGCACCCCCCTGAGCCTCCCTATGCTCAAAGGCTGCAATCAGGAGCGGGGCATGGATGTTCTCCACCGGTTCCCAAGTCCGAGCCTCTGGCCCATGACCCTTCCAATCCACCAAATAAATTTTTTTACCACGGACAAACCTGCGTCCCACAATGGCGTTAACCTCGAACTCGTCAGACGACAAGTCTGATGACCCGGCAGATGACTCGGAAAACTGGGCCATGTGAACTGGTTTCAGGAGGGACACATGGAAAACATCCGAAATGGCTAAATGTGGAGGAAGAGCCAGGTGGTAGACCACCGAACTAATTCGCTCGAGAACCTTGAAAGGTCCAATATATCGCGGCGTGAACTTGGGGGACTCGACTCGCAGCTTAATGTTTCGAGTAGAAAGCCACACCATGTCGCCGGTGCGTGTTGGCAGACGCCCTCATCCCTTCTTTAGAGGCACGGATAGCATCCTGTGTGCGATCCCAAATGTCACGGGCCTCCACTGCCCAGTCTGCCACCCTGGAGTCAGGACACTGGCATCAGGACAGGGACACGTGGGTGTTGGCCGTAGTTTAGAAGATAGGGCGTCTGACCAGTGGAATCAGCCACTGCATTGTTCAGGGCAAACTCAGCCCATGGTAGCAAGGATGCCCAGTCATCCTGCCTGGCAGAGACAAAATGCCGCAGGTACGTGACCAAGGTTTGATTGGCTCTCTCAACCAAGCCGCTCGTCTCGGGATGGTAAGCGGAGGACAGGTTTAGCTCAATGCTGAGTAGACTGCAGAGCTCCCTCCAAAACCAAGACGCAAACTGGGGACCTCGATCACTGACAATTTTATCCGGCATTCCATGTAGACAGATTACATGTTTTATGAACAGAGTGGCAAGACCACAAGCGGAAGGCAACCGTACGAGTGGCACCAGATGCACCATTTTGGGAAAATGGTCGGTGATCACCCAGATGACCGTACTGCCACCAGACTTGGGCAAGCCAACCACAAAGTCCATGCCAACCATCTCCCAAGGTCTATCTGCCACTGGCAGAGGATACAATAACCCCGCCGGCCTCTGTCTAGAGGATCTGTTCCGTGCACACGATACGCATGCTTGTATGTATTCCTCAATATCTTGAGCCATATGCGGCCACCAATGCGACCTTGCCAGGAGTTCTGTGGTCCGCTTATTGCCAAAGTAACCACCCACCCTGGAGGCGTGTACCCAGGCGAGAACCTTCGGCCTTAGCTGAGGAGGCACCAAGGTCTTGCCCAGTGGCACTGACTCGAGAGCAACTGGTGCCACGGTCATAAAGCTCTCCGGCGGGGGAATTAGCCGTGGCTCAGCCTCTCCTTCTTCCACTGAAACCACCGAGCGCGAGAGAGCATCCGCACGGACGTTCTTCTCTCCTGAGAGGTAGTGCAAGGTGAAGCGGAAGCGTGAAAGAAGAGCGACCACCTAGCTTGACGAGAGTTCAAGCGCTGGGCCGTTTGTAAATAGACCAGATTTTTATGGTCCGTGTACACCTGGAAGGGAAACCGTGCTCCTTCCAGGAGATGTCTCCACTCGGAGAAAGCCAACTTCATCGCTAGCAACTCCCTGTCGCTGATGGAGTAATTCTTCTCCGCTGGTGAGAAGGTCTTAGAGAAGAAGAAGCAGGGATGCTTCCGACCTTGAGCATTCTTCTGGAAAAGGACTGCTCCTGCACCGACGGAAGAGTCATCTACCTCCAGGATAAACGGTTTATCCACATCGGGACGATGTAAGATGGGAGCGCCAGCAAAGTGAGATTTTATAGAGGAGAAGACCTTGGAGACCTGTTCAGACCAAGCATTAGGATTAGCTCCTTTCTTTGTGACAGCAACCAAAGGAGCTACCAGTGTGGAGAAGTGAGGTATAAACTGACGGTAATAATTGACGAACCCCAATGTCATGATCCAGGCTGGATCTGACAAGTTAAATGGACAAAGTGAACTTTTTTCCTTTAGCTTGTTGCCAAAGTGGGTTGATTGCTCCCGGTGGTCATTAGAATTATTACACGTGGTGTCGTTCATTCTAAGTTGCCCCGGTGGTGGTGAGCGGTAGTGCACTTTAGTTTCTTTGGTTTAATGTGCACTTAATTACAAATCAGGTGTTAGGCTCTATAAAAGGGAGCTAGGTGGGTTCAATCACTGTTGGTGATATTGTGTTCGTCATTGGGGAAGCAAGCCTGGGTGAGGAAGGAGCTAAACATGAGCCCTGCGCAGCCCAGCCAGAGGGGACGAGTGGCAACTAGGTGGTCTGCAAGAAGGGCTGGCATGGCATGGGAGAGTCACAGTTTATGGTGTCGGCAGCAAGTGCTTGCATGGCTTGGTGGAGTGACGACTATGGAGAGAGTTGCACTCAGCATGCGGGACTTGGTTGCTGAGAGCTGGACTCAAGCATGCTTGACTTTTTGGGCAGGAGCTGAACCCATCTTTGGGACTCTGTTACTGGACTTCTGCAATTGGTGGTGGACTCTGCTCCAAGGCTGCACTATGGTGAAGGATCCAGTTATGGTGATGGATCCGGGTGGAGGACAAGATGCACACAGGTGGTGGGCTCTGTTGCTAGGAGCGTACGCAACAGAGCAAAGCTAAGTGGTGTTTCCCCTGTATTGTCATTTTTCCTCATGTGTGTTTTAGTGCAGTGGTGGGATTAGTTTTCGCACCGACCAATTCCCTAGTGAGGGTTTAGGTCAGGATGAGCTAGGGTTTTTAGGTTCCTGTTGCACGCCCGGTGCGGAACCGGCAAAGGAAACGTTAGGAGTGCAGGGACACTGGCTCAGGGGAGCTCAGGAGGTCTCCACTTCCCTATTCCCCATCGCAAGGCCCACCATTGTTAATGTTTCCCAGGTTACCCTTATTGTTTAAATTCGCCTTACTGGAGGCGGGGTTTCCAGAATTGTATATACGTGTAATGTCTAAATTCGCCAGTTGGAGGCGTTGTATCCAGCTGCACGTGTTTATTATTTAAATTCGCCCCACTGGAGGCGGTGTATCCAGGGTCAGGTGCGTCACATGGGTTCGCCTTGCAAGTTGCTGCGTCCAGACACACGTGACCGTGACACCCAAGAAGCGCTGCACCGCTTTGAGTGAATGGGGTTCCTGCCAGTCCATTATCGCTTGTAGTTTGGCCGGATCCATAGCCAACCCCTGGGCCGAGATGATATAGCCCAGGAACGGCAAGGACTCCTGCTCAAACTGTCACTTCTCCAGCTTGGCGAAGAGAGAGTTCGCCCGCAGATGGTCAAAGACCCTGCAGACATCTCTCCGGTGGGTGGTCAAATCTGGCGAGAAGATGAGTATGTCATCCAGATAGACCACCACCGAGGTAGAAAGCATGTCGCGGAAGACGTCGTTGACGAAATCCTGGAAGACAGCAGGCGCATTACAAAGGCCAAAGGGCATGACCAGATATTCATAGTGGCCATCCCTGGTATTAAAAGTTGTCTTCCATTCGTCTCCTTCGCGAATGCGGGTCAGGTTGTACGCCCCCCGTAGATCTACTTTTGTAAAGATTCGGGCTCCTCGCAACCTGTCAAATAATTGAGAGATCAGTGGAAGAGGGTATTTATTTTTGACTGTTATAGCGTTGAGACCTCTGTAGTCAATGCAGGGACGTAACTCTCCGCTCTTCTTCTGTATGAAGAAGAACACTGCACCAGCCGGCGACACCAACTTTCTGATAAAACCTCTAGCCTGGTTCTCCCGGATATATTGAGACATCGCCTCTGTCTCAGGGAGTGATAGCGGATACACACAGCCTCTAGGAGGTTCTGTGCCTGGCAGGAGATCTATCAGGCAATCGTTAGGGCGGTGCGGCGGGAGCGTCTCCGCAGACTTCTTAGAGAAGACGTCGGCTGTTATGAGTTCATTTTCTCCTTCACCTCTGATGTCTGATGAACTCCCTCTGCTGGTGAAAGGAGGTAGTGAAATTGATCTGGATGGGAAGAACCTGTCATCTGAACAGGTGGAGTGTGATTGGACATCCGGAATTTCTGAGTGGATATAATGCAGCCGACGCCCTGCAGGGTTTGCTGGTGATCCTTTCTGCTCTGAGCTCTGGCATCCAGTTTAGTTCCTGTCTACTAAAAGCTAAGTTTTTGCTCTGCTATTTTTCCATGAGATTTTGTCTGTTTACTTAGTGTTTGTGTTCAGCCTGCCCTGGTCGGGACGGGCTGAACTCCATTTTTGTCTCTGATCAGTTGATCTCTTTGCTCTGTCTTCAGAATATACCTGAGTGCTGATATAGTGATTTTGAAGTCTAGTGACTTCAGGGCCTTTTCTATCAGACGAGTTGGACATTATTTTTGGCAGGGTTTATTGTGTGATTGCAGCCAGAATCTTTTCTTTCCTTTCCTATCTAGTTAGTTGGGCCCCATCATTTGCTCAGTCTGTCTTTCTGTCTGTGTTTGTGTTTTCATCTGTTTTTCACCGACAATACATGTTGGGGGCTGTCTATTGCTTTGGGGTCTGCTCTGGGGCAGTTTAAATTTCCCCTTTCTTACTTTAGGCTTATTTAGCTCTCCGGCTGTGACGAGGGGTCTAGGGCACCGTAGGAACCCCCCACGGCTACTGTTAGTTGTGGTGAATAGGATCAGGGGTCTGCAATCCGCTAGCTACCAACCTCTCCGGGTTTCTGGACTTAGCTTGTGTTTTTGTTTTTTCCTCCTTCGGTGACTCATTCATAACAGAATCACCAGCCATACCGCAGATTCTAGGGTACTCAATAGCAGGAAAGAATTGTAAAAAAAAAAAAAAAAATGTCAGAATTTTTTTTTTGTTTGTGTATATTTTTTCCTCTATTTCTCTGAGGCCGTAGGGGGAATTTTTTCTCAATGGAGATTAAGCAATTGTCTGATCGTGTGGAGCAGCTCACTGCTGAAGTGCGGGGAATTTCCGCCTATCTTGCTCATTCACATGCTGCTGAACCAAAGATCCCTACTCCTGATGTGTTTTTTGGGGATCGGTCTAAATTTTTGAATTTTAAGAATAATTGTAAATTATTTTTTGCCTTGAAGCCTAACTCATCGGGGAGCTCCGCGCAGCAGGTTAAAATTGTCATCTCTTTGCTGCGTGGCGATCCCCAGGATTGGGCATTTTCTTTAAAACCTGATGATCCTATTCTAACTAATGTGAACGCATTCTTTCAAGCCTTGGGGTTGTTGTATGATGAACCTAATGCTATTGATCAGGCTGAAAAGGCCCTGTAGTCATTGAGCTAGGGTCAGGATTCTGCAGAGTTGTACTGTCAAACATTCCAAAAGTGGGCGGTCCTTACTACCTGGAATGATGGTGCCTTGGCAGCTCTCTTTCGGAAGGGTTTGTCAGAAACCGTAAAAGATACTATGGTGGGATTTCTTGTTCCCTCTGGTCTTGACGATTCTATGTCATTAGCCATTCAGGTTGATCGGTGTTTGCGTAAACGCAAAACTGCACGAGAGGTGTTGCCACCTGTTGAACAAATGTCTGAACCTATGCAATGTGATAGAGTTTTGTCTAGGGCGCAACGTCAGGAGTTCAGAAGGCGTAATAAGCTGTGTTTTTTTGTGGAGATGCCTCTCATATTATTTCTGTCTGCCCTAAATGAGAAAAACGTTTTGCACACACATTTGCTGTGGGTGGTGTTCAACCTAAGTTTCTTCTGGCAATTACTCTGATCTGCTCCCTGTCCACATTTTCCGCTAAGGCTTTTGTGGATTCGGGAGCAGCTCTGAACCTGATGGACTTGGATTTTGCTAAACGCTGTAGGTTTCCTATGACACCTCTGCGGACGCCTATCCATTTGAGGGGTATTGATGCTACTCCTTTGGCGAAGAATAAACCTCAGTTTTGGACCCAGGTGGTAATGCGGGTCGCTCCAGACCATCAAGAAAATTGCAGATTTTTGGTGTTGCATAATTTGCATGATACCATTGTTCTGGGGTTTCCTTGGTTGCAAATCCATAATCCAGTTTTGGATTGGAAATCTTTGTCTGTGGTGAGTTGGGGATGTCGGTGTGCCCTTAGTGACGCTCCTGTTTTCTCCACCTCTCCCCAGTCGCATGATGTTCCTGACTATTTGGCTGATTTTTATGATGTATTTAGTGAGAATGAGTCTGCGTCTTTGCCTCCTCATAGGAGTTATGACTGTACAATTGAGCTGAGCCCTGGGTGTAAATTTCCCAAGGGTCGACTTTTCAATTTATCTGTACCCGAGCACGAGGCTATGCGATCCTATATTAAGGAGTCGTTGGAGAAGGGTCATATTAGACCATCCTCTTCACCCTTAGGTGCTGGGTTTTTTTCGTGGCCAAGAAAGATGGTTCATTAAGGCCTTGTATTGACTATCGTTCCCTCAACAAAATTACTGTTAAATATCAGTATCCGTTACCCTCCATTTTGATACAGGAAAGATGTATATCTTTGTACCGTTTTGGGAATTAGATTCTTCTTTTTGCATTTAGATAAGAAAAAAATGTCACTGTCCATTTGTGCACGTTTCTTCAGAAGTGGTTTTAGTTCCATAAAGATGCGGTACATTCTGGTATCCTCCATTTTGATACAGGAAAGATGTATATCTTTGTACCGTATATCTTTGTACTGAGGACTCTCAATCCTGAATATTTTTCTATCCGTTACCCCTGATTTCTGATCTATTCTCCAGAGTTAAAGGTGCTTGCTGGTTTACCAAGCTTGACCTCAGGGGGGCGTATAATCTTATTCGCATTAAGCATGGGGATGAATGGAAGACAGCGTTTAATACTCCGGAGGGACATTTTGAGTACCTGGTGATGTCTTTTGGGCTCACTAATGCCCCTTCTGTCTTCCAGTGCTTCATGAATGATATTTTCCGAGACTTTGTAGATAAATATTTGATCATCTATCTGGATGATATTTTGATCTTTTCCAGGGATTGGGACTCTCATGTGGAACATGTTCGGACTGTGTTCCGGATTTTGAGGGAGAATTCCCTGTATGTTAAGGGATCGAAATGCCTTTTTGGGGTACAGAGGATTGCATTTTTGGGATTTATTTTGTCTCCGTCAACTATTGAAATGGACCCGGCCAAGGTACAGGCCATTTATGATTGGGTTCAGCCCACTTCTTTGAAGGCCCTCCAGAAGTTTTGGGGTTTTGCTAATTTTTATCGTAAATTTATAGCTAATTTTTCTGGTATTGCCAAACCATTGACTGATTTGACCAAGAAGGGTGCTGATATGCTGAATTGGTCTCCGGAGGCTGTTTCTTCCTTTCAGGAGCTGAAGCGAAGGTTCACTTATGCTCTGGTCTTGCGGCAACCTGATGTCTCACTCCCGCTTCAGGTAGAGGTGAATGCTTCTGAGATTGGTGCAGGAGCTGTTTTGCCCCAAAATGATCCTGTAACATCTAAAATGAATCCCTGTGCTTTCTTTTCCCGAAGGTTCTCCCCATCCGAACGTAACTATGATGTGGGGAATCGGGAACTGTTAGCCATGAAGTGGGCATTTGAGGAGTGGAGACATTGGTTGGAGGGAGCTAAACATCAAGTCGTGGTCCTTACTGACCACAAGAATTTGATTTATCTGGAGTTGGCCAATCGCTTGAATCCTAGACAGGCTAGGTGGGCCTTGTTTTTCACACGTTTTGATTTTGTGGTCTCTTTTCTTCCGGGCACTAAGAATGTCAAGGCAGACGCCCTCTCTAGGAGTTTCTTTGCTGATTTGCCTATTGTGACCAAGCCTGCTACCATCTTAGGTGAGGGGGTAGTTCTTTCTGCCATCTCGCCCTATTTGAGACGTGCTCTGGAAGAGTTTCAGGAGGACAAACCTGAGCGTTGTCCCATTGGAAAATTGTATGTTCCTGACCAGTGGAGGAAGAGAGTAATGTCTGAAGTTCATTGCTCCGCATTGGCTGGTCATCCAGGTATTTTTGGTACTAGAGATTTGGGGAGTCGGTCTTTTTGGTGGCCCGCCTTGTCTCGTGATGTCAGGAATTTTGTGCAGTCCTGTGGGACTTGCTCCCGGTCTAAACCTTGCTCTCGCTCTAGTGGGTTGTTGATGCCTTTGCCGGTGCCCAGGAGGCCATGGACCCATATTTCAATGGACTTTATCTCTGATATGCCTGTCTCTCAGAGAATTACTGTTATTTGGGTGATTTGTGATTTTCTCTAAGATGGTCCATCTTGTACCACTCCCTAAGCTGCCATCTTCCTCAGAGTTGGTGCCCTTGTTTTTGCAACAGGTGGTTCGCTTGCACAGGATTCCTGAAAACATTGTTTCTGACAGAGGAGTTCAGTTTGTTTCTAGATTTTGGAGGACTTTCTGTTCCAAGCTGGGAATTCAGTTGTCCTTCTCCTCTGCGTTTCACCCTCAGACCAATGGTCAGACGGAGAGAACAAACCAGACTTTGGAGTCGTATTTGAGATGTTTTATATCTGCTGATCAGGCTGATTGGGTTTCATTTTTGCCCTTGGCCGAATTTGCTTTAAATAATAGAGCTAGTTCTGCCACTTTGATGTCACCTTTTTTTTGTAACTTTGGGTTTCATCCTCGATTCTCTTCAGGACACGTGGAGTCTTCAGCCTGCCCAGGTGTTGACACTGTGGTGGAGAGAATGCACCAGATTTGGGACCAAGTGGTGGATAAGTTGTCTCTCTCCCAGGAAAAGGCCCAGCGGTTTTCCAACCGGCATAGGATCATAGGTCCCCGGTTTAAGGTGGGTGATATGGTTTGGTTGTCATCAAAAAATCTCTCTATGAAGGTGGCTTCTCCAAAGTTTAAACCTAGATTTATTGGACCTTACAAGATTTTGGAGATTCTTAATCCAGTCTCGTTTCGATTGGCTCTTCCTGTTACATTCAAGATCCATAACGTGTTTCATAAGTCTCTGTTAAAGAGGTTTGTTGAGCCAGTAGTTCCTGTGGTGGCACCTCCTGACCCTGTATTGGTTGAAGGTAATGTGGAATATGAGGTTGAGAAGATACTGGACTCTCATCTGGCTAGACGGAGACTCCAGTATTTGGTTAAATGGAAGGGTTATGGCCAGGAGGATAATTCTTGGGTCTCTGAATCCGATATTCATGATAGTACAGTGTGAAAATCCAGCTGTTTTAAATGGGTTTGCCTGTCCCAGCAATCACATCGGAGTGCGCAGAAAATTCTGCCATTTTTATGGTACAGTAAAAAATTTTTGGAGTGCCTTATACAATTTCTTGACACCATTTTGCTGCCCAAAAAATTTTTTAGCTACCAAAAACATATTTAGCTACAGGGCAGATATTTTCCACAGGGTTTTGTCTGCCACACGGTGCCA
This sequence comes from Dendrobates tinctorius, assembly GCF_039654945.1. Taxonomy (NCBI): domain Eukaryota; kingdom Metazoa; phylum Chordata; class Amphibia; order Anura; family Dendrobatidae; genus Dendrobates; species Dendrobates tinctorius. Next base: position 13,006,084 of record NW_027361732.1, read on the forward strand.
TTTCAGGCCTCCATAGAATTGTTTTTGTTGTGTCTTAGCCTCATTACTGACACAATTTTACTGGCCAAAAAAAATACAGGCCAGATATTTTAAAGTGTGGTATCTCCGTCACATGCCTCATCTATCTGTGGGCTACAAATTGAAGCATTTCAGGCCTACATTGAACTGTTTTTTGTTTTTTTTGCTGTGTGCTATCCTAGTTAGTGACACTATTTTGCTGTAAAAAAATGAGAATACAGGCCACATACAGTATTTTACATTGTGGAATCTCCATCACATGCTTCATCTATCTGTGGGCTACAAATTGTGGCATTTGAGGCCTCCATTCAACAGTTTTTGCTGTGTGTTACAAAAGTTCTTGAAACTATTTTCCTGTAAAAAAAATAAAAATACAGGCCACACCTTTTACAGTGTGGTATCTCTGTCACACACCTCATCTATCTGTGGGTTACAAATTGTGGTATTTCAGGCCTACATTGAACTGTTTTTGCTGTGTGCCACCCTAGTTAGTAACACTATTTTGCTGTAAAAAAATAAAAATATGGGCCTCATATTTTACAGTGTGGTTTCTCCATCACACACCTCATCTATCTGTGGACTACAAATAGGGGCATTTGAGGCCTCCATTCAACTGTTTTTGCTCTGTGTTACCCTAGTTTTTTAAATTATTTTTCTGTAAAAAATAAAAATACAGGCCACATATTTTACAGTGTGATATCTCTGTCATATGACTCAGCTATCTATGGGCTAAAAATTGTGGCATTTGAGGCCTCCATTTAACTATTTTTGCTGTGTGTTACCCTAGTTCTTGACACAATTTTCCTGTAAAAAAAATAAAAACACAGGCCACATATTTTACTGTGTAGTAATTCCGCCACACGCCTCATCTATATGTGGGATACAAATTGAGGCATTTGAGGCCTCCATTCCAATTTTTTTCCTGTGTCTTAGCCTAGTTATAAATACCAGTTTGATGAAAAAAAATTGTTACCTTCAGTCCAGATATTTTAAACTGTGGTTTTCTCGCACACGGATCAGCCATTTATAGTGAACGTGGAAAATATTGTAGTCCATTTAAAATGGGTAAGGCACGTGGCAAGGGACGGGGAAGTGGAAGTGATGGTGATTGTGTATGCAGAGGCCAAGGCCGTGGGCAAGCTGAAATTGTGCCACAACAAACACCCACATCTTCTCGCCTGAGTTTCTTGTCCGAATTACTAGGGTACTGCAGAACTATTGAACCCAGAGCAGTGTCAAAATGTTGTTGGTTGGATAGCGGATAATGCTTCCAGTCACTTTGCCACCAGAACCCTGTCTTCCACACAGTCAAGTCTGAGTAGCCGTGAGTCTGGACCCCATATTCCTTACCCCGATCCTTCTTCCTCCCACCATGCTGAGTGCCCGGAGACAACTGATCCTACACTTGGACACTCCAAAGAGCTCTTAACTTCTCCATTTATACATTCGGGCCTCTCGCCCGGTCCACTTGAAGTGGGGCAAGATGAGGCCACATGTAGCGATGCCCAAATATTTGAGCAGCCATGGTTACATGAAGGCGACGGTGGGAACATGTCACAACAGGTAGACGATGATGAGACACAATTGCCAGAAAGTCAGGAGGAGGTCCGGCTGTGGAAGAGGAAGACGAGGTGGTGGATGATATAATAACTGACCCAACCTGGCAGGAGTACATGCAGAGAGAGGACAGCAGCGCACAGGGGGAGGGAGGCAAAGCACCCCAACAGGCAGGAAGAAGCAGTGAGGTGACCGCAGACAGAAGGGGGGCAACCATTCCTCATAACACCAACACGATGGAAGTTGGCAGTACAACTGTTAGGTCTTCCCGAGTCTGGTTGTGTTTTAAAGACTCTACCAATAACCCCAAACAGGCCATTTGCACTACCTGCCATGCTCGCATCAGCAGGGGTAGCAAAGCTACCAGCCTGACCACCATCAGCATGATCAGGCACATGGCAGCAAAGCACCCGACTTTGTGGACCAAACCTCAGGGTCCAGGAACACTGTGCCGGTGACACCACTGCTTCTTCCACTGTTTTGTGTGAAAGCCAGTCCCCTGTCCATGGTGCCTGCGAAGATTCATTCTACATTGCACCTGTCGTTGCACACACTCAACTACCACCATCATCAAGCACGTCCACGTCCTTGTCCCAGCGCAGCGTTCACTTGGACATACCCCAGTCCTTGGAATGCAAGCATAAATACACAGTCCACAGGCCACAGTACTAAATTCACACATTTCTCATCTGCTTGCGCTTGAAATGTTGCCTTTTAGGCTCTTGGAGTCTGAAGCTTTCTGCAACCTGATGGGGGTGGCCGTCCCAAGGTACTTGGTCCCCAACCGCCACTATTTCTCCCAGTGTGCTGTCTTAGCATTACACAAGCACGTGTCCCACAACATTACCCGTGCCCTCAACAATGCTGTTATTGGGAAAGTCCACCTAACCACGGACAAGTAGACAAGTGCTTGTGGACAGGGATGGTACATCTTGCTGACGACACACTGGGTTAACGTAGTGGAAGCTGGGACCCAGTCAGACCTTGGGATGGAACACGTCCTCCCAACACCGAGTATTGTGGGCCCTACGTCTATCAGGGTTGCCCCCACAGTCTACAGCTCCTGCACCTCTTCCTCCTCCTCTTCATCCTCCATCTGTGAAATGACCACATCAGTCACAAGCTGGAAGTACTGCAGCATTGCCTAAGCCAAGTGGAAACACGTTGGAATGCTACACTGCATATGTTGGTAAGGATTTGTGAGCAGAAGAGGGCAGTTGTTGACTACCAGCATCAACAAGGGTGTCAGTATTCAGCTCAGACACCACACATAAGACCTCAGGAGGGCACATGGATGTCAGACATATGTACCATTCTACAAAATTTTGAGGAGTCCATCAAGAAGGTGAGCGGCGATGACGCCATAATTAGCGTCACCATCCCGCTTCTCTGTATTCTGAAAAGCTCTCTTCTCACAATGAAATAGGATGCATTGTAGGCGGAGCACGATGAGAGCAAGGAACAATACAGGGTGATTACACACAGCCCAGCCTAATGTCATCCCAACATGGATTGGTTGACAAAGAGGATGAGGAGGAGGAGGAAGAACAGGAGTTAGTTTCATGCGTTATAGACGGTACTACAAGCACAATTGTCATACCGTCTGTTCAGCATGCATGTCCTGAGGACAGGGAGGATGAGGAAGAGGACAGCATGGACAGTCGTCCTCTTGGTGAGGACAAGGAAGTCTTGCATGTTAGCAGTCTGGCACGCATGGCTGACTTTATTTTACGATGCCTTTACCGTGACCCTCGCATTCTCAAAATTTTGTGTGATACTCATTACTGGTGGGTGACATTTCTAGATCCACGCTACAAGGAGAACTTTCAATGTCTTATTCCCAAGGCAGACAGGTCTACTAAAATGAGGCAGTACCAGAGGGCCCTTGTTGCGGAATTATTAAAAAATTCCCATCTGAAAATGCTGGTAGCAGAGGTCACAGTTCGTTGGACAATCAAGGAGTACAGGCGAGAGAGACACAACTCCAATCCAGCAGAGGCAGGGGAACACTGGCAAAGTTCTGGGAGAGTTTTCTCAGACCCTCCCATCACACTGGCCCTGAGGCACAGGGTACTCTCACAAGGAGTGCAATGTTTTGGAAGATGCTGAGGGAGTACCTCCATGATTCCTCTGTGCCTTATAATTATTGGGTATCCAAGCTGGACAAGTGGCATGAACTGGCTCTCTATTTCTTGGAGGTTCTGGCCTGCCCTGCCGCTAGTGTTTTACCAGAACGGGTTTTTAGTGTCGCTGGTGGAATTATAACAAATAAGCACATCCACCTGTCAACTGAAAATGCTGATAGGCCGACTCTTATGAAAATGAACAAGGGCTAGATTGGGCCAGACTTCTCTACACCACCGAATGATAGCAGCAAAACATAACTACATATCCAGTGTCATTTTTTGGGAGGTATGACACCCTTCTCTGACATCAGACGTACTATTCCATCCATGTGCCCTTGGCCTGTCTGATCATGGACAGAATAGTACGCCATAGCAATCGGCTGCACAGACTGGTGGGTGTGAGGCTGGTCGCTGCCGATTGTCAGCTCATTCCCGGCACTTTAACCCCCGGAATACGGGATCGGAGATCCCGCGGCGTGACGCTGCTATGGTAACCCGATGTCGTCATGATGACATCCAGGTTAACAGAGCTGAGAAACTTCCTGTCATGTGCAGTGCATGAACATTAAGTCTCTCAGGTCAGTGTGCAGAAAGTGCAGCGCTGACAGCTTCTATAGCATGCAGATGCTGCTTCATCTGCATGCTATAGAAGAGATAAGCTTGCAAAAAGTGATTATCCCATAGTGGAACAAAGTGTAAAAGATAGAATGAAGTAAAAAAAAAAATGTTTTTAAATAATTGTAAAGGATTAAAAAAAAAAAAAAAAAAGTAAAAATAAAAAATCAATATTTATTCTATCACTAAATAAATATTTAAATTAAAAAAATCTAAACAATAAAAGTACACATATTTGGTATCCCACGTCCGTAATGACCAGACCTATAAAACTGTCTCACTAGTTAACACCTTTAGTGAACACCATAGAAAAGGCAAAAAACAATGCTTTATCATCATACTGCTGAGCAAAAAGTGGAATAACACACGATTAAAAAGACAGATATAAATAAGCATGGTGCTGCTGAAAACATCATCTTGTCCCACAAAAAACAATCCCCTATATAGCTCCTTCACCAGAAAAATTAAAAAGTTATAGCTCTCAGAAAAAAGTGATGCAAAAAGAATTATTTTTTATATAAAATAGTTTTTATTGTATAAAAGCGCCAAAACATAAAAAATTTATACAAATGAGGTATTGCTGTAATCATACTAACCCAAAGAATAAAATGGCCTTATCAATTTTACCACATGCGGAACGGTATAAACACCCCCCCACAAAAGAAATTCATGAATTGCTGTTTTTTGTTCATTCTGCCTCCCAAAAATCGGAATAAAAAGCGATCAAAAAATGTCATGTGCCCGAAAATGGTACCAATAAAGATGTCAACTCGTCCCACAATAAACAAGACCTCACATGACTCTGTGGCCAAAATTTGGAAAAATTATAGCTTTCAAAATATGGTGATGCAAAAACTATTTTTTGCAATAAAAAACGTCTTTTAGTGTGTGACAGCAGCCAAACAGAAAAACCCGCTATAACGCCTCTTTCAGACGTCCTGATATTTCCGATACCGGAGATGTCAGTGCCCGTGTGTGTAATACTTGCGGCACACGTGTAGCTTGCGTGTGCTGCATCAGTAACCCAAGGACAGGCATCAGGGAAGAAGCATTACAGTAAGCGGCGAACGGCACAAGCAGGGGAGAATGAGAGCCGTGTTCAGCAACCGGCGCCGGGGAACAGCGCTTAGTGTAACGCTTCTTCCCCGGCGTCGATGTGTGTCACATGGATGACATCCATGTGTGTTATGCGTATGCATGTGTGCTGGATGTTTTGTGGCCCGTGCTGACATTAAAAACCGGAAATGTCAGCATGTTTTGCCCATGGACTCACGATCCGTGGAAACACACTGACATGTGCACAGACCCATTCACTTGAATAGGCAAATAGCGCTCCGTTCCTCCCGAGTCTCTCCGCCTGGCTGCCCAATGGTATAAAATTCTGTGACACACCCATGGAGTCAATATCATCACTGCACCCCAGATGAATCCATTGAGAGGTGTAGTTCGTAAAATGGGGTCACTTATGGGGGGTTCTGCTGTTTTGCCACCTCATGGTCTCTCCCAGTGGGTCATGGCATCTGCAAACCATGACAGTAAAATATGGCGCTCTTTCCCTTCTGAGCTCTGCCATGTGCCCAAACAGTAGTTTACCCCCACATATGGGGTATCAGCGTACTCAGGACAAATTGCACAATAACATTTGAGGTCCAATTTCTTCTGTTACCCTTGTAAAAATAAAAGATTGGGGGCGAAAAGATCATTTTTCTGATTTTTTATTTTTACGGCTCTATGTTATAAATGTCTGTGAAGCACTTGGAAGTTCAAAGTGCTCATCACAGATCAAGATAAGTTCCTTAGGGGGTCTAGTTTCCAAAACGGTGTCACTTGTGGGGAGTTTCCTCTGTTTAGGCACATCAGGGGCTCTCCAAACACGACATGGCGTCCAATCTCCATTCCAGCCAATTTTGCATTGAAAAAGTAAAACGGCGCTCCTTCCCTTCCGAGCTCTGCCATGCACCCAAACAGTGGTATATCTGCATATATGGGGTATCAGAGTACTCACGAGAAATGGCACAACAACTTTTGGGGTCCAATTTCTCCTGTTACCCTTGGTAAAATAAAAAAAATTGGATCTGAAGTAATTTTTTGTGAACAAAAAAGTTAAATCTTAATTTGTTTTTAAACATTCCAAAAATTCCAGTGAAGCGCCTGAAGGGTTAATAAACTTCTTGAATGTGGTTATGAGCACCTTCAGGGGTGCAGTTTTTAGAATGGTGTCACTTTTGAGTATTTTCTATCATATAGACCCCTCAAAGTGACTTCAATTGTGATTGTGTCCCTAAAAAAATGGTGTTGTAAAAATAAGAAATCACTGGTCAAATTTTAACCCTTATAACTTCCTAAGTAAAAAAAATTTGGTTCCAAAATTGTGCTGATGTAAAGTAAACGTGTGAGAAATGTTACTTATTAAAGGGAACCTGTCACCCCCCCAGGGCATTTTTCAGTTAAAGAGCCACCTTCAGCAGCACCAAGGCTGCATTCTGTGAAGGTGGCTCTTCTTTTTCTGACCCCTAGTAACGCTGAAATATTGACTTTTATAAATAGCTCCTCATACCTGTAATGTGTCCCATAGGTATGGTGTGTCCTCCTGTATCAGCCGCCTAACTTCCGTCCATCATGCCTGTCCGGTGTCTCAGCTCCACCCACCATCTGTCCATCATAATGCCCCTGTGCGTCGCTGCCTCCTTCTGTTTTGAATGCTGGCGCCTGTGCTGTGACAAGAGTTTTCGATTGCGCCTGTGTGTTGTGGAGGCCCCAGATCCCTCCCTGCAGTGTGTTATGATGTATTCACACTGCGGGGCTGGGGCCTCAGCAACACGCAGGCGCAATAGCCTGATATCGGTTCTCGGGCAGCGCGCACTGCGCATGCCCCAGAACTCTTGTCACAGCGCAGGCGCCGGCATTCAAAACAGGAGGAGGCAGCGAGGCACAGGGGCATCATGTTGGACAGATGATGGGCGGCGCCGAGACACCGGACAGGCATGATGGACAGATGGTAGGCGGCTGATACAGGGGGACACACCATACCTATGGGACACATTACAGGTATGAGGAGCTATTTATAAAAGTCGATATTTCAGCGTTACTTGGGGTTAGAAAAAGAAGAGCCACCTTCAAAGAATGCAGCCTTAGTGCTGCTGAAGGTGGCTCTTAAACTGAAAAATGCCCTGGGGGAGTGACAGGTTCCCTTTAAGTATTTTATGTGCTCCCCCTCCCAATGAGGAGTCCAAATAAATATCAATTTAAAAAAAAATAATGTTACATATGCTCTGTTCAAGGAGGGTCTAGTGTATAAAACAAGAGTGCAATGACTGTTCCTTGTGGTCAGGCATAATAGACAACAGTTGAGAAAGCTCACGTGAGAATGATGCAAAGAGTGTGACATGGCTCTGAACACAGCTTTAGTTACATACCGTTTCCTAAACACTACTTGTGAGTTGTCCTTGGAAGTATAAGAACTCCCTGATTTAATTTATCAACCCTGGATGCCCAAAAGTAACCTTCAGTGATTAACCATGGCTGCCTTGTAACCACTTGTGATGAGAATAATGTGTCCCAAGACAGTGATAGAAACTCATTGCACCATCTTGGTGTTGGAGCTGTGTCTGGGATAAACAGCCACTTATACAATAAGGCTATGTGCACACGCTGCAGATTCACCTGCGTTTTTTTCCGCGCGGAACCGCAGGTAAAACCGCAGGTAAAGTGACCTGCAGTTTTCCTGCGTTTTGGTCTGCGGTTTTGCCCTGCGGTTTCACACCTCTACTATGTTAAAGATGTGAAACCGCTGCGGAAACCGCCCAAACAATTGACATGCTGCGGTTTGTAAACCGCAGCAAAACCGCACGGAAAAAAACGCACCGTCAGCCCAGCGTTTTTGAAAACCCATAGGGTTTCAATGTACTGTACTTGGTCTGCAGAACTGCTGCGTTTCCGCAGGGCCAAAACCACTGCGGAAACGCAGCAGAATCCACACCTTGTGCACATAGCCTTAGACCCACTTAATGACATCCAGGCTCATTGATGCACGTAGGAAGGACAGGAAAACCCGACTGGCCTGATCCTTGTAGCACAAATGTTTGAAATACTTACCAACATAGGACAATAGTATGTCATATGTTGATTATGTTGCATAGCTGGCAACTGCCTGCAACTGCAAAAAATAGAACTTGCAGTTTAACAACTTAAATGCCGGATCACATCAGCCCATTGTGGTGACATAATCGTGGAGTGCTGATTGGTTGTTGTGGCAGCTGGAGGCCATTTGAAAGCACCCTTCGCTGCCATTTTTGTCCCTTATGCAGTCTAGCATCTTGCCTCTGGCTGAGCGTATGATGGAAACATCGTTGTGTCTATACTTCAATACACTTGTATGGCAATATATAGAATAAGCAATCGAATGATCATAGATTCAAGTCTCCTAAAGGTACTAAAAAATAAAGTAAAAAGTAAAAGTTAAAAAAAAATTAAAATCGACGTTTCACCAACAAAAATACATAAAAAATAGGCATATTTAATATCACCACATCCATAAAACTCTGATCTATCAAAATATAACAATAATTAACTTGAATGGTAAATGTAAAAAGAAAAAAATGTGAAAGGCAGAATTTCAGTTTTCCATTCATCACACTGTTATGCATCTGCCCCAGATCCAGGTCCCTCACCCAGTCCGCTGAACTCTATTGACCTCGACGTCGGGCTTTGCAGTGTCTGCGTACTCGAACTGACCAGGGGAATCATAATGCCAGATCAGTTTTACCATATATTGAACAAGGTAAATAAAAAAAACATTGTGGAATTGCACTTTTTTTGCAATTTCACCACACTTGGATCTTGTAATTTCCCCCCATTTTTCAGTACACTATGTGGCAGAATGAATGTTATTCAAAAGTGCAACTTGTCCCGCAAAAACAAGACCTCATATGGCTATATGTAACACCCGTACCTCCGCGGGGTCCCTTTCGGGGTCCCTGCTCCCAGTCTGCTCCCCTCTGCTCAGCCTCTGCCCCTGGTTCCTCTCTTGCTCCTGCTTCCTGGCGCGTGACCAGCAGATCTTCAGGTATGACGCTGAGGTCGCGCATGCTCCCGGTCTCTTAAAGAGACAGTGCGCATTTTTCAAATATGCTCCAGACCAATGGTGTTGTAGTGAGTACTATTTCTGGCCCCTCTCCCATAGAGGAGGTGCCGGAGCAACTAGTGTTTCCTGTTGCTAGTTTCCGGTTCAGTGTTCCGTTGTGTCAGTGCTTTGTTGTGCTCAGCAAGTGTCCTGCCAGTACCCAGCTAATACTGTTTGTCTTCTCAGACTACCTGTGGATCTCTACCCCATACCCAGGATGAGTCCAGTGCTGCCTGAGTAAGTGCCATCCTGCTCAGCCGTCCGCCACTTCGTTACCCAGGACAACGTCAGTACTGCAGTACTGCCTGTGTCAGCTCCATCCCGTGCAGCCGCGTCCTGCCTGTCAAGTACAACGCTACCTGGATACCCCAATCTGATCCTGTTCGAAGGGTCCTACTACTGGTTTCTGTGGCTCACATAATCACGCCCCCTTCGGAGCCCCGCTGGTCCGTGGTCCCATGGTTCCACAAAAATAGCAGTAAACGAATGTGCACTTCAACATCTGTGCCTCCACTTCCATTTGTTACACTATATAGCTGGAAGAATAAAAAAAAGTTATGGCTCTGGTAAGAAGGGAAGGAAAAAATGAAAAATGAAAAATCACTTGGGGGTGAAGCTGTTAATATTGGTGTGAGCCCCACACAGGTCAGAAAGTGGTGGCATATCCTATTGATATCACTTTCTCCTTTAAGATGAAAATACCTCAATAATTGTTCTGTGCTAACATTTTGGTACCAAATACCTCACACCTTCATATGCCTTTTGCAATGGGTCACAGGTGTGCTTAAATGGTATAATGGGGACTAGGGATGAGTGAATTGATTCCCAGGACCCTGGTTCAGGCACAAGATCAGTAGTCCCTGCACATCAGATAGGAGCTTTGCGACACAGTTCTTACGTCCTCCTTTTTTGATTTGTATTCCTGACTCCTGACGTCATTGTTGCAGCATGATGCCCTCATGACGTCACACAAGAACTGCAAATCAAAAGAGAAGCCAGAGATGCCGGCAGGAGGCGATTGTCTGTGATTTGGTGGCCTTTGACTACTGACATGGCCACTGGACCAGGGGTACTGCAAATTAATTAATTTACTCATCTCTAATGGGGACCTATATAAAATAATTAATAGATCACAGCAGGACTGTTTCTAAAAGAAAACATATCTTTTTCTAATCTTGTACGACCTCTTTAAATCTGTTCCTATACAGTGGATTTGCAGCTCCGCATAACAAAACAAAGCTTCGACCATCATAAATATTTATCAAGAAATTAATCAGCTAAGATTTTCATTTACTTAAAAATGTGAACATGGTGAGAAAAAAATTGAGATTGACTTTAACAAGTGCTCAAACTGCCTGAGGGCTTCAATCTCTCCTTGAATGGTACTAAGTTACTAGGTGCGAGCAATAATAATGAAGCAGAAGGAGATTCAACACATGATTATGAAAATAAACTTAAGGATCACTTGAGATTTTACAGATTCTTATGTTATTAACACCTTTATCACAGGTCAGTGCGAATTCATTTTGCTCTTCCATCTTATTTGTACATTTAAATTTCTTAGGGAATTAGTTGCTATGGAAACCTAGTTAAATGTCAGTGGAGTATAGCAATCACATTTTCTTCCTTTGACAGCTAATTTCTAAACATGTATTTCACAACTGATTAATTGCTAATGTCAGACCCCTAAAAATTTGCCTTTGTTCAGAACTGTATGCCGCTTCTACAAAGTAAATGTGTAAATAAGGACCAAATGTTGCTAAATGAAACTTTAGTCTGTTCATCTTACAAATGAAAGCTGCACATCTATAATAATAAATGCCCTAACCAGCTTCCGGTTGTAACAACTTCCGTCCAGTTGTAACCGGTGACGTCACCACACACACACGCACGTTAACCCTCAACACACCACACCGCCTCAACACACACTCCTCTCACCTTTCACCTCCACTCATGTCCACTCACTCTTTCACTCCACATACGTTCCTTTCTCTCACTCCATTTCTCATACTCACACCGTCATCGTCGCTGCCCCGACATCTTCCTCCGCCGCCGCGATCCAGGATCCAGACGTTCTCCAGGCTGCCGACATCGGGATCCAAAAAGATGGCGTCGGCGGAATCTCGCGAAATTACGCCGACGCCATTTTGGATCCCGATGTCGCCCATGCCAGCGACATGTTGTTGCGGCGACGCCATCTTGAACATCGCGGGACTTCACGAAATCCAAGATGGCGTCCCGCAAAAACATGTCGGCGGCCTGGAGAACGTCTGGATGCTGGATCGCGGCGGCGGAGGAAGATGTCGGGGCAGCGACGATGACGGTGTGAGTATGAGAAACGGAGTGAGAGAAAGGAACGTATGTGGAGTGAAAGAGTGAGTGGACATGAGTGGAGGTGAAAGGTGAGAGGAGTGTGTGTTGAGGCGGTGTGGTGTGTTGAGGGTTAACATGGCAAGAGGTGTGAGGCTGTGTGCACACGCTGCGGATTTTGCTGCGGTTCCGCAGCGGTTTTGGCCGCTGCGGACCCGCAGCAGTTTTTGCTGCGGTGTACAGTACCATGATTCCCTATGGGAATCAAAAACCGCAGAGCAGACGGTGCGGAATTTTCCGCGCGGATTATCTGCGGTTTTCAATCCGCAGAAAGAATTGACATGTCAATTCTTTCTGCGGATTCTCCTGCGGTTTGCCATCTCCTCTATTGAGGAGATGAAAAACCGCAGGGCAAAACCGCAGAGCAATCCGCAGGTAAAACCGCAGGTCTTTTGACCTGCGGTTTCACCTGCGGATTTTACAAAATCCGCGCGGATGAATCCGCACCTAATCCGCAGCGTGTGCACACAGCCTTAACGACGTCGGCGAAATCTCGCGAGATTTCGCCGACGCCATCTTGCATTCGTGAAATTGCGTCATTTACCTCACGCCAACTTGCTGTGCGGACGCTTGGCATTGCCTGTACCACCATAACTACTGCTGCCTTGGTCCTATGCCTGTTTACTGCCGGTGTCTAATTACAGGGCCAATTTGCCTATACTGCCATAACTATTGCTACCTTGCTACTCTGCCGGTGTCTAATTACAGGGCTAATTTGCCTATACCGCCATAACTACTGCTGCCTTGCTCCTCTGCCGGTGTCTAATTACAGGGCTAATTTGCCTCTACCGCCATAACTACTGCTGCCTTGCTCCTCTGCCGGTGTCTAATTACAGGGCTAATTTGCCTATACCGCCATAACTACTGCTGCCTTGCTCCTCTGCCGGTGTCTAATTACAGGGCCAATTTGCCTATACCGCCATAACTACTGCTGCATTGCTCCTCTGCCGGTGTCTAATTACAGGGCTAATTTGCCTATACCGCCATAACTACTGCTGCCTTGCTCCTCTGCCGGTGTCTAATTACAGGGCTAATTTGCCTCTACCGCCATAACTACTGCTGCATTGCTCCTCTGCCGGTGTCTAATTACAGGGCCAATTTGCCTATACCGCCATAACTACTGCTGCCTTGCTCCTCTGCCGGTGTCTAATTACAGGGCTAATTTGCCTCTACCGCCATAACTACTGCTGCATTGCTCCTCTGCCAGTGTCTAATTACAGGATCAATTTGCCTCTACCGCCATAACTACTGCTGCCTTGCTCCTCTGCCAGTGTCTAATTACAGGGCTAATTTGCCTCTACCGCCATAACTACTGCTGCCTTGCTTTTCTGCCGGTGTCTAATTACAGGATCAATTTGCCTCTACCGCCATAACTACTGCTGCATTGCTCCTCTGCTGGTGTCTAATTACAGGGCCAATTTTCCAATACCGCCATAACTACTGCTGCCTTGCTCCTCTGCTGGTGTCTAATTACAGGATCAATTTGCCTCTACCGCCATAACTACTGCTGCCTTGCTCCTCTGCCGGTGTCTAATTACAGGATCAATTTGCCTCTACCGCCATAACTACTGCTGCATTGCTCCTCTGCTGGTGTCTAATTACAGGGCCAATTTGCCTATACCGCCATAACTACTGCTGCCTTGCTCCTCTGCCGGTGTCTAATTACAGGGCCAATTTGCCTCTACCGCCATAAGTACTGCTGCCTTGCTCCTCTGACTGTTCACTGCCTGTGTCTAATTACAGGGCCAATTTGCCTCTACTGCCATAACTACTGCTGCCTTGCTCCTCTGCCGGTGTCTAATTACAGGGCCAATTTGCCTCTACCGCCATAACTACTGCTGCCTTGCTCCTCTGCCGGTGTCTAATTACAGGGCCAATTTGCCTCTACCGCCATAACTACTGCTGCCTTGCTCCTCTGCCGGTGTCTAACTACAGGGCCAATTTGCCACTACCACTTCATAACTACTGCTGGGCAATTACAGGGTCAATTAGTATCTGTTTACTCTACAATACTCCAGGACGCCTTCTTCACTGCCAGATAACTGCCAAATAGACTCCTTTACCTGTGCCAACATGAGTCATAACAAAAAGTATGCCAATGCCAGTGAAAGGAAAGCAGCTTTAGCACTATGACAAAAACAACGCCGTGCTAATGAGACTCCTGAGGAAAAACACCATCGCCTTGAGAAGATTAAGGCTTATAAACGCCGTCGCCTCACACACGAATCCCCTAACTCTAAATCCATAAGATTGGCTGAAGAAGCCTCTGCACGCCGTCACCGCTGACAACAGACGGCCTCTTCCTCATCATTATTAGTAGACTCACAACAGGATGCTTCCACATCAGCATGTGGAACAATTTACTGCTACACTTCATCCCATATGCCGTTCACTGACATAACTAATCAGCAATCTGTTTCTGCCCTATCAATACCACCATTCAATACCGATGCACAGTATGCCAATGCCAGTGAAAGGAAAGCAGCTTTAGCACTACAACAAAAACAACGCCGTGCTAATGAGACTCCTGAGGAAAAACAGCATCGACTTGACAAGATTAAGGCTTATAAACGCCGCCGTCTCACACACGAATCCCCTAACTCTAAATCTATTACATTGGCTGAAGAAGCCTCTACACGCCATCACCGCCAACAACAGACGGCTTCTTCCTCATCATCTATAATAATAAATGCCCTAAGCAGCTTCCGGTTGTAACAACTTCCGTCCAGTTGTAACCGGTGACATCACCACACACACGCACATGTTAACCCTCAACACACCACACCGCCTCAACACACACTCCTCTCACCTTTCACCTCCACTCACGTCCACTCACTCTTTCACTCCACATACGTTCCTTTCTCTCACTCCGTTTCTCATACTCACACCGTCATCGTCGCTGCCCCGACATCTTCCTCCGCTGCCGCGATCCTGGATCCAGACGTTCTCCAGGCCGCCGACATGTTCTTGCGGCGACGCCATCTTGGATTTCGTGAAATCCCGCGAGATTCAAGATGGCGTCGCCGCAAGAACATGTCGCTGGCGTGGATGACTCGGGATCCAAAAATATGGCGTCGGCGAAATCTCGCGAGATTTCGCCGACGCCATTTTGGATCCCGACATCGTCCACGCCGGCGACATGTTCTTCCGGCGACGCTATCTTGACTATCGCGGGATTTCACAATACTCAAGATGGCGTCGCCGCAAGAACATGTCGCCGGCGTGGACAACGTCTGGATCCAGGATGGCGCCGGCGGAAGAAGATGTCGGGGATCGTGGAGCAGCGGCGATGACGGCGTGAGTATGAGAGACGGAGTGAGAGAAGGGGTCGTATGTGGAGTGAAAGAGTGAGTGGAGATGGTGAAAGGTGAGAGGAGTGTGTGTTGAGGAGTGTGTGTGTTGAGGGTTAACATGGCAAGAGGTGTGATGCTATCGCATCCTCCCGATGCAATAGCATCGGGCCATAATCTAGTTAATTATATTTATGTAATGAAAACCAAGCAGGTATTTAACTGACAAAAGATATACAGATAGAAGATATACAAGAGGGAAATGAACAGGTGGAGTCTCTATGGGTGGAGATACAAGGAGGAAAAAGTAAAAAATCCTCATAGGGGTTTGTTATCAGCCACCAAATATAACAGAAACCACTGAAAATGTATTATTGAAACAAATAGACAAAGCAGCAAATCACAATGAGGTGATTATTATGGGGGACTTCAACTACCCCGACATAGACTGGGAAACTGAAACCTTCGTATCTCAGAAAGGAAACCAATTTCTGTCAGTAACCAAGGATAATTATCTGTCACAACTTGTGTAGGGCCCAACTAGAGGGACAGCCCTTCTGGACTTAATTTTAAGCAACAGGCCAGATAGAATAACAGAAGTACAAGTCGATGGGCACCTAGGGAACAGTGACCACAATATAATACAATTCCACTTGTCCTTCAGTAAGGTGCCCTGGAAGGAGGTTACAAAAACGCTGAATTTCAGGAAAGCAAAGTTTGATCAGCTTAAAGAGGACCTTCGCCGAATTGATTGGGACAATGTCCTCAAAAATAGGAGCACAGAAAATAAATGGGAAATATTTAAATCAGTTTTACACACCCACTGCGAGCTAGCCATACCGTACAGAAATAAAATGCACAAACAAGAAGTATTCAGCTCACCCCTCTTCACTCCTGATCACACCTCCGACGCACGGAAACACCCTGACCCGGGTGTATAGTGCATGCACAACATAAAGAAGGATTTTTCCAGCGTCTCCAGGAGATAAAATAATAATTGCTTTATTGAGAATATAAAATCTTCATACCATCAGGTAAAAACAACATAAAGAGGCGTATGAAGGGGAGCAATTTCCTATGCGTTTCACCCTAAGAGGGCTTAATCATGATTAAGCCCTCTTAGGGTGAAACGCGTAGGAAATCATTGCCTCCAAGCCTGGCATTACCCTCCCCTGGAGGAAGGCAAAGCCACTGCCACTGTGGGGCGCCACATTCCCCCTAGTGAAAGTCAGCACTCCTGGGCTGCACAAAAACATGAACATATAAACAGTTAAACAATAATAATTGTACAAGAATTAAAAATGAAAAAGTTACAAAACCCAAGTGCTTCAAAAATGGTCCTATGATAAGTCCAAGCATCAATGTCCATGGTCCATTCCTGGGCAAATGGCGAAATATATACAAAGAAAGTTTTTGACCACACACAAGTCCTGTGGTTCAGTGTCCATAAAACAAAACTGGAAAGTTCCAAAGGAAACTCTTACAGGTTATCTGTAGGCACAAAACTTAAGAACAGTTACATATAACTGTCGCCTTGCTACACTTGTAAGGAGAGCTTTAAACTAGAACAACGTGGGAAGGGAAGCAAAAGACCAGAAAAAGCCATACACCTGACAAATGCTATTGAGAACTCTGCTGTTAGAAGTGGAAAGGAAGAACAAAGATGAAAGAATCTAATTAATAAAAATATTGGAGAAAGAGAAACCAATCACAAACTAAAATGTTTCTATACTAATGCACAAAGCATGGGCAACAAACAAGGAGAATTGGAACTACTAACACAGGAAAAGAAATATGATGTCATTGGAATCACTGAAACTTGGTGGGACAATACACATGATTGGAATACAAGATTAGAAGGATACAACTTATTTGCAAGAAACAGACTTGATAAACGAGGAGGGGGTGTCGCATTGTATGTTAGAAACGCGTATATCTGCACAGAGATTGAAGCTTCAGAGACTGGGAGTTCTGTGGAAACTGTTTGGGTAAGAATACAAGGACAGAACAATGGAAAGGACACCATTGTAGGCATTTACTACAGGCCGCCTGTGCAAGCTGAAGATATGGATGAACTCTTTATGCATCAAATGGCCAAGTTCTCCAAAAAATATGACATAGTTGTCATGGGAGATTTCAACTATCCAGACATTTGTTGGGAATCTCTCTCATCCAAAACTAACAGGTCAAGGAAATTCTTATCCTCTCTTGCTGACAACTTTATCTTCCAAAAGGTAGGGGAGAAAACAAGGGGAACTGCTACCTTGGATCTAATCCTTATAAACAGGGAGGAAATGGTTGAGGAGGTAAAAGTGGCTGGGACCCTAGGAGGTAGCGACCATGCTATTTTAGAATTTTGGATAACTAGAGGCGGAAGACCTGTGAAGACTCAGACGTCAAGGTTAGATTTCAGAAAGGCAGATTTTAAGGGATTCAGAAAGAGAATTGGAGGGATCCAATGGCTGGATATCCTTAAAGACAAAAATGTCCAGGAAGGATGGGAAATCTTGAAAAATCAAATTCTCAAAGCACAGTTGTTAACAATTCCAAAAAGAGGTAAGAATAGGAAGCATTTAAGGAAACCAGGATGGATGAACACAGAACTTAAGCACATGCTAAAAAGGAAGAAAAAAATGTTTATAAAATGGAAAGAGGGAGGCATATCTAAAGAAGAATATAATGCTGTCTGCAGAACCTGCAGGGCACAAATCAGATTAGCTAAAGCTGAAAATGAATTGAGGCTTGCAAGAGATGTCAAAAGCAATAATAAAGGATTTTGGGGATATGTCAAAAGTAAAAGAAAAGTCAAAGATGCTATAGGATTTTTACAGGATGAAAATGATGAAATGGTAAGACAGGATGTTGAGAAGGCTGAACTTTTAAATTCCTATTTTGCATCTGTTTTCTCTCAGAAAGGAAATGTAACATCAACTGTTATTCACTGTCCTATTAAGGGAATAGAAGAATCCAGGATATCTATAAACAGAAAGATAGTGAGGAAACACTTAGCTAACCTAAATGAATTCAAGTCTCCAGGTCCAGATGAATTACACCCCAGAGTACTGAAGGAGATAGCAGAAGAAATTTTTGAACCCCTCTCCATAATCTTTGAAAATTCTTGGAGAACAGGAGAAGTGCCAGAAGACTGGAGAAGAGCAAATGTTGTTCCTATCTTCAAAAAGGGGAAGAAGGTGGACCCAGGCAACTATAGGCCGGTGAGTCTGACTTCTATACCAGGAAAGATCTTTGAACAAATTATTAAACAACATGTATGTCAATACCTGGATAAGAATGAAGTGATTAAACAGAGTCAGCATGGGTTTGTAACTAATAAGTCATGTCAGACTAACTTAATTTCCTTCTATGACGGTATCACTGATTGGGTGGATCAAGGAAATGATGTAGATATAGTATATCTTGACTTCAGCAAAGCATTTGACAAAGTCTCTCATGCAATCCTTATTGAAAAAATGACTAAGTATGGAATGGACAAGGCAACTGTTAGGTAGATTCATAACTGGCTTAGTGATCGGACCCAAAGAGTGGTCGTAAATGGCTGCACATCCAGTTGGAAGAATGTCTCAAGTGGGGTACCACAGGGCTCTGTCCTGGGCCCTGTATTGTTCAACATCTTTATCAATGATTTAGATGAAGGAATTGAGGGTAAACTGATTAAATTTGCTGATGACACAAAGCTAGGAGGGATAGCTAATACTAGAGAAGAGAGAGAGAGGATTCAAAAAGATTTAAATAAACTGGAGAAGTGGGCAGCAACTAACAGAATGGTTTTTAACAGGGAGAAATGCAAAGTACTACATCTGGGCAATAAAAATGAAAAAAGCATATATAGAATGGGAGGAATAGGGCTAAGTGACAGCACATGTGAAAAAGACTTGGGTATACTAATAGATCACAGACTGAATATGAGTCAACAGTGTGATGCAGCAGCAAAAAAGGCAAATGCAATTCTAGGATGTATTAACAGAAGCATACAGTCTAGATCACGTGAAGTCATTATTTCCCTCTACTCCTCTTTGGTCTGACCTCATCTGGAATATTGTGTCCAGTTTTGGGCACCACATTTTAAAAAAGACATCAACAAACTGGAGCAAGTTCAGAAAAGAGCAACCAGAATGGTGACTGGTCTGTAAACCCTGTCTTATGAGGAAAGGTTGCAGGATTTGGGAATGTTTAGTTTGCAAAAGAGAAGACTGAGAGGAGACTTAATAGCTGTCTACAAATATCTAAAGGGCTGTCACATTGTAGAAGGATCAACTTTATTCTCATTTGCACAAGGAAAGACTAGAAGCAATGGGATGAAACTGAATGGGAGGAGACACAGATTAGATATTAGAAAAAACTTTTTGACAGAGTGATCAATGAGTGGAACAGGCTGCCACGAGAAGTGGTGAGTTCTCCTTCAATGGAAGTCTTCAAACAGAGGCTGGACAGACATCTGACTGGGATGATTTAGCGAATCCTGCTTTGAGCAGGGGGTTGGACCAGATGGCCCAGGAGGTCCCTTCCAACTCTACGATTCTATGATATATACTTACACAATTTCAACATTTACATTTATTTTGCTATATGCGATATCTGATGGGCGGTATACCTTGTGTAGTGCGGGTAGACCTGCGTAAGACTGGTGTAGTGGGTAATGTACTGGATACACTACTGGGAAGTATTCTCCTACCGACTCTTGGACTCACCAGAGGCATGACAGATTCGCCACTGGCAGGGCGAGGGTTCTCTGGCTCCACTGCTGGTGTGGCATCTACTACCTGATTTTCCTGATTTTCAGGATTCTCTGGAGTCACTTCTTCCTGTGCTACCACTTGGGGAAATATCAACACGGGCACCACTATAGCATCGTTTCCTTTAGTCCAATTCGCAGGGAATTCCCCAAGCACGGTGCTGACCTTCTCTTCTTCCACTATGGGTTGGATGTTATCTGGTTCTTCTTTTCTTTCTTTTAACTGGTCAGGGCACAACTTCAAATGATCTCTCGATACCGCTGCTGAGGTCTCTCCTCCATCTTTACTAACAATTGCACAAAAAAAGGGGGAGGGAGACAAAAAGTGCAATAGGGTCTTATCCATGTTACAGAGGACAGTATATCTTGAAATATGCTCACCTGGTTAGGATGAGAAAAAAGCGTGTAGGTAGCAGCTGCTGCAGATCCACAGGTCTTCAATGACCAGAAGAAATGATAAATCCAAAGGGAATTCGTAGTTATATTCCGTGCTGCCGCTAAGACAAATTCCAGGAGAATGCTGTGTGATTGCAGTGGTTTTATTCTACGCATGTCAGGGGTCTCATGCCCCCTTCATCAGGAAATACCGCACAGTACATACAGGTATCACAGACATAAATAGTTTAGAGAGGACGCTGGATTTAAAAAAAATGAGCGCCAACAAGTCAGATGATGCAGTGTCAAAGTTCAATGACATCACATAGTTAACAATTCAATTCAAATGAGATATATTACAAAAATGTGAGTAGTATAAAAGATTGTTGATTAAACTTACATTTCCATTAGAAATTAGGTGTCTAATGGAATAATTTCTACTTGAATGTGCAGTTTCTGTTATATGAATTTTACATTCCTACCTCTATATTTTGTCTAATTCATAATTTGAGTATTTTTATACTATTATGTTTAACTACACATTCCTGTGCCTCCTTGATCTAATGCTTATTTTTGTTTATAATTATTTCTAAATCATCTTCTTACTCATAGTCTGTGCGGTAACTTCACACATTTTTTCTTTTTATTTATGAAAATCCCTCTTCCATGGACTTCTTTGGAATAAACTCCTTCATGCCGGCAGAGATCTGTTTTTGTTGTTAGAAGTAATCACTTTTACACCCCTGTCCTAAACAAATTATCTTCGTTACAATTGTTGTCCTAAAAAGCTCTTCTTTTAAATTAAGTCCTGGTAGGTGCTACGAATTATGCTTGTTTCACAGGGAAGAATGACCCCGATCGTTAATAGTAATGCGATCCTCCTTCACTCAGCCTCCGTACACAACCTGCTGATCCCTAGCGATTAGTGAGCAGTATATGATTGTAAGGCCGGGGTCACACTGGCGAGGAATACGGCCGAGTGAGAGGCGCTAAAAGCACGCATTAGACACGAACAAATGATTCTCTATGGGGTCCCTCGCACCAGCCGTATATTTCTCATCCACATTCTACGCTCCGTGCCAATCGCAGCACGCGATAGTACGCCAATGCAAGTCTATGGGTGCGCAAAAAATACAGATTACACACGGACCAGACGTGTGACCTGCGAGCAATACGCAGGTCTTTTGGCTGGTGACAGGAAATGGGCCAATCCATCATCAGGAAGCCTAGACATGCAAATGAGCTCAAAAAGCGCTCCAGACATCCAGAAAGTATGCCTCCACGGAGTACAGCAGCAGCATGGCGTCCACTTACATAAATGTGGAGATGTTAATAGTCCTGGTGCAGGAGCGTCCCGAAATCTGGGACCAACGCGATGCCAATTATTCAAGCCGGGCAAGAAAGGAGGCGTCATGGAGGCGCATCTGTCGCCAGATGTACCATGACTTTGGTGACCGACCACGTGAGGAGCAGCATAAAATTCGTAATTACAAGGCAAAACATGAGTAACCTTAGCGCACAACAAAAAAGGAATATAGAATCAGCACCCCCCTTCCTGTGCATGTACTTTTTGCCTCATGAGGCCGTTAGATTTGGATGTGACACGTGGATTCACACAGCCATAATTTGGGTTTAGGCCACAAGCTCCTCATCCTCCTAGACAAACCAATTATTAAGTGTAGCTAAAGAGACCCTGTGTATCTGCCCAATTAGATATGCCACCATGGGTAGAAAGCACACCCCAGAAGGCCCCATGCCTAGACTACTGGTAGCAAATGTGACCTATCAAATATGTGAATTTGACAATATTTCCTGTCACATTGCAGTGGAAGATGTGATGAAACGCTGGCGAAGCATCAGGGACCAATACCGCCGGGAACGCCAGCAGCGGTCCAGGAGTGGGGATGCGGGATACGTCAAAAGGAAATATATCTATTACGACCGGCTCTCCTTCCTCACCCCAATTCTGGATCTGAGACCGTAAGTAGATACCTCACATCACATTATACAAATACTTAATATTTAATTGTCCAAACACATATCAAAATACGCATACCAAATCAAATCAACAGTCAGAGATGTACAAGGGGTAGAAATATATATATTTTAACACACATCAAACCAACATTGCCAACATAGATCCAGCATGCTCTTGCCAAGAAGGTTCCCCCTGAGGTGCCATAAAGTAATTAGTGAAATGATCACGCACATTGAGGCCAGAGATCGGTCTACGTTGATGGTTGATAGGTGGTCTCACCCTACACACATTGTCCGGCCTACGCACAACACCAGCAGAGGAGGAACAATCATGTATCCTGGTGAAGTTATGAAGTACCACACAGGCTTTCAGTACTTCGTTAACATTTGGTTCACTCAGCTGAATGGCAGACTGGAGTAGCCACCATTTGGCACAAAGAATGCCAAAGGAACACTCCACCAGTCGCCAAGCACGTGATAGGCGCAAGTTACATATCCTGCGCCTGTGGTGAAGGTTGCGCCGGGGATATGGCCTCATGACATTGCGCGTTAACTGAAAGGCATCATCTGCCACAAGAACATAAGGGACAGATTCTTGAGTGGAGCCTGGTAGCTGTCGTGGTGGTGGTAGATCAAAATGGTTGGTGCGTAGCCGCCAAGCCATAATGGAAGTATTGAAGACTCTAGAGTCTCCCGTCCTTGCATAGGCCCCAATGTCAACAACTATAAACTTGTATTGAGGGTCGGCCAGAGCCAACAATACTACAGAAAAGTATTGTTTATAATCGAAGAATTGGGAGCCAGAGTTCGGCGGATTACGCCCCCGGATATGTTTGCCATCAAGGGCCCCAATACCATTTGGAAACTGGCATTCTTCCTCAAAGTCCCTTGATATCCTCAACCAGTCTTCCATCCTGACCTTGGGCATGACGACTTGATATAGTCTTGTCCATATTTCAATACATATTGACCTGACTATGCCAGAACACACACATCTTGCTTTGCACAATGAGTAAGTGATATTCAGTCCATATTCCACCCAACATTCGTGTCTGTAAGTTGAAACATATGTGGACTAAGATGAGGGACTAAAACTTACTCCATGAAGGCAAAAATTCAAACTTTGCCTAACACATCATGAACATAGAGAATGTGGTTGTGTAGTACATACCGTATTGTGAGCACAAGTCGCTCCTCTGCAGATATAGCTTTGCGCATCCTTGTATCCTGAAAGGTTATCCAAGGGTGCAGTGTCTCCAAGAGTGTAGCAAATGTTGCAAGGCTCATGCGACAGTATTGTTAGAATTTGACAGGATGCTCCCACAGAGAATAATAGAGGCGGTGAAAATTACCTCTTGTGATTCGTTGCCTCAAAAGTGGATGTACCCACATGCGTCTCCTCCTCCGCGGATCCACTATCACAGGGTATGGTTGGCCAAAGCACCATGACAAAAGTCAGTTGAAGAGAACCTGCTCAGTTGTGGTGAAAGTCAGACTGTCTGACATGCTGCACATACCACATCAACACACCTAGTGAAGGCAAGGTGACAAATGGACAGAATGGAGGCTGCCACCTGTTCCTGAGCCAATAAATACAGTGCAGCCTAATGTTTTAAATAGTTACTAGGCCTCAAAATCGTTAAATGTCCATTTTGCAAGGCTGCGAGAAAATCTCGCCATACGGATTGCATACGGATGCCATACGGATTACATACGGATGCTGACATGCGCAAAATACGCGACCGCACATGGCTTACAGATGACCTACGGAGCACTACTTAGGGGTCATTCATCCGTATTACGCATGTAAACTACGGACCGTATTTTGCGCAGGTTAGTGTGACTCCAGCCTTACTGCCACTCCCCTGCAATGATAAGACTTTTGTGTTTCGTACTGATTACAAAAGCTGTCTGCGATCCTTACATAAGTGAAGCAACTCACTCACTTTGCCAGGCTTGTCTTGCGTTTTTATTCTGAGCAGCAGTTGGCTGCTGTACAGCCTCCCGTGTGTTGCTGCACCTGATTTCCTTTTATAATACATTTCTAAACCCACTCCCTTTTCTTTGGTACATAAAAAAAAAATAATTTTATATTTACCAAATTATTATAGTTTAACTTAAATTATATGTTTTTTTATTGTTAAAGCATTAAAATCATGTTTTTATTTGACCTTTATTATGTAGATTGAAATGTTTTTCTTGAGAAAAAGTAGCTTGCTGACTCCACATGGTAGTCCATCTGTAAGGCATCCACCTATGAATAGGAATATCCCCTTCTTTTACAGGTTCTTGTCCATCTGAGAAGATATCTGTTCCTTCTTTTACTTTTTTTTTTTTTTCTTCTGATTTTCTTTTTCCCAATCATAAGCCTGACTTTTCTGGAAATGTAAGTTTAATCAACAATCTTTTATACTACTCACATTTTTGTAATATATCTCATTTGAATTGTTAACTATGTGATGTCATTGAACTTTGACACTGCATCATCTGATTTGTTGGTGCTCATTTTTTTGAAATCCAGCGTCCTCTATAAACTATTTATGTCTGTGATACCTGTATGTACTGTGTGGTATTTCCTGATGAAGGGGGCATGAGACCCCTGAAACGCGTAGAATAAAACCACTGCAATCATACAGCATTCTCCTGGAATTTGTCTTAGCGTGGAATATAACTACGAATTCCCTTTGGATTTATCATCTTTACTTACAAGGCATACCTTAGTATTATCAAAATTTGAGGGCAGAATGGTATAAGGTTCAGCTTCCCACTGATCATCCAATTTGTGCAATCTTCTCTTTCTTTTCAAGACTTGAGGGGGTTTTACACATAGCGATATCGCTAGCGATATCGCTGTAACGTCACCGATTTTGTGATGTTATAGCTATATCGCTAGCGATATCGCTATGTGTGATACTTACCTCCGACCGGCTCCCACACTGTCTGTCGCTCATCGCGCGAGATCGTGCGGCTCCATTTGTCGTCGTCTACTTCCTGCTGGGCATCCTGCTGTGTGAGACGAGCGACGCTGGATGCGGGCGGGAGGACGTCAGGATCGCTGTGTGTGAAAGGTATCGTGCGCTGCGTCGCTGCTGCATCGCTGTGAGATCTTTCTGTGTGAAAGCTCACTAGCGATCATTTAGCGATGCACCAGTCATCCTGACCGGGTCGGATCGCTGGTCGGATCGCTGGTGCATCGCTAAATGTAAAAGGGCCTTTGCTCTCCCGGCGACAAAGGAACGGCAGGTGCATTTTGATTGTAAAGCTTCTCCTGCTTTTGTCTTGCCTGCGCCAGACTCCTTTCCACGCATTCTTGAACTCTCCTGTACTGTTGCTGCCTCTCCGTGTCCCAATCAGCATCTGGTGACGCTACTTCAGGTGTCAGAACTCCAATGTCTAAGTCAATAGGCAGCTTACCCGGTCTTGCTCTCATTAAATTGGCTGGGGTACAGTTGGTAGAGTTCACTGGAATATGGTTGTAGAGGTCTACCAGATCGGGCAACTTCTCTGGCCACAGATTCCTCTCCTCCAAGGGCAAAGTCTTCAGGAGGTCAATCACTACCTTGTTCATCTTCTCGCACATGCCATTGATCTGTGGGTGGTACGGTGTTGTCCTCATCTTCTTACAACCATACAGGTTACAGAATTCTTGGAACACTTCTGCCTCGAAAGCTGGACCTTGAACCGTAAGCACTCTTTCAGGATACCCATGTGGTCTACAGAAGTGCTGTTGGAATGCTCTGGCTGCTGTCCTGGCAGTTTGATCTTTGACAGGCACAACTACCAGGAATCTTGAGTAGTGGTTCACAATGGTAAGTGCATAGATGTAGCCTGACCGGCTTGGAACCAGCTTCACATGGTCCAGGGCTACCAACTCAAGGGGCTGTTTGGTGATGTTTGGCTGTAGAGGAGCTCTCTGGCTGTCCCGATCCTTTCTGCGCAGGTTACATTGTCCACACTCCCGGCACCACCTCTCAATGGCTTTCCTCATACCAGCCCAGTAGAACCTCTCTCAGAGCAATGCTTCCAACTTCTTCCATCTGAAGTGTCCAGCTCCATTGTGGTATGCTTCCAGGACCATTGATGCCTCTCTCTTCGGGACTATCACCTGCCAAACCAGCTCATGAGTGCGGGCATTGATACTCCTCCGACACAGCTTCCCTTCATAAATGAACAGCCAGCCTCTCTCCTTCCACAACTGCTGAGTTTCTTCAGGAGCATCCGACTCTGGACGTGAGTCAGCTTGTGTCAGCAGCTCCTTCACCAGGTGGACTGCAGGGTCACTATCTCGCGTGTCTGCCCAGTCATGATGGGGCAATGGATTCAGGGTGACCTCCTTCGAGCCAGACCATTGGTTCCTCACTCCTGGAGCATGTTGGGCCGCAAGGGGCCGGTGGAAGGGAGGTAGCTCTATCTCTTCAAGAGCCTCAGGGTCTTCTCCTGTATCTGGTAGGTTAGGCATTCTGGACAGCGCATCAGCATTGGCATTCTTGTGCCCTGCCCGGTACTTGATGGTAAACTCATAGTTAGATAGCCGAGCCATCCATCGCTGCTCCAGTGCGCCTAGTTTTGCAGTGTCCAAGTGCGTCAACGGGTTGTTGTCCGTGAAGATAGTGAACTTGGCGGAGGCTAGGTAATGTTTGAACCTTTTGGTGACAGCTCAGACTATGGCAAGGAACTCCAGCTTGAAAGAACTGTAGTTATCAGGGTTCCTTTCAGTGGGGCGCAGCTTCCTGCTGGCGTAGGAGATCACTCTTTCTTTCCCATTCTGTATCTACGACAGTACTGCTCCTAGTCCCACGTTGCTACCATCTGTGTACAGCACAAAGGGTTTTTCATAATCTGGGTAGGCCAGAACCTCGTCACCTGTGAGAGCCATCTTCAGCCAAGTGAAGGATCTCTCCAACTCTTCAGTCCATTCAAAGGTGGAATTTTTCTGTTTGGTCTTCTTGGACTGTCCCACCAGAAGGTTTTGCATAGGGGTGGCTATTTCGGTAAAGCCTTTGATAAATCTTCGGTAGTAGCCTACCAGTCCGAGGAATTGGCGTACTTCATGAAGGTTGCTGGGCTTCGGCCAGTCCCGGATGACTGTGACCTTGTCAGGATCTGGTGCCACACCTTCTGCACTGACCACATGACCGAGGTACTGCACCTTGGGCTTCAGGAGGTGGCACTTGGAGGGCTTCACCTTCAGGCCAAAATTGGACAAAGCTTCAAACACTTCAGTCAGGTGTTCCAGATGATCTTTATAGGTTTTGGAGAAAACAATGACATCATCCAGATACAACAGGACCGTCTCAAAGTTCATGTGTCCTAGGCAGCACTCCATCAGCCGTTGAAATGTTCCTGGAGCAGTGCAGAGCCCAAATGGCATATAATTGAACTCACAGAGACCCATTGGAGTGGTAAATGCTGTTTTCTCCTTGTCTGCCTCTGCCACGGGAACCTGCCAATACCAATGGTGAGATCCAAGGTGGAAAAGTAATTAGCAGTTTTAAGTGCAGCTAAGGATTCCTCAATTCTGGGTAATAGGTAGGCATCTTTATGTGTAATGCTGTTAATTTTCCTGTAATCAACACACATTCTCATGGTACCATCCTTTTTCTTTACAAACATTATTGGAGCTGCCCAGGGGCTACAAATGTCTCTGATGATCC
This sequence comes from Dendrobates tinctorius, assembly GCF_039654945.1. NCBI lineage: Eukaryota > Metazoa > Chordata > Amphibia > Anura > Dendrobatidae > Dendrobates > Dendrobates tinctorius. Next base: position 13,033,941 of record NW_027361732.1, read on the forward strand.
CTGCCTCCTTCATCTCCCTCAACATACTCTTAGCACACTGGTATTGTGTTGGGGGTATAGGTCTGTACCTCTCCTTTATGGGTGGATGGTCTCCCGTGGGGATATGATGTTGAACCCCTTTTGCCTGCCCAAAATCTAGTGGGTGCTTGCTGAATACCCGCTCATACTCTTGTGTCACTCTGTAAACTCCATTTTTCTGGTATGAAGGTGTAGAGTCAGTTCTCACCTGCAGTTGCTGGCACCACTCCTCTGGCTGCTTCACAGAGCCATTGTCCTCCACCTCATCGGATGAGACCAAGGGTTCTGCTGCCTGTAAAGAGTTGTTATTAATGATGAGCAGCTTAGCAACTGTGGTGTACCGAGGTATTGTGGCTTCCTCTTCCCCACAATTCAAAAGACGTACAGGTACTCTCCCTTTTCGTACATCAACCACCCCTCTGGCTGTCAAGACAGTGGGTCTGCTATCGGAGTATACTGGTTCTACCAATGCCTGGTAATCTCTCCCTCTAAGACCTATAGCTGCTTGACACCAAACCAACATTTCACATCTGGGGGGTATTGCAATGGGGAAAGCATCACTCACTCTGACGATGCAAATCTCTCCGCCAGAGAGTTCTACCTGTTGTTTTTGCATCAGGGCTCGGATCTCCTGCAGGACTCGTTGTTCTCCAGACCCAGCAGTCTCGGCCACCTGTTGCAACAAGACAATAACCTCGGACAGACAGTTTTCAATTACATTTGTACCAAGAGTCATCATGGGATTGCATTCACGTCGATCAATATCAACAACTATCAGGCCCTGAGATTTCAGCTCTCCCTGTCCCACTTTAACAGTAATCTCTTTACATCCAATCTGCGGCAAAGACTGACCATTACTAGCAACTACTGTCAGTTCATCAGTTGGGCCACGAGTAAGTTCAAAATCAGCCCAATACCTCTTGTAAAGAATGTACGACATAACGGTCACCCGGGAGCCAGTGTCTAGCAAAGTGTTCATGGGGATGCCGTCAATCACCACAGGAAGGATCGGTCTCCCTCCCACATACTTGGCTCGCCAGTTCCTTGGGCCTGGGGATCCTATTCCTGGGGGTTGGCCCTCTGCCCCAGGGGTTGCTCGTTTAAAGGACAAAATCTTGCAAGATGACCTGCCTTGTAGCAGCGACGACAGATGGGACGTCCGTCCTGGTCATGGCGATCGTTGTTCCTTCCTCGAAGTGGCGGGGCTCTCCTCCTCCGGAGCCATGGGACATCCTCTGGACTGCAAGCAAGCTGGATCTTTTCTTTGGAGGACACTTGCAGGGACTGCACGGTTTTCATAAGTGCAGCCATCCCTTTGGTCAACTCCTGGACCTGAAGACGCAGCTCCTCAGTTGGATCTTTATCCAGAGTCTGTGCATCAGCCTCCACAGGGATGGAAGGAAAAGATGTTGCTTCCTGATGGTAGGTGATCACTGGGCGCCGGACGGCTGTCAGTGGACTCCTGCAGTACCCGAATAGCCCTGTCCTTAAAATCAGCAAAGTCCAGATCAGGGTTTTGCAGGGTTATAATACGCAACTGTCCTCTGTGGGTACTGGATAGGAGTCCTTCAATGAACTGCTCCTTTAACAGTTTATCTTCCTCCTTCACACTGTCAGGATCAACTTGCGTAACAGCTCATAGCACCTCCTGCAGGTTGAGAGCATAATCCCTGATACTGTCCTGCGGCTTCTGTTTACAGCCAAAGAACCTCATCTTGATTTCAGCTGCAGGGCGGGTGTCAAAGGTTCTCAGCTTGGCCAGGATCTTTGCAACAGTCTCTTTATCAGTGTCCTGCCAGACTTTCACCTCTGTCTGTGCTGCACCCGTTAGCTGTCCAATCAGGATATTCGCTTTCTGGCTTTCAGACAGAGGGTGTCAGGAATCGAACCTGGAACCTCTTGTCTGCTGGCCAGCAGCTCAGCCATCTGAGCTATGCGGCTGCTTGGAAGATCCCATGCGAAACCAGATACCAGTGATTCTTGTTCTTGATCAGCTGCACCCTGTGCTCTCCTAATTGGCCCATTGATTGCTAATTGCCCACCCTATATAACCTCAGCCTGTACACTTCCTCATTGCGTGATTATTGTGCTTCCAGCCTGTAGTCAAGCTCCTTCTCCTTCTCCTGCTGCTGCATCTGCTAAGTATCGCTGATCCCGTGTACCGACTTCTGGCTTTTCCTCTGACTTCGTTATCCGCCTGCTCCATCTGCTAAGTATCGCTGATCCCGTGTACCGACTTCTGGCTTTTCCTCTGACTTCGTTATCTGCCTGCTCCATTGCTAAAGTATTGCTTATCCAGTGTACTAACTTTCGGCTTCACCTGACTACGCTTCCTGCCTTGCTCCCTCTAGTGGTTGCAATAACACTGGCTCCAACCTGAACCAGATCGTGACAGAGGGTATACTTTAAACAAACTGCACAGTCGCTCTTTAAATTCACTCAGGGTATGCGACTCACCCGAGTACTGCAGTAGCCAGGCCGCTCCCGGTATGTAGGGCATAGACAGCGGCATTATGGTGACCGCTGCGGTGGGCGCTCTTCCTGGCAGTGCTGCGGGGTTAGCAATGGCGCCTGCAGCTGCATCGCCGTTTGGCGCGGACATCCTCTTCCCCCCCTAGTTAACGTTAGCCAGGGCCAGGGGTTATGTGAGCTCACCTGCGGCCGCTTCACAGGCCCGACGCTCCGGGCTGTAGGCCTCAGCTCCTCCTTCTCTCGCGCGCTGTCCTTTCTTCCCGCGCGGCACTTCACTTCTTTGCGCTCTGTGGCAGGCTCCGCCCACGAAGGCCTGCCCCTTCTTCCCACGTGCGCCAAGCGGCTATTGGCGCCAATTTCACAAACACAGTCTATGGCACACAGGACCCGGGGTGTAACGGGTTCCATAATCCTGTTTGTGATGCCAAATTGGGTCGCCCTCCCAGGGCTGTGGGGTACTCGGTACCGGGCCGGTGGTAGGGGAATGTGTCACAGCAGCGGTGACCCAGTCCGTGGCCCTGGGCACCCAAGTAATGGGGGAATGTAGTTAGTGGAATGGAATAGTTTGTGACGCCACCTGTGGTGCTCGGCAAGGGAGGTGTTAAGCCGACGCTGCAAGCAGATCCGCTGGGACTGATGGTAGGGTGCAGCAAGGATGTTTAAGATCCCCACAGGTGAAGCTATAGTCCCAGGGCAGTGTAGATGTGGTTGGTAGGGGGATGTAGCAGTGCCTTAAGGGTAGGAAGCAGACAAGACACAGCGTACCTTTACTTGATAACTGCAGTCCAGGGTCCTGATTACAGATGGTATTGGAGCAGGCTAGCCTGGAAGCAATTCAGGGATTCTCTCTCAGCAGACGGGCTGTGCAGTCTACTTCCCTAGCGCTTATTTGAATGAAGTACTACAAGTACTGAGTTACACTGAAGTTCCTCCTGTCAGATGTTCCCAAGAACCTTACTTGCATGGCAGACAGCTGTAGACTCTCTCGGGGACTCCTCTCTCTTGAGTCCTGGCTCACTATCCAAGCTGCTGTTGTGCCCTCAAGTCTTAGATGGGGTAGGGCATTTACAGCCTCCTACTCCTCTGGTATCTGCTGTAGGACCGTTAGTATCCGTACAACCATGGAGACCAGGCTCCAGTTCATGCGCTCACTGTGAGGGAGCTCTCCTTTCCCAGCTCAACCTCCAGCTTCTCTCCACACGTCTGCACACTTCACCCTCCGCAGACTAACTGACCACTCCTTCCTCTTGGCCCTCAGAGAGCACTCCTCCCCCTAATCCCGGTTCAGAGTTCCCCCTGCTGGACCGGAGTGGACCTGTGTTGCATGTATGGAGTGACTGCGAGAGAGACCCATCATTGCCTCCAAGACTGGCATTACCCTCCCCTGGAGGAAGGCAAAGCCACTGTGGCGGCCATACCCCTGGGGGCGCCACAGATGTAAGCTCTCAAATGGACCAAGGAGAATCATTGGATGTCATTTATCTCGACTTCTCTAAAGCATTTGACATTGGCCCACATAAAAGATTGGTAAGTAAGATGAGAAAGCTTGGGCTAGGGGAAAATGTGTGTAGATGGGTAGGTAGCTGGCTTAGTGATAGAAAACAAAGAGTGGTTATTAATGGTGCATACTCAGATTGGGCCAGGGTTACTAGTGGGGTACCACAGGGTTCTGTATTGGGCCCATTACTATTTAATATATTTATTAATGATGTAGTGGATGGCTTACACAGTAAAGTATCAGTATTTGCAGATGATACAAAACTATGTAAGGTAGTTAACACAAAGGAGGACAGTTTGCAACTACAGACAGATTTGAGTAAATTGGAGAATTGGGCTGAAAAATGGCAAATGAGCTTTAACACAGATAAGTGTAAGGTTATGCACATGGGAAGGAGAAACAGATGCTACAATTACTTACTAAATGGGAAACTGCTGGGGAGATCAGACATGGAAAAAGTCTTAGGCATCTTAGTCAATAAGAAGCTAAATTGGAGTGCCCAGTGTCAGGCAGCTGCCACCAAAGCAAATAGGGTCATGGGATGCATTAGAAGAGGTCTGGGGACACGAGATGAAAACATAATTCTCCCTCTGTGCAAATCACTCGTCAGACCACACTTGGAGTATTGTGTGCAATTTTGGACGCCGGTTCTCAAGAAAGATATTACTGAACTTGAAAGGGTTCAAAGGCAGGCTACTAAAATGATAAATGGAGTTGGTTCACTACAATACCCAGAAAGGTTATCAAAATTAGGTCTATTTACTCTAGAAAAGAGAAGACTTAGGGGAGACCTAATATATATGTACAAGTATATCAGAGGGCAATACAGAGATCTCTCCAATGAACTGTTTGTACCAAGGACTGTGACAAGAACAAGGGGGCATTCTCTTCGTTTGGAGGAAAGACAATTTCTGCACCAGCATAGAAGAGGGTTCTTCACAGTAAGAGCAGTGAGGCTCTGGAATTTTCTTCCTGAGGAAGTGGTGATGGCCAACTCACTGAATGAATTTAAGAAAGGAATGGATGCTTTTCTTGTGAGTAACAGTATAGAGGGTTACGAATAGCAGAATATTATAGGTAGTTGGTTGACCCAGCTTAGGGAAAGGAATTTTTTTCCCTATGGAGAAAATTGGCTTCTACTCTGTGGGTTTTTCGCTTTCCCCAGGATCAACAATGCAGAACAGCTGCACTAAAAATAGGCTGAACTTGATGGACATAAGGTCTTCCTTCAGCCTTCAAAACTATGTTCAAAACTATGTAAAGCCAGACACATTTTATATGGACTCCTTTTGTTTTATATAAAGAAGCCAACTCATAGGGGTTTCCCCATAAACAATATTCATCACCTTCCCTCTGGATAGATAATACATCACTGGACCTCCTGGACCTCAACAAAAGGGTCCAAAAGTCCCTTGTGTTATGCAGCAGTGGTACACTGCAGTACACACACTATATACTTGACCTCTGCTTCATTCACTTTTATGAGATGGCTGTCTAACTGTCTAACAATCCTGTAGAAATAAATGAAGAGACTGTAATACATGTGCAACACTGTTTTATTTACATAGAGGATTTAGGAGCCTAGTTCTTGGGATTGGTAAGGGTCCCAATTGGCAGACTACCAGCAAAAATGGATTTCCAGATATGTGATATATGTGTTTAGTGGGAAACCCCTTCAATATTTAAGAAAACTTCATTACATCTGTTACATAAATCCCTCCTTTTACTAGCTGATGGTAATGGCTGCCTCTCACTCCAGTCAGCATAATTTTTAAGGAATTGATAGCGTTTAAAATCTTCGAAGGTGGATACAGTGCCACTTGATAAAGGCAAAAGTCTTTTTTCCACTGGTACGTAATAAATTAGTGACTATCAGTCATTCTTGGAGTGACTTTGTCATAAATCAACTTCATTTGTAGTTTACAAAAGTGCCCATTTTTCATACAATGTGTCTGGGTGGCCTAGTTGAAGAGTAAAGATGTGGATGATGGGTAGATGACTGCTCTGTTTAAGTAGACTCACTTGTTCCAAGCACTTGGATGCAATTAAAGTAGTCTTTATTACGCATTTCTGGAAAGGACACGTCCCTTTTTCAAATAAAACAACATACAGGCGTTAACAAATCAAGGGGGGTTTATATATGAAAAAAGTGCTCCAATACATGTAAAAAACACCCATCAGGGTTCAACCTAGGTGTGGTCTATACATAATAAAAAATATTCACCTCAAAAGAGAAAAAGATAATGTTCATAGCTCAGTAGTGATGTAAGACTAAAGGTGATTCTTGGGGAAAACTAAAAGGGAATCTGTCGGCAGGTTTTGGTACCTCATTTGAGAGCAGCATGATGTAGACACAGACATTCTGAATTCAACAATGTGTAGACTCTGTACCGGGGTGGTCTCCCCAGGATATAGTGGGCCGTGGACAAAGATCACGACCAGACAACCCGTGAAGGAACTATTCTTTAATGCAAACAGAGACGGAGTTCCTCCAACAGCACAAAAGAAAACACAGTAAAGTGTCACACACACCATTCATAGTTGACTTGGACCCTTGTGCTGCACAACTTATAGGCCCAGAATGTTCTATAAAATACACTGTAATTTGCCTGACCTATCCTTAAGCCTAGTGCAGGAGTCGAGGAGTTAGCCAAGGAAAACAATGAAATTACATGAGGGCAAGGGGCCGACCCAGCAATTGTGCAGCACAACAATTTTCTAACCTACACTTTTCTCCCACCCACAGGTGATTCACCTCAGTGAAGGTTTTGGTCAGGGTGTATACATATGAGTCTTGTCAGGCTGGCTGTTAAGGGCCTGTCACACTAAGCGATATCGCTAGCAATATCGCTATAACGTCACTGGTTTTTGTGACGTTATAGCGATATTGCTATGTCTGATACTTACCTCCGACCGCTCCCCCGCTGGTTATCGCTGATCGCGCGAGAACGTCCTGGACCGTTTCTCGTCGTCAGCTTCCTGCTGGGGCTTCCTGCTGTGGAGATGAGCGACGCGTGGACGTGGGGGGAGGATATCAGGATCGCCTCTTCTGACAGGTAAGTAGCGACCCCCGACCCCTGCGATGTCGCTGGTGAGATTTGCCTGTGTGGCAGCTCACTAGCGACCACTTAGCAATGCACCAGCGATCCTGACCGCGTCATATCGCTGGTCGGGATCGCTGGTGCATCGCTAAGTGTGACAGTACCTTTACTCACACTGGTGTATGACCTATTGTCCCAGAAGGGAGGGATGGAGCAGTGAGGAGCAGCTGCTGTCACAGGGCATTACAAGTGTTATAAAGATAATAGAACTGCACTGGGCCTCTTATCTTTAGAGTTTATGAGGAATAGATGCATATGTAATGTAGGTGGAATAGTTGACATGATGATATTATCAAAGTAAAATTATAAGATCTCTGAATTGTAAGAAGACCATTGCATCATCACACAAAAAAGACAAGATATACCAAATTTATTATAGTTGAGAAAAAGAAGGGGAGACACAAAGCGCAATAGGGCCTTATCCCACGTTACACAAGGATGACACACCAAGAGAACTGCTCACCTGGTGGGGACGAGATACAAGCATGCAAATCCACAGGTCAATCCACGACCTGATAAAGTCATATGTTCAGTAAGAAGAGAGTTTCATCCCCGCGCTGCCGCAATAGATAAATTCCAGAAGTAGTTGAAGGATTCAACGTGGTTTATTCAACGCGTTTCGGGGTTCAAAATTATCCATAAAAAAGAAAAGAAAAAGGAAGATCTGCTCTTTTTTCTCCTTTTTCTTTTTTTTATGGATAATTTTTTTCATTTTTGATCTGTTAACCTGTGAACCGAAAAGAATTAATGATTATGAAAGATATTGTTAATGTTTTTTTTCTATTACTTTATCGATTTAGATATGTTAGCCCCCCGGTAACCCTGAACTCTGACACTGCATGTCATCTGATCAATTGGCGCTGATTTTTGAATGTAAGCATTTAAACCCTGTAAGTTTATGATCTATGCACATTGTATGTGGTATGTGTTAGGGCTGGCGGAACGCACCAAATAATAAAGATGGTAATAAGGTGCGTTCGCAGCCCGAGGTCCACCGTGCAGGGGTGGTAACCTGCTGCTCAGTAATGGCGGATGCTATATGACGGTATACTATAAAGACACACGTGGGTTATCATCACCCGGCGTGTACGGGGGCGGACTCTGTTGCTTCACAGAGCCGCACTACTGCTGAACATAAACGCCGGAGCCTGTTTGTGCTCACAGAGCTCGGCTAAAAGAGCGCACAGTGTACGGCCACAGAACGCTACCCCAAGGACACAGGGCTAGAGTCCCTCTAGGCCCACTGAGTGCATGGCGTCGCTGCCACAAGCGCCGCTAAAGACACTGGCAGTGGAGTGTGGAGCACGCGCACTGAGGCGTGCTGGATCACTGGTGAGGACCAATGTCTGACTCAAACCCTGACCTACCTACACCTAAGCCTGGGCGCTAGCAGGCTAGGCTGCACAACACATGTGTACCAAGGGTAGTGGTTTCATAATGAGTCAGTCACTAGATACGTTCATACGTGCATACATCTCTCACACCTTATAGTCTGTAGATACAGTCTATCCTAGCGCATGGGCGAGTGGCCATGCGAACCGTTTATAGCCACGGGCGTCCGGGACCTTCCTGGCTTCTCGGATGGGTCAATCCGAACACGAGCAGGACCTGAGCACGTGACCCTCGATCTCCAATGGGAGATCACTCCACGGTCATGCTCAGTGGCCCGACATGAGGACTTAGTCCCTGGGGAATCTCGCTGCTGAGCAGCATGCATTGTCATAGCTGTGCCAGAGGTGGCAGCAGCAAGCAAATCCACGGAGTTGGCCTGGGCAGAGCGCCGGCTCCACTGCGGCCAAAGAAGAATGGGAGACCGCTGGGTGCAAGGCTCTGGATTCCTGCTGTGCAGTGGCAGGAACCCAACGCCTAACATTACCCCCCCCTAGGGCCCCCTCCCCTCTGAGCCTTGCTACGCTCAAACGCCGCAATGAGGAGCGGAGCGTGGATGTTCTCCACTGGCTCCCAGGTCCGAGCCTCTGGACCATGACCCTTCCAATCCACCAAATAAAACTTTTTGCCCCGCTTCACCTTGCATCCCACGAAGGCATTGACCTCAAACTCATCCGAAGACAAGTCTGATGTCCCGGCAGATGACTCGGAGAACCGGGACAAGTGAACAGGCTTAAGGAGGGACACGTGGAATGTATCAGAGATAGCCAAGTGTGGTGGAAGGGTCAAACGGTAGACCACAGAGCTGATCTGCTCGAGGACCTTGAAGGGGCAAATGTAGCGCGGTGCGAACTTAGCGGACTCTACCCGCAGCCTGATGTTTTGGGCGGAGAACCACACTAAGTTGCCAGGGGCAAAAGTCAGAGCAGGGTGCCGGTGTGCATCAGCAGAGGTCCTCATTCTCTCCTTGGAAGCCCGGATAGCATCCTGGGTGTGATACCAGGGACAGGGACACGCGGATGCTGGCCGTAATTTAGGAGGAATGGGGTCTGACCGGTGGAGTCGGCCACAGCATTGTTCAAAACGAACTCTGCCCACGGCAGCAAGGATGCCCAGTCGTCCTGCCTGGCCGAGACAAAATGTCGAAGATATGTGAGCAGGGTCTGGTTGGCTCTCTCTACCAACCCGTTCATCTCGGGATGATAGGCCTTGGAGAGATTGAGCTCAATGCTGAGCAGGGAACAAAGCTCTCTCCAAAACCGGGACGCAAACTGAGGACCCCGGTCACTGACAACTTTGTCCGGCATGCCATGCAGGTGGAAAACGTGCTTAATGAACTACACTGCCAGGCCCCGCGCAGAAGGTAACCGGGAGAGAAATGGTCGGTGACAACCCAAATGACTGTGCTGCCACTGGACTTGGGTAGCCCCACCACAAAGTCCATACCGACCATCTCCCAGGGCCTGTCCTCTACCGGCAGAGGATAAAGGAGCACAGTGGGCTGCGGCCGAGAGGACCTATTCTGGGCGCAAGAGACGCATGCCTGAATATAGTCCCTGACGTCACGGGCCATATGCGGCCACCAGTACGTCCTCGCCAGAAGCTCAGAGGTTCGTTTTGTCCCGAAATGTCCACCCACCCTGGACGAATGGGCCCAAGAGAGGACCTCCGGTCACAGACGGGCAGGGACAAATGTCTTGTCCGGAGGTACTGACTCAAGGGCAACCGGAGCCACAGTCCTCAGGTTCTCGGATGGGACGATCAACCGAGGCTCCTCCTCCTCTGCCTCCGATGACACCACGGAGCAGGAGAGAGCATCGGCCCAAACGTTCTTCTCCCCTGAGAGAAAATGGAGGGTGAAGTGGAACCGGGAAAAGAACAAAGACCATCTGGCCTGACGAGAATTTAGCCACTGGGCTGTTTGCAGATACACCAAGTTTTTGTGGTTGGTGAACACCTGGAAAGGGTGGCGAGCCCCCTCCAGGAGGTGTCTCCACTCCGAGAAGGCCAACTTCATCGCTAGCAACTTCCTGTCCCTGATGGCATAATTCCTCTCCGCCGGTGTGAAGGTCTTTGAGAAAAAGAAGCATGGGTGCTTCCGACCTTGCGTGTCCTTCTGAAACAGGACCGCTCCAGCACCGACGGAAGAGGCATACACTTCCAGAATGAAGGGCTTATCTACATCAGGGCGATGTAGAATAGGAGCGCTAGCGAAATGGGACTTAATGGAGGAGAAGGCCTTGGAGACCGGTTCCGACCACAACTTGGGATTTGCACTCTTCTTGGTGAGGGCTACCAAGGGTGCTACCAAAGTCGAGAAGTGGGGGATGAATTGGCGATAGTAATTTATGAACCCCATAAAGAGCTGCACCGCTTTGAGAGAATGAGGTTCCTGCCAATCCATCACCGCCTGTAGCTTGGCAGGATCCATAGCCAATCCCCGGGTGGAGATGATATAGCCCAGGAAAGGCAAGGACTCCTGCTCAAACACACACTTCTCCAACTTAGCATAGAGGGAGTTTGCCCGCAGGCGATCGAAAACTTTGCAAACATCTCTCCGGTGGGAGTCAATATCTGGAGAGTAGATGAGAATATCATCCAGATAGACTACAACCGAGGTGGTAAGCATATCCCGGAAGATATCGTTCAAAAAGTCTTGGAAGATGGCCAGGGCATTACAGAGGCCGAAGGGCATCACCAGGTATTCATAGTGCCCATCCCTGGTGTTAAATGCCGTCTTCCATTCGTCCCCATCATGGATGCGAATCAGGTTGTAAGCCCCCCGCAGATCAAGTTTGGAGAACACCCTCGCTCCCCGTAGCCTATCAAACAGCTCTGATATCAGGGGCAGAGGATACTTATTCTTAACGGTGATGGCATTAAGACCCCTGTAATCAATGCAAGGACGTAGTTCCCCACTCTTCTTCTGGACGAAGAAGAATCCCGCCCCCGCTGGTGACACTGACTTCCTAATGAATCCTCTTGCCAGATTCTCCCTGATGTTTTGAGACATGGCCTCTGTCTCCGGGAGAGATAGGGGATAGACTCGACCCCGGGGAGGCTCAGCACCAGGCAAGAGGTCAATAGGACAGTCATAGGGGCGATGCGGTGGAAGGGTCTCCATTGCCTTTTTGGAGGACACGTCCGCATACTGTCGATAGTGTTTGGGGAGCGAGGAGAGATCAGCGGGAACCTCAGTGGAGGCAACCTGAACGCACTCCCTCAGACATCTACCCTCACATGATTTACTCCACCCAATAATCCTCCCTGAGGACCACTCTATATGGGGGGAGTGGTACCGCAACCAGGGGACCCCTAGAAGTACCTGGTAAAATACCCTCGGGCATGACAAAGAGGGATATCATCTCCTGATGAGATGGAGCCAATGAGAGTAACAAGGGGGCGGTCTGGTGGGTTATCTGTGAGGGTAGAGTGGCGCCGTTCACCACTCTGACGGTGACTGGTGTAGACATCATAACCAGGGTTATAGTGTGCCGTTGAGCAAAGGCTGACGACCTAAAATTGCCCTTTGCCCCGGAATCCACGCAAACCTCCATTGCCAGAGTGGAAGAATCAAACTCAAGTGTCCCCTTAAAGGAGAGCTTGGTGGAAAACGCCGCTGATTCTAGTGCGCCGCCTCCTACGGCCACTAGGCGCGAGCGTTCTCCCAGCTGCTGTGGCATCGGTTGGCAAGGTGACTGGACTGCCGGCAAACATGACAGCTCACAGGAGCTCAAGCGGACCGGGGCCTGGATCCCTCATGGGAAGCCCCCTGACGCTCGGACACCCGATCGGAAGATTCCAGAGGTTTAGCAAAACTAGGTGCCAACCTAAACCTCTGCCTACACTGGGCCCGCTCCAACCTTCTCTCGGCGAAGCGAAGATCAATACGGGTGGAGACAGTGATAAGCTCCTCCAGAGTAGCGGGAATCTCCCTGGTGGCCAGAGCGTCCTTCACATGGCCAGCCAAACCTCTCCAGAATGCCGGAATGAGGACCTTATCTGGCCACTCTAACTCTGAGGCCAGCGTCCGAAACTGGATGGAAAAGTGGCTGACCATGGATGAGCCCTGTGACAATGCCAGCAGCCGGAGCGCGGTGTCATGGGTGACTCGTGGTCCCAGGAAGACCTGCTTCAGAGTGTTCAAGAACCACGAGACACTCTGCACCACATGATCTCCACGCTCCCACAGCGGTGTGGCCCACTCCAAAGCCCTGCCCGACAAGAGGGAAATAATAAATCCCACTTTAGCACGCTCAGAGGGGAATCGTGCGGCCAGCAGCTCCAGCTATATAGAGCACTGGCTTACGAAACCCCTACAAGAAGCACTATCACCCGAGAACTTCTCGGGCAGCGGGAGGCGGGACAAAGTCGGGGCGGGGATGGCTGTGGTCACACGGGAGACAGCCTCTGTGGCTGCCTGGACAGCGACCGCAGTAACATCCGCAGCTGAGGCTGAACGCTCGAGAGCCGCCAACCTGCCCTGCAGCTGCCGGATGTACTGCAGCAGTCGCTGTTCATCCGCCATTAAGAGCCAGACCCTGGCGCTAGGATAATGTTAGGGCTGGCGGAACGCACCAAATAATAAACATGGTAATAAGGTGCGATCGCAGCCCGAGGTCCACCGTGCAGGGGTGGTAACCTGCTGCTCAGTAATGGCGGATGCTATATGGCGGTATACTATAAAGACACACGCGGGTTATTGTCACCCGGTGTGTACGTGGGCGGACTCTGTTGCTTCACAGAGCCGCACTCGCACTACCGCTGAACATTAACGCCGGAGCCTGTTTGTGCTCACAGAGCTCGGCTAAAAGAGCGCACAGTGTACGGCCACAGAACGCTACCCCAAGGACACGGGGTTAGAGTCCCTCTAGGCCCACTGAGCGCGCGGCGTTGCTGCCACGAGCGCCACTAAAGACGCTGGCAGTGGAGTGTGGAGCACGTGCACTGAGGCATGCTGGATCACTGGTGAGGACCAATGTCTGACTTAAACCCTGACCTACCTACACCTAAGCCTGGGCACTAGCAGACTAGGCTGCACAACACATGCGTACCAAGGGTAGGGGTTTCATAATGAGTCAGTCACCAGATACATTCATACGTGCATACATCTCTCACACCTTATAGTCTGTAAATACAGTCTATCCTAGCGCATGGGAGAGCGGCCATGCGAACCATTTATAACCACGGGCGTCTGGGACCTTCCTGGCTTCTCGGATGGGCCAATCCGAACACGAGCAGGACCTGAGCACGTGACCCTCGATCTCCAATGGGAGATCACTCCACGGGCATGCTCAGTGGCCCGACATGAGGACTTAGTCCCTGGGGAATCTCGCTGCTGAGCAGCAAGCATTGTCATAGCTGTGAAAGAGGTGGCAGCAGCAAGCAAACCCACGGAGTTGGCCTGAGCAGAGCGCCGGGACCGACAAATCCGCTGAGCAGACTACACTGCGGCCGAAGATGAATGGGAGACCGCTGGGTGCAAGGCTCTGGATTCCTGCTGTGCAGTGGCAGGAACCCGACGCCTAACAGTATGTCCTGACGAAGGTGTCATTTGAACCCTGAAACGCGTTGAATAAACCACGTTGAATCCTTCAACTATCTCTGGAATTTATCTATTGTCGGAGCGTGGGGATGATCGTCTCTTCCTAGTGAACATATAAATTTATTACAGTGACAGATGCAGTATGATAAATATGGTGCTAGACATTTTAATCTACCATTACATAACCTATAGGTTGGCTTGTTATGGGCTCATTGGGTAATGGAGATTCTCTAAGATGTAGGTCAGGGTGATCATCACGGACTGGAGGTGATGGTGCACCAGAGCATGTCTTGCCGGACAGCATGTGGATCAGCATGGACAATGATAAGTGGTATGCAGGACATCAGACAGACAAGCAGCACAATAAGAACCAGAGCCAGATATACAGATATACAAGATAACTGAGAATGCATAGGCAATTTAGTATCATGCTTGCAAATATACCTTACGTACAGGAAAAACAGATGAATGGGTGATCTGGTAACTTGCTTGCCAAGATATGGTTACACACAGGAGTAATAGATATAAACAATCTGGTAACTAGTTTGCAGACCTGTGGCTACACACAAGAATAATAGATGTACAAACAATCTGGTAATTTGCTTGCGGAGATGCAGTTACACAGAAAGATTTACAGGATTGCAACAACTTACATGCTGTCATTTTATTACTAACTCAATGACCAAGGCACTATTTTGATCTTGAATGTATGGGGAAAGCAAAAGCTTTATTTTTCAAATAACACCAAACATTAAATAAGAATGGGATGGTCTTGTTTGCCCTGAGTGAATGTGATTGATGTCACCATTATGCAATAGCAACCGATTTTGCGGTAGGCAAACCTTATTGGTTTGTCATGGTACCTCTCATAATGATGGCAAAGTTCTTCCAGCAAGGTCCCCACACCTGCCACAATAGTAAAGTATAAACAAACTACACTGAGTACCTACCCTCACTAGACAGAGGTGGGCCCTTTCTGTAGTGTCTTGCAGTCCAGGAAGAAAGTTATTTTTCCATCTGTTGTTTAAGTGTTTTACCATTATGCAACATCAATTGCCTATTGTCCTCTTCAAATTGCTTAGTGCTGATTACAATCCCTATTTGGATACTAACATGACACAAGATCCTTGTATTAAGTGTACGCCATGCCTTCTCTATTGCCATAGGGTTCTTGGCTACCTTTCACATCACTCTAGGTAATAACTCTGACCAAAATAGCACTAAATCATTGAAGAATGATGAGAAGCGATCCATATCTGGTTGTATTGTAGATATCAATTCTACAAGATGAACAGGGCAAAGGTCGTGTTTATAAATGCATGCATGACTAATACTATCGGATGTTGGTTGCACCAACTTGCTGATGATAATGACAGCAGAGTTTAGAAATTATTAAGACCTCCTATTCCCCTCCAAGAAAAGTCAACTAGAGGCATGTCATGCTGCCCAATATATATATACATATACAGTATATACTGTGTATATATATATATATATATATATATATATACTCTATATATATAGTAGGGGTTGTACTCAGGTGCTTACGTGCACTAAAGAAAATACTCTGAGTTACATCACAGAGAGCAGCCATCTCTGTGACACATACCTCTCATCGATTACACAGCCATTAGCCTCCTTACATACCTCCCCCTCTGCCTAAAGCCATGGTGCTTGGCACTTTCCACTACCAGACAAGGGATTCTTGAGAGGGCATCGGCATTACCATGTAGCTTCCTTGCTCTATGTTCCACATGAAAGTTGAAGTCTTGTAGGGCTAAGAACCAGCGGGTGACCCTAGCATTTTTACCTTTTGTTTCCCTCAACCATCTGGGTGGGGCATGGTCGCATACCAGTCTAAATTTACATCCAACCAGATAGTAATGTGTCTAAAGCCCACTTTATGGCCAACCACTCTTTCTCCACTACTGAATAATTCCTCTCACATGAGGACAGCTTCCTACTCATGTAAAGAACAGGGTGCTCCTCCCCGTGTATCTCCTGGGAAATGACTGCTCCTAAACCGTCATCTGAGGCATCTGTTTGGAGTATAAACTCTTTCCTAAAGTCAGGAGCCACTAGAACCGGTTGCTTACATAGAAACCCTTTCATTTGGTGAAAGGCCATCTCTGCCTCTTCAGATCATTTAACCATTACTAATTTCGTCCCCTTAAGGAGGTTAGTCTGGGGCGCGGCCATCATGGCGAAGTTTGAGATGAACCTCCTGTAGTATCCCACGATTCCCAGGAAGGCTCTAACTTGCTTCTTGGACAGTGGTCTCGGCCATGTGTGAGTTGCCTCCACTTTACTGATTTGGGGTTTGATCTTGCCTTGACCCACAACATAACCAAGGTACTTGGCTTGTTCTTTCCCCAAGGCACAACTCTTCAGGTTTATTTAAAACTCTGCCTTCCTTAGAGCATCAAACACCGCTTGGACCTTTTCTAGATGACTCTCCCAGTTTGGGCTAAGATAACAATATCGTCCAGGTATGCAGCGGCGTATTGTTTATGGGGTGCAAGGATTCTGTCCATAGCTCTCTGGAAGGTCGACGGAGCCCCCTGCAGTCCAAACGTCATCCAGACATACTGGAAGCATCCGTCCGGCACAGAAAATGCAGTCTTCTCCTTGGCTTCCTGTGCCATGGGGATCTGCCAATATCCCTTCGTTAGATCCAAGGTGGTTATGTACCTTGCGAGCCCAAGTCTCTTGATTAGCAGATCGATGCGTGGCATGGGATATGCATCAAACTTGGAGACCTCAGTCAACTTCCGAATGCAGAATCTCCATTCCCCATTGGTCTTTGAGACCAAGACAATCGGGCTCGACCAACTGAACTTGATCTCCTCAATGACCCCGCGTTTTAACATGCGCTCCAAGTCCCTGGAGATCACTTCTTGACGGTCTTCTGGAATCCGATAAGGTTTGACACTTACGCGCACATGTGGCTCCTTCAGAACTTTGTGTTCTGCGACCTTCATGCACCCCGGCAATTCCGAGAACAGGTCCCTGTTCTTCTGGAGTAACTCCCATTACCGCTGTTTTAGGGCCTTTGACAGCGTGTCTGCTATGGCAACACCTCTAACTTCGCTTTCTGGGTTGCCCAGCAAGCACGAAGTTTCAGCCGGCTCTCTGTCTTTCTCTGTCTTTCCATGGCTTGATGAGGTTGACAATGGAAGAGCTGATATGGTTTCCATCTTCCTGGTAGATGAATCTTATAATTTACATCACCAAGCTTCTCCACCACTTCATATGGCCCTTGCCATTTGGCCAAGAACTTGCTCTCCACTGTAGGAATTAGCACAAGAACTCGGTCCCCCGGATGGAATTGCCTCACTCTGGCTGACCGGTTGTAGACCCTGGCCTGAGCTTCTTGTGCCTGGAGGAGGTGTCCTTTCACGATGGGCATCACCTTCACAATCCTCTGCTGCATTAGCACCATGTGATCAATGACATTTCTGTGGAGCGTGACTTCGGCTTCCCAGGTCTCCTTGGCTATATCCAGGACACCTCACAGATGTCAGCCATACAAAAGATTGAAGGGCGAGAACTCCGTAGAGGCCTGTGGAACCTGATGGATGGAGAGCAGCAGATTCGGTAAGAGACAGTCCCACTCTCTACCGTCTTTCTTTATGGCTTACCGCAGCATGCTCTTCAGTGTTTTATTAAATCTCTTGACAACGCCATCTGTCTGAGAATGGTACACTGAAGTCTTCAACTGGAATATTTGCAGGACCTTGTATAACTCCCTCATCACTTACTCATAAAAGGTGTTCCCTGGCCGGTCAGAATCTCCATCGGTAAACCTGTCCTGGAAAACACATGGATTAATTTGCGGGCTATACTCTTCGCGGAGGAGTTTCTTAGGGGAATTGCCTCAGAATAGCATATGGCATAGTCCAGGATGACCAATATGTACTGATGCCCACGAGCTGATTTAGCCAGGGGACCAACCAAGTCCATAGCAATTCTCTCGAACGACACTTCATTAATGGGCAATGGCACAAGGTGATCCCGAAAGTGAGAGGTGGGGGCGGTTAACTGACATGTTGGACAGGACCTGCAATAGTTTAATATTTCCCAGTGACACCCAGGCTAATAGAACCTCTGCACAATCCATTCCTGCATTTTTTCCACTCCCAGATGTCCCCCCAAGATGTGTGAATAGGCCATGTCCAACACCTTCCGTCAATAAAGCCCCGGCAATATAAGGCTGGGTTCACACTGCGTTAGGGGGCAATGCGCTGATGGATCCGTTACATAGCGGCACAAACGCTATGTAACGGATCCGTTAACGCACCCATTGCCCGCAATGATACTAACGCATACTAACGCATGTCAAAATCGGCATGCGTTAGAAAGTATGCCTTAATTTATGACGCACCCTCGAACACTGCTTGCAGCGTTTTTGGGTGCATTGGCAGTAACGCACAGTGAATGGACCTGTTCGCTGTGCATAGAACTGTATGGGCTAATGCTAGGCAGCACATGGTACCTGAGCGCTACCTAGCGTTAATGCATAGGTCACTAAAGATGTCAAAAATGACTTCAGCTTTAGCGCATCCATTTAACGGATCCGTTAAACGGATGCCTTAACGCAATGTGAACCTAGCCTTAACTGCTCCACCAACTCCTCCCTTATTTTCATGATCCAGTACAACTACTCCCAACTCATCATAAAATAGGGAAACCTTGTGTCTGCCCCCGACTCCTGTGCAACCCCATTAATGACAGTGACACTGTTGAAGGCTTCTTTCAGAGTTGGGTCCCTATGTTGAGCAGTCAAAAAATTCTCATTGATCACCCCTAACTCTTGAATGTCAGATACATGGGACACTTCATCCTCCTCCCCCACAAGGACACAAAAGGGAAACCTGTCAGCCTCTGGGTGTAGTGATACCTTATTAGGGTTCACTGGTTCCCTATTCGTGCCAGCGAACTCAGAACCCTTCCCCCACAGATCCCAAAATAAACAAAAGACCCAGCCTATAATTATAGGGTGCAACAAGTCCTGAATGACGCTGAATTCATGTGACTCAGTACCGTGGGCCATTTCAATGTACACTCTGGCCATAGGGTAGTCCTTAGCATCTGATAGGCGTCGGGTTCCTGCAACTGCACAGCAGGGATCCAGAGCCTCACATCCTGTGGTCTCCCATTCTCCATCGACCGCAGAGGAGCTTGCTCAGCAGCCCCGTCGTTCCCGACGCTCTGCTCAGACCAGCTCTGTGGGTCTGGCTGTTGCTGCCACCTCTGGGCCAGCAATAGCAGTGCAGGCTGATCAGCAGCAAGTCACTCCAGAGGCTAAGTCCTTCTGTCGCTCCACTGAGCATGCTCACGAGATGATCTCCCATTGGAGATCGGGAGTCACATGCACAGGTCCTTCTTCAGATCTGATTGGTCCATCTCAGGGATCTGGAAGCTTCCGGAAGGTCCAGGCTATAAAAGGTTCGCATGGCGGCTCGGACATGCGCTAGTATAGACTCTAGTTGCTAACTGTGTGAATGATGACGGATGCATGAACCTGCGAATGACTCATTAAGATCCCCCTTCCTCTGATATTACGTGTGTGGATAGGGACTTAGTCATAGAGTCAGCGCCAGTCAGTGGCACTCTGCAGGCCACAGTGCATATCTCCACAGAACTAGCGTCCGACAGTGCGCCCCCTCCTGGGCATTGTCGTATAGTGGCTGTGTCAGTCACCGCGCTGCAGTCAGCAGCACTTGTCAGCGTCTGTGGCAGCGCCGCCGCACGCACGGTAGGTCTAGACGGACACTGACCCGGTGTCTTGGGTCCTAGTCCTGTGACCATATATCGTGCATGCATTCCGCTGAGACCTGTGAGTCCAACAGGCTCCGTATTTGTTTATTGCTTTGGTGCCTCTGTGAATCAACAGAGTACGCCCAGCGCACACCGGGTGACGTTCAACCCGCTTGTGATATACCGCCATATAGCTCGTCTGCCATTATCTAGCAGTGGTGTAACACCTACTGCACGGTGGACCCCGGGCGGCGAACACACTTATTATTATTTATTTATTTAGTGCGTTCCGTTGTCCCTAACAGCATCAGCATGAATGCACCACATGCTGACCTTTTTCCCCAGGATCAGTTGAAGAGAAGGGTGGCCCTCACAAGGGTCACTAGACTCCCAGAGTCTAGCAGTGCTATTACCACCCCCTGTTTACCTTGATGGGACACGCTTGAGGTCGCTCACTGGGTGGACAGTTCACGCTGCAGTCCATCTGCTCAGGGGTCAGGGGACAATGGGCATCTATATGACCTGGGACATGGCAGCTCCACCAATTATTACCCATAGGGACCTTGGGCACCACCTCCCCCGCTCCTTTGGACCTTGGGTGCCACACCCCCTTTTGGATAGTTCATTTCCAAATGCAACCTGATGGTGGCAGCCGTCCCTCAGTACTCAGACCCCTGCTGCCATTATTTCTCCCAGTATGCCATCCTGGCATTGCACAAGCGCGTGTCCCACATCATTAGCCGAGCCCTCAACAATGCAGTTACTTGGAAAGTTCACTTAGCCATGGACACGTGGACATGTGCTTGTGGGCAGGGACGGTACATCTTCCTGATGGCACACTGGGTTAACATAGTGGAAGTCAGGACTCAGTCGGACCTAGGGATGGAACAATTCCTCCCTACGCTGAGGATTGCGGGCCTTAGGTCAATCAGGGTTGCCCCCACAGTCTACAGCTCCTGCACCTCCTCCTCTTCCTCTTCAGCCTCCATCTCTGAAATGACCACATCAGTCACAAGCTGGAAGCACCGCAGCACTGCCTCAGCCAAGCCTAAACAGGCTGTGCTGAAGCTAATGTGCTTAGGTGACAAACTACACAATGCTGAAGAGTTGTGGACAGCTCTGAAAGAGCAGGCAGATATGTGGCTGACACCACTGAACCTACTGCCAGGCACAGTCGTGTGTGACAATGGCCGGAACCTGGTGGTGGCTCTGAGGCATGGCAAGCTCACACATGTACCATGCCTGGCCCATCTTGTGGTTCAGCGGTTTCTTAAAACCTACCCGGAGCTGCCGGATCTGCTTGTCAAAGTACACCGCATGTATGCCCATTTTAGAAAATCAGCTAAAGCTTCATCCGCCTTTGCCGTGCTTCAGCAGCGTTTGCAGCTTCCAGCTCACTGACTGGTGTGTGATGTCCCCATGCATTGGAACTCTACTGTTGTGAATTCTCTTTCTTACTGAAGGTAGTGGAGCTGGTCAGATTGACAGAGGGGTTGCGAGTTCTCTTTCTGGGCCTTGATTTCTGATTTCCTGTGCCCTCTGGTCTTGACGACTCTATGTCATTGGCCATTCAAATTGATTGGCGTTTACGTGAACGTAAAACTACATGAGAGGCGTTGCCACCTTTCGAACGAATTTCTGAACCAATGCAATGTGATAGGGTTTTATCTAGGGTGCAACGTCAGGAGTTTAGAAGGCGTAATAAGCTGCGTTTTTTCTGTGGGGACACCTCTTATACTATTTCTGTCTGCCCTAAATGAGAAAAGCGTTTTGCTCACACATTTCCGGTGGGCAGTGTACAGCCTAAGTTCCTTTTGGCAATTATCCTGATCTGCTCCTTGTCTACATTTTCCGCTTAGGCTTTTGTCGATTCAGGAGCAACTTTGAATCTGATGGATTTGGACTTTGCTAAACGTTGTAATCTTATTCGCATCATGCACGGGGATGAATGGAAGATGGCGTTTAATACTCCGGAGGGACATTTTGAGTACCTGGTGATGCCTTTTGGGCTCACTATTGCCCCTTCTGTCTTCCAATCTTTTATGAACGATGTTTTCCAGGACTTTGTCGATAAGTTTTTGATCATTTATCTGGATGATATTTTGATCTTTTCCAGTGATTGGGATTCTCATGTGGAACATGTCCGGACTGTGTTCCGGATTTTAAGGGAAAATTCTCTTTATGAAGTTTTTGGGTTTTGCTAGTTTCTACCATAAATTTATAAGTATTTTGTCTGGTATTGTTAAACCACTGACTGATTTGACCAAAAAAGGGCGCTGATGTGGTGAATTGGTCTTCAGAGGCAGTTTCGGCATTTCAGGAGCTTAAGCAGAGCTTTACTTCTGATCCGGTTCTACGGCAACCTGATGTCTCAGTCCCATTTCAGGTGGAGGTAAATGCTTCTGAGATTGGTGCAGGAGCCGTTTTGTCCCAAAGAGATCTGGTGACTTCTAAGATGAATCCCTGTGCCTTCTTTTCTCGAAAATTCTCCCCATCTCTTGATGTGACCGAGCCTACTACCATTCTAAATGAGGGTGTAGTTCTTTCCGCCATCTCACCCGATTTGAGACTTGCCCTGGAGGAATTTCAGGAGGACAAACCTGAACATTGCCC
This sequence comes from Dendrobates tinctorius, assembly GCF_039654945.1. Classification (NCBI taxonomy): domain Eukaryota; kingdom Metazoa; phylum Chordata; class Amphibia; order Anura; family Dendrobatidae; genus Dendrobates; species Dendrobates tinctorius. The sequence goes on from NW_027361732.1 coordinate 13,056,337, forward strand.
TATGGGAAAATTGTATGTCCCTGACCAGTGGAGGAAAAGAGTAATGTCTGAAATTCATTGCTCCGCGTTGGATGGTCATCCAGGTATTTTTGGTACCAGAGATTTGGTGAGTCGGTCTTTTTGGTGGCCTGCCTTATCTCATGATGTCAGGAATTTTGTGCAGTCCTGTGGGACTTGTTCTCGGTCCAAGCCCTGTTCTCGTTCTACTGGGTTGTTGATGTCCCTGCCGGTACCCAGGAAGCCATGGACCCATATCTCAAAGGATTTTATTTCTGAACTTTCAGTCTCACAGAAAATGACTGTTATCTGGGTGATCTGTGATAGATTTTCGAAGATGGTCCATCTTGTACCACTCCCAAAGTTGCCATCTTCTTCTGAGTTGGTGCCCTTGTTTTCACAACAGGTGGTTCGGTTGCACGGGATTCCTGAGAGCATTGTGTCGGACAGAGGAGTCCAGTTTGTTTCCAGATTTTGGAGAGCTTTTTGTTCCAAACTGGGAATTCAGTTATCTTTCTCCTCTGCATTTCATCCTCAGACCAATGGGCAGACTGAGAGAACCAACCAGACTTTGGAGTCCTATTTGAGATGTTTCATATCTGCTGATCAGGATGACTGGGTCTCATTTTTGCCGTTGACCGAATTTGCGCTAAACAATAGAGCTAGTTCTGCCACTTTGATGTCGCCCTTTTTCTGTAACTTTGGGTTTCATCCTCGATTTTCTTCAGGTCAGGTGGAATCTTCGGCCTGCCCAAGTGTGGATTCTGTGGTAGAGAGAATGCAGCAGATTTGGGACCAAGTGGTGGATAAGTTGTATCACTCTCAGGAAAAAGCCCAACGGTTTTCCAACCGGCATAGGACCATTGGTCCCCGGTTTAAAGTGGGTGATATGGTTTGGTTGTCTTCAAAGAATATTCCTATGAAGGTTGCGTCTCCAAAATTCAAGCCAAGATTCATTGGACCTTATAAGATTTTGGAAATCCTTAATCCCGTTTCTTTCCTTTTGGCTCTTCCAGTTATGTTTAAGATTCATAATGTGTTTCATAAATCCTTGTTGAAGAGGTTTGTGGAGCCAGTAGTTCCTATGGCAGCGCCTCCTGACCCTGTATTGTTTAAGGGCAATTTGGAGTATGAGTTAGAGAAAATATTGGATTCTCGTTTGGCTAGACGGAGACTCCAGTACTTGGTCTAATGGAAGGGTTATGGCCAGGAGGATAACACTTGGGTCTCTGCTTCTGACATTCATGCCAAAAGATTGGTTCGTGCCTTTCACCGGGCCCATCCTGACCGGCCTTGTGGCGTGGATGAGGGTTCATGATGCCTCCTCAAGGGGGGTACTGTTGTGAATTCTCTTTCTGGCATCCCTCTGGTTATTACTGAAGGTAGTGGAGCTGGTCAGATTGACAGAGGGGTTGCGAGTTCTCTTTCTGGGCTCCCTCTGGTGGTTACTGGAGGTAGTTGAGCTGATCTGATTGACAGAGGATTTTCACCTGATAATGAGGATGACGATTTGGGATCTGGGGTTTCAGATTGGGATTTAAGACAGCCGACTCCCTCTATCTCTGCTGGTGATTTCCTTCCTGTGCCTTCAGAGGTTTGATGTCTCCTGCTCTGTCCCTGCATGGTTCAGCTAAGTGGTTCATTTGCTTTTCTGTTTGCATTTGATCTTGTTTTGTCTTTCTCTGCTTTGTGCAGGTCAGCCAGCTCCGGCTGGGGCTGTGCTGAATCACCACCCATATGTTACTGCTTGTGCCAGTTTGTTTTGTCCCCTGTTGTATTGGTCTCTTTTTGCTTTGCTTTCAGAATATACCAGAGTGCTGATATAGTGGGGGCGAAGTCGTGCGACTTCAGTGTTTTTGTGCATCAGACGTGTTGGACTTTTTGCAGGGTTTTTTGCGTGATTGCAGTGTCTTTCCTTTCCTGTCTTGTCTAGTCAGTGTAGGCCCCATCATTTGCTCAGTCTATTTTCCTACCTGCATTTGTTTTCATCTTGTCTCATCGACAATATATATTTGGGAGCTTTCTATTCCTTTGGGGTCTGCTCTGGGGCAGTTTAGATTTCCCCTTTCTTGCTTTAGGCTTAGTTAGCTCTCCACCTGTGTCGAGGCGTCTAGGATCATCGTAGGTACGCTCCACGGCTACTGCTAGTTGTATGGATAGGATCAGGGGTCTGCAATCCACTCAGTTACCAACCTCTCTGGTTTTCTGTGGTTTAGCCTGGGCCTGCTATCCTCCTTGGTGACCCAGTCATAACACTCTACATTGTATGATGTTGGAAAGGATTTGTGAGCAGAAGAGGTCAGTTGTTGACTACCAGCATCAACAAGGCTGTCAGCATTCATTTCAGACTCCACACATAAGACCTCAGGAGTGGACATGGATGTCAGACATATGTACCATCCTCCAAAACATGGAGGACTCCACCAAGGTGATGAGAGGCGATGATGCCATAATTAGCGCTTCTCAGTGTTCTGAAACGCACTCTGCTCACAATCAAAGAGAATGCATTGCAGGCGGAGCACGATGAGATGGAGCAAGGAACAATAGAGGGTGATTGCATATAGTCCAGCCTCATCTCATCCCAACGTGGATTGGATGAAAATGAGGAAGAGGAGGAGGAAGACAGGAGCTAGTTTCATGCGCTATAGACAGTACTAATTGCACAACTGTCTGTGCAGCATAGATGGCCTCAGGACAGGGAGGAGGAGGAGAAGGAGAGCATGGTCAGTCGTCCTCTTGGTGAGGACATGAAAGTCTTGCATTCTGGCACGCATGGCTGAGTTTGTTACGCTGCCTTTCCCGTGACCCTAGCAATCTCAAAATTTTGGATCACAGTCTTTACTGGTTGGTGGCATTTCTAGACCCACGCTACATGGAGAACTTTCTATCTCTTATTGCCGAGGTGGACAGGTCTACTAAAATGGGGCAGTATCAGAGGGCCCTTGTTGCGGAATTATTAAAAAAATTCCCATCTGAAAACACTGGCGGCAGAGGTCACAGTTCATTGAACAACCAAGGAGTACAAGCAAGATAGATACAACTCCAATCCAGCAGAGGCAGGGGAACACTGGCAAAGTTCTGGGAGAGTTTTCTCAGACCCTCCCATAGCACAGGCCCTGAGGCATGGGGTACTCTCACAAAGAGTGCAAAGTTTTGGAAGATGCTGACTGTTCCAATGTCCTCCGTGATTCCTCTGTGCCTTATAATTATTGGGTATCCAAGCTGGACACTTGGCATGAACTGTCTTTCTACGCCTTGGAGATCCTGGCCTGCCCTACCACTAGCGCTTTGTCAGAGCGGGTTTTTATTCCCGCTGGTGGAATTATAACTGATAAGCGCATCCACCTGTCAACTGGAAATGCTGACAGGCTGAATCTTATAAAAATGAACTAGTGCTAGATTGGGCCAGACTTATCAAAACCATCGAATGATAGCAGCAGCGTAACAGAATCTCAAATCCAGTGGCTTTTTTTGGAAGTCTATTCCCAAGCACCTCTTCACACCCACACATGGGTATATGCTTCCTGATTTTGGCTATTTCCTGTTGTCCTACTCCTTCTTCTCATCTTCATCCTCCAACAGCATATCACCAGGGTGACCATGGTCCGTAATGCAACACCCACATAATATTTTTAAAGTGTGTTTATGATGCACATACAAAAAAAATGGTTATACAGTATGTTCATGTATACCCCCAGGGGTAAATGTTTGTCAGCACATACACTTAGTGCATGGGCATTACAAGTATAGGAGATCCGCTCCTTTCTAATGGGAACATTTTTTATGAGGCCCTCCTCCACTTCTCTTACAAGGGGCATTGGAGTGCCTCCAAATTTTTGGCAGCCCTTGCATTCTCTGCATAGGTAAACACTATGGGAGACCCACTTCCTAAAAATGGGAACATTGCTTTCATGAGGCCCTCCTGTACGTCTTGTCAAAAGGCTATTGGGGTGCATCAGCATTTTCGGCAGCCGTTGCATTCACAGCATAGGCAAACAGTATGGGAGACCCACTTCCTAAAAATGGGACCATTGTTTTCATAAGGCCCCCCTGTACGTCTCATCAAAGGGGTATTGGGGTGCATCAAAATTTTGGGCAGCCCTTGCATTCACTGCATAGGCAATAACAGTTTAGGAGACCCAAAGTTTAATAATGGGAGCAACAAAGCATAGCTGGCTGATGGCTCTTTAAGAATAGTGAGGGCCGACTGCTGGTCCTTTAAGAATAGTAAAGGCCGCCTGATGGCCCTATAAAAATAGGCTTTGTGACTTTTAGAGTCCCTCCTTCATAAATGAAACAGAATGTGTCTGATGATGTGTCACACACCACATGGCCAGATAAGGTTGTACAATGTTAAAATGACATTTCCCAGTGAATGCATTTGTCTTGTTTGAAAGCAATGCTAAAGTTCAAAAGCGCATAAAAAACGCTACATTTGAATATAGCCCAAGGTGTGGAGAAGCATTTTTGTTTTTGGTTATTTATTTTGCCTTATATACAAGTTGTTACCCCGGAAAGGATGTTCCTTAACATATTTCCCAGGAAAATCCATTTTGGTTTAGTTTTTGTATGTTATATTGTGAGTCTGTAAAAGTGGCGTAAGACTCTGACAACATTGTTCACAGCAGTGACCTGGGAATCAGAAATGCTTCCAGGGGTCTTCCCCATGCTGTTTCCATGTCATTTGAGCACTGTTCCCATTGATTTCCACAATTTCTAGTCCCTCTGCAGACTGCCGGGGGGGGGGCCACAGGAAAAATGCTCGAGTTTCCCAAAGGCTGGGGTCACACTTGCAAGAAACTCGCACGAGTCTCATGTCTCAATACCCGGCACTGCCGCCGACACTCAGGACCGGAGTGTGCGGCTGCATGTATTTCTATGCAGCTGAGCACTCCGGTCCGAATGCACACGTCGGTGCCGGGTATAGAGAAGCGAGACTCGTGCGAGTTTCTCGCAAGTGTGACCCCGGCCATAGACTTACATTGGGCTCATTGCTCGGGTCGAGCACCAGAGCATTCCAATTTGCTCGAACCGAGCAACAAGCACTTTACTGCTTGCCCATCACTAATGTCTACTCTTTCTCTATTTTAGCTGTCTTTGCCATACAGGTAATGCCAGCAATATTTCTCTATCCTGGACTAGAGAGGTGAACACATTCTGGTTATAAGTGGTTATTTCCAAAGTTTTTGCAAGCAGTGATTGCTTAATCCTTTTCTTTTTCCCAAGATGTCTTTATATTACTTTGTTGCCTCTCAGGTTTTACACTTTATATTCCTTTGTGTATTTCTCTGAGAGTGTTCTGTGTGATTGTGCTTCATTTCTGCCCTGTCTATCTTGTTTTGTATTTTCCTCATACACTGTAAAGACTAGTGCTACTTAGGAGTATAGAAAGGAACGAGGCCCACATTTCCTCCACATTTTTGGAGGAAAAAAGTGTGTCTTATAGTATGAAAAATACGGTACATATTTTCCATGCTCATTCCCCACCTAACAAGCACAAGGAATATAGGAATATATTATACACCTGTTTATATGGGATGTGTGTTCATTTTCCTCTAATCTACATACATTCCATGTCTATTCCCCACATAACATGCACAGGAAATATAATATTCACCTGTTTATGGAATATGTATTAATTTCCTTGTAATCTGCTTATATTTCATGCACATTTCTCCACCTAATAAGCTGAGGGAATATAATATAGACTTGTTCATATGTAATATGTGTTTATTCCCCTATTATCTTAATATATTCCATGTTCATTCCCAACTAACAAGCACAGGAAATATAATCTACACATGCTTGTTGAATATACAGGTGCTTCTCACAAAATTAGAATATCATCAAAAAGTGAATTTATTTCAGTTCTTCAATACAAAAAGTGAAACCCATATATTATATTGAGTCATTAAAAACAGAGTGATCTATTTTAAGTGATTATTTCTGTTAATGTTCATGATTATGGCTTACAGCCAATGAAAGCCCAAAAGTCATTATCACAGTAAATTAGAATAATTAACAAAAAACACCTGCAAAGGCTTCCTAAGCGTTTCTAAAGGTCCCTTAGGGTATGTTTCCACGGACCGGATTACATCCGGATTAACTGCAGATTGAATGCTGCGTTCAATCCGTAGCGTCCAGATGTTACAGAATAGTGGAGGGGATTTTATGAAATCCCGTCTCCATTATGTGTATGAACATGCATCTGGCGGCCCTGCATTTCCAGACATGCGGCGCCTATTTTTAGACCGCAGCATGTCTGTTTACCTTGCGGCGACGCTCCGTCTCCGCAAGGTAAATAACACAGTCCTATGTATAGGGTGCGGCGATTTCGGATGTGTTCAATGAACACATCCGGAATCACCGCGCGTACAGAAGGGGGCGGCGCTTTGGGCGGGGAAGACTGCTGAGAGTTTTTCTCACGGTGCAAGCAGGGATGTCACTGAGGTCACGGCAGTTCAGCCCGGCTGGGAACGGAGCCTCAGTGACCAGACGTAACCTCTATGCTGTCACCACCGGTCTCTGAGGCTGCGCTCGCAGCAGTTCATTTACCAGTGGTTACAGCATAGGACAGAATGATGGACAGGTATGGCATATTGTTGGTGTTTTATTTTACTTTTATAACTGGAGAACGAGGGCTATGCTGGAATTAGACGTTTAAATAAAAATGTTAATCTGTGTTTAGTCTTATTTCAAATAAAGTACTTTATTCTGGCTGTGTCTTCATTTACCATGTAACTATAGGATTAGTAATGGTTAGGTGTCTTACAGATGCCTTCCATTACTAAGCCATGGGCTTGATGTCACCTGACAATACAAAGGGGACATCAACCCCACAAATATGAACCCCACTTGCCACCTGTAATGACACCGGTAGTGTCACTGAGGAAGCCTAGGGAGCGCTAGCAGGGGGCACGGAGCCGAACACAGGGAGTGTGAGAACTGAGGCACACAGTGCACACAGAACCTGAGACTAAGCAGTCACGTGACCGAAGGGGGCGGAGTCACCGCATGTGAGGACAGGGAAGCAGCTGAGAGCAAGGAATACAGGGCAAAAATTATAATGTAGTCAGTAGCAAGCCGAGGGTCAGAAGCAAGCCGAGAGCGAGGTGCCCAGGGGCAAGACAAAAGAATAAACAGAGACAAGCTGAGGGGTCAGAGAACCAAGAAGGACAAAACAATACCGAGCAGAAAACAGAGGCAGAAGTCAAGGGACAAACCGGGTCATACACAGCTCACACGCACAGAGGCACAACGATTACAGATGAGTAACCTGGGTCAGCTTCCTCTAACCGAGTACACGGAAGTATCACTGACACTTAACCCAGGAACTACCAGCATTAAATAGCCGCCCCAGAACCAAAAAGCGGCAAAGTCATTTAACCCTGACCTGACAGGACTAAGCTAGAACAACCTCGTCCTCACTCATGACAGTACCCATCTCTCAACGGGGGGCCACCGGACTCTCAGGTTTCCCAGGAGATCAGGCATAAAAGGACCAGACGACCGGCATGAACCGATCGAGCAATTCCCAAGATCTGTCCTCTGGACCATACCCATTCCAGTGCACAAGATACTGGAGGGTACGAAGGATCAACCAAGAATTCACAATGTGCTCCACCTCATACTCCTCCTGACTATCCACCAATACAGGTGGCGAGGGACCCAATGACACTTCTTCCACAGCCCCAAATGGTTTCAGCAAGGCCCTGTGGAATACATTGGTGATCTTAAAAGACAATGGGAGGCGCAAACGAAACGCCACTGGGCTAACCACTTCCGTGATCTCATAAGGGCCAATAAACTTAGCCCCAATTTCACCGAAGGAACCTTAAGCTTAATGTTCCTGGTGGACAGCCACACTTTATCCCCAACCTCTGAGCCTCCCCAATATTCTTGTGGACCTCCCACCAGAAATTCCCCAACTGCTGTACAGCCACATCAGCCCCTAGGCAACCAGAGTCCAAACGAGAAAACTCCTAAAAGTGTAGATTTAACACGTAATGTGTCCATGGTCTATCAGGAACTGGCAAAGGCACCAATTTCCTGGCTGGCCGGTTATGAGAGCTCTTAGCTCAGGCACAAACTTCACAGGCAGACACAAACTTTTTAACATCAGACTTAAGTGAGGTCCACCAAAAAACCCTCATGATGGCACCATAAGTAGCTGAGATCCCAGGATGTCCACTCAGGGCTGAACATGGAACTCCTGGAGAACTCTGAGTCAAAATTGAATAGGAGCAAACAGTTTATCAACTGGTTTGGACGGGGGAGCCTGAGACTGAGCTTCCGAATCTCCCATTCCAACCCTGACAACACATCAGCCACCACCACCCCAGGTTGAAGAATGGAGGATGGAGGCACAGGCGGAAACTGGATCTAGACTCCGGGACAAGGTATCGGCTTTCACATGCTTGGATCCTGGACGAAACATGATCGAGAACTGGAACCGGGAAAAAAGTGACCATCCAGCCTGCCTAGGCATCAACCTCTTAGCAGACTCAATGTACGCCAGGTTCTTGTGATTAGTAACCACAGTAATGGGATGAACCGTCCACTGCAAAAAATGCCTTCATTCTTGAAAGGCCAACTTAACCGCCACAAGCTCCTGATTGCCCACGTCATAATTTCTTTCTGCCGAGGTTAACTTCTTGGAGCAGGCGCATGGTCTTAGATTGGTCAAAGTGGTGGGCCCCTGGGACAATATCGCCCCCATCCTCATCTCTGAGGCATCAACCTCTACCACGAAGGGTTCAGGTGGATCTGGTTGAACCAGAACCGGGGCAGTCATGAAGCATTTTTTCAAAGACAGAAACACCGCTACCGCTGGGGCCGACCAGTTCTTATCATCAGCCCCTTCTGCGTCAAGTCAGTGAGGGGCTTGACCACTTGTAAAAACCCCTTAATAAACCCCCAGTAATATTTGGAGAATCACAAGAAGTGTCGAAGACCTTGCAGGTCATGGGGCTGTACCCAATTCACAATGGCCTGAACTTTCTTGGTATCCATACCGAAGCCCTCACCAGAGACAATGAACCCCAAAAAAGACAGCTCCTGGACCAAAAAATGAGCATTTCTCTAGCTTAGCGAAGAGCTGGTTCCCCCTGAGTCTCTGGAGAACTGCCCAAAGATGACCAATATGAGCCTGCCTATCAGATGAATAAACCAGAATATCACCTAAGTATATAACCACAAAGCGCCCAATAAAATCAGACAACACATAATTGATGAAGTTTTGGAAGACCGCAGGAGCATTGGTCAAACCAAATGGCATAACTAAATTTTCAAACAACCCTACAGAAGTGAGAAATGCAGACTTCCACTCATCTCCCTCCCATACCCGGATCAGATTATATACCCCCCGCAAGTCTAGTTTTAAAAACCTGTGATGGTTACTTATGACTGCACACACTGCCTCCAGCAGGGCGAATTTCTATCACACACGTGACCCTGGATACACCGCCTCCAGTAGGGCGAATTTAAATAATATAACGTGCAACCCAGATACACCGCCTCCAGCAGGCGAATTTCAGTATTACACGTATAACTGGATACACCGCCTCCAGCAGGGCGAATTTAAATAATAAAGGGAAACACCAGGGAAACTGATACAATGGAGGGCCCTGCGATAGGGAACGGGGACATGGAGACCTCCTGCACTCCCCTGAGCCAGTCTCTACACTCCTAACAGTCCCTATACAGGCTCTGCACCTGTCGCCGAGGTTAAACCTAAGAACCCTAGCTCACCCTGCACCTAGCCCTTTCTAATGAAATGGACGGTGCAGAAACTAATCCCACTACTGCACTGAAACACACATAAGGGAAGTCACAAACAGGGGTAACACCACTTAGCTTTGCTCTGTTGCTATTGCTCCCAGGAACAGAGTCCACCACCAGAATGCAGCTTTCCTCCAGAATCGCTGCTACTTCACCAAGCTTTGTCAGAGCTGCAAGTAACTCTCTCTCGCTCCTTCCACACCAGGATTCTGACTGAGCTGCCAGGAACTCTCTCTAGCTCCTTCCTCCACCAAGGATGGTTGGAAATGACCACTATCACCAACAGTGAGTGAGAGAACAAGACACACCTATATAGTTAAACCAAAGCAATCACACCTGTTAGTGATAATCACGTGCGCTAAACTAAAGTAACCAGAGTGCAATGACCCTACTGGCCACCAGGGGCAAAACTAGAACTGAAATCACCACAGTGCAATGACCCTAATGGTCACCTGGGGCAAAACTACCTTAAAGCCAAAGGCTTGAAGGAAAAAAAGGTTACTAGTGCATTTGTCTGTCATAATCCAACCTGGATCATGACAAAACCATTTGGCCCCGGATAATTGATTACAAAAACCGGGAATGAGTGGAAGGGGATATGTGTTTCTTACAGTAATCTTATTAAGTTCCTGAAAGTCAAGGCATGGGCGGAGACCACCATCTTTTTTTTACAAATAAGAATCCTGCAGCGACAGGAGGCACAGAAGGGTGGATATGTCCCTTGCGGAGACTCTCAGATATGTACTCCTTCATGGCGACCCGCTTGGGACCAGACAGGTTAAGCAATTGGGCCTTAGGCAATTTAGCCCCAGGAATCAGGTTGATGGCACAATCAAAAGGACAGTGTGGTGGTAACCCCTCGGCCCGACTTTCAGAGAACACGTCTTCAAAGTCCTTCAGGTACTCCGGAATACCCTCCAGACCGACGGATGACACAGATGCAGTAATCGGACATTTGTTTTCACAATTGGGACCCCATTTAACAATCTCCCGGGTCTCCCAGTCAATAACTGGGTTATTACAGTGAAGCCATGGAAGCCCCAAGACCAACGCGGCAGGGAGGTTGTCCAGAATGAAACAGGTTATATGTTGTGAATTCTTCTTCTGGGCTCCCTCTGGTGGTTACTGTAGGTAGTGGAGCTGGTCAAATTGACAGAGGTGTTTCAAGTTCTCTTTCTGGGCTCCCTCTGGTAGTTACTGGAGGTAGTGGAGCTGGTCAGATTGACAGAGGCTTGCCACCTGATAATGATGAGGACGATTGGAGATCTGGGATTTCTGACTGGTGTATTTAAGACAGCTGACTTCCTGCAATCCCTGCTGGTGATTTTCTTCCTGTGCCTTCTGAGGTCTGATGTATCCTGCTCTGTTCCTGCATGGTTCAGCTAAGTGGTTCATTTGCTAATCTTTTTGCATTGATCTGGTTTTGTCTATCTCTGCTTTGTGCGGGTCAGCTTGCGCCTGCTGGGGCTGTGCTGGATCACCGCCCATATGTTACTGCTTGTGTCAGTTTGTTCTGTCCCATTATATTGGTCTCTTTTTGCTTTGCTTTCAGTATACCAGAGTGCTGATATAGTGGGGGCAAAGTCGTGTGACTTCAGTGTTTTTTTGTGCATCAGACGTGTTGGTTTTTTCAGGGTTTTTTGCGTGATTGCAGACAGTGTCTTTCCTTTCCTGTCCTGTCTAGTCAGTTTGGGCCCCATAATTTGCTCAGTCTATTTTTCTGCCTGCGTTTGTGTTTTCATCTTGTCTCACCGACAATATATGTTTGGGGGCTATCTATTCCTTTGGGGTCTTCTCCGGGGAAGTTTAGATTTCACTTTTCTTGCTTTAGGCTGAGTTAGCTCTCCGGCTGTGCCGAGGCATCTAGGGCATCGTAGGTACGCTCCACGGCTACTGCTAGTTGTGTGGATAGGATCAGGGGTCTGCAATCTGCTTAGTTACCAACCTCTCTGGCTTTCTGTGGCTTAGCCTGGTCCTGCTATCCTCCTCGGTGACACATTCATAACAGTTATATGCTCCAGATGAACTGGGCCCACCTTAAGGACGAATTGCTTAGAAACAAAATGGATCCTGTCCCAGGTGAAAGGTGTTGAGTCAATAGCCACCACTCTCATGAGTTTCTCCAACCTAACTGTCCCTATCTCACAACGAGCCACCAATCTCGAGTCAATTAAATTTACTCAAGACACAAAAGCAGAACAGGGAAAAAAACCAATTGTTCACACCAACTTCCACTTTTTAAAACAGTTTGAAGACTGAGGAAAAAAGTACCTGAGGGTCTGGGTAACCTCTAGAGGTGAGCGACTTTTGGTTTTTTAGGGTCGCGTTTCGTTTCGTGAAACCCGACTTTTCCAAAAGTCGGGTCGAGCAAGATCGTCCGATTATAGGGAAAAGTCGGGGTCGTCCCGAAACACGAAACCCAATGTAAGTCAATGGGGAATAAAAGTCGGCAGTGAGAGGAGGACAGGAAACACACCTACAGTGCCCATTTGAATGCCAAAAGCATCAATTCTTCTTACTTAAGCTTGTCAACCTTAATTAACTTCATAATACAAGTTACGCACTGAAAAATGGGGGTTATTTGGCTAAAGTTGTGGGGGGGGAGGGCTGGCTGCAGGTTTTCATGTGCCCTGGGCGAAAGAGCGCCCCTTTAACACATACCACAACTCATCATGCTCCGATACGGCAGAGAAATAGCGGTATAGTACAATGAAATATACCTCACTTTTTACATCTCATGACGAGGCCCATCTATTTCTCCATACAGAATCATTGGTCCCATATAATGTTTGAAACAGTATATGATGAGCTCCACATAATGCTACAGTATATGTTGGTCCCCATGGATGAAGCTCCACTGTCTTATGGGCCCAAATAATGCTCCAAACATAATGGGCCCCATTTCTAATGCTCTAGTGTATAATGGGCCCTGTAAATGCTGCTCCAGTGTCTGATGTCCACCTTTGGAATGTTCCAGTGTATGGTGGGCCCCATCTATCATTCTCCAGAGTATAGAGCTCCCCAAAAATTGCTGTCCCAACATTGAAAACAATCAAATATGTCTCCTCGCTAGGGAATCCCTGTACTTGTCTGGATTCCTCGTCGTCCCCATCTTCCATCTCACTGCACAGTATTTCAACTTTGCAAGTGCTGTGATCCTGAGCAAGCAGGGGGGGCCCACTCGTTGGCGACGGCACTGGCACAGGGCCCCTGATAGTACGGTGGTGTGTCTGATGGCGGGTGGGCCGAACCTGCACTTTCATCTGCAGCTTCCTCTTTGTCACCGTGTAAGATGGAACTGTATATGGGAAGGGTAACCTGAGTTTCATCAGGGTCAGATTCAGGTCGTGAAGCGTGCGAGGGGAATGTAGTGGTCTGGGTCAATGTACCAGCAGATTCATCGAGCAGTGGCTGGGCATCAGTGCACTTGTGTCGCCCCCAGGAGTACGGTCGCCACAGTGGCATTACCTTCTTCCTAGGGAGTGTGATGTCATGCTTGGGAGCAACGAACGATCTCTCTAGCAGGTTAACTGATTGGGCGGCGTTATTCCCACGAGTCATGACCCTCCAAACAGCGTTCATGAAGGCAAAGTGTTTGTTTTACGTGGGCAGTATGGTTGCAAAGCTGAACCTTAAAGGAATGTCCAGAAGGGCACCACCAGGAGTGGAGCCTACGGTTAAATTCGACTCCACCTGGGAAACCTCAACCATGCCAGCTACAGAACAGATGCACACATTGCAAGCTTAATTCCGTTAACGAACGAGACTCCGTCATGCCCCACGGTCCGAGTCCGGCTTACTAGAGGGACACGTGAGGCTCTGGCACATGAGATTGGCCAATAACTGGTGTGTCATGCCCTTACATGTCCGTGGCTGCATGTGCGCTACACTGAAAAGGCCAGCGTTTGTCGCTTACAGGTGCAGATAACCCGCTGAACAACGTTAGTGATGGGGATCACTGATTACAATTATTACCCGCGAACAATGATTTCCAAGTAAGTGCAGGTCAACCGCAGTTCCGGAATTAGGCCTAACCGTCATTCCTGAAAAAATGAAAAACTTACGTGTGCAAACCACAGGTGCTGTAGCTTGCTTAACAGCTCGCCAGCCGTTCTCACGCCCAGTATGGATTACACGTGATTGCACAAAGGTGAGAAAGGGTACCGTATCCCCAGATAACATGTATGGATAGCGTACACATTCAAAATATATGTCTATACATCAGGAGGCAGGCTCAGACGGTGTTAGGCCCAGTATGGATTGCACGTGATTGCACAAAGGTTAGAAAGGGTACCGTATCCCCAGATAACATGTATGGATAGCGTACACATTCAAAATATATGTCTATACATCAGGAGGCAGGCTCAGATGGTGTTAGGCCCAGTATGGATTGCACGTGATTGCACAAAGGTTAGAAAGGGTACCGTATCCCCAGATAACATGTATGGATAGCGTACACATTCAAAATATATGTCTATACATCAGGAGGCAGGCTCAGACGGTGTTAGGCCCAGTATGGATTGCACGTGATTGCACAAAGGTTAGAAAGGGTACCGTATCCCCAGATAACATGTATGGATAGCGTACACATTCAAAATATATGTCTATACATCAGGAGGCAGGATCAGACGGTGTCAGGCACAGTATGGATTTGACGGCCCAGACTACACAGCGGAGGAGCAGGGAGAGGTAAAGATTGCAAATGCTGGGGCCCTGCCCAAGCAAGGGGGGCCCACTCGTGGGCGTCAGTACTGGCACTGGGCCCCTCATAGTACGGCGGTGTGTCTGACGGCGGGTGTGCACCACCACCGTCAGAGACACTTGATTGCACTATGAAGGACCCTGTACCAGTGCCCGCGCCCAATAGTCGGCCTACCCACCTGTCCAGGGCAACGGCACTCTCACGGTGTCGTGCACTAGGTGGTGACCCCGGCCATGGGGGGGGGAGGCAGCACAGTTAGGGAGTTTTAGAAAGTGGCATATGTTGATGTTGAACATTCAGCTGATGCAAAAGGTGAAATAGGTCAAGTCCCAGGAAGAGGTGGACCAAAGCAAGCCATTTTTCTGTCACCCTATGTGTCATCAGAGGAAGGTGGGACAAAATCCTTGGAAACCCATGCGCGGTTCATTTTAATTAAGGTTAGATCATCCACATTTTGGGTTGACAGACGGGTCCTTTTTTCTGTCAGGATTGATCCAGCTGCACTGAAGACTCTTTCCGATAGCACACTTGCAGTTGGGCAAGCGAGCTCCTGTAAGGCATATTGTGCCAATTCAGGCCAGGTGTCCAGTTTAGCGGCCCAATAGTCAAAGGGGAATGACCTGTGTGGGAGAACATCGATATGGGAGGAAAAGTAGTTTGTAACCATAGTTGACAACTGCTGTCTCCTGTCACTTTCCATCGATGCAGTATTACCAGTTGTGTGAGCGGTACTTGAAAAATCAGTCCACAACATTGTCATGAAACCCCTGTCTCCAACGCCACTTCTGCTGTGTGCACCACGAACACCTCTGCCAAGCTGCCCCCGGCCCGTACGGCTCGTGTGAGAACCATCACCGCTGCTGTGTGCTGGGAATGCCTCAAGCAACCGATTTACCAGAGTTGCTTGTTTATTAGCCAATATTAGGTCAAGGTTCTACTGTGGCATGATGTTTTGTAATTTGCCTTTATAGCGTGGATCCAGGATGCTGGCCAACCAGTAGTCGTCATCGTTTATCATTTTGGCAATGCGTGGGTCCCTTTTTAGGATCTGCAAGGCATAATCTGACATGTGGGCCAATGTTCCCGGTGTCAATGATGCACTGCGAGTGCTGGTTGGAGGAGCACTTTCTGTCAAATCCACATCCCTCCAGTCACGCACAAACCCTGTACCAGACCTTGCCACGCCAACATTTTCACTTGCCCCACGAGATGCATCCTCCTCCCCTAAGTAATCATCCCCATAATCCTCCTCCTCCTCCTCTTCTTCCTCCACCTCGTCCAGGAGAGGTCCCTGAGCAGACAATGGCTGAATGTCATCAAGGATTCCCTCCTTCTCTTCCTCCTCATCAACATTGGCTGCAGACGCCTGCTCCTTAAGGTGCGTCAAAGTTTGCATGAGCAGATGCATAAGTGGGATGCTCATGCTTAGGATGGCGTCGTCTGCGCTTACCAGCCATGTGCATTCCTCAAAACACTGAAGGACTTTACAGAGGTCTTTCATCTTCGACCACTGCACACCTGTCAACTCCATGTCTGCTCTCAAAGTGCCTGGCCGTGTATCCTCCCACAAATGCATTATGGCCTGCCTCTGATCGCACAGCCGCTCCACCATGTGCAGGGTGGAGTTCCACCTTGTTGCAATGTCGATAATGAGGCGGTGGTTGGGAAGGTGGAGCAATCGCTGCAGCTTCTGCATACGAACGGAGTGTACAGGCGACCGGCGGATGTGCGCGCACAGTCTTCGCACCTTCTGGAGCAGGGCTGTTAACTCCGGATAATTTTTGAGGAAGCACTGCACCACCAGGTTCAAGGTGTGAGCCAAGCAAGGTATATGGCTGAGTTTTGAAAGGGCTATGGTTGCCACAAAATTACGGCCGTTATCACTAACTACCTTGCCTGCCTCAAGATGTACACTGCCCAGCCATGACTCAGTTTGTCGCTTCAAGTACTCGGCCAGCACCTCGGCGGTGTGTCTGTTGCCCAAACACATCATCTGCAACACAGCCTGCTGATGCTTTCCACTAGCTGCTCGATAGGGGGACACATCGTGTGCAACAGTGGCAGCTGCAGATGGATTGCTCTTACGACTGCGCTCTGTGGACGAGCTTTCGCTTCTGGAGGAGGAGGAGGGTCGAACGCCTACAGCCAACTGTTTCCTATACCGTGGGCTAGGCAGCACTGTCCCACCACCGCTGTCCCCTGTGGACCCTGCATCCACCACATTACCCCAGTGCGCAGTGATGGACACGTAACGGCCCTGGCCATGCCGACTGGACCATGCATCAGTTGTGAGGTGCACCTTTCCGCTCACTGACTGCTTGAGTACATGGACAATGCGGTCTTTCACATGATGGTGGAGGGCTGGGATGGCTTTGCGAGAGAAGAAGTGGCGACTGGGTAGGTCATAGCGTGGTACTGCATAGGCCATGAGTTCGCGGAAAGCTGTGCTTTCCACCAACCGAAAGGGCATCATCTCAAACGAGATTAGTTTGGCAATGTGGGCGTTCAAACCCAGTGTACGCGGATGAGAGACTGAGTACTTTCTTGACCTACTCATAGTGTCTGGGAGGGTGAGCTGGACTTGAGAGCTGCATATGGTGGAAGTAGCGGTGGACAGGGCGGACTGAGAGAGGGTTGATGATGGTGATGGAGTTGGTGTTCTTTCTGATGGCCTAGAATCAGTCTTTCGTTGATATAACAGTGGGATTCCCTGACTGCTGTGGCCTTGCAACGACACCTCAACATTTGCTGCTGTGCTAACCGGTGGGCTTACAGTGGGGGAAACAATGTAGCGTTGCTGACTACCTTCGTTGTGATCAGTTGCACATGTGGCACTTGAGGTTTGGTGTTGTGTCCACTCTTGCAAGTGCATGCTGGTTAAATGTCTAAGCATGCAACTGGTATTCAAATTTTTCAGATTTTTCCCTCGGCTAAAGGTCTTTGCGCACTTCTTACAGATAACCTTGGCCTGATCATGAGGATTTTGGTCAAAAAAGTGCCACACTGCACTCTTCCTACTTTGGCAGACATTTTGCGGCCTAGCACGCTGTGATCTTTTGACCCTCTGGACAAGCTGTCCAGCAACTCTTTTGATGTTTGGAACCTGTCTTTGGAGTGCTCCGGGCCTGCCAGATAACAGCTGTTGCGATGTCGATGTCTGCTGTGGATGCTCCTCATCTGAGCTATTGGAAGCAGCACCCTTTCCCCCAATGGATGCCAATCTGGGTCAACAACTGGGTCATCCATCACCTCCTCTTCTATGTCATGTGCACCTTCCTCTGTGTCACCGTGTATGGTGGTATAGTGTGCGGGAAGGGGCACCTGAATCTCATCAGGGTCAGAATCTGGCTCTGTACACTGCGAGGACAATGTAGTGCTCTGAGTGAATGTACCAGCAGAATCATCCATCAGCAGCTGTGCATCAGTGCACTCCATGTCAGATTCATCTTGGCCTGGGTAATTCACCATTTCACTTGATATTCCAGGCATCGTATGTGAAAACAGCTCCATGGAGTAATCAGTAGTATGGCCTGCGTCATCCTTCAATCTTGGTTGGGGTGAAGGACACAAGGAAAGGTGTGGTTCATGAACATGAGCCTCCAATGACGACTCAGTGCTTTTACTTTTTACAACTGAAGAAGAGGAGGCGATAGAGCTGGAGGCTGAGTCAGCAATGTAAGACAAAACTTTTTCCTGATGCTCTGGCTTTAAAAGCGGTTTGCCAACTCCTAGAAAACTAAGCGTTCGAGGCCTTATGTAGCCAGACGATGACGCAGGCTCAACACCTCCTGCATTCGGTCCTATTTTGCTCTTGCCACTACCATCAGATCCACCACCAACACCATCATTACCAGCTGCCAACCCCCGCCCAATTCCACGGCCTCTTCCACCAGCCTTCCTCATTTTTGGTAGAAATGTAGACAAAATCCAACAAACTATATAGTAATGTAAAACAAGGTACAAGGTGTCTATAGGACAGGGGAGATTTTGAATTTCTGCAGACACTTGTGGACACTGGACACTTTTGGATTGTGTGAGGCCCACTGATATCTGAGTGCTATGTCACAGGCTCGATGGCACAGCTGTGACAAAAGTGACGAGAGGATAAGGGAGATTTTGAATTTCTGCACACACTTGTGGACACTGGACACTTTTGGATTGTGTGAGGCCCAATGAATATCTGAGCGCTATGTGACAGGCTCGATGGCACAGCTGTGACCAAAGTGACTAGAGGATAAGGGAGATTTTGAATTTCTGCACACACTTGTGGACACTGGACACTTTTGGATTGTGTGAGGCCCAATGAATATCTGAGCGCTATGTGACAGGCTCGATGGCACAGCTGTGACCAAAGTGACTAGAGGATAAGGGAGATTTTGAATTTCTGCACACACTTGTGGACACTGGACACTTTTGGATTGTGTGAGGCCCAATGAATATCTGAGCGCTATGTGACAGGCTCGGTGGCACAGCTGTGACCAAAGTGACTAGAGGATAAGGGAGATTTTGAATTTCTGCACACACTTCTGGACACTGGACACTTTTGGATTGTGTGATGCCCAATGAATATCTGAGCGCTATGTGACAGGCTCGGTGGCACAGCTGTGACCAAAGTGACTAGAGGATAAGGGAGATTTTGAATTTCTGCACACACTTGTGGACACTGGACACTTTTGGATTGTGTGAGGCCCAATGAATATCTGAGCGCTATGTGACAGGCTCGATGGCACAGCTGTGACCAAAGTGACTAGAGGATAAGGGAGATTTTGAATTTCTGCACACACTTGTGGACACTGGACACTTTTGGATTGTGTGAGGCCCAATGAATATCTGAGCGCTATGTGACAGGCTCGATGGCACAGCTGTGACCAAAGTGACTAGAGGATAAGGGAGATTTTGAATTTCTGCACACACTTGTGGACACTGGACACTTTTGGATTGTGTGAGGCCCAATGAATATCTGAGCGCTATGTGACAGGCTCGATGGCACAGCTGTGACCAAAGTGACTAGAGGATAAGGGAGATTTTGAATTTCTGCACATACTTGTGGACACTGGACACTTTTGGATTGTGTGAGGCCCAATGAATATCTGAGCGCTATGTGACAGGCTCGATGGCACAGCTGTGAGCAAAGTGACTAGAGGATAAGGGAGATTTAGAATTTCTGCACACACTTGTGGACACTGGACACTTTTGGATTGTGTGAGGCCCAATGAATATCTGAGCGCTATGTGACAGGCTCGATGGCACAGCTGTGACCAAAGTGACTAGAGGATAAGGGAGATTTTGAATTTCTGCACACACTTGTGGACACTGGACACTTTTGGATTGTGTGAGGCCCAATGAATATCTGAGCGCTATGTGACAGGCTCGATGGCACAGCTGTGACCAAAGTGACTAGAGGATAAGGGAGATTTTGAATTTCTGCAGACACTTGTGGACACTGGATACTTTTGGATTGTGTGAGGGCCACTGATATCTGAGCGCTATGTCACAGGCTCGATGGCACAGCTGTGACCAAAGTGACTAGAGGATAAGGGAGATTTTGAATTTCTGCAGACACTTGTGGACACTGGACACTTTTGGATTGTGTGAGGCCCACTGATATCTGAGCGCTATGTCACAGGCTCGATGGCACAGCTGTGACAAAAGTGACTAGAGGATAAGGGAGATTGGATTGCTTTTAAAAAAGCAGTTTGCAGAGCAGTGGGTAAACAGCAATGCCAGCCTGTCAGGAAGCCTTTAAAGGCAGCCCAACAACCAACACCACTGATACACCACAATATAGCCTCCCCTTGCACTGCACACACAGTGACTGGTGTGTTGTGCAGGCCAAATTGCTAGCAGCAGAAGCAGTTTTTTTTTCTTCTCAGCAGGACAAAAAAAAAAATTGGGATTGCTTTTAAAAAAGCAGTTTGCGGAGCAGTGGGTAAACAGCAATGCAGGAATGTCAGGAAGCCTTAGAAGGCAGCCCAACAACCAACACCACTGATACACCACTATATAGCCTCCCCTTGCACTGCACACACAGTGACTGGTGTGTTGTACAGGCCAAATCGCTAGCAGCAGAAGCAGTTTTTTTTTCTTCTCAGCAGGACAAAAAAAAAAAATTGGGATTGCTTTTAAAAAAGCGGTTTGCGGAGCAGTGGGTAAACAGCAATGCAGGAATGTCAGGAAGCCTTAGAAGGCAGCCCAACAACCAACACCACTGATACACCACTATATAGCCTCCCCTTGCACTGCACACACAGTGACTGGTGTGTTGTGCAGGCCAAATCGCTAGCAGCAGAAGCAGTTTTTTTGTCTTCTTCCCTGCCTAACGCTCTCCCTACAGAATCAGCAGCAACCTCTCCCTATACTGAGATCGGCAGAAGTAAGATGGCGGTCGGCGTGCACGCCCTTTTATACCCCCTGTGACGCCCACCAAAGCAAGCCAATCACTTGCATGCCCTTCTGAAAGATGGTGGTGACCCTTGCCTATGTCATCACGTTGCCCACAGTGTCCGTGGATCCCGATTGGCTGAAAAAGAGCGCAAAACAAACTTTTGAAACGCGACTTTGGCGCGTAAGTCGCCGACCTCATGGCCGACCTCATCCTAGGGTCGGGTTTCATTTCATGAAACCCGACTTTGCCAAAAGTCGGCGACTTTTGAAATTTTTCGACCCGTTTCGCTCAACTCTAGTAACCTCCTCGGCAGTTACCAGACCTAGTCATTTCCCGAGACCTTGGAACCCAGGGGACAGGAGGGACAGTCCTTTCTCCAATGGCCCGGAGCTCCACAATAGAAGCAGAGTTTATTATCCCTTCAACGTCTCCTCTCCTTTTCCTTCATGGAGACAATCCCCACCTCCATGGATTCAACCATACGGACGGCCTGTGTCATGGTCTCCTCCAGAGAGTCGGGAGGTGGATGCAGGGCCAACGCATCCTTTAAATGCTCGGCGAGACCCCTTCGGAATAGCTCTCTGAGTGCCAAGTCATTTCAAGATACTTCCGGTGCCCACCGCCTATACTCAGAACAGTACCACTATTCCCTGGGGTGAGACCCATAATCGTGTCCTCAGCCAATCTCACTCGATCAGGTTCTTCGTAAATCAGACCCAAGGCCTTGAAGAACCGATCAACAGACAATCTCTCAGGGGAGGGAGGGGATAGGGAGAAAACCCAAGACAATGGCCCCTCATGTAACAGAGGAATAACTATCCCCACCCTCTGACTCTCATCACCGGAGGACACAGGGAAAAATGTAGTTTGCAGCTCTCCCTAAACACCCGGAATTTCTTTTTAGCCCCAGAAAAGGTATTCGGAAGCTTGACAGAGGGTTCAGGGGAGGACAAAGAAACATTTGACACAGTATCATCCATATTGCCAGTCGGATTAACAGTATCTGCCAACTCCCTTTGAACCTGTTGGTGAGAAGCGACCAAGGCTCTTTGCTCAACAGACAAGTTCTGCATCATTTTGGTCAGGTTAGTCACCTGATCCAACAGAGCTGGTCTAATGACCAGAGAGAAAAAAAAGTGCAAATCACGTTTAAATGTTTTTGTCGGTGGTAATGTAATGACACCGGTAGTGTCACTGAGGAAGCCTAGGGGGCGCTAGCAGGGGGCACGAGACCGAGCACAGGGAGTGTGAGAATTGAGGCACACAGTGAGCACAGGACCTGAGACTAAGCAGTCACGTGACCGCAAGGGGCGGAGTCACTGCACGTGAGGACAGGGAAGCAGCTGAGAGCGATCAATACAGGGCAAAAACGATAATGTAGTCAGTAGCAAGCTGAGGGCCAGAAGCCAGCCAAGAGCGTGGTACCCAGGGCCAAGACAAAAGAGTAAACAGAGACAAACCGAGGGGGTTAGAGAACCAGGAAGGACAGAACAGTACCGAGTAGAAAACAGAGGCAGATGTCAGGGGAAAAACCGGGTTATGCACAGCAAAGCTCACACGCACAGAGGCACAACGATTACAGATGAGTAACCTGGGTCAGCTTCCTCTAACAGAGTACACGGAAGAATCACCGACACTGAACCCAGGAACTACCAGCATTAAATAGCCACCCAAGAACCAAAAAGAGGCAAACTCACTTAACCCTGACCTGACGAGGACAGAGCTAGAACAACCTCATCCTGAGTCATGACACCACCATTATAGGACAAGTGGGAAGAGCCAGGCAAAGCACCAGAATTGGCGCATCTAATAGATATATCTTTTCTGGACATCTGCGGGCTGCTATTTTTAGGCTGGGGGGGCCAATATCCATTGCCCCTTACCAACCTGAGAATACCTGCCCCCAGCTGTCAGCTTTAGCAAGGTTAGTTGTCAAAAATGGGGGTGACCCCACGCCATTTTTTAAATTATTTATTTAAATAATTAAAAAAACAGCATGGGGACCCCTCTATTCTTGATAACTAGCATTGCTGAAGCTGACAGCTGAGGGTTGCAGTCCCCAGCTCTGAGTTTTGCCTGGCAGGTTATCAAAAATACAGGAGAACCCATGCAGTTTTTTTTTAAATTATTTATTACTTTTTATTACTATTTATTAATTATTGAAAACTCCCATCCGCCGCTCCTGCTCTCACTGTAAATAGCGGCAGCAGGTATCGGATGATGGGTTCAGTAGTCCCATCAGCTGACACCAGTGATCGGAGGTAAAGTTTACACCTCCGATCACAGCTGAGCGCTCACACTGTCTTTTGACAGTGTGGGAACCATGACTCTCTGACCAGCGGGGATGATTTCACCGCCGATCAGAAGCTGTGTTTGCCATGCTGCCATGCACATGACAGCGCGACAAACGCCCAATGTTCAGGCAGCCGAACCCAAACAGTAACACTAACTTCCTGGTGACGTCCGTATTCAGTGTCCGTGCTCGAACAGTAGGTGTTCGGTATGACGCCAAACTTTACTGTTCGGGTTCTCTCATCTCTAACAATAAATAAATCCTGGACCACACCGACCTCATGGGACTCAGTACCTTGCACCGCCTCAATGACCACTTGGCCACTGGATAGTGTTTAGCATCCCCATGAATGCAGCGGACACCCACCTTCTTCCTAGGGACCAATTAAAGAGGGAGTGTTGCCCTCATGATGGTCACCAAACTCCCTGAGTTTAGTAGTCCTATCATTTGCAGATCATTCACTTTTACAGGACAAGTTTGGGTCCCCTCAAAGGGTGGATTGTTGTGAGTTCATTTTTCCCTTTGTCACTGAGGTCTGGTGAACTCCCTATTCTGGTAAAGGAAGGTAATGAGCCTGATTATCAGGCACCTGAGCCTAATGAGGATGACTGGCTGAGTGGAGTCACGGACTGGATATAAGGCTGCCGACGCCCTTCTGCCCTGCGGGTGATTTCTCTGTGGACCTCTAGGACACCAGTCTGATTCCTGCTCCTCTAAAGCTAAGTTTTCGGCTTTGCCTGTTAGCATTTGTGTTTTGTTTTTGTTTTCCTTGCTTTTCTGGATTCTGCCATTCCCTGCTGGGGTGAGCTGAATCTCCTTTTGCCTGTTGCTCTGTCTTCCTGAGTACTGACATAGCTTTTTTGAAGCCTAGCGTCTTCAGGGCCTTTTTCACTGTCAGTCTGTTGGCTCTTGTTTTCATAGGGTTTTTCACGGTTTGCAGACAGCAGCCTTCCTTTCCTATCTACTTAGCTTGGGCCCCGTCTTTGCTCAGTCTATCTTTCTGTCTGTGTTAGTGTTTTCATCTTGCTTCACCGTCATTATATGTTGGGGGCTGCCTATTGCTTTGGGGTCTGCTCTGGGGCAGTTTAGATTTACCCTTTCTTCCTTTAGGCCTATTTAATTCTCCAGCTGTGATCGAGGGATCTAGGGCATCTTAGGAACCCCCCACGGCTACTGTTAGTTGTTGTGGATAGGATCAGGGGTCTGCAATCCGATAGCTGCCAACCTCTCTGGTTTTCTGGACTTAGCTAGCATTTCTGTTTTTGCCTCCTACGGTGACTCAATCATAACAGAATCACCCGCCATACCGCAGATCCTAGGGTACTCAATAGCAGGAAAGAATTGTGTTTAAAAAAAAAAAAAAAAAAAAGTGTATATTCTTTCCTCTATATCTCTGAGGCTGTAGGGGGAATTTTTTTTTCTCTCAATGGAGATAAAGCAATTGTCTGATCGTGTGGAGCAGCTCGCTGCGGAAGTGCGGGGAATTTCCGCCTACCTTGCTCGTTCGCATGCTGTTGAACCAAAGATCCCTACACCTGATGTATTTTTTGGGGATCGGTCTAAATTTTTGAATTTCAAAAATAATTGTAAATTATTTTTTGCCTTGAAGCCTAACTCGTCAGGGAGCTCCGCGCAGCAGGTTAAAATTGTCATCTCTTTGCTGCGTGGCGATCCCCAGGATTGGGCGTTTTCTTTGAAACCAGATGATCCTATTCTGACTAATGTGAACGCATTCTTTCAAGCTTTGGGGTTGTTGTATGACGAACCTAATGCTATTGATCAGGGTGAAAAGACCCTGTTGGCATTGAACCAGGGTCGAGATTCTGCAGAGTTGTAATGTCAAAAGTTCCGAAAGTGGGCGGTCCTTACTACCTGGAATGATAATGCCTTGGCTGCTCTCTTTCGGAAGGGTTTGTCAGAAGCCGTAAAAGATACTATGGTGGGATTTCCTGTTCCCTCTGGTCTGGACGATTCTATGTCATTAGCCATTCAGGTTGATCGGCGTTTACGTGAACGCAGGATTGCACGAGAGGTGTTGCCACCGGTTGAACAGACGTCTGAACCTATGCAATGTGATAGAGTTTTGTCTAAGGCGCAACGTCAGGAGTTCAGAAGGCGTAATAGGCTGTGTTTTTTCTGTGGAGATGCCTCGGATATTGTTTCTGTTTGTCCTAAACGAGAGAAACGCTTTGCACACACGTTTTCTGTTGGTGGTGTTCAACCTAAGTTTCTTCTGGCAATTACTCTGATCTGCTCCCTGTCCACATTTTCCGCCAAGGCTTTTGTGGATTCGGGAGCAGCGCTAAACCTAATGGACTTGGATTTTGCTAACGTTGTGGATTTCCGATGACACCTCTGCAGACGCCTATCCCTTTGAGGGGGATTGATGCTACTCCTTTGGCTAAAAATAAACCTCAGTTTTGGACCCAGGTGGTCATGCGGGTCGCCCCAGACCATCAAGAAAATTGCAGATTTTTGGTGTTGCATGGTCTGCATGATGCCGTTGTTCTGGGGTTTCCCTGGTTGCAAATTCATAATCCAGTTTTGGATTGGAAATCTGTGTCTGTGGTGAGTTGGGGTTGTCAGTGTGCCTTTAGTGAGGCTCTGGTTTTTTCCACCTCTCCTCAGTCGCATGATGTTCCTGACTATTTGGCGGACTTTTATGATGTATTTAGTGAGAATGAGTCTGCGTCCTTGCCTCCTCATAGGAGTTATGACTGTGCAATTGAACTAAGCCCGGGGTGTAAATTTCCCAAGGTCGGCTCTTCAATTTATCTGTACCCGAGCACGAGGCTATGCGGTCCTATATTAAGGAGGCGTTGGAGAAGGGTCATATTAGACCATCCTCTTCACCCTTAGGTGCCGGTTTTTTTTTTGTGGCCAAAAAGGATGGTTCTTTAAGGCCTTGTATTGATTATCGTGCCCTCAATAAAATTACTATTAAATATCAGCATCCGTTACCCCTGATTTCGGATCTATTCTCTAGAGTTAGAGGTGCTTGACCTCAGGGGGGCGTATAATCTTATCCGCATTAAGCATGGGGATGAATGGAAGACGGCGTTTAATACTCCGGAGGGACATTTTGAGTACCTGGTGATGCCTTTTGGGCTCACTAATGCCCCTTCTGTCTTCCAGTGCTTCATGAACGATATTTTTCGAGACTTTGTCGATAAATTTTTGATTATCTATCTGGATGATATTTTGATCTTCTCCAAAGATTGGGATTCTCATGTGGAACATATTCGGACTGTGTTCCAGATCTTGAGGGAGAATTCCCTGTATGTCAAAGGATCGAAATGCCTTTTTGGAGTACAGAGGATTTCATTTTTGGGATTTATTTTGTCTCCGTCAACTATTTAAAAGGACCCGGCCAAGGTACAGGCCATTTATGATTGGGTTCAGCCCACTTCTTTGAAGGCCCTCCAGAAGTTTTTGGGTTTTGCTAATTTTTATCGGAAATTTATAGCAAAATTTTCTAGTATTGCCAAGCCATTGACTGACCTGACTAAGAAGGGTGCTGATGTGTTGAATTGGTCTCCGGAGGCTGTTGCTTCCTTTGAGGAGCTGAAGCGAAGATTTACCTCCGCCCCGGTTTTGCGGCAACCTGATGTCTCACTCCCGTTCCAGGTAGAGGTGGATGCTTCTGAGATTGGTGCAGGAGCTGTTTTGTCCCAAAAGGATCCTATAACATCTAAAATGAATCCCTGTGCTTTCTTTTCCCGAAAGTTCTCTCCATCTGAACGTAACTATGATGTGGGGAATCGGGAACTGTTGGCCATGAAATGGGCATTTGAGGAGTGGAGACATTGGTTGGAGGGAGCTAAACATCAAGTTGTGGTCCTCACTGACCACAAGAATTTGATTTACCTAGAGTCGGCTAAACGCTTGAACCCTAGACAGGCTAGGTGGGCCTTATTTTTTACACGTTTTGATTTTGTGGTCTCTTTTTTTCCTGGAACTAAGAATGTCAAGGCAGACGCCCTCTCTAGGAGTTTCTTTGCTGATTCTCCTGTGGTGACCAAGCCTGCTACCATCTTAGGCGAAGGGGTAGTTCTTTCTGCCATCTCGCCCGATTTGAGACTTGCTCTGCAAGAGTTCCAGGAGGACAAACCTGAGCGTTGTCCCATTGGAAAGTTGTATGTTCCTGACCAGTGGAAGAAGAGAGTGATGTCTGAAGTTCATTGCTCTGCATTGGCTGGTCATCCAGGTATTTTTGGTAGTAGAGATCTGGTGAGTCGCTCTTTTTGGTGGCCCACCTTGTCTCATGATGTCAGGAATTTTGTGCAGTCCTGTGGGACTTGCTCCCGGTCTAAATCTTGTTCTCGCTCTAGTGGGTTGTTGATGCCTTTGCCGGTCCCCAGGAGGCCATGGACCCATATTTCAATGGATTTCATCTCTGATATGCCGGTCTCTCAAAGAATGACTGTTATTTGGTTGATTTGTGATAGGTTCTCTAAGATGGTTCATCTTGTACCACTCCCTAAGTTGCCATCTTCCTCTGAGATGGTGCCCCTGTTTTTGCAACAGGTGGTTCGCTTACACGGGATTCCGGAGAACATTGTATCTGACAGAGGAGTTCAGTTTGTGTCTAGATTTTGGAGGACTTTCTGTTCCAAGCTGGGAATTCAGTTTTCCTTCTCCTCTGCTTTTCACCCTCAGACCAATGGGCAGACAGAGAGAACAAACCAGACCTTGGAGTCGTATTTGAGATGTTTTATTTCCGATGATCAGGATGATTGGGTTTCATTTTTGCCCTTGGCCAAATTTGCTTTAAATAATAGAGCTAGTTCTGCCACTTTGATGTCACCTTTTTTTTGTAACTTTGGGTTTCATCCTCGATTTTCTTCAGGGCAGGTGGAGCCTTCTGCCTGCCCAGGTGTTGACACTGTGGTGGAGAGAATGCACCAGATCTGGGACCAAGTGGTGGATAAGTTATCTCTCTCCCAGGAAAAGGCCCGGCGGTTTTCCAATCGACATAGGACCATTGGTCCCCAGTTTAAGATTGGTGATATGGTGTGGTTATCATCAAAAAATATTGCTATGAAGGTGGCTTCTCTTAAGTTTAAGCCTAGATTTATTGGACCTTACAAGACTGTGGAGATTATTAATCCGGTCTCTTTTCGTTTGGCTCTTCCTGTCACATTTAAAATCCATAATGTGTTCCATAAGTCCTTGTTGAAGAGGTTTGTTGAACCAGTTGTTCCTGGGGTGGCACCTCCAGACCCTGTATTGGTTGAAGGTAACATGGAATATGAGGTAGAGAAAATACTGGATTCCCGTCTGGCTAGACGGAGACTCCAGTATTTGGTTAAGTGGAAGGGTTATGGTCAGGAGGATAATTCCTGGGTCTCTGCCTCTGATATTCATGCCAAAAGATTGGTGCGTGCCTTTCATCGGGCTCACCCTGATCACCCTGGTGGCGTGGTTGAGGGTTCGGTGACCCCTCCTCAAGGGGGAGGTACTGTTGTGAGTTCATTTTTCCCTTCGTCACTGAGGTCTGGTGAACTCCCTATTCTGGTAAAGGAAGGTAATGAGAATGATTATCAGGCACCTAAGCCTAATGAGGATGACTGGCTGAGTGGAGTCACGGACTGGATATAAGGCTGCCGACGCCCTTCTGCCCTGCGGGTGATTTCCCTGTGGACCTCTAGGACACCAGTCTGATTCCTGCTCCTCTAAAGCTAAGTTTTCGGCTTTGCCTGTTAGCATTTGTGTTTTGTTTTTGTTTTCCTTGCTTTTCTGGATTCTGCCATTCCCTGCTGGGGTGAGCTGAATCTCCTTTTGCCTATTGCTCTGTCTTCAGAATATTCCTGAGTACTGACATAGCTTTTTTGAAGCCTAGCGTCTTCAGGGCCTTTTTCACTGTCAGTCTGTTGGCTCTTATTTTCATAGGGTTTTTCACGGATTGCAGACAGCAGCTTTCCTTTCCTATCTACTTAGCTTGGGCCCTGTCTTTGCTCAGTCTATCTTTCTGTCTGTGTTAGTGTTTTCATCTTGCTTCACCGTCATTATATGTTGGGGGCTGCCTATTGCTTTGGGGTCTGCTCTGGGGCAGTTTAGATTTCCCCTTTCTTTCTTTAGGCCTATTTAATTCTCCGGCTGTGATCGAGGGGTCTAGGGCATCGTAGGAACCCCCCACGGCTACTGTTAGTTGTTGTGGATAGGATCAGGGGTCTGCAATCCGATAGCTGCCAATCTCTCTGGTTTTCTGGACTTAGCTAGCATTTCTGTTTTTGCCTCCTACGGTGACTCAATCATAACAGTGGATATGCTACAGTCCACTTGCTCGGAGGTCAGGAGACAATGGGCAGCTGTATGACCTGGGCCATGACATCTCCAGCAAATTACATCTCCTGATGAGGTCCTTGGCATGACCTCCGCCAACCACTTGGACTTCAGACACCCCACCCCCTTTTTAACCTCTGCCCCTCCCAGTATGGAATGGGTTGCCTCCCAAAAGACCCATCTATTCCCTGATGCCCTTCGACCAGTCCGACCAAGTGATTGGCATTCCTGGGATCTTACTGAGCAACCCAAGTTTGCATTGGGCTCGGAATGGAATGCACGATCAGGTCCATTACAACTCATTCCACCATCTGCGCTGGTGTAGAGAACTCCGGCTATAACCACTTTTGGACACGCTGCAGTAGATCAAACATTTTGGAGCAAGGGGGTTTGTCACAGTGATGCTCACCGATGGACCCATTGTGCCATGATCAACATTGTCACACCCAAGAGCACCAAAATTTCTGTTCTCAATTTTACATATTCTTTGACATCATGTAAGGTCAAATCATAGTAGGCCTTTTGTGGCTCTCCTTTTAACCCCTTTACCCCCCAAGGTGTTTTGCGCAGTAATGCCCATGCCAATTTTTACAATTCTGACCACTGTCACTTTATGAGGTAATAACTTTAAAATGCTTCAATGCATCCTGGTGTTTCTGATAGTGTTTTTTCGTGACATATTGTACTTCATGATAGTGGTAAAATTTTTTCCATATAACTTGAGTTTATTTGCAATTTTCAAACTTTGAATTCTTATACCCTTAAATCAGAGAGCTATAGTGGGTATGGAAAGTATTCAGACTCCTTTAAATTTTTCACTCTTTGTTTCATTGCAGCCATTTGGTAAATTTAAAAAAGTTAATTTTTTTTTAATTTTTGATCTTGGGGTTCTTCTTTACCTCTCTCACCAAGGCTCTTCTCCCACGATTGCTCAGTTTTACTGGACGGCCAGGTCTATGAAGTCTTCTGGTAGTCCCAAACTTCTTCCATTTAAGGATTATGGAGGCCACTGTGCTCTTAGGAACCTTGAGTATTCGAGAAATTCTTTTGTAACCTTGGCCAGATCTGTGCCTTGCCACAATTCTGTCTCTGAGCTCCTTGGCCAGTCCCTTTGACCTCATGATTCTCATTTGGTCTGACATGCATTGTTAGCTGTGTGATCTTATATAGACAGGTGTATGCCTTTAAAAATCAAGTCCCATCAGTTTAATTAAACACAGCTGGACTCCAATGAAGGAGTAGAGCCATCTTTAGGAGGATCACAAGGAAATGGACAGCATGTGACTTAAATATGAGTGTCTGAGCAAAGGGTCTGAATACTTATGTCCATGTGATATTTCAGTTTTTCTTTTTTAATAAATTTGCAAAAATTTCTACACTTCTGTTTTTTTCAGTCAAGATGGGGTGCAGAGTGTACATTAATGAGATAAAAATGAACTTTTTTGAATTTACCAAATGGCTGCAATGAAACAAAGAGTGAAAAATGTAAAGGTGTCTGAATACTTTCTGTACCCACTGTATATCAAACAAAATAGTTAATAAATAACATTTCTCACATGTCTACTTTATATCAACACAATCTTTGAAATTAAATGAATTTTTTTTTGTTAGGAAGTTAGAAGGGTTAAAAATTGACCAGAGATTTCTCATTTTTCCAACGATGCAAATACTTATGTCCCAAAAAAAGGAGAAACGTAATCAAGGAGTGATACCTTTACTGGTTAACCAGAGAAATTATATTTGCAAGTTTTCAGAGTTCAAAAGGCCCCTTCATCAGGCTATATTACAAGTGAATTACTGCGAAAAGATGGCAACATTTAACCCCTTTACTCCCAAGGGTGGTTTGCATGTTAATGCCCGGGCCAATTTTTACAATTCTGACCACTGTCCCTTTATGAGGTAATAACTCTGGAACGCTTCCATGGATCCCGGTGATTCTGACATTGTTTTCTCAGGACATATTGTACTTCATGTTAGTGGTAAAATTTCATTCATATAACTTGAGTTTATTTGTGAAAAAAAACGGAAATTTGGCGAAAATTTTGAAAATTTCGCAATTTTTCAAATTTGAATTTTTGTGCTCTTAAATCACAAAGATATGGCACACAAAAAACTTAATAAATAACATTTTCCACATGTTTACTTTACATCAGCAAAATTTGGGAACCAAATTTTTTTTTGTTAGGAAGTTATAAGGGTTAAAAGTTGACCAGCGATTTCTCATTTTTACAACACCATTTTATTTTAGGGACCACATCACATTTGAAGTCACTTTGAGGGGTCTATATGATAGCAAATACCCAAAAGTGACACCATTCTAAAAACTGCACCCCTCAACGTGCTCAAAACCAGATTCAAGAAGTTTATTAACCCTTCAGGTGCTTCACAGGAATTTTTTGAATGTTTACAAAAAATGAACATTTAACTTTTTTTCAAAAAAATAATTACTTCAGGTTCAATTTTTTTATTTTACCAAGGGTAACAGGAGAAATTGGACTGGAAAAGTTATTGTGCAATTTGTCCTGAGTACGCTGATACCTGATATGTGGGGGGAACCACTGTTTGGGTGCATGGCAGAGCTCGGAAGGGAAGGAGCGCCGTTTGACTTTTTTCACTGCAAATTGGCTGGAATTCAAATCGGATGCCATGTCAAGTTTGGAGAGCTCCTGTTGTGCCTAAACAGTGGAAACCCCCCACAAGTGACCCCATTTTGGAAACTAGCCCCCCCCAAGGAACTTATCTATATGAAGTGAGCACTTTGAACCCCCAAGGGCTTCACAGAAGTTTATAACATACAGCCGTACAATTAAAAAAATGATCTTTTCACCCCCAATTGTTATTTTCCCAAGGGTAACAGGACCCCAAAAGTTATTGTGCAATTTGTCCTGAGTACGCTGATACCCCATATGTGGGGGCAAACCACTATTTGGGTGCATGGAAGAGCTTGGAAGGGAAGCAGCGCCATTTGACTTTTTTGGCTGGAATTGAGATCGGACGCCATGTCGCGTTTGGAAAGCTCCTGATGTGCCAAAACAGTGGAAACCCCCAATTCTATCTCCAACCCTAACCCTAGCCCTGACCCTAACCCTAGCCCTAACCTTATCCCTATCCCTAGGTCTAACCCTAGCCCTAATGGGAAAATGGAAATAAATACATTTTTTTTATTTTATTATTTTTCCCTAACTAAGGGGGTGATAAAGGAGGGTTTGATTTACTATTTATAGCGGGTTTTTATATTTGGCAGCTGTCGCACGCTAAGGCTGTGTGCCCACGTAGCGTTTTTTAAGCGTTTTCGAGGCGATTTTAAATGCGCAATTCTGCCGCGGAAATGCTTAAGAAAAGCATTCCATGGATTTGTAATTGAAAACGCACATGTTGTGCCAATGGTGCGATTTTTACCGCTGCAGAATCGCTAAGCGGTAAAAATCGCCGCATGCTCATTAATTTGCGGAATCGAGTGTGATTCCGCCTACATAGACTTGTATTGAAACGCTTGAAAATCGCAAATGTAACAATCATTTGTGGGTTTTCAAGCGTCTCAAAACGCACACAAAATGAAGTGACATCAGGCCATCCCATAATGCCATCCCATGAGCATCCCATAATCCAGGAAGATGAGAATCAATCCCATAATTCCTGTCTTCCTGGATCATGGCTGCCGGTATGGAATGGTATCACAGGATGGACCTGGATGTGGGCCTCCTCATCAGTGTTGTAAGTGTCGGTGTGTGTGTCTGTGTGTGTCTCAGTGTGTGTGTCGGGGTGAGCGGTGTATATGTGGTGTGTGCGGCTTCTGTGTGGTGGTTGTGCAGCGTCTGTATGCTGTGTGGCATAGGCCGATAGGACTACTCCTCCCATCGGCCTATGTCTGTTCCCCCCTATTGTAGTGGCCGCAGGCTCAGCACGATGTGAGCAGTATTTCCCATCGAGCTGTTCCTGCTGTAAAAAAAACAAACATTTTTATTTGGTCCCCCCCCGTCCGTCCATAAAATAACCCCTCTTTATATTTCTAAATAAATTAATAATATTTATTAGGGCCCCCTTAATTCAATATTTTTTTCAAACATTTTTTTTTTTTTTTTAAATTATAAAATTTGTCCAATAATTTTTTTTCATTGGTGACCAGTGGTTACCTGTGGAAAAAAATAATAAATACCTGTCCCCGGCGTCGCCACCTAAAATAAAAATAAAATAAAAAACTCCTACTCACCTACACAGCTAGTTCCCCGAAGACCATGTTCCACCTAAAAACAAAATATAAAATAACAAACCACAGATACCTACGCTCCGCAGAATCCAAAAAAACGAGTGTCCCACGAAGATCTACAGTTTAGAGCAGTCACATAACATCTGGCTGCTCTAAACCACCGACGCCGCTACAATGAACGGGGCCGTAAAGCTCCCCGGTTCATTGTATACCGACTTCACCCGAAGGCAGCTCGCACTGCTCGGGTGAACTCGGGCGGTGCGGTCTGCGCATGCGCGGACTACCAGGCTGACCTGGGAAATTTTCCCACGCCAATTCGTTCATCTCAGGTGAGCCAGGGCGCCTGCGCAGAGCAGAATGACGTCATTTTTTTTTTTGTGATTGTCTAAAAAATAAAAAATGGTCAAAAACTTGGTGTCATTATTTCATTAAAAATTTATTTAATGAACGTGTGTGGTTTTTTAACCCCCCACCAAAAAAAAAAAAAAAATACATAAAAAAAAAATAAAAAAAAATATATATATATATATATATATATATATATATTTTTTTTTTTTTTGGGAGGGGGGGGTTAAAAATGGGGTGTATATATATAACCCCTTCCCTCACAAAAAAAAAAAAAAAATATATATATATATATATATATATATACACACACACATATACACTCACTGGCCACTTTATTAGGTACACCATGCTAGTAAGGGGTTGGACCCCCTTTTGCCTTCAGAACTGCCTCAATTCTTCGTGGCAGAGATTCAACAAGGTGCTGGAAGCATTCCTCAGAGATTTTGGACCATATTGACATGATGGCATCACACAGTTGGCGCAGATTTGTCGGCTGCACATCCCTGATGCGAATCTCCCATTCCACCACATCCCAAAGATGCTCTATTGGATTGAGATCTGGTGACTGAGGAGGCCATTTGAGTACAGTAAACTCATTGTCATGTTCAAGAAACCAATCTGAGATGATTCGAGCTTTATGACATGGCGCATTATCCTGCTGAAAGTAGCCATCAGATGTTGGGTACATTGTGGTCATAAAGGGATGGACATGGTCAGCAACAATACTCAGGTAGGCTGTGGCGTTGCAACGATGCTCAATTGGTACCAAGGGGCCCAAAGAGTGCCCAGAAAAAATTCCCCACACCATGACACCACCACCACCAGCCTGAACCGTTGATACAAGGCAGGATGGATCCATGCTTTCATGTTGTTTACGCCAAATTCTGACCCTACCATCCGAATGTCGCAGCAGAAATCGAGACTCATCAGACCAGGCAACGTTTTTCCAATCTTCTACTGTCCAATTTCGATGAGCTTGTGCAAATTGTAGCCTCAGTTTCCTGTTCTTAGCTGAGAGGAGTGGGTCTTCTGCTGCTGTAGCCCATCTACCTCAAAGTTCGACGCACTGTGCGTTCAGAGATGCTCTTCTGCCTACCTTGGTTGTAACGGGTGGCAATTTGAGTCACTGTTGCCTTTCTATCAGCTCGAACCAGTCTGCCCATTCTCCTCTGACCTCTGGCATCAACATGGCATTTCCGGCCACAGAACTGCCGCTCACTGGATTTTTTTTCTTTTTCGGACCATTCTCTGTAAACCCTAGAGATGGTTGTGCGTGAAAATCCCAGTAGATCAGCAGTTTCTGAAATTCTCAGACCAGCCCTTCTGGCACCAACAATCATGCCACGTTCAAAGGCACTCAAATCACCTTTCTTCCCCATACTGATGCTCGGTTTGAACTGCAGGAGATTGTCTTGACCATGTCTACATGCCTAAATGCACTGAGTTGCCGCCATGTGATTGGCTGATTAGAAATTAAGTCTTAACACACAGTTGGACAGGTGTACCTAATAAAGTGGCCAGTGAGTGTATATATACCCCATTTTTACCCCCCCTACCAAAAAAAATATACATATAAATATATATATATATATATGTATATATTTTTTTGGGGAGGGGGGGTTAAAAATGGGGTATATATATATACCCCATTTTTAACCCCCCTCCCAAAAGAAAATATATACATATAAATATATATACGTATATATTTTTTGAGGGGTGGGGGGTTAAAAATGGGGTATATATATAACCCCTCCCCTCACAAAAAAAAAAAAAATATATATATATATATATATATATATATATATATAAATACCCCATTTTTACCCCCCCACCAAAATAATATATACATATAAATATATATATGTATATATTTTTTGGGGGGAGGGGGGGTTAAAAATGGGGTATATATATATGGGGTATATATATACCACATTTTTAACCCCCCAACAAAATTATATATATATATATATATATATATATATATATACACCCCATTTTTAACCCCCCCTCCCAAATAAAAAAATAGTTGTAGAGTACACAGCATGCCTTAATTACTGTGTCAGCGGTCTGCGAATCAAACTGGATGGCTGTGTGAAAGATCCGCCACTGACTACACATGATCCCGAAGGTGCATTCCACATATCTGCGTGTGCGACTCAGCCGATAATTAAAAACCCTCCGCCGGTCATCCTGTGCCCTTCGTGGGTATGGGCGCAGCAGGTTGGTCTTTAAGGGAAACGCCTCATCGGATACCATCACAAAGGGCACTGGATGTGTGGAACCCGGCAAAGGTCTTGGGGCTGGGAGCGTTCCGCTATCTCAAAGAATTTGCAGTCTGTGATGATTGCAACACTCGAGAATCCCCAGTACTGCCATAAGCACCAACGTCAATGGCAACAAATTTGCAATGTGCATCAGCCACCGCCATCAGGACCACCGAAAAATACTTCTTATAATTAAAGAAGCATGATCCTGACCGTGGTAGCTTCAGCACTGTCACATGTTTGCCATCGACAGCACCTATGCAGTTTGGGAAATTGGCCACAGACTGAAAGTTTGCTGCGACCTGCAGCCAAGTCACCTCGGTTCGGGAAGGCATCACAATGGGCTGCAACTTCTGCCAGATGACGGTACATGTGCACCTCACAATTCTAGAGATGGTGGTTTTACCAACCCTAAATTGGAGGTGCAGTGATGTGTAGCTCTCTCCTGTGGCCAAAAACCTGAAAAAAAAAATAGATAAGCAAAAAAAAAAGCCACGCGTAAATGGCACATTTGAAATATAGATGTTAAACTTTATGGTCTTTTAAGACATAAGCTTCAAACACTGTGTTACATTTTTTGTGGCACTGTGCATGGCAGTATTTTGGGCCACTGTGGCAGCAGTATGGGGGCAGTGGCTGGCTGCAGTATGGGGGCACTGGCTGGCAGCAGTAAGGGGGCACTGGCTGGCAGCAGTATGGGGGCAGTGGCTGGCAGCAGTATGGGGGCAGTGGCTGGCAGCAGTATGGGGGCAATGGCTAGCAGCAGTATGGTGGCACTGGCTGACAGCAGTATGGGGGCAGTGGCTGGCAGCAGTATGGGGGCACTAGCTTGCAGCAGTATGGAGGCAGTGGCTGGCAGCAGTATGGC
Organism: Dendrobates tinctorius; assembly: GCF_039654945.1. Classification (NCBI taxonomy): domain Eukaryota; kingdom Metazoa; phylum Chordata; class Amphibia; order Anura; family Dendrobatidae; genus Dendrobates; species Dendrobates tinctorius. The sequence goes on from NW_027361732.1 coordinate 13,093,466, forward strand.
GGCCCTGGCTGGCAGCAGTATAGGGGCACTAGCTTGCAGTAGTATGGGGGCAGTGGCTGGCAGCAGTATGGTGGCACTCGCTGGCAACAGTATGGGGGCAGTGGCTGGCAGCAGTATGGGGGCAGTGGCTGGCAGCAGTATGGGGGCAGTGTGTCTAACAGTCTTTTGGAGGCCAAATGTGTTGCCGAAAATAAAAAAAAAACACCGCAGGGTGATGAGCAGCATTTCCTCAGCAGAGATGGCTCATTGCATGACCGTGTCCTCATAATCTAAAGCTGGAGAAAGAAGGCCGAGTAGGCGATCAAATGCTTCAATTGGGAGCCTGAGAACTGTAGAAATTTTTCAGGGTGACTGTAAAAAAAAAAAAAAAAAATTAAGATTAAGCACACAGATGAAAATTTGTCATAACAACAAAAAATAAACTTAACTATACATTAGGTTCACACGGCTACCAATATACCTATTTTCAATTATATATCTTACCTCCGTATATCCTGGTAAAGGAGACGGAAGTGGCCCTTTGTCGCCCGCTCTTGAACTATCGGGTGCACCCACATTCTTGTCCTCCTCCTCTTCCTCCTAGAGCGCTCCTATGAGAGAATATAGACTTTAGTCAAAAATACATTTGTATATTAAACAGGTAAAAAAATCGAATGATATTTTGTTACTTGCTCATTGTGATGGAGGTGTAGCAGATTCGGTAATAAACTCAGCAGCAAAATCCACAAGTTTTCTCCGCTAAGACTCCACTGGTGCTGCACGTGAGGCATTTTGAAAACAGCCAGAAAACAAAATGGAGAAAAGGGGTTGGAAAAGGAAATGACCTCATAGTAGCCTTTTTTATATTTTTTTATAAATAACTTTATTTGGGCTCAAAAACGCTTAAAAAAAGGCTTTAAAAAACGCATGGAAAAACGCGTGAAAAACGCGTCAAAATCGCATCAAAAACAGCATAAAAAACCGCATGCGTTTTTCCTAGCAAGAGTATGTGTTTCTGCTCAGGAAAAAACTGCTTGAAAAACGCAATGTGGGCATATAGTCTTAGGCTATGTGCCCACGTAGCATTTTAAAACGCACACTAAAAACCGGACTCCTTCCCAGAAATCGCGCGTTTTTTTCCGCGCGATTTCACCGCGATTCTGTTCGCGATTTTGCCGCAATTTTCTCAAGCACTTTCCAAGCGATTTGAAGCATCGCTTGGAAAGTGATTGACAGGTTGGTCACACTCGTCAAACATAGTGTTTGACAAGTGTGACCAGATTTTTACTATTGAGGCCGCCTATGCGGCATCAATAGTAAAAGATAAAATGTTAAAAATGATAAAAAAAAAAAATAAAAAATCGGGGTATATTTTTACCTTCCGACGTCCCGAGCTGCCATCCCGGGCCACAGCGTTCCCAGTAATGCCTTGCGAGACCTGTTATGACGTTGGTCTCGTGTTACTATAGCGATCTCGCGAGATCGCTAGAGTCACGCGAGACCACGTCATCACAGGACCTTGCCGCAAGGCATTACTGGGACCGCTTAGGCCGGGAATGCAGCGCGGGACGTCGGAAGGTAAATATACCCCGATTTTTTATTTTTTATTCTTTTTTTTACAGGGGTATGGTGCCCAGGGCCTGGAGGACAGTCTCCTCTCCTCCACACCGTGAGTACCAACCGCACATGAGACGCTTAACTTCCCACATGGTGGGCATAGCCACATGCGGGAAGTAAGCGATTCTCATGCATTCCTATGGGTGCGGAATCGCGGCAATTCTTTGCGATTCCGCACAAAAGAATGAGCATGCTGCGATTTTTTCCGCAATGAGTTTCCGCCGCGGAAAAAAGCGCAGCATTAGCACAGCATGTGCGGAATGCCGTAGGAATGCATGGGGGGCGTTTTGTACATGATTTTTAAATGTTTTCGCTGCATTTTCGCGCCGAAAATCGGGGCAAAAACGCTTAAAAATCGCATCATGGGCACATAGCCTTAAAGACGCTTTTTATTGCAAAAAATAGTTTTTGCATCACCATATTTTGAGAGCTATAATTTTTCAATATTTCGGCCCACAGAGTCATGTGAGGTCTTATTTTTTGTGGGACGAGTTGACGTTTTTATTGGTACTATTTTCGGGCACGTGACATTTTTTGATCGCTTTTTATTGCGATTTTTGGGACGCAGAATGAACAAAAACCAGCGTTTCATGAATTTCTTTTGAGGGGTGCGTTTACACCATTCCACGTGTGGTAAAATTGATAAAGCAGGTTTAATCTTTGGGTCATTACGATTACAGCAATACCTCATTTATATCTTTTTTTATGTTTTGGCGCTTTTATGCAATGAAAACAATTTTTTATAAAAAATAATTATAACTGATATAATTGATAATGCGGATCCGTAAAAAAAACGGATCCGGTGGCCTCCGTTTGTGCCACAACGGAAACGGATCCGTTTTTTCACATTCTGGTGGATTTACACTGACGTGAAAAAACTGAAATGTGAAAAAGGCCTTACTCTTAGTATTGGTAATTGTTACAGATGGTCAATAAGCATTGACTCTAGATCCCACACCTGCTTAACAGCACTATGTTTTTTAATTTGTGAATTTTATATTCAATAATAAAGTTTAATTTGGTTGAAAATGTACTCTGGGTTTCTGGGCCTTTTGTTGTCACGTCTGAAGCAACATGTTAACCGACATATATTTCATGGTTATTCTCCACCTAAGGGCTCACTCCCACTTGCTATGCAATCCAATTAAAAATCCAATTGCATGCAGACCAATGTTATTCTATCATTGTGTGTTCATCTGCATTTTTTTTGCAGCTCGGAATGGATCATGATAGGACTGCAAAAAAATCAGCATGCTGTGACTGTAATAAGAAAACGGATCGCATTCCGCAATAGAAGTAAAAAAATCACATAGCACTTGGACTATGCGAGTGCTGTCTGATTTTTACACACTAATCTCCTTTGAAAAGCCGGCAATTCATCTGCCGCTTACAGTAAGATCACAGCGTGACAGGTTAGAATAGAATAAATAGAATAGATATAAACACATAGGATAGATATATAGATGTCAGTGACACACACATTTACAGTGGGTATGGAAACTATTCAGACTCCTTTACATTTTTTACGCTTTGTTTTATTGCAGCCATTTGATAAATTCAAAAAAGTTTTTATTCTCATTAATGTAGACTTTGCACTACAGAGCACTACAGACAAAAACAGAAATGTTGACATTTTTGCAAATGGATTAAAAAAGAAAAAACAAATATCACATGGTCATAAGTATTCAGACCCTTTGCTTAGACACTCATATTTAAGTCACATGCTGTGCATTTCCTTGTGATCCTCCTTAAGATGGTTCTACTCTTTCATTGGAGTCCAGCTGTATTTAATTAAACTGATAAGCTTGATTTGTAAAGGCACACACCTGTCTATATAACACCTCACAGCTCACAGTGCATGTCAGACCAAATGAGAATCATGAGGTAAAAGAAACTGGATAAGGAGCTCAGAGACAGAACTGTGGCAAGGCACAGATCTGGCCAAGGATACAAAAGAATTTCTGCAGTACTCAAGGTTCCTAAGAGCACAGTGGCCTCAAGTATTCTTAAATGGAAGAAGTTTGGAACCACCAGAAGTCTTCCTAGACCTGGCTGTCCAGCCAAACTGAGCAATCATGGGAGAAGAGCCTTGGTGAGAGAGGTAAAGAATAACCCCAAGATCACTGTGGCTGAGCTCCAGAGATGCAGTAGGGAGATGGGAGAAAGTTCCACAAAGTCAACTATCACTGCAGCCCTCCACCAATTGGGCCTTTATGGCAGAGTGGCCCAACGGAAGACTTTCCTCAGTGCAAGACATATGAAAGCCCGCATAGAGTTTGCTAAAAAAACATATGAAAAACTCTCAGACTATGAGAAATAAGATTCTCTGGTCTAATGAGACGAAGATAAACCTTTTTGGTGATATTCTAAGCGGTATGCGTGGAGAAAACCAGGCACTGCTCATCACCCGCTCAATACAATCCCAACAGTGAAACATTTTGGTGGCAGCATAATGCTATGGGGATGTTTTTCAGCTGCATGGATAGGACAACTGGTTGCAATTGAAGGAAACATGAATGCGGCCAAGTACAGAGATATCCAGGATGAAAACCTCTTCCAGAGTGCTCTGGACCTCAGACTTGGCCAAAAGTTCACCTTATAACAAGCCAATGACCCTAAGTACACAGTTAAAATAACAAAGGAGTGGTTTCAGAACAACTCTGTGACCATTCTTGACTGGCCCAGCCAGAGCCCTGACCTAAATCCAATTGAGCATGTCTGGAGAGACCTGAAAATGGCTGTCCACCGACGTTCGCCATCCAACCTGACAGAACTGGAGAGAATCTGCAAGGAAGAATGGCAGAGGATACCCAAATCCAGGAGTGAAAAACTGGTTGCATCATTCCCAAGAAGACTCATGGCTGTACTAGTTCAAAAGGGTGCTTCTACTCAATACTGAGCCAAGGGTCTGAATATTTATGACCATGTGATATTTCAGTTTTTCTTTTTAATAAATTTGCAAAAATTTCTACATTTCTGTTCTTTTTTCTGTCAAGATCGGGTGCAGAGTGTACATTAATGAGAAAAAAAGAACTTTTTTTGACTATACCAAATGGCTGCAATGAAACAAAGAATGAAAAATTTAAAGGAGTCTGAATACTTTCCGTCCCCACTGTATATATGTATTTATATAGAAGAAAAGCTGGCAATTCAACAGCCATGTACTGTAAAATCACAGCAGGACCCGACAGCATAGAATAGATGGATTACATACAGTATATACACATAGAATAGAAAGATATATAGATGTCAGTGACACATACAATTAGTACAGTGTGTGTGTAGCTTACAGTACATTTATTTAATTATTAAAAGATTATTTTTCTGAAAAAAATGGCGTGGGCTCCCACATAATTTTCTTAGCCAGCAGAGGAAAAGCCGACGGCTGGGGGCAGATGTTTATAGACTGGAAATGGGATAATACCCAAGCACAGGGAATATAATATACGTTTTCTTATATGGGATCTTATCTTCACCCACCTCTGTTCCCTTACTAATCTCACTAATTCACCCCTCCCCCTGTCTGACCCCAACCTACTGACATTCTCTTCCCTCTCCTCTCCTAGTGCGCAACCCCCACTCCACAAACTCACTCACCCTCGTAGAAATCTCAAATATCTCAATTTACTATCACTCTCTGAGTCCCTTCTCCCTCTAAGGGTACTGTCACACTTAGCAATGTACCAGCGATCCCGACCAGCGATATGACGCGGTCAGGATCGCTGGTACATCGCTAAGTGGTTGCTAGTGAGCTGCCACACTGGCAGATCTCACTAGCGACATCGCTGGGGACGGGGGTCGCTACTTACCTATCACACCAGGCGATCCTGCTTCCTCCTGTCCAGCTCCACGCGTCGCTCGTCATCACAGAAGGAAGCGCCGCAGGAAGCAGACAACGAGAAACAGTCCTGGACGTTCTCGCGCGATCAGCGATAACTAGCGGGGGAGCGGGTCGTAGGTAAGTATCAGACACAGCGATATCGCTAGGAATATCGCTATAACGTCACTAGTTATAGTGATATTGCTAGCGATATCTCTTAGTGTGACATGCCCTTTACTGACATAGCTTCCCTTCATGACACAGATGCCGCTGCCACTTTTTATAACACCACAATGACAGCAACACTTGATTCAGTCGCCCCTCTCATGCACAGCAAAACTCATACAATCAACAGGCAGCCCTGACTGACCAGCCTGACCAAAGAACGGAGACGGACTTCCAGGGTTGCTGAGTGGAGCTGGAAGAGATCCCGCTCTGCCGAGCACTTCATCGTATACACGCAGTCCCTCACCAGCTTCAAATTCACGCTCACTGCTGCAAAACAAATCTACTTCTCATCTCTCATATCCTCCCTGTCTCACAATCCTAAACAGCTTTTCAACACTTTCAATTCTCTACTCCATCCACCAGCATCTCCTCCCTCTCCTCTCATTTCCACTGAAGACTTTGCCTTCTTCTTTAAGCAGAAGATCGTTACGATCAGAGAAAGCTTTGGCCCGCAGCCCCCAATGCCCCTCTTAGCTGCTCAGCCCTGTTCCTCCAAAACCAGCTTCTCCACCATGACAGAAGATAAGCTCTCCACCCTTCTGTCAAGATCACATCTCACCACTTGCACGCTTGACCCACTCCCATCCCACTTCATCCCTAACCTCGCCACAGTCTTCATCCCAACCCTAACACACCTCTTCAACCTCTCACTTACAAACGGTGTCTTTCCCTCGTCCTTCAAACATGCTTCAATCACACCCATCCTCAAAAAGCCCTCCCTCGACCCATCCTCTGTGTCTAGCTATTACCCAATATCTCTTCTCCCTTATGCCTCAAAACTACTGGAACTGCATGTGCATCTTGAACTGTCCTCCCACCTCTCCTCCTGCTCCCTCTTTGACCAGTTACAATCTGGCTTCCGACCGCATCACTCAACTGAAACTGCCCTAACTAAAGTCACCAATGACCTACTAACTGCCAAGAGCAAGCGACACTACTCTGTCCTCCTTCTCCTGGACCTGTCTTCTGCCTTCAACACTGTGGACCATTCCCTCCTGCTATAGATTCTCTCATCTCTTGGCATTACAGACTTGGCTCTATCCTGGATCTCGTCATATCTAACAGACCGAATATTCAGTTTCTCCCTCTCCCACATCACCTCCTCACCTCGCCCCCTGTCTGTCGGTGTTCCTCAAGGCTCAGTTCTAGGACCCTTGCTTTTCTCCATCTACACCTTTGGCCTTGGTTACCTAATAGAATCCCACAGTTTGCAGTGACATCTGTTATGAATGAGTCACCGTAGGAGGCAAAAGCAGAAATACAAGCTAAGTCCAGAAAACCAGAGAAGTTGGCAACTATCAGATTGCAGACCCCTGAACCTATCAACACAACTAGCAGTAGCCGTGGGGGGTTCCTACGATGCCCTAGACCCCTCGATCACAGCCGGAGAATTACATAGGCCTAAAGAAAGAAAGGGGAAATCTAAACTGCCCCAGAGCAGACCCCAAAGCAATAGGCAGCCCCCAACATATAATGACGGTGAAGCAAGATGAAAATACTAACACAGACAGAAAGATAGACTGAGCAAAGACGGGGCCCCAAAACTACCTAGATAGGAAAGGACAGAAAGGCTGCTGTCTGAAATCTGCCAAAACCCTATCAAAGACATAAGCCAACCAGCTGATATGAAAAAAAACTGAATCAGCACTCAGGTATTTTCAGAAGACAGAGCTAAATGAATTCAGCACACCCCAGCAGGGAATGGCAGAAAACCAGAAAAACAAAGCAAAAACAAAGTCAAAGCACAAAAGCAAAAGGCCGTGCAGCAAACTTAGCTTTGGAGGAGCAGGAATTCAGACTGGTGTCCAAGGATCCCACAGAGAAATCACCCGCAGGGCAGAAGGGCGTCGGCAGCATTATATCCAGTCCGTAACTCCACTCAGCCAGTCACAATCATCAGCCTCAGGTGTTTGACAATCAGGCTCACTACCTTTCTTTACCAGAAGAGGGAGTTCCTCGGGCCTCAGTAATGAAGGGGAAAATGAACTCACAACAGTACCTCCCCCTTGAGGAGGGGTCACCGAACCCTCAACTATGCCACCAGGGCGATCAGGATGAGCCCGATGAAAGGCACGCACCAATCGTTTGGCATGAATATCAGAGGCGGAGACCCAGGAATTATCCTCCTGACCATAACCCTTCCACTTAACCAAATACTGGAGTCTCCGTCTAGCCAGACGGGAATCCAGTACTTTCTCTACCTCATACTCCATGTTACCTTCAATCAATACAGGGTCTGGAGGTGCCACTCCCGGAACAACAGGTTCAACAAACCTCTTCAACAAAGATTTATGGAACACATTATGGATTTTAAATGTGACAGGAAGAGCCAAACGAAAAGAGACCGGATTAATAATCTCCATATTCTTGTAAGGTCTAATAAATCTAGGCTTAAACTTAGGAGAAGCCACCTTCATAGCAATATTTTTTGATGATAACCACACCATATCACCAACCTTAAACTGGGGTCCAATGGTCCTATGTCGGTTGGAAAACCTCTGGGCCTTCTCCTGGGAGAGAGATAACTTATCCACCACTTGGTCCCAGATCTGGTGCATTCTCTCCACCACAGTGTCAACACCTGGGCAGGTAGAGGGCTCCACCTGCCCTGAAGAAAATCGAGGATGAAACCCAAAGTTACAAAAAAAAGGTGACATCAAAGTGGCAGAACTAGCTCTATTATTCAAAGCAAATTCGGCCAAGGGCAAAAATGAAATCCAATCATCCTGATTAGCAGAAATAAAACATCTCAAATATGACTCCAAGGTCTGGTTTGTTCTCTCTGTCTGCCCATTGGTCTGAGGGTGAAAAGCAGAGGAGAAGGACAACTGAATTCCCAGCCTGGAACAGAAAGTTCTCCAAAATCTAGACACAAACTGCACTCCTCTGTCAGATACAATGTTCTCAGGAATCCTGTGCAAACGAACCACCTGTTGTAAAAACAGGGGCACCAACTCAGAGGAAGACGGCAACTTAGGGAGTGGTACAAGATGAACCATCTTAGAGAACCTATCACAAATCACCCAAATAACAGTCATCCTCTGAGAGACAGACATATCAGAGATGAAATCCATTGAAATATGGGTCCATGGCCTCTTGGGGACAGGCAAAGGCATCAACAACCCACTAGAGCGAGAACACGATTTAGACCGGGAGCACGTCCCACAGGACTGCACAAAATTCCTGACATCATGAGACAAGGAGGGCCACCAAAAAAACCAACTCACCAGATCTCTAGTACCAAAAATACCTGGATGACCAGCCAAAGCAGAGCAATGAACTTCAGACATCACTCTCTTCTTCCACTGGTCAGGAACATACAACTTTCCACTGGGACAACGCTCAGGTTTGTCCTCCTGGAACTCTTCCAGAGCACGTCTCAAATCGGGCGAGATGGCAGAAAGAACTACCCCTTCGCCTAAGATGGTAGCAGGCTTGGTCACCACAGGAGAATCAGCAAGGAAGCTCCTAGAGAGGGCATCTGCCTTGACATTCTTGGTTCCAGGAAGAAAAGAAACCACAAAATCAAAACGTGTAAAAAACAAGGCCCACCTAGCCTGTCTAGGGTTCAAGCGCTTAGCCGACTCTAGGTAAATCAAATTCTTGTGGTCAGTGAGGACCACGACTTGATGCTTAGCTCCCTCCAACCAATGTCTCCACTCCTCAAATGCCCATTTCATGGCCAACAGTTCCCGATTCCCCACATCATAGTTACGTTCAGATGGAGAGAACTTTCGGGAAAAGAAAGCACAGGGATTCATTTTAGATGTTACAGGATCCTTTTGGGACAAAACAGCTCCTGCACCAATCTCAGAAGCATCCACCTCTACCTGGAATGGAAGTGAGACATCAGGTTGCCGCAAAACCGGGGCGGAGGTGAATCTTTGCTTCAACTCCTGAAAGGAAGAAACAGCCTCCGGAGACCAATTTAACACATCAGCACCCTTTTTAGTCAAATCAGTCAATGGCTTGGCAATACTAGAAAATTTTGCTATAAATTTCTGATAAAAATTAGCAAAACCCAAAAACTTCTGGAGGGCCTTCAAAGAAGTGGGCTGAACCCAATCGTGAATGGCCTGTACCTTGGCTGGGTCCATTTCAATAGTTGACGGGGACAAAATAAATCCCAAAAAAGAAATCCTCTGTACTCCAAAAAGGCATTTAGATCCCTTGACATACAGGGAATTCTCCCTCAAGATCCGGAACACAGTCCGAATATGTTCCACATGAGAATCCCAATCCTTGGAGAAGATCAAAATATCATCCAGATAGATAATCAAAAATTTATCGACAAAATCTCGGAAAATATCGTTCATGAAGCACTGGAAGACAGAAGGGGCATTAGTGAGCCCAAAAGGCATCACCAGGTACTCAAAATGTCCCTCCGGAGTATTAAACGCCGTCTTCCATTCATCCCCATGCTTAATGCGAATAAGATTATATGCCCCCCTGAGGACAAGCTTCGTAAACCAGCAAGCACCTTTAACTCTGGAGAATAGATCAGAAATCAGGGGTAACGGATACTGATATTTAACAGTAATTTTGTTGAGGGCACGATAATCAATACAAGGTCTTAATGATCCATCCTTTTTGGCTACAAAAAAAAAACCGGCACCCAAGGGTGACGAGGATGGTCTAATATGACCCTTCTCCAACGCCTCCTTAATATAGGATCGCATAGCCTCGTGCTCGGGTACAGATAAATTGAAGAGCCGACCCTTGGGAAATTTACACCCCGGGCTCAGTTCAATTGCACAGTCATAACTCCTATGAGGAGGCAGAGACGCAGACTCATTCTCACTAAATACATCATAAAAGTCCGCCAAATAATCAGGAACATCATGCGACTGAGGAGAGGTGGAAAACACTGGAGCCTCACTAAAGGCACACCGACAACCCCAACTCACCACAGACACAGATTTCCAATCCAAAACTGGATTATGAATCTGTAACCAGGGAAACCCCAGAACAACAGTATCATGCAGATTATGCAACACCAGAAATCTGCAATTTTCTTGATGGTCTGGGGTGACCCGCATTACCACCTGGGTCCAAAACTGGGGTTTATTTTTAGCCAAAGGAGTAGCATCAATTCCCCTCAAAGGGATAGGCGTCTGCAGAGGTGTCATCGGAAATCCACAACGTTTAGCAAAATCCAAGTCCATTAGGTTTAGGGCTGCTCCTGAATCCACAAACGCCTTGGCGGAAAATGTGGACAGGGAGCAGATCAGAGTAATAGCCAGAAGAAACTTAGGTTGAACACCCCCAACAGAAAACGTGTGTGCGGCACGTTGCGGCACGGTGGCTCAGTGGTTAGTGCTGCAGCCTTGCAGCGCTGGGGTCCTGGGTTCGAATCCCACCAAGGACAACATCTGCAAGGAGTTTGTATGTTCTCCCCGTGTTTGCGTGGGTTTCCTCCGGGCACTCCGGTTTCCTCCCACATTCTAAAGACATACTAATAGGGAATTTAGATTGTGAGCCCCATCGGGGACAGTGATGATGATGTGTGCAAAATGTAAAGCGCTGCGGAATATGTTAGCGCTATATAAAAAAAATAAATAAATAAATAATAAAAAAAAAAAAGCGTTTCTCTCGTTTGGGACAGACAGAAATAATATGCGAGGCATCGCCACAGAAAAAACACAACTTAGGCTACTTTCACACATCAGGTTTTCGGCGTCAGGCGCGATCCGGCGTCGTGCCGGATCCGGCAAATGTTTTGTAAAACCTGATGTGCCGGATCCGGTTTTCTGCCGGATCCGTCTTGTTCTTGACAGACAAAACCGGATCCGTCTCGTCCAGTTCATCCGTTTTTCTATCCGTTTTTCGACGGATTACGCCGGATCTGGTTTTTAAAATTGACCCTTTTGGCCTTCCGAACGGGATTGGCTACTGGAAAACTATATATAGCATGTTCCTACAGCCCTTCTTTGACAGGTTGTAGAGGAGAAAGTGCAGGTTGGAGAGAAGAGCAAGTTACTGGCGAAGATGGATGTTGTCATTGGAAATATTACCACTAGAAGTTCTGTGACGGTTTCAGTAATGAGGGACAATTTTGCACTATACTTTATGTCACCTCAAGGCAGAGTACACTGGCAGGATGACAGAGTGTGAAAGATTTGTGCCCTAACCAAACTTGTGTACCTTCTGGACCAACAGTATATACCTTTGCCAACCAAAGTTGGCTATCTTGTCATGGTCTTACTATTTTTAGCTTTAGGCCACAGGTGTGTACCTGGTTGTGTTTTATGCAAAGTATTTCACCTTTTAACAAAAGTTGTGTACATTGTTAGGAAATCACCAACAATAAACACAACTTTTCAGGTGAAATACTTTGCTTCAAACACAACCAGGAACACAACTGTGGCAAAAAGCTAAAATTTACCCACAGTTATATACCTGGTTTTGAATACCTTTTTACCTTTTAAATACCCTGTATTTAACCTTTTTTTTAAACATATTTCGCCGCAGAAAGAAATGACAGACAACCAGTGTAAACAATAATTTAACTTTTATTTAAAATATTTTTTTTTGTGTAAACTGTTTTTAAAGTTAAAAAAACTTTTTTAATAAAGGTTTGAAACCAACCAAATGGGCATTTTTATTACAAAAAAACCATTATAACTCGGTGTAGTGTGGGGTGGAAATACTGCTGGAGTGGCTGCGGGACACTTCGACAATGGGAGTGTGGAGAGAGGACTGGGATCGTGGTGGGGAAGGAACAGTTAGAGGTGATGGTGTGGAAAAAGCTACAGAATGGGTGGACATGTGGGAGGCAGAAGAGGTGGTGGGCGGTGGAGTGGAGGGTTGGGCAGGGACTGTAGGAGCAGATGATGTTGATGGAAAGTTGTATGGGGAAGGAGTTTGGTACGGGGAAGGAGTTTGGTACGGGGAAGGAGTTTGGTACGGGGCAGGTTGCTGGAAGTGGGGAGATGTCTGGTACTGGGGAGGTTGCTGGTACTGGGAAGGTTGCTGGTACTGGTGAGGTTGCTGGTATGTAATAGGAGGGGGAGGATGGAAAGTGGCTGGAGGGGGTGCAGATGTAATAGGAGGGGGAGGATGGAAAGTGGCTGGAGGGGGTGCAGATGTAATAGGAGGGGGAGGATGGAAAGTGGCTGGAGGGGGTGCAGATGTAATAGGAGGGGGAGGATGGAAAGTGGCTGGAGGGGGTGCAGGTGGAGGAACTACAGTGGTGGGAGGTGGAGGTTGGGAGGTAACCTGCTGTAGAGCACCGTGGCACGAATGCATTACATGCATCTGCTGGGTAGGAGATAGTGTTGCCATGCGCTCCACAACAGACCTGAAAAAGGTGTGGTTTGGCGAAGATCTTGCTTCTGAATGCATGGTTTGCAGAAGTGTCTTCACCTCCAGAATGCTGGAGTTGATCTGCTGAAAGCCTGCGGAGATTTGCTCTGACAAGACTTTTAGACAGTTCTGGAAAGATGCATTCAGATGCAAGAACTCTGGCGCATAACTCTTTTCCTGACCCCTCTGCCGCTGCCGCCCAGTACCCGCAGGTGTACTAGAGGTGGCAGGGGCAGAAGGGTGGGGTAAAGGGAAAGCGATCTCCTCACCAGCAGCTTCATGTAATGTAGGCGGCCACGATGCTCCTGTGCTGGTGGATGGGACAGATGGGTCGAATGTGTGGGAAGGCTGGGAAGGTGCAGATGTACCGGGGCGGTCGAAGTGTCCCTCGGTGCCGGTCTCCTCAGGGATCGCCTCAGAAGGGTCCAATCGTGCAGGCTCCCGAGTGCTGCTCACCGTGCTGTGGAATAAAGAGAAAAAAAAACAATTAAAATACTGACATGGTATGGCCCTGGCTGAAAAAAAAAGTTACATCTAACATTTTTTTTCACATGTGGTGTGTAATATTTACCTTCTAGTGACCATTGTTTCCCGGAGGAACGACAGGGCTTGTGCGTACTTGTACTTGCTCCTGCGTCCTCCAGATCCACTCGGGGCCCGCATCTCTTTATTGAACTCCTTCTTGAAACGATCCCTCACAGACCACCACCGATTCACAATTCTGTTCCCTGAAACGAGAAAGGAGTGGTTAGTATACAACATCAGTGTTTCACAAACTCCAGTCCTCATGGTCCCCAGGGGTCATGTTTTCAGGATTTCCATAGTAAATAGAAATCCTGAACACATGATCCGTGGGGACCACGAGGACTGGAGTTCGGGAAACACTGGTTTACATCAAGCAACCGGTACTGTATATACTTACGCTCTTTAATCTGGGCCCGAACATCGAGGTCCTCCCAGCGGCCCACAAGGAGCGAACAGATTTCCTCCCATAGTCGTCGGGTAACGATAAGGTCAGCGTGGCGGCGGTCAGCCATATTTCAGAGCGGCTCCCTTTCTCTGACGAGATCGATGAGGTGGTCCACATCGAGTCCTCCATCCTCACCGTCAGAGTCGGGAGCACGCTGTGAAGGCTGTTAAAGAAAAAGACAAAAATAACATAATTAGCCTCCACAAAAGAAATGAAATAAAAAGTGCAAAAAAACAAAGCAAAAATATTTATACTTACACGCTGGTGACCGCCGCGTTGCTGTCGCCGACGACCCTGGGAGGCACTGCGAGGACCTCTTGGCCGAGCACCAGATTGGGAAGACTAGAGAAGAAAACAAAAAATGTTATGTCTTTGGATGTAGGCATTTGTTTGCTGTGTGTGGTCTGCAGAACATTGTTTTCTATGTGTTGTGTGTAGTGTGATGTTGTGTTTCTGCGTTTGATGCAAAAAACTTACCAATTGTGAGCCCACTCCAGGTGTCTGTCCACCCCTTCCTTCTTCTTCTGGGAGCTCCTCTTCATCTTGTGAATCCTGTTTTGAAATAAAAGGCAATGAATAGACATATATTACAGAGATGATGGATTTTGGAAATAAAAACTTACCGTCAAATGCTGACGATGCGAGGGAGGGCTCCCAGAAGATGATGTGCTGTCTTCCTGGTGGCCACACTCCATGCCTGTGGGTGGTGTTCCAGCTGCTGCCATTGCTGCTGCTGCATCTATTGGGCGGCTGTTGAATAAAGAGAAACAAAGGGCCAATGAATATCTTGATATTCAATAGCCCTAGTTTGGAGGAATGGGGGATTTGATAATTACCGTCTCTCATCTGCTGCTGGCCTCCCCTCCTCAGCATGTTCCATTTGCTGCTCCATTTGGGGTGGTGGTGGTGCTGATGGTGCTGCAGTGGTCTCCTGCCTTCTCCTGCTGCGCTTGGTTGCTTTCTTGGGTGGCATGTTGGGTGTGGCTGTGGGTCCCACTGTCTTGCTTTTATATATGTCTTGTGGGCAGAGCTACTGAGCATGCTCAGACCAAAAAAACCGGATCCGGCCACCGGATCCGGCTTTCGCCGGATCAGGCGCATTGCGGCGCTCATAGGCTTTCATTGTGTGAAAAAGACGGACGCGCCGGATCCGGCGTGTCCGGCTTTTTCGCCGGAGACAAAAAACGTTACAGTAGCCGGTTTTTCCAGACGCCGGATCGCGACACATTGCCGGATCCGGCGAAAACCGGATGAAACGCATGGCCATCCGGCGCGATCCGGCGCAAATGCAAGTCAATGGGGGGGAAACCGGATCCGGCATTGCATTTCGCCGGATCCAGTTTCTGTCAAAAGCGCCGGATCGCGCCTGACGGCGAAAACCTGATGTGTGAAAGAGGCCTTATTACGCCTTCTGAACTCCTGACGCTGCTCTCTGGAAAAAACATTATCACATTGCATAGGTTCAGACATTTGTTCAACAGGTGGCAACACCTCTCATGCAGCTTTGCGTTCGCGCAAACGCCGATCAACCTGAATGGCTAATGACATAGAATCGTCAAGACCAGAGGGAACAGGAAATCCCACTATAGTATCTTTTACGGCTTCTGACAACCCCTTCCGAAAGAGAGCAGCCAAGGCATTATCATTCCAGGTAGTAAGTACTGCCCACTTTCGGAATTTTTGACAGTACAATTCTGCAGAATCACGACCCTGGCTCAATGCCAGCAGGGTCTTTTCAGCCTGATCAATGGCATTAGGTTCGTCATACAACAACCCCAAAGCTTGAAAGAATGCGTTCACATTAGTCAGAATAGGATCATCTGGTTTCAAAGAAAACGCCCAATCCTGGGGATAACCACGCAGCAAAGAGATGACAATTTTAACCTGCTGCGCGGAGCTCCCTGACGAGTTAGGCATCAAGGCAAAAAATAATTTACAATTATTTTTGGAATTCAAAAATTTAGACCGATCCCCAAAAAATACATCAGGTGTAGGAATCTTTGAATCATAGAATCATAGAATCATAGAATCGTAGAGTTGGAAGGGACCTCCTGGGCCATCTGGTCCAACCCCCTGCTCAAAGCAGGATTCGCTAAATCATCCCAGTCAGATGTCTGTCCAGCCTCTGTTTGAAGACTTCCATTGAAGGAGAACTCACCACTTCTCGTGGCAGCCTGTTCCACTCATTGATCACTCTAACTGTCAAAAAGTTTTTTCTAATATCTAATCTGTGTTTCCTCCCATTCAGTTTCATCCCATTGCTTCTAGTCTTTCCTTGTGCAAATGAGAATAAAGTTGATCCTTCTACAATGTGACAGCCCTTTAGATATTTGTAGACAGCTATTAAGTCTCCTCTCAGTCTTCTCTTTTGCAAACTAAACATTCCCAAATCCTGCAACCTTTCCTCATAAGACAGGGTTTGCAGACCGGTCACCATTCTGGTCGCTCTTTTCTGAACTTGCTCCAGTTTGTTGATGTCTTTTTTAAAATGTGGTGCCCAAAACTGGACACAATATTCCAGATGAGGTCTGACCAAAGAGGAGTAGAGGGAAATAATGACTTCACGTGATCTAGACTGTATGCTTCTGTTAATACATCCTAGAATTGCATTTGCCTTTTTTGCTGCTGCATCACACTGTTGACTCATATTCAGTCTGTGATCTATTAGTATACCCAAGTCTTTTTCACATGTGCTGTCACTTAGCCCTATTCCTCCCATTCTATATATGCTTTTTACATTTTTATTGCCCAGATGTAGTACTTTGCATTTCTCCCTGTTAAAAACCATTCTGTTAGTTGCTGCCCACTTCTTCTGCCCACTTTGGTTCAGCAGCATGTGAATGAGCAAGGTAGGCGGAAATTCCCCGCACTTCCGCAGCGAGCTGCTCCACACGATCAGACAATTGCTTTATCTCCATTGAGAGAAAAAAAATTCCCCCTACGGCCTCAGAGATATAGAGGAAAAAATATACACTTTTTTTTTTTTTTTTTTTTACAATTCTTTCCTGCTATTGAGTACCCTAGAATCTGCGGTATGGCGGGTGATTCTGTTATGAATGAGTCACCGTAGGAGGCAAAAGCAGAAATACAAGCTAAGTCCAGAAAACCAGAGAAATTGGCAACTATCAGATTGCAGACCCCTGAACCTATCAACACAACTAGCAGTAGCCGTGGGGGGTTCCTACGATGCCCTAGACCCCTCGATCACAGCCGGAGAATTACATAGGCCTAAAGAAAGAAAGGGGAAATATAAACTGCCCCAGAGCAGACCCCAAAGCAATAGGCAGCCCCCAACATATAATGACGGTGAAGCAAGATGAAAATACTAACACAGACAGAAAGATAGACTGAGCAAAGACGGGGCCCCAAAACTACCTAGATAGGAAAGGACAGGAAGGCTGCTGTCTGCAATCTGCCAAAACCCTATCAAAGACATAAGCCAACCAGCTGATATGAAAAAGGCCCTGAAGCAGCTAGGCTTCAAAAACTGAATCAGCACTCAGGTATTTTCAGAAGACAGAGCTAAATGAATTCAGCACACCCCAGCAGGGAATGGCAGAAATCCAGAAAAACAAAGCAAAAACAAAGTCAAAGCACAAAAGCAAAAGGCCGAGCAGCAAACTTAGCTTTGGAGGAGCAGGAATTCAGACTGGTCTCCAAGGATCCCACAGAGAAATCACCCGCAGGGCAGAAGGGCGTCGGCAGCATTATATCCAGTCCGTAACTCCACTCAGCCAGTCACAATCATCAGCCTCAGGTGTTTGACAATCAGGCTCACTACCTTTCTTTACCAGAAGAGGGAGTTCCTTGGGACTCAGTAATGAAGGGGAAAATGAACTCACAACAGACATCTCTACGCTGATGACACGCAGATCTACCATACTGGACCTGACCTCACCTCCCTACTGACTAAAATCCTACAATGTCTGTCTGTTATTTCTGCTTTCTTCTCTGCTCGCTTTCTAAAACTGAACATGGACAAAATAGAATTCATCATCTTTCTCCCATCTCACTCTTCCCCTCCACCAGACCTATCCATCAATTTCAATGGCTGCTCACCTTCCCCAGCCCCGCATGCTCGGTGCTTTGGGGTGATCCTCGATCCTGCCCTTTCTTTCACGCCACATATCCAAGCCCTTGCCTCCTCCTGCCGTATCAAACTCAAAAACATTTCCCGGATCTGCGCATTCCTTGACCACGAAACCACAAAAACACTATTGCATGCCCTTATCATCTCCCGCCTTTACTACTGCAACCTCCTACTCTCTGGCCTCCCCTCTAGCACTCTGGCACCAGTCCAATCTATCCTAAACTCTGCTGTCCAACTAATCCACCTGTCTCCCCGTTTTTCCCCAGCCTCTCCCCTATGCGAAGCCCTTCACTGGCTTCCTATTGCCCAGAGGCTCCAGTTCAACACCCTAACTATGACATGCAAAGCCACCCACAACCTGTCCCCTCCATACATCTGTGACATGGTCTTCCGGTACTCATCTACACGCAACCTTCGATCCTCTCAAGATCTCCTTCTCTACTCCTCTCTTATCTCCTCTTCCCACAGCCGCATACAAGACTTCTCCCGTGCCTCCCCCCACACTCTGAAATTCTCTACCCCAACACATCATACTTTCGCCTACCACGGAAACCTTCAAAAAGAACCTGAAGACCCACCTCTTCCAACAAGCCTGCAACCTGCAGTGATCGTCAGTCTATTGAACTGCCGCACAATGAGCTACACCCTCTCCTAGTGTATCCCCACCCATCCCCTGTAGACTGTAAGCCCTCGCGGGCAGGGTCCTCTCCCTTTCTGTACTTGTGTGTGCCTTGTTTTGCTCATGTTTATTGTTCTTGTCTACATTTGCCCCCTTTTGACATGTAAAGTGCCATGGAATATATGGAGCTATAAAAATGTATAATAAGAATAATAATGGGATATTTTTTAATTTCCCTTTTATCTACATATATTTTATGTTCAACGTTTCAGATGCCCGAAAAATCTATTATACCTTTCCATAGTTTTGGACCTATAAGTTTTGTTCATTCTTTTTTCTATTCCTATTTTTCATTCTTTTTAGTATGTCCCAGGAATGTTTTCTGCAGGGACAAGATACTTCTTGTTTCTGTAAAGAGTGGAGAAAATAGAAGAATTAGCTGGGGAGAAAGGCAAAACGAGCTATTGTAAGCACAAATAATATGATGACTGCAATATATTAAGAGGATAACAACTTTAATAGGAGTACTGTTCTAACTTTTATTTCCTGACATAGTGTAAACTCCCTAAGGCTAGATGAGGGCTGTACATGGGTGGGGAGTTAGACATGTCACTGATCAACATTCACTGGTTCTCATTATACAGTATCTCTGAGGAGAGAAAAAGAAAGCAGCTCAGTATGTATGGACAAACTAGACAAAGTATGTATGGCAGAGGAAGAAATACAATGACAAGTCAAAACAATTTCCAATCCCAAAGAAATTACAACCAAGGCACTGGAATGGAAGAGCAGCAGAATTCAGACCCTCAACAGGATGGCATAGATGGACAGCCAGCTGCACAGACTCCACACACTGCTCCAGAGTCCCAATAGTAAGTGTTACCTATTCTACTTTATAGTTACATGTAGCTCAATGTGGACTGGGATTGTAAAACTATATTAAAAACATTATAAATGTCATTAAAGATCTTGGGACATTCAGGCTACATTCCCATGATGAGTTTTTGATGAAATTTTGATGATACAGAATTTCTGCACATATTCCTTAGGTTACTTGTGGTTTTCCTTTGCGTTTTGTTTGCATTTTTTTACCATGCATTTTATTGCTTTTTAACGGGGTTTTTTTGCTCTTTTGGTTTGTCATAATAAAGCTGCTTTGTTTTTGAAACTTCCTGGTATTTGGCTTTGACAAAACTTTATTGTTATACCTAGATGTCGATTACGTGCAGCTTTTTATGCGTTTCTGCCATGGAAACGAACTAAAAACGCATGTGCATTTATTACCTGTGGATTTTCCACATCTAAGGTAAATCTATGGGAAAAATCCACACAGAAAATTTGGTGTACTCGCAAGAGAAATCGATATGCTGCGGATTGGACACATGCACCACAGGTCATTTTACACTGAGTGAAAAAAGCACAGTGGGTAGGCGATTTCTACAGATCCCATCCACTTTGCTGGAACTGTAAGATGCTGAGTTTTTGATGTAGCAAAGTTAAACACTGCGTCAAAATCGCACCAACAGCTCATTGTGGGAACGGAGCCTAAAGGGGGCTTTACACATAGCGAGATCGCTTACGATATCGCTAAAGCGTCACCGATTTTGTGATGCAACAGTGATATTGCTAGCGATCTAGCTACATGTGACACTTACCTCCGACCGGCCCCCCCGCTGGATATCGCTGATCACGATTGCCCAGGGCCATTTTCTCCTCGTTAGCGTCCCGCTGGCGCCGACTAGCAATGCATGGACGCAGGCGTAAGTCGTCATCATCGCTGCCGTGTGACAGGTAAGAGCGACCGCCGAGCATCGCTGGATCACTGCTGCGTCACTGGAGAGATCTGCCTGTTTGGCAGCTCACTAGCGACCATTTAGTGATGCACCAGCGATCCTGACCGAGTCGTATCATTGTTCGGATTTCTGGTGCATCGCTAAATGTAACGGGACCCTAAGAAAACACAAGACTACATAGGCGACTCCAAGGAATATATTAAAATCTACTGGCGGACACAGACCTAAAACGGCCCCTGTGCAAGAATAGTTTATGGGCCTTTTACAGTCCAATAGCTCCTTTATAATGCAAAATTTCTTATGCTTTGGAGCTGGAAATGGGCCCCCTTACCTCTTGGGCCCCTATGCAGATGCACAGGTTGCACCAATGATGTGTTCTCATTAGTTATTCTTTGTATTAACATTACTTGGTTCTTTTCAGTATATTTTGCAATGTATTTTGACAGAGGATTTTCAGATGACCCTGCCCTGCTCTGCTCTATGGCACACAGGCTTCAGATTTCAGGATCTCATTCTGTCATACAGCTTTATGTTTAGTTTCATTTCTCTGACTCGTCCTTAGTTTTACTTTCGTTTCCTCTTCATTTTCTTGTGACAGAACAGAATGTAATAGGAGCCTGGGTAAAACCTGTACAGGGCGTAGTGACAGTAAGGACTCACTCACACCAGCGTATACATCTGACGTGACGTGACGAGTGTTATCTGATTTTTTTTTTACTGGATAGTACTCGGACCAATGTTATTCAATGTGTCATTGCTAATTAACAATTTTTTTCACTGACAAATTCTGCCAGTGAAAAAAATCAAGCTGCGATTTCACTCTGAATACAGATTCCAATCACCCATTAAAGTCTGCCATTTTTCCACAGTTTTTTGCTGTTTTTTTGTTAGCTTGGCTGGTATGTTTTAGCGCCTGAACTTTTTTGTGTTTTTTTTTAGCCTTGTATCATTGAAAGTCATTTGACTAATAGATCATACGAGTCTTAGATTACACTCAGGATTACAAATATATATATTACAGAAAAAACAACTAAAATGCAATACTATTACCACATGTAACCTAGAGCATGTAGTACTTTTGAAAAATAAATTAACTACACTGTATATATACTGTATAGTCAACAAAAAGATTCCCATGTACTAAAACAATCAATCTTTATTGAAATATACCAATATACAAATTTTTATGTTAGATTCGCCACCACTGTCCAAGTACTATGATATGTGTTCCAGAGAGGGCACACAGAGCTCTCCTATTGGGGACCTCACGCCAATACCACCGCCACCACTCTCCTCTGCATGTGCGGCCTCTCTTGAGCCCATGCGCCATCTCTCTCATCACTAGCTTCGCCACCACTCTCCTCTGCTGTGAGCATTCTTAGGAGGGTGAAGGTGATGGCGCATGTGCAGAGGAGAGTGGCAGCAGCGGTAGTGCTGAGGAGACCTCTCGTGCGCACAGGTAGGACTGTGATATGTGATGAGTCCGGAGCAGCGGGGAAACTGGCAGAGGTGAGTAATTATTTATTTATTTATGTGGGGCCATTCTACCGCATGGAGTACTAAATGAAGCCATTATACAGTGTGGGGCCATTATACAGTATGGTGGACTATGTTGGGCCATTATACTGTATGGAGCACTGTGTGGAGCCATTATACTCAGAGGCGTATCTAAGCTTTATGGCACCCGGGGCAAGAATTTGGTTCGGCGCCCCCCCCAAAAAAAAAGTACATATGTGACTTGCACACTTAGCCATGTAGCCACGAGCTGCTCTCCCTAATGCTCTCAATGTTCAGTAAAAAACTGAAAGCAGGAAGAGAAGCTCGTTGTCACAAGACTATAACTATGAAAATCGCATATGAGTGAAGTGTCCATGTGATGACTACTGGAACCTGCAGAGCTGAATCCTGATATTGCAGCTTCTGAATTCTCACAACGAATGCACTGCACACTTTTAGGATTCTCCCTTGCCGATATACAGTCATGTCAGCACAAGTATGTGATTTGTATAATTCTGGCCACATTCCGACTAGACGTGCCCGGCCTCGCTCTGTTCATTATCATTGAGTGAGGCCACACATGTCTAGTCAGCATGTGACCGCATGTATGTAAATTACCGGCATGAGAGAATCCTGACAGCATTCAGTGAGCACTGTGAGAATTCAGAAGTCTGCAGTCACATAGAATGACAGCAGACTCAGCACAAACCTGGACAACCCCTGTAATGTTCCTAACAAATAAAAACATGAGAATTAGTATCACTAATAATATTTACATCCAGGTACCTTATATATGACGTCGTCTCTGCAGTCATTCTCCTTTTCTTCTTCTTGTCCAGACCCCATGATGAGTTTTCTCATCCACATCTCGTCTCAGCAGACTTCCATCTTCTCCGGTCTTCTGCAGCAAATCTCCACACGATGCCCTTAAAGATAGAAGTGTCATTATAATGCTCCTAAATAAAAATGTCTGCAATATACTGTCGCCTCACGCTATTCCCCTCCCTCCTCATACTGTCTCCTCATATATTTACCCCCTCACTCTCTATACTGTCTGCTCACACATACCCCTGACTCCCCATACTGTGTCTGCACACATGCCATCACCCTCACTCCCCATACTGTGCCCACATACATTCACCAGTTCGCACCCCTTACTGTCTGCACCCATCCCCCATACTGCTTCCTCATATATGCCCTCATACATACTCTTCATTTTGTGTCCTCAAATCTCCCCACACACGTTAAATACCATCCCCACTCCAAATCCCCCCATCCCAAATCCACCACACACATTAAGTACCCCCCATCCCCACTCCAAATCCCCCCACACATTAAGTATCCCCCATCCCCACTCAATAATCCCTCGTCCCTACTCCCAAATCCCCCCACACATTAAGTATCCCCCATCCCCACTGAATAATCCCTCGTCCCTACTCCCAAATCCCCCACACATTATGTACCCCCACTCAATAATCCCCCATCCCCACTCATTAACCCCCATCCCCACTCATTAACCCCATTCCCACTCATTAACCCCATCTCCACTCATTAACCCCCATACATTAACCCCCCTACACATTAACCCCCATCTCCACTCATTAACCCCCCACTTATTAACCCCCATCCCCACATTAACCCCCATCTCCACTCATTAACCCCCACACTCATTAACCCCCATCTCCAGTCATTAACCCCCACACTCATTAACCCCCATCTTCACTCATTAACCCCCCACTCATTAACCCCCATCCCCACATTAACCCCAACACTTTAACCCCCACACATTAACCCCCCACTCATTAACCCCATCCCCACATTAACCCCCATCTCCACATTAACCCCCATCTCCACTCATTAACCCCCATCCCCACATTAACCCCCATCTCCACTCAATAACCCCCCACTCATTAACACCCATCCCCACTCATTAACCCCCATCCCCACTCATTAACCCCCATTCCCACTCATTAACCCCATCTCCACTCATTAACCCCCATACATTAACCCCCCTACACATTAACCCCCATCTCCACTCATAAACCCCCCACTTATTAACCCTCATCCCCACATTAACCCCCATCTCCACTCATTAACCCCCACACTCATTAACCCCATCTCCACTCATTAACCCCCACACTCATTAACCCCCATCTTCACTCATTAACCCCCCACTCATTAACCCCCATCCCCACATTAACCCCAACACTTTAACCCCAACACATTAACCCCCCACTCATTAACCCCATCCCCACATTAACCCCATCTCCACATTAACCCCCACACTTTAACCCCCATCTCCACTCATTAACCCCCATCCCCACATTAACCCCCATCTCCACTCAATAACCCCCCACTCATTAACACCCATCCCCACTCAATAACCCCCCCACTCAACACCCCCCCATCTCCCATCTTCGGTGGTTCTTCAGCTCCACAGAGGAGCACACTTACCACCAGCGTTTGCTCTGGGCGCCGGGGAGTGACATCAGCAGCATGATCACATGACATGATCGCGCTGCTGACGTCGCTCTGACCCGGCGGTCAGAGCTTCCTCAATTGTACAGGCGTCTGTATAGACGCCAGTACAATTGCTGCCTGGGAGCCGGCGCGGCCTCCTTCTCTGCGCCGGCTGTCAGCTTGACAGCCGACACAGAGAACCGCCGACTCACAGGATGGGGAGCGGCAGAACGCAGCCGCCGGGGGGGAGACACTGCGGACCGCTGCATTAGGCGGCCCGACTGCGCCCCCCTGCTGGCTGCGACCGGGGCAACTGCCCCGGCTGCCCCCCCCTGGATACGCCACTGATTATACTATATGGAGCATCATGTGGGACCATTATATTGTATGGAGCACTAGTGTGGAGGGTACTATGGAGGAATTCACTATCTGGGTAGCATACTGTGTTTGGGAGCACTTTTGTTTGCATCATACTTTATCTGTTTTATTCAAGATTTTTATCATTTGTTATTATATATTTAAATTAGGCCATTGGGCCATATGCTTTTTACTACTCTTACATAACATATTATTATTCCAATATAATTCCAAAAGTTAATTATTTTATTTGATAAGGAAAAACGTCCTCAATTGTAGATATTTTTTTAATATCAAGGTTGGCCCTTGACTTTGTGCAAGCGTTAGGCCAGGTTCACATTGTGTTTAACCAGCCCGTTCAACGCATAGCGTTGACGGGCTGGTTAAACGGTATAGCATAACGCAATCGCTGCAGCCCGCATCCGAGGCTCCATCACTGAATGACTGCACATTGTGAATGTGTGCCACTTTACAGCATGCGTCGCTATGCGCCCGACAATGGAGGGCAATGGCAGCATTAACGGACTGCCTTACATAGCGTTATGCCACGGTGTAATGCAGTCCGTCTAACGGACTGCCTAAACGTAATGTGAACCCAGCCTTAAAGTTTGGCCCTCTGTGTATTTGAATTTGACATCTCTGGTTTAATGGGTTATTCTCATCTTGATAGATAAAGGATTACAATTGCAAAGAGGTTGTAAAAACAAACAAGTTTCGAATTTTACTTTTGATTAAAATCCTCTCCATCCAAGAACAGGCCTGCACTGCAATTGGTGGCTAGTATCTTAGGCTTGAAGTGCAGTGCTTACAAGTGCTTTGCTATTATAAACTCTATAGCGGCGCTAATGTATGAGTTGATTTTCTAAACTAAAACCTCAATATTCAGGTTAAATTGCCATGTTGATACTTTGCAATAAATAAGTGAGTTCTGGATTGCAGTTTGGGTGCTCGATCTCTAAAAGGTTCGCCATCTCTGCCCTAGGAAGTGTAAATCAATTCAAATTCATGAAACATGAATATGCCATCAATTGGTGACCCATGTGGAGAGAAATCATTGAGAATACATTTATACATACAAGTAATATAATGTCTCCACCCAGAGCTTAAATATGTACAGGACAACTCTTGATTTTTTGATATTCCAGTTTTAATGAATCAATATGGTTACTCCAAAAAATGGTTAGAATGTTCAGTTACAGTTGCTCTAAGAAAAAGGTAAGAATTCAGTTATGCAGTAAATTATAAAATGAAAGTGCTCATTAGGAGCATAGTCCTGTCCAAGTTAAGGGCCTGTCACACTAAGCGATTATCGCTAGCAATATCGCTATAACGTCACTGATTTTGTGATACTTACCTCCGACCGGCTCCCCGCTGCTTATCGCTGATCGCGCGAGAACGTCCTGGGCCGTTTCTCGTCGGCTGCTTCCTGCTGGGCTTCCTGTGGCGCCGACGAGCGACGCGTGGACGCGGGCGGGAGGATGTCAGGATCACCTCGTCTGACAGGTAAGTAGCGACCCCCGACCCCTGCTATGTCGCTGGTGAGATCTGCCTGTGTGGCAGCTCACTAGCGACCACTTAGCGATGCACCAGCAATCCTGACCACGTCATATCGCTGGTCGGAATCGCTGGTGCATCGCTTAAGGCCCCGTCTCACTAAGCGACTTACCAGCGATCCCGACACCGATATCAAGGTGTCAGGATCGCTAGTAAGTCGCTATGTGATCGCTGGTGAGCTGTCACACAGACAGCTTCACCAGCGATCAGCACAGCGATGCCGAGCGCCCGGCATCGCTGGCCATCCTGTGAAAAATAGAATCAAAATAAAAAATATAGTTATTCTCACCATCCGATGTCCCGCGCAGTCTTCCGGCCTCTCTCCATGCTCCGGTCCCAGTGATCCTTTGCATGAATGACCGCGAGATGTCACGGTCTCGCGGGATAACAAAGTCTCGCGGCCATTCGTGCAAAGGATCACTGGGACCGGAGCGTGGAGAGAGGCAGGATGGCTGAACGGGACATCGGAAGGTGAGAATAACTATATTTTTTATTTTTTTATTATTTTTTACACCTGATCGCTGGTCTCCCGCTGTCACACACAGCGATGCGTGCTGGCCAGCGGGAGACCAGCAACCAAAGAAATGGCCAGAGATTTCTTGCAGCGATCAGCGATACCGGCAGGGGGGCCGCTCGCTGATCGCTGTCACACACAGCGATCTCGCTGGTGAGATCGCTGTTACGTCACAAAAGTTGTGACTCAGCAGCGATCTCGCTACCGAGATTGCTTAGTGAGACGGGGCCTTAAGTGTGACAGTACCTTTAGTTGATATAAGACCAGTGCAAAACTGACATACTGGCATACTTAGAGCATGGCTAAATGGATCACGACCTTCAATGCCATTCGCTGTCCCAATAATATGGAGAGCAGAGAGATCATGTAACAGATTGCTACTTCTGCCTTACAAATGTAGCAGGATATTCAGCAAAGAACAAGAAATCAATAGAATATCCTAATCTTCCTTCAGCCATAAGACCAGTGCCACACAATGAAAGTCTACATGTTCCAAAACTGCCCAAAGTACGGACAATGGAGGACGACGAAGATGAACTAACAATGTCAGTGGAAAATTAAACTGCTGCAGACCCAGACTTTGAGCCTTCTACATCTAATCCACATCTGTTCAGTCAAGCTGATCTGAGTGACTTGGTCAGAGATTTGAAATTGTCAAAGAGGCAGGCAGAATTATTGGTATCAAGGCTACAAGAACGGAATCTCTTATTACCAGGAACAAGAGTTTCTGTTTTTCGCAGTCGTCAAGAAGACCTTAATCAATTTTTCAACTATGTCGACAGTTTAACCTTTTGCAACGACGTCTTGGGATTCTTTGGTGCTCTTGGATGCAAACCTGACCCGAAGGAATTGCAACTGCTCATTGACTCGTTAGTTTTATGTCTGAAGGCTGTTTTACTACACAATGGAAATATCTATCCTTCTATACCTATTGGACATGCAGTACACATGAAAGAAACGTATGAGAATATGGAGTTACTGTTGACCCACATTTAATAGAAATTATAACTGGAACATACTGTATGTAGTGATCTAAAAGTTGTTGCACTTCTTGAACTGCAGCTTGGCTATACCAAGTACTGTTGTTTTATTTGTGAGTGGGACTGTCGTGCATGAGAAATTCACTATTTTGGAAAGGACTGGAAACTCCACGAAAACCTGGTTGCTGGACAGAGGAATGTTAAACATAATCCTCTTGTTGATCCAGCAAAGATATTTCTCCCTCCTTTGCATATTAAAGGGAATCTGTCACCCTATTTTTCGTCTATCAGCTGCCGCCACAGACATCAGGAGCTTATCTACAGCATTCTGTAATGCTGTAGATAAGCCCCCCAATGTAACCTGAAAGATAAGAAAAAAGAGTTAGATTATACTCTCCTAGGGGCGGTGTAGTCAGAATGCTCTAGATAAGCCCCTATTGTCGGTGCCGGCAGCTGATTGGTGAAAAATAGGGTGACAGATTCCCTTTAAACTTGGGCTTATGAAGAATTTTGTCAAAGCAATGAACAATCAATAGGAAGCCTTTTTTTACTTGCAACAGAAATTTCCAAGAATAAGTGATGCAAAGATTAAAGAAGGTATTTTTATTGGCCCACAGATGAGATATACAGTATAATGAATGACAGTAGCTTTGATGGTCTTTTGCAAGGTGCTGAACAAGTGGCATGGAGAGCCTTTAAAGATGTGACCTTCAACTTCCTTGGCAACAGCAGGGAACCGAGCTTTGAACAACTCATGGACAATATGCTCACATCATATCATTTGATGAAATGCAATATGTCACTAAAAATGCATTTTCTACATTCTTACTTGGACTTTTTTCCAACCAATCTTGGTGCCATTAGCGATGAAGACGGTGAAAGATTTCACCAAGACATTGCGCTGACGGAGAAAAGGTACCAGGGAAAGTGGAGTACGTCAAAGCTGGCTGACTATTGCTGGAATCTTATTCGAGAAGCATCTGACATGGATTATAAATGAAAGTCTTCTGCAAAACACTTTTGAACAATTGCTTTTGCTACTGATATCGATGCACATGTATGTAGTGTCTCTGACGCCATAATGTAGACTGTAAACTGTTGTTTCTTAACCCCTTACTGCCATTGGATGGAATAGTACGTTCAATTGCAGTACCCCTGCTTTGATGAGGGCTCCGGCGAGGGCTGCCCGCAATAGGCACAAGTGGAATCGCAATCCACCGGCACCTATTAACTAGTTAAATCCTGCTGTCAAACACTGACAGCGGGATTTAACCAGGGCTTCCGGCTGCCGGGCCGTAAATATGTGCATCGCCAACCCCCGTCATGTGATTGGGGGTCAGCGATGCATTGCCATCACAACCAGAGGTCTCCTCGAGACTTCTATGGCTGTTTATGAGGCATTGCTATGTGCGCCACCTGGTAGTCGGCGCTCATAGCAATGCTGTAATTCTGCTACATATAGGCGATCTGCTCATTGCCTATATGTAGCAGAGCCGATCAATTAGTGGATGCTTGGCTATTGAAGCAAGCCAAAATAAAAAAAGTTTTAAAAAATATGAAAAAAATAAAAGTTTAAATCATCCCCTTTTCGCCCCATTCAAAATAAAACAATAAAAAAATCACACATACACATATTAGGTATCGCCGTGTTCAGAATCACCTGATCTATCAATAAACAAAAGGATTAACCCAATCACTAAACGGCGTAGCGGAAAAAAATCAAAACGCCAGAACTACGGTTTTTTGGTCGCCGTGACATTGCATTAAAATGCAATAATGGGCGCTCAAAAGATCGTATCTGCACATAAATGATATCCTTAAAAACCTCAGCTCAGCACGCAAATAATAAACCCTCACCCAACCCCAGATTACGAAAAACGGAGACGCTACGGGTATCGGAAAATGGCGCAATTTTTTTTTTTTAGCAAACTTTTGAATTTTTTTTCACCACTTAGCTAAAAAAGAACCTAGACATGTTTGGTGTCTATGAACTCATAGTGACCTGGAGAATCATAATGGCAGGCCAGTTTTAGCATTTAGTGAACCTATCAAAAAAGCCAAACAAAAAACAAGTGTGGGATTGCACTTTTTTTTGCATTTTCACCGCACTTGGAATTTTTTTCCCGTTTTCGAGTACACGACATGCTAAAACCAATGGTGTCATTCACAAGTACAACTCGTGTTCAGCATATCAAAATCTATAAGATACAATAAAATTTTCTCAGGGGTCAATAACTTCCCTGAAATCTGTTGCGCAGTGTAATTTTTTTATGCCTTTTCACCCCTTATTTGATGTGTTTTTGGCGCAGATGTGAAGCTGAGTATTTAATACTTTTTAATAGCACAGAACAGTTCTTTTTCTGCACTAAAAAATGCACAGAAAAGTTTATACAATAAAATATGCATCAAAACAGTTCAACATCGTGGGCAGGAGTTTTCATGAAATCACTTCCACTTTGCTTGATCATGTAGGTCATGTTCACACATAGCGTAAATGCAAGTTTTTTTCCTGCTGCATTTTTTTGTGTAGATATTGTGCTGTGTTTAACCCCTTCCTGACATCCGACGTACTATCCCGTCCATGGGACCTGGGCCCCTATGCCCATGGACGGGATAGTACGTCTACCGCGATCAGCGGCGCCCACGTGGTGAGCGCCGCTGATCGCGGCCGGGTGTCAGCTGATTATCACAGCTGACACCCGGCACAATGGGTCAGGGGCGGTCACGGACCGCCCCCGACACGTTAACCCCTTGCACACCGCGATCAAACACGGGAGTTAAAGGGAAGCATCGGCAGGGAGGGGGCTCCCTCCGTGCTTCCCTGAGCCCCCCACGGCAGCGCAATGTGCAGCGCTGCTGCGGGGGGCTCCTTTCCTCCAGGCCCCCGAATCCAAGATGGCGACGGGGGCCTTTGGGGGCCTGCAGGAAGCTGGCTTCCTCAGTGCCTGCAAAGCGCAGGCAAGAGGAAGTCTTCTTCAATGCCTGTGACAGATTGCTGATCTGTCACAGTGATCTGTGATGTGACAGATCAGCGATCTGTCACAGGACAGTGATGTCCCACCTGGGACTATGTAATAAAATTAAAAAAAATAAAAAAAAGTGTAAAAATAATTTAAAAAAAAATCGCCAAATAAATTAGTAAAAAAAAAAAAAATATTCCCCAATAAATTCATTTTTTTGAAATAAAAAAACCCCAAAACAATAAAAGTACACATATTAGGTATCACCGCGTCCATAACGACCCGCCCTATAAAAATGTCCCATTAGTTAACCCCTTTAGCGAACCCCTTAATAAAAATAAAAAACAAAGCAAAAAATAATGTTTTATTATCATACCGCCAAACAAAAAGTGTAATAACGCACAATCAAAAAGACGCATATAAATATCCATGGTACCGCTGAAAACATCATCTTGTCCCGCAAAAAATGAGCCGCCATACAGCATCATCAGCGAAAAAATAAAAAAGTTATAGCTCACAGAATAAAGTGATGCAAAAATAATTATTTTTTATATAAAATAGTTTTCATTGCATAAAACCGACAAAACATAAAAAAACGACCTAAATGAGGTATCGCTGTAACCGTACTGACCCGAAGAATAAAACCGCTTTATCAATTTTACCGCACGCGGAACGGTGTAAACGCACTCCCCCAAAAGAAATTCATGAAACGCTGGTTTTTGTTCATTCTGCGTCCCAAAAATCGGAATAAAAAGCGATCAAAAAATGTCACGTGCCTGAAAATGGTACCAATAAAAACGTCAATTCGTCCCGCAAAAAATAAGACCTCACATGACTCGGTGGGTCAAAATGCGGAAAAATTATAGCTCTCAATATGTGGTGATGCAAAAACTATTTTTACAATAAAAAGTGTCTTTTAGCGTGCGACAGCTGCCAAAAATAAAAACCGCCATAAATAATAAATCAAACCCCCCGTTATCACCCCCTTAGTTAGGGAAAAATAACAAAATTAAAAAAATGTATTTATTTTCATTTTTCCATTAGGGTTAGGGTTAGGGCTAGGGTTAGGGCTAGGGATAGGGTTAGGGTTAGGGCTAGGGTTAGGGTTAGGGCTAGGGTTAGGGCTAGGGTTAGGGCTGAGATTAGGGTTAGGGGTGTGTTGGGGTTCGGGTTGGAGTTAGAATTGGGGGTTTCCACTGTTTGGGCACATCAGGGGCTCTCCAAATGCAACATTGCGTCTGATCTCAATTCCAGCCAATTCTGAGTTGAAAAAGTCATATGGTGCTCCTTCCCTTCCAAGCTCTGCCATGCGCCCAAACAGTGTTTTACCCCCACATGTAGGGTATCAGCCTACTCAGGACAAATTGCAAAACAATTTTTGGGGTCCAATTTCTCCTGTTACCCTTAGGAAAATAAAAAATTGGGGGCAAAAATATCATTTTTGTGGAAAAAAATGATTTTTTTATTTTCACGTCCGAGCGTTATAAACTTCTGTGAAGCACTCGGGGGTTCAAAGTGCTCACCACACATCTAGATAAGTTCCGTGGGGGGGGTCTAGTGTCCAAAATGGGGTCACTTGTGGGGAGTTTCAATAGTTTAGGTACATCAGGGGCTCTCCAAACGCACATGACACCCGCAGACCATTCCATCAAAGTCTACATTCCAAAATGGCACTGCTTCCCTTCCGAGCCCCGACATGTGTCCATACAGTAGTTTTCTCCCACATATGGGGTGTCAGCGTACTCATGACAAATTGGACAACAACTTTTGCGGTCCAATTTCTCCTGTTACCCTTGGGAAAATGAAAAAATTGGGGACTAATTGATCATGTTTGTGGAAAAAATACGATTTTTTTATTTTCATGCCCGGGCATTATAAACTTCTGTGAAGCCCTTGGGGGTTCAAAGTGCTCACCACACATGTAGATAAGTTCCTAAGTTCCTTAGGGGTTCTCGTTTCCAAAATGGGGTCATTTGTGGGTGTTTCCACTGTTTAGGTACATTAGGGGCTCTCCAAAGGCAACATGACACCCGCAGACCATTCCATCAAAGTCTGCATTCCAAAACGTCACTACTTCCCTTCCGAGCCCTGACGTGTGTCCATACAGTAGTTTTCTCCCACATATGGGGTGTCAGCGTACTCAGGACAAATTGGACAACAACTTTTGGGGTTCAATTTCTCCTGTTACCCTTGGGAAAATAAAAAAATTGGGGACTAATTGATCATGTTTGTGGAAAAAATACGATTTTTTTATTTTCATGCCCTGGCATTATAAACTTCTGTGAAGCCCTTGGGGGTTCAAAGTGCTCACCTCACATCTAGATAAGTTCCTTAGGGGGTCTAGTTTTCAAAATGGGGTCATTTGTGGGGGGTTTCCACTGTTTAGGTACATCAGGGGTTTTCCAATCGCGACATGGTGTCCGATCTCAATTCTAGCCAAAAACGTCAAATGGCGCTGCTTCCCTTCCGAGCTTTGCCATGCGCCCAAATAGTGGTTTACCCCCACATGTGGGGTATAAGCGTACTCAGGACAAATTGCACAATAACTTTTAGGGTGCTGTTACCCTTGGAAAAATAAGAATTGAGGGTGAAAAGATCATTTTTGTGGAAAAAATATGATTTTTTAATTGTACGGCTTTATGTTATAAACTTCTGTGAAGCCCTTGGGGGTTCAAAGTTCTCACCACACATCTAGATAAGTTCCTTAGGGGGTCTAGTTTCCAAAATGGTGTCATTTGTGGGGGGTTTCCACTGTTTAGGTACATCAGGGGTTTTCCAATCGCGACATGGTGTCCGATCTCAATTCCAGCCAAAAACGTCAAATGGCGCTGCTTCCCTTCCGAGCTCTGCCATGCGCCCAAATAGTGGTTTACCCCCACATGTGGGGTATCAGCGTACTCAGGACAAATTGCACAATAACTTTTAGGGTCCTGTTACCCTTGGGAATATAAAAATTGGGGTGAAAAGATAATTTTTGTGGAAAAAATATGATTTTTTAATTGTACCGCTGTACGTTATAAACTTCTGTAAAGCCCTTGTGGGTTCAAAGTTCTCACCACATATCTAGATAAGTTCCTTGGGGGGTCTAGTTTCCAAAATGGGGTCACTTGTAGGGGGTTTCCACTGTTTAGGTACATCAGGGACTCTCCAAACGTGACATGGCGTCCGATCTGAATTCCAGCCAATTTTGCATTGAAAAAGTCAAACGGCGCTCCTTCCATTCTGAGCTCTGCCATGCGCCGAAACAGTCGTTCCCCCCCACAAATCAGGTATCAGCGTACTCAGGACAAATTGCACAATAACTTTTGCAGTCCAATTTCTCCTGTTACCCTTGGTAAAATAAAAAAAATTGAACCTGAGGTATGTTTTTTGTGAAAAAAAGTTAGATGTTCATTTTTTTTTAAATATTCAAAAAAATTCCTGTGACGCACCTAAAGGGTTAATAAACTTCTTGAATGTGGTTTTGAGCACCTTAAGGGGTGCAGTTTTTAGAATGGTGTCTCTTTTGGGTATTTTCTATCATATAGACCGCGCAAAGTGGCTTCAAATGTGATGTGGTCCTAAAATTAAAATGGTGTTGTAAAAATGAGAAATCGCTGGTCAACTTTTAACCCTTATAACTTCCTAACAAAAAAAAAATTTGGTTCCAAAATTGTGCTGATGTAAAGTAAATATGTGGTAAATGTTAGTTATCAAGTTTTTTGTGTGCCGTATCTCTGTGATTTAAGGGCATAAAAATTCAAAGTTGGAAAATTGCGAAATTTTCAAAATTTTTGCCAAATTTCCATTTTTTTCACAAATAAACGCAAGTTATTTGAATGAAATTTTACCACTAACATGAAGTACAATATGTCACGAGAAAACAGTGTCAGAATCACCGGGATCCATGGAAGCGTTCCAGAGTTATGACCTCATAAAGGTACAATGGTCAGAATTGTAAAAATTGGCCCGGTCATGAACGTGCAAACCACCCTTGGGGGTGAAGGGGTTAAATGTCCAA
Source organism: Dendrobates tinctorius (assembly GCF_039654945.1). Classification (NCBI taxonomy): domain Eukaryota; kingdom Metazoa; phylum Chordata; class Amphibia; order Anura; family Dendrobatidae; genus Dendrobates; species Dendrobates tinctorius. The sequence continues at coordinate 13,128,209 of NW_027361732.1, forward strand.
GCAAAGTGGATGCAATTTCATGAAAACTCTGATCAACTGTGCTTCTAAAGACGCTGCTGAGGGTGGTTTCACATTAGCGCTTTTTAAGCGCACGCACGGCCGGGGGTAGCTCCGTCCCCGAGCCGGCTCTCTGCCCGGCGTGCCCGCCCCTTGCTTGTAGCGCCGCCTCCTAGCGGACAGCGGCGCCTGCGATCGGCGCACCCTATCTTTAGCATAGGGTGCGCAGATCGTGCGCAGGCCGTGCGCTAGTTGCGCTTTGAACTGCGCTGCGCACTTTTGACGGTGCGCCGTGCACGCCAAAATCCGAAAAGTTCGATTTTGGCGCGCACGGCGCACCGTCAAAAGTGCGCAGCGCAGGTCAAAGCGCAACTAGCGCACGGCCTGCGCACGATCTGCGCACCCTATGCTAAAGATAGGGTGCGCCGATCGCAGGCGCCGCTGTCTGCTAGGAGGCGGCGCTACAAGCAAGGGGCGGGCACGCCGGGCAGAGAGCCGGCTCGGGGGCGGAGCTACCCCCGGCCGTGCGTGCGCTTAAAAAGCGCTAATGTGAAACCAGCCTGAACTGTGTTTTTTTTCTCTATACTTCCATGGAGATCCTAAAAACATGTTAAAAAAAATAGCATGTAAGAGCATGTTTTTTTTTTAAATGCAGAATCAAAGCTTTTCTGTACTATAAAAAAAGCACATTAAAAATGTTGCTTCAAATTTACACCAGAAAAAACATAAAAAAGGAGGAAGACACATTTTAAAAAGCATCAAAAATGCAATAACCAGAGAATATTGTTCTGTGTAGTTTAGGGCGGCCACTTGCAGAAGAAAAACACAACACTTACACTACGTGTGAACACGGTCTTACAGACAAAAAAATGTAAGGTCTCATACAGGGAAGCTTACATAAAAATGAAAAAGTTATTGCTGCTACAACAATGAATGAACAAAAAAAATCCAACTTCCTGGATATAGCAACACAGTCCCAGATTTGGGTCTGTGCCCTGCTGTCTGTCCCTGATTGCCAACATGTCTCCTCTGCCATCTCCTCATGCCAGTGTAGAAGGAGACTGTAAATGCGTGTGGCTTGGGATGTGATTAGGGGCCTGGTCAAAATTTGACGCTGCACATATGTCCCTCTTTCTGTAAAAGTTGCTCTAAATTTGCTAGGACTGACCCGAATTATCAGGTAATGTTCTGGTAGTATTGGGGCCAGGCTAGTAGCAAAGCACAGAAATTCTCGATTCACTGAGATGAACGTTCTTACTACTTTTTACTTACGGTATGTTTTTAGTCCATTTGATTGCATATACTTTATATTGTCTGCAATACACTTATAGTGCAGTATATTGTGAAAAATCACAATCTCTTATGAAGACTTGGTTGCCTGGCTGGGCTTTATGGGAGTACTGTACAAAGAAGATGGTGTTGGGACAATTCAATAAGATATGGCAACACATCTGCACCCTGTGATCACATTTAGGGTATGTGCACACATTGCGGATTTGCCTGCGGATTTTTCCGCACAGAATCCGCATCTCTTGGCAGAAAACGCAGGTAAAAAGCCGCGGGTTTTTGATGCGGTTTTTAATTGCGGTTTTTACTGCGGATTTGTCTGCGTTTTTGAAAGCTAATAAAGATATCTAACTTTGACAAACTTGACAAACCAAAAAAAAACCTGGTGATGTAATTTCCTTGTCCAACCCTTCTTCTTCCATTCTCCATTTTTCTCACATCAGACTATACCTCTAAGGGTACTGTTACACGTAGCGATGCACCAGCGATCCCGACAACGATATGGATCGCTGGTGCATCGCTAAGTGGTCGCTAGTGAGCTGCCACACAGGCAGATCTCACCAGTGACATGGCAGTGGTCGGGGGTCGCTACTTACGTGTCAGACGAGGCAATCCTGACGTCCTCCCGCCCGCGTCCATGCGTCGCTCGTCAGCGCCACAGGAAGCCCAGCAGGAATCGGCCGACGAGAAATGGCCCAGGCCGTTCTCGCGCGATCAGCGATCATCGTGGGGGAGCCGGTCAGAGGTAAGTGTCACATGTAGTGATATCGCTAGCAATATCGCTGCTACGTTACAAAACCAGTGACGTTACAGCGATATTGCTAGCAATATCGCTACGTGTAACGGGCCCTTTACTCTCACCATGTCTCCAAAACATCAGGAGATAGTCTCTTTTCTTATTATCTCTGAGGGTATGGATGAGGTACTTCTGGGGATGTCTTGGCTGTGCCTCCATTCCCCCCAGATCGATTGGGCAACAGGGAGCATACAGAAATGAGGTAGTTTCTGTGAGAGTTTGTGTCTTAAGGCCCAGGTGTCCCCGGGCAAGTACTATGTGCCATCTAGTCTTCAGTCGGAGGGTCACTCTGGGGCACATACCTTCAAACGGGGTGGTCACTCTAGTACTTAAATGACCACTGAGCGCTTGGAGCGAAGGAGAGCTTCAGCCATTGAGCAAGAGCGCATCCATGCCCCCCAGCTTGTGGCGGCTTTCAAGTGTGGCAATCGTTGTTGGGGAGGGGATGTTAGCGAACAGGGTAATGTTAGGCTCTGGGATTCTCCTGCTGCACAGGATAAATCCCAAGCATTGCCTGGTGCTGTGATCTCCCATTCAAGTCCAGCCACTCCAATGGCTGCTCAGCACAGGCGTCGGCCCCAGCGTCTTTGCTTAGGCTCATGGTATATGTTTGGTTACTGCTGGCTCTCCAGGCAAGTCTATGGTAACCAGTGATATACAGGTGCAGCCTTGCGCTTTGGAATCTAAGTCCAGAGATCACCTTACAGCTCAGGATTGGCCCGCGGGCGATGTCACGGCCGGCTGGGCGTGAGTGTTTGGGGTGGAGCTTAGGGTTTAAAAGGCTTTCAGTGGCGCATGCGGGCACGCTAGTAACATTTATGTCTGGTGTGTATGGGTGGATACTCTACCACTTTGTCTGCATGTTTTGTGTATCTCTCTATGCACGGAGAATGTACACGTTTGCTGGCAGGTCGCATCTTTATGCGGTTTCGTACCTTTGCGTTATATTTCCCTGTGAAGTCAACAGGTTATTGTTTCTAGGATCATATGAGTTATTCCGCTTGGCTTAGCATCTGTTTTGTTCATGTGTGCTATTAGCATAGTTCAGTTACAGACAAGCTCAACCCTGGTTCACTACCCTTTTGTGAAGTTAACAGAGCTAGGTACTCTGCGTTCTGTTCATACTGTGTGGAGTTAACACAGTCTAACTTGAATGCTCGCTGTTTTTATTCGATCATTGTTCACTAGCAGCAGGACAGTGGACCCCGGATTGCGATTACACTTTTTTTTTTATTTAGTGCAAACCGCCAACCCTAATAGCGAGTCTCATCCAGAAGACGGAAGAGACTAGTGTATGCTGCTGTTTTTTCACACGGACATTCAGTTCATGTGAACAAAACTGTCATCTGAACAGCCCGATTGAATAACATTACATTGGTTGTCATGTCCCACAAATGCGAATTATATAGTATTGTATTGTTGCTGTTATGTTGGTGTCCAATTACCGGTAGGTATGCCTTTTAGAAGTTTGTGCTCCCTTTCTCCCTGACTGCCTCCCTAACTCTGATGTCAGTAACCTCTACCTTCTTCCTCCTTCTGTGTATGTCAGTCATGCTAAGAAGCTTATGTCTTTGCATCTCTGGTTCAGAATAGTCTTTTTTAACTATTGGAATTGTACATAACTACAAAAACTCACTTTGAAAGTAGACCTTCTGGATTCTTCATACGTGCTTCTGCAGTCGAGTCAAGCTAATGAGTATTGTTACATAGTGACGCTGTTTCAAGAGCCCACACTGACAACCTATTTATGGTGTCAGAACATTGGTCCATGTGTTGTCTGAGTTTTTTTAATAGACAGTTCAGGGACTGAAAATATGGCCATGTGAATGTACCCTAAGTAGCAGAAAATCCTGACTGCAGTGTCCTCATTAAAAAAAAAACACATCCACTCCTCTACTGGTGATGATAATGTATGAGACACACATTAGCTACAAAACCTACTGTAAATGCATTTATTATGACTCGAATTGTATGTTTGTTATGTTTGAATATCAGATGCTAAAAGTAATGTATATATTGATTCAGTGTTAATAATTATTATTGTAATCTCTATCATATTGCAGCTCAAGTCCCTGCCAGGTTTTTCAACCAAATCCAACAAAAAGAGAAAAACTTCTCAGAAGTAAGAAAACCTTACACAAATACCTAACATAGCTTTATGTACTGTATTTGTTTCTGCAATCTCCTTACATTACTAATATAGCTATGCACGAAGTGTCCATAATGTACCTTTCCAGGGCTCCAATTTTACATGCAATTTTTATGTGTTGGGTACACACAAAATCTGACAAAAATTGACATTCTTTATTGCATACCATTTTACAGAGAAATGAAGAGCTTAGTCATACAGTTCTGCATACCATGCAGTAGCACACATTGTGGCTAATGTTCAGTAAAATTGAGTAACAGGGAGCTTTGTGAAGTTGAGTCTTTAGTTATATACAATACTGATAATAAACAGCTGTAATCTTATGGCGTTTGTGAGGTTGGTACACTATATAATTTCCAATATTAAAAAAATCACACTTTGCTGATGTTCTGTCAATTAAAATTACTATGTATAATGATGACATGATGGTGGATTCATTACTTTGCAACATTTCCTGTATTTTAGAATTTCTATGACCCCTATGGATCCAGAAACTGGGGGTTTTTAGTTACAGCTGCTGGACAATAGGATGCAAATATGCATTACCTTTTAAGCAGGAAAGTCTAGCTCCCACTAGTAGATGGTGGATCTTAAAGGGGATCTGGAAATAGGATTAACCCTCCTAGTCAGTCTATATGGACATGCAGTTCACAGTGTTGAATAAGCTGACACTTTGATATCTGTGATTCAATGTCTTATTCAAGAGAAATCCACATTTTTCTTAAATGTAAATCTCCCTGAGAATCTGCCTCCAGAGCTTATTTTAAATAAAAGCAGGATCTATCAGTGTGAGCTATGTAATGTCTGACAGTCTGCTCTCCTGATCTCACTGCAGAACTGTGCCTGATTACAACCAACACAGTGCAGCAACGGAGAATTTTGTCTTTTTACTAACACTTCAGCAGTTTTCTTGTCACTGTGCTGTGAGCTCTGCTGTACTTCTCTTACCCTACACTGACTATCTGTAGATGGAAGCTGAAGCATTCTGGAAGGAGAACGGCAGCTGCAAATGTGTTTGTAATGAGACAAAATTGAGCTCTGCTGTACTGAGTAAGTTGTAATCACAGTTATGGCTTCTCTACTCCAGTCACTATGTAATCACTCACAGCTATTTTGTAAGATCAGGAGAGCAGAAAGCAGCCATTACGTGTGTCACATTGGTAATGCCCTCTGTCATTTAAAATAAGGAGGCATATTCTCATGCAGTTCAATGTTTAGCCGATAGATATCATCAGCTTATTTACATATTAAGAAAAACTTAGCTTTAACTGGAATAAAACATTGGATCGCAAATATCAACGTATCAATTTATTCAATTTTTTATGACCTGCATGCTCATGTAGATGGCTTAGGAGGGTTGATCCTACTGACAGATTTCCTTTCAAGTAAAGTAGTGCTTTAGGAATATTCATATCTGAATGTTAGAGATGCTGAACAGCATTTACAAAAGTTATATATGAGTTTGTATAAAATTTTGATGATTATAGCACAATTCTAAGGCGCCAATTCATAAAGTAGTAAATAATTACCATTTTTTTCTTATAAGCTGTTTGAAATCTTGCTAAAAGTTTAGCACAGAGAAAAGATGGACCTTTTGATGTTTTATGCCAATTCTGACCAGCTCCACCAACATTTTTTTAAAAAGTGAATGGAGCTTAGACAGGACAGAGCTTGGTCAAGCACACCTGACAAGTTCATCATATTTTATGCCATTAAAGTGATTTAATTTACAAGCCAAATTTACTCCAGTCCTTGACTGGATGGCGCACAGTAGCTGAAAGATGTGCCAAATTTATTAAAGAGGAGTATGTCACTTAATAAATTTGGTGCATCTTACTCCAGCACACAGTTCATCAAGACTGGTGTACAAAACGCCATGCGTGATGAATCAATGCCAAAGAGTCATATTCATTAGATAGGAGTTATAAATTAGTACATTTTCAGTACTGTGTGGCAGTGCGAACTTCCTCAGTTGCCATTGATATGCCAGCTTCCTAGATGCCTCTTGCGATACCTACTTCCCTACATCATCATATCTGTGTATGAGCCCTAGTTATCAGCTATTGCAAGAGGCATAAAGGATGCCAGCATTCGAATGCTAGGTTCACACCTGGCACTCGAAGTTCACTTTGCCCTCGACCAGCTGCCATGACGTACCAAAGTAGATAAGGGTAGTAGGAACTTTTTTTTGCTCATGTTTAATATAATGTTCAGTATACATATTTCATGGCAGACCATGAAGACCATTGCTTTTTTATAACATGCAAAACATCACATTATTATTATTCCGTCACTCTTTATAAAGGGGATCCAGCAGGTAAGAATGAGGTACCTGTAGGGAAGGTGACCTGACGGACGGACGGACTAGTCAGAGTGAAGAAAGATAGGTTTGCACAGTGTAGGTAGGAGACAGTGATTACAGTGGGGAAACAACTAGAAAAGTGTAGTGGACGTGCAGTACCTTGGGATGACCATTAGATGGCAGGGTGGAGTGTGAGTAAAGGACTTTACAGCAGCTTAGGGCTTTAGAAACCGTTGGTCATGGGGGGCGTGGTGACAGTTAGTGACAGTTTCAAGGAACCGGGGAAGTTATAAATTCTGAGGGAGGGTTCCAGAAGGTTCCAGTCCCCAGGGGGAGCCCAGGTGACAGGAGGACTTCGCCAGTCTGTGTGCCCTGAGGAGAATCCGACCAAGGGGACTGAGGAGAGGAAACGTCAGGGGGTGGTCCTGACAGAAAGATACCGCAGAAGAGACGAGGCAGTGAGTGCCATATACCGTATTTGACACGACGACTGACCAGTGAAAGCGCTGTTGGTTATTGGGCCTAGGGCGGCCACAGTGGCGGACCTGTCAGGAGCGTCGAACAAGTGAAGGAGGGACAGTACGCATATGTACGTCCCTATTGTAAAAGTACGGTGTGTAAACGGCTCTGGAAACGGAGGGCCGATAAGTGAAGAAACGTGCGGTGTGCTGCGGAGGCCGTCAGGCGGACGGCAAGTAATGAAATAAACTTGGACCTGTTGCACCCAGAATCTGCCTCATCGTGTCTCTGTTATCATCTCTGCGCGGTATAAAAAGTAGGACCACCCCCCCCCAGCTCGGCACCCCACCACCGACCCTACATTTGGCGTAGTCGGCAGGATGGCCGCCGCTAATACCTCATCTTCTGCGGCAGACCTGCCTCAAGTAATGGAAAAGGACTTGGACTATGCTGCATGGATTATAAACACCTGTGGATTACAAATGACTTACCTGTGGAATATGAATTGGGAGCGCTGTGTCGGATCTGTGTGGCCAGCAGAGGATCCGGGGCGGTACCAGGTACTGTGCAGTATGACGGTATTGCTTCAGCGCAGAGGAGAGGTCCGGGTGTTTGCAGTTGTTCAGAATGGACTGGGACCCCCTCCAACGTACCCCAAAAAGAAGCAGTATGTGCCTGGAGATCGACGCTTCCCTATATTGGACCCTGACAGGTGGGTGGAGAGGCCTGCTGACACCCCACCTCACAGAGGGAGTGGCACAAAAGAAAAACTTGGCTGCGGCTGTCTGACGCCATTCGAGTGCTGCCCAACGGACGGTATGAGATGCTGCGGGTGTCGGGGCATCGGCCGCCTAGAGTGGCAATGGCGGCGAGAGATGGAGCTGCACCAGAAGTCATCTTCAGATTTACGGGCAGGCAGCGGGATGCTGAGCCGGGGAGCGGAGCCTGAGGGGAGTCAGCGAGAACGGCTGCCACCAATACCAGCAGAGGACTTCTCAGCGGAGCCCCCGAGTCCGGAGGGAAGGCCCGCAGGACAGTGGAGCAAGGAACGGAGGCTGCGGGGGAAACTGCGTGATGATGGAACGGAGGCCGCAGCGCCAGGGAAGGTGAGAGTACCCCCGGCCCTACCAGTGCCTCCGCAAGCGGCCCCCACCATTCTGCTGCAGCACGCGGCCCCCTGCGCACCGGAAGGCCTAGTTACCACGGGCCCCGTGGTGTATGTAGAGCTGAGCGAGGTCCCCGCTCATGTCCCCGAACTACCCCGCCCGGAGTCACCAGTGCAGAGCTCACCCAAAGAAGATGCTGCTGCGCTTTCCCTGCTAATAGCAGCTGCATTGTTGAAATCGGCCGTTACTCCGACTCCGTTGGAAGTAGTGGATGCGGCCTGTCCTGAGGCCGCGGTTATGCCGCTGCTGGAGTCGGCTGCGACCGATTTAGCGGGCCCTGTGATTCCAGCCCCTGAGGACCCGGTTGTCCCCATTTGCCACCTGACCCCAGCGGCTGCTGGGCCGCAGAAATCTTCGGCCGTTTCTGTCTTGCGGTCTTTTTCAGTGGAGTCCCGCCCACCGGACTCCAGGGCCCGTGCTGTTCCCTCCGTGTGGGAAGCGGAGGTGATCAGGAAGAAAAAGGCCCGGGAGCAGGAAGTGTGGAACCTGCTCCACACTCAAGGAGAGGCCGTCATGGAAAAGAAGAGGACTTGAATGGACACCCTCAGTATCCCCGTGGAGCCCTCACCTCTGTCCATTGAGAGTGGTATAGACTGTCAGGAGTTCGATGCACCGTTGTGCAGATTATAAGGACAGTTGCATTTAGAAAAAAGTTTTGTTGTTGTTTAACTGATACAACTATTTTCTCTCTCTCTTTCTTTCTTCTTTCTATGTTCTTTATATACGAAAATATGTTTACCTGACAGAACGGGGATACGGAAAAGTGGAGGAGTGTCCAGGTCCAAGGAAGGGGGGGAGGAAGAAAGAGGAAATGCAATGTTATGTTATATTTTGGTTTTAAAAGCAAGAGAAAATGAAAAAAAAAAATTATAAAAAAATGGGGTACTTGTGCTATTATAAAGTTGTATGATGTATAATATGCAAAGTAAAATGCAACAGGTCCGAGTGCGGGAAGGTCTGCGGGACCAAAAGAAAGTGTGAGATCCGGTAGGGATCTAAGAGTTGAGGTCTGGGAGACCGGGACGCTGACCATGACATGTAATTGAAAGAAGGAAAATGAGTGGGAAGACGTGAGAAAGACAGCCGTCCTAGGTCAGGTCCCCAACACCACGGACACCCCTGAAGAAGGAAAGGCGGGCACCGGCAATGATCTGGTAGGTGAGTGGCCTCGATCATGGCGTACCGGATAGTGAAAGGTAACAGTAGGGGAGAGTAGGGGAAAGATACACACCGTAGAGAGAATACGGGTGTACCTTGCCCAATTTGAAAGACGTTGTCATGTGGCGTGCGCGCTGGTGAGTAGCAGTAGGCTGCTCAGAGCATAGTGCTCCCAGTATAGTTCGGCCCCCGCAGATAGTGGGTTTGGCTCAACTTCTGGTCCGACAACAGAATGTAGGTGTAGATTCAGAACGACGAAGGCAGGGATGACGATTGTCGAGGACGACAATGGACAAAGGAAGGGGGAGTGTAGGGAAGGTGACCTGACGGACGGACGGACTAGTCAGAGTGAAGAAAGATAGGTTTGCACAGTGTAGGTAGGAGACAGTGATTACAGTGGGGAAACAACTAGAAAAGTGTAGTGGACGTGCAGTACCTTGGGATGACCATTAGATGGCAGGGTGGAGTGTGAGTAAAGGACTTTACAGCAGCTTAGGGCTTTAGAAACCGTTGGTCATGGGGGGCGTGGTGACAGTTAGTGACAGTTTCAAGGAACCGGGGAAGTTATAAATTCTGAGGGAGGGTTCCAGAAGGTTCCAGTCCCCAGGGGGAGCCCAGGTGACAGGAGGACTTCGCCAGTCTGTGTGCCCTGAGGAGAATCCGACCAAGGGGACTGAGGAGAGGAAACGTCAGGGGGTGGTCCTGACAGAAAGATACCGCAGAAGAGACGAGGCAGTGAGTGCCATATACCGTATTTGACACGACGACTGACCAGTGAAAGCGCTGTTGGTTATTGGGCCTAGGGCGGCCACAGTGGCGGACCTGTCAGGAGCGTCGAACAAGTGAAGGAGGGACAGTACGCATATGTACGTCCCTATTGTAAAAGTACGGTGTGTAAACGGCTCTGGAAACGGAGGGCTGATAAGTGAAGAAAAGTGCGGTGTGCTGCGGAGGCCGTCAGGCGGACGGCAAGTAATGAAATAAACTTGGACCTGTTGCACCCAGAATCTGCCTCATCGTGTCTCTGTTATCATCTCTGCGCGGTACAAAAGTAGGACCACCCCCCCCAGCTCGGCACCCCACCACCGACCCTACATACCGGGCATGTGTTCTGTGACAAAGTCACAGGTAATGTACGAGAGGAGAGATATGTTTCACTGAGGCTATTAGATTCAGTGATCTGAAACCTAGAAGTTTTGCTCCAGCACACTGTGGTGTGAGGGTTTAATGGGCAATTTTAAGGGCTGAATTTCATTGAACAACTAAAAAGTGGGTGGGAGGTTGTTAACCATATCTGCACCCCAGGGAGGCGTTTCGAAGTTGAATAGCCAGCATTTTGAGTTATCATGTGTTTGGTTTTTATCTGTAGATGACATGTTGCTCCAGAGAAATATTTATCTTAAACCTTACTGAACCTGGTTGGTGTATCCTGAGCAGGTGGATTCCCGCAGGTATATGGACTGTGCTATAAGTTATTTTTGGTTTTCCCATTATGCCAGAAAGGCTGTGTCTTTTATTTGTTGAGTTTGCAATGGTTTATGCCTTGTTTTAAATAAATCAGCAGAAGAAACCACATTCTGGTGGTGATGGACTATGCAACACGGTTCCTGGAGGTGGTACCACAGAGAAACTCCTCCGCCTGGAGTATGGCCCAAGAGCTAGTCCATATTTTCTCCTGAATGGGCCTGCCAATGGAGATTCTGACAGACCAAGGAATTCCTTTTATGTCCAAAGTAATGAGGGAGTTGTGTAAGGCTCTCCAGATTATACAATTCAGGTTATCGGTGTACCATCCACAGACAGATTGGTGGAGAGGTTCAACAAGACCCTAAAGTCCATGCTTAAGAAGGTCTTGGAGAAGGATGACCGGGACTGGGATTGCCTACTCCCGTACCTGTTATTCTCTATTAGAGAAGTTCCACAGGCCTCTACGCGATTTTTACTGTTTCAGCTGTTATACAGATGGAACCCCAGGGATATTGTGAAAGAGACCTGGAAAGCAGAGGTGACACTCCACCGGAGCATCATTGAGCATGTGGCCCAGATACAAGAGCGGATTGCGAAGGTGATGCTGATTGTGAAGGAGAGCCTTCTTCGGGCACAAAAAGCCATACCAGAAAAAAGCCATACCAAGTGTACCACATCAACCTGCTTAAACCGTGGTAAGACAGGAAACCGGTGGAAGATAAATGCCTGAGGGCCAATCCTGAAGCCAGGGTCGAGGATGTCACAGTGGCAGAGACACCATTGCCTGCCCAGAAGTAACAGTGCCCAGAACTGCTTCAACAGAATCGGGACTTGTTTTCGAAGTTGCCAGGACAGGTTGTGGAGCATGAAATCCTGAAGGAACCACATGTGCGGGTGAACCAAAAGCAGTATTGGATTCCCTAATCCCACCATGAGGTGATCACAAAGGAGGTGAAGAGAATGCTGAGCCTGGGCATCATTGGGGAATTAACGAGTGGCTGGTCCAGCCGCATTGTTCTTGAAAAGAAACCAGATGGAGAGTGGCGTTTCTGTAGCAACAACAGGAAGGTAAATGAGGTATGCAAATTCAGCGCATATCCAATGCCCTTAGTTGATGAACTCATTGGGAAGCTAGGGTTAGTCAGATACATCACCACCCTGGACCTAACGAAAAGGTACTGGCAAAAGAGTGGGTGGGAGATTAACTATATCTCTACCCCAGGGTAGCATTTAGACGTTAAATAGTCAGCCTTTTAAGTCATTAGTTGTACAGCCTTAAGCCGGACTGAACCAGGTTGTTGTATCCTGAACGGGCGTATCCCTGCAGTTATATGGACTGTGCTATAAGTTATCTTTTGTTTTCCCATTATGCCAGAAAAGCCGTGTTTATTCTTTTTAATCTGCAGTGGTTTATGCCTTGTTTTAAATAAGCAAGCAGAAGAAACATTTCTTCTATCTACCTCTGTGAGCGGCCGAGTGAGCCAATCTACTACAGTTCCCACTGGTACAAGATACTGTATATTAGGCCTCTTTCACACATCAGTTTTTTGCCTTCAGGCGCGATCCGGCTTTTTTTTGTAAAACCGGATCCGGCAAAATGCAATGCCGGATCCAGTTTTTCCCCATTGACTTGCATTAGCGCCGGATCGTGCCGGATGGCATTGCGTTTCATCCGTTTTTTGCCGGATCCGGCAACTTGTCTCATTCCGGCGTCTGGAAAAAACGGCTACTGTAACGTTTTTTGTCTCCGGCGAAAAAGCCGGAAGCGCCGGATCCGGCGCTTCCAGCTTTTTGCTACAATGAAAGTCTATGGGCGCCGGAATGCGCCGGATCCAGAAAAAGACGGATCCAGCCACCGGATCCGTTTTTTTAAGTCTGCGCATGCTCAGATCCAATTGGCCAGCCCCCAGGAACAGATATAACCTGCTAGACGGATCCAGCAAAAAAACGGATCCGTTTCTACAGTTCTCCAAAATTTATGCCGGATCCGTTTTTTCTAAAAATAGCCGGATCCTGCCTGACGGCAAAAAACTGATGTGTGAAAGTAGCCTTAGGTAGACATGTATAGTCCAGCAATATCTTGACCCAGGCGTATTAAAAAAAAGAATCGATTACTACATTTTGTGTAAACTAATATAGAAATGTTAGTATTTAATTGCAGGAATGATCCTCTTTATTGTACCCAATGTAATATTTTGCATTTATTCTAGATTCTGTGATTTTTTTTTATTTTACTGTGATTTTTTTTCCTATAATATTCTTTTTTACCTAATGCTCAAACATTACTTTGAATAATTCATGCACTTGAAAACAAGCTCAACAGCATCCTGTGCAGAACATTTAGGAAGTTGTTCATTAAAATGACATTTCAGGGTAAAAAAAACAGAAAATTAGGAACACGTTTAATCTCTCAGTCAGACGATCAAACTGTGTATCCTGTTTTTGAAGCTCTACAATTATATTGCACCACTTTTACAATATGCTAACCTTTAATGTTGTGAAATCAAACAAAATTTCCAAATTGTTTCTTCTTCACTGATGTTCATTATTGTACAAGACTTCTTATAACCTGGAAAGCTAACATATCAAAGGACTTTCCACTGTGATCTTAGGCTAGTTTCACACTAGCGTTCTTGGGCACAGCGCAGGGCCGCCGCTAAGCCTCGCCCCTGGCTGCGCCCCCTCCGGTCAGTTCTTCCTCTGGTCGCATGAGGCTGCATGTGATCAGCGTATCCTATATTTACTGTTGGATACGCTGATCGTGCGCTGACCGTCCACTGGTCTGATTTTGCTGGCGCTGCGCTCAGCACACAAAAACGCACTGTGTTGCATTTTTGTGCTCTGGGCGCAGCGCCAAAAGGGCGCAGCGCTAGCAAAATGAGACCAGTGCTCAGTCAGCGCACGATCAGCATATCCAACGCTAAGTATAGGATACGCTGATCGCATGCAGCCTCATGCTATCAGAGGAGGAACTGACCGGAGGGGGCACGGCCAGGGCGGGGCTTAGCGGCGGCCCTGAGCTGCACCCAAGAATGCTAGTGTGAAACTAGCCTTAATCTTCATGTCAAAAGCACATGCCTTTATTTCATAAACCTGATTAATCTGACTTGCAGTGCCTTACTATTCATACAAAAATTACATGAAAGCCCATAAATAAAAATCTTTATTAGATAAGAAATCGTTGAACTAATAACTACTAAAAGTTGTGTCCTATAATTTTTATCATTCTAATGTATCTAAAATAAAAAAACATTTTGAATAAAATGTCCAACATTTGTGTTTAGAGGTCCTATTCAAATAAAAAGAAATCCATGGCACTCAATTGCAGTGAATGACTCCTTATTTGTCAGCCATCTATTGGCATGTAGCAACAATTATTGTATACAGAAAATGGCAACATTTTTGTCCTCACTGTTGAAGGTTTTTGCTAAATAAATGGTTGACATTTAATTACTAATAATTAATTTCTTATTGCAATTGGAATGCCCCAAGTTATTTTTCTGTTTGCCATATGAATTGCAAGATCCTTTCACTTGGCACTAAGGAGAGGTGTTTGCTGTTACAACATTCTTTGTATTGCAGCTTTTAAAGGGAATCTGTCACCGCATCTTTGCATCAAAATTTGAGAACAACATACCATTTGGACAGAGACCTGATTCTAGCTGTAGGCACCTGATTCTTCCCTGATAGTTTGATAAAATCACTGTTTTTTCTGTTGCGGCTCTGCTGGTCATCTCAATGATGAGCTCCATTTAATGTCACTTGTGCCATTGATTGACAACTTTCCACCTACACTGCACATAAAGGAAAGCTAGAAATAGTGGGTGCTGGGATAGTTGAAGCTCCTCAGGGACTACATAGCATTACCTCATTGAAAGGACTAGCAGAGCTGCAGAAAATAAAATTTCAGTAAGAAGCCCATTATGGATTTATTCCCATATTTTATGTTGCTCTCAATTGACTCAGTGTAAACTTGACAGATTCTTTTTAAGCTGACCTATGCACCCCAGACTTCAAAGAAACTGTAGTTCTATAATGCAGCTACAGTGCTGTGCAAATTAATTGGGACAAAGCATTTTTTTAAGTAAAATCGTAAGTTGGTTACCAGTCAGTGATTCAAACCAGTTTTAACTGCTTTGAACAGGCACTTACACCTGTTGAAAGCAGTTAAAACTGGTTTGAATCACTGATTGGTAACCAACTTACGATTTTACTTAAAAAAATGCTTTGTCCCAATTAATTTGCACAGCACTGTATAATCCTATAATCCAGTGGTAGGTAATTACTGTGCATATTTTTTTGAAGGGCTACATGAGAGACCATGACTGTTGTGGAGGGTCAGACCAATATGCTGAAATTTATTATACTCAATATTAACATATTATAATTATTTTATATTAATAATAATGTTATTACTTAATATTGAGCAGAATTAAGTATACTGACATGCCCCTAAATACCGTATGAGCCCACACATAGCCTCCTATATGTTGTATCAGCCCACACACAGCTCCTATATACTGTAAGAGCCCACAAACCCTCCTGCATACAGAATGAGCCCTAACATAGTCCCTCTATATACAGTATAAGCCCCCTATATAGTTTGAACCCCCGCATAGTCTCTCTACATGCAGTATGAGATTCCCAGATAACCCCATATATACAGTATAAGCCCCCACATAACCACTCTATATACAATATGAACCCTCTCATAGCCCCTTATTTACAGTATGAGCCCCTATATAGCCTCTCTATATACAATATGAGCCATCACATAGGCCTTTGTATACAGTATGAGCTTCCATATAGCCACCACAGCCTGCTAAATACAGTATCATCCCCCACATAACATCCTATATACAATATGAGCCCCTACATAGCCTCTATATACAATATGAGCCCTCACGTAGCCCCTTGTACATAGTATGAGCCTCTACATAGTCCCTTGTATACAGTATGAGCACTCACATAGACCTTTTATACAGTATAAAACCCCACATACTGTAGCCTTCTAAATACAGTATATGCCCCAACACAGCCTCTCTATATACAATATAAGCCCCACACATAGCCCCTATATACAGTATGAGCCCCCACATAGCCTCCTAAATACAGTATGAACCCTCACCAAGCCCCTATATACAGTATGAGCCCCCACATAGCCTCCTAAATACAGTGTAAACCTCCACATAGCCTCTCTATAAACACAATATGAGCCCTCACATAGCCCTTCTTTACAGAATAAGCCCTCACATAGCCCCCCATATACAGTATGAGCTCCCACATGGCTTCCTAATCACAGTATATTTCCACATATAGCATCCTAAATACAATATGAGCCTCCACATAGTCTCCTATATACAGTATGAGCCTCCACGTAGCCTCCTATTTACAGTGTGAGCCCCAACAGCCTGCTAAATACAGTATCAGCCTCTACATAGCATCCTATATACAGTATGAGTCCCTAAATGGCCTCTATATATACAATATGAGCGCCCACATAGCCCCTTGTACACAATATGAGCATCCACATAGTCCCTTGTATACAGTATGAGCCCTCACATAGCCTTTTTCTACAGTATGCAACCCCACATAGCCTTCTAAATACAGTATATGCCCCCGCATAGTCTCTCTTTATACAATATGAGCCCGCACATAGACCCTATATACAGTATGAGCCACCACATAGCCTTCTATATACAGTATGAGCCCTCACTTAGCCCCAATATACAGTGTGAGTCTCCACATAGCCTCTCTATAAACAATATAAACTCTCACATAGCCCTTCAATACAGTATAAACCCTCACATAGTCCCCTATTTACAGTATGAGCCCCAACATGGCCTACTAAATACAGTATATGCCCCCACATAGCTTCTCTATATCCAGTATGAGCCCACATATAGCCCTTATATACAGTATGAACCCCCACATAGCATCCTAAATACAGTATGAGTCTACACATAGGCTCCTATATACAGTATGAGCCCTCACTTAGGCCCTTTATACAGTGTGAGTATCCACATAGCCTCTCTATAAACATAATATGAACCCTCACATAGCTCTTCTGTGGAGAAACGGGGTTAGTGGGTGCTCTCGTCCGCCAGCATGGCTGTCTTTAGCAAGACTGCATGGACAAGGGCTCATACTACTGAACGCCTGCTCTATTTCCCTGTGGGCAGAACACTACACAGACAACACAGGGTTAGGGTAAAACAGTGTGGCCATGCTTTATTGAACCACAACACCCAACAGCAAACAGAACAATTCCATCAATTTCCATAAGATGGTGCACATTACAGGGTCTCACCTCTCCGCTGACTCACCGGGATACTAGTGGATGTTATGTGTGAGCTCCCAGGGTCGATATTCCACCTGTGATAACACACAGAGAGGAGGTCACGACCAGCGTAGGGAGATAACCGAGAGCAGTCCTGTGTTCTTTCAGCCGGGTCTGACATAAACTCAGCTGGGATCTTGAAAGTTTCTTGTCCATTGGGTGTTTAGCAGAATGTCTGGATGGTAGCTCTGTGTGATGAGATGAGACCTGGTCTCTCTGTCTCAGGGTCTTTTTATACCCGAGGCAGGTATTTTTAGAGCTACCTAGTGTCCTTCAGAACACCCTCACAGCCTTTCCCTATCTACATTCAAAGTCAACAAACTGATTCCAGAATATAATCAAACATTAGATAAGCACACAATGTTACATGGTATACCATTGTGCAGGTCAGTCTTCTTGACCCACCAGAATTCACACTTAAATCCACAAGCCAAATATACAGACAAAAAGTCAATTCCTCCAGGCCTGCAAAAACATAGCCGTTAGGCCAATTAAGATACTCTTGTTTCTTCACACCTTCTATACAGTATACACCCTCACATAGACCCCTATATATAGTATGAGCTACCACATGGCCTACTAAATACAGTATATGCCTCCTCATAGCTTCTCTATATCCAGTATGAGGCTCCACATAGATTACTATATATAGTATGAGCCTCTACATAGCCTCTTATGTACAGTGTGAGCACCCCAGCCTCCTAAATACAGTATTAGCCCCCACATATTATCCTATATACAGTATGAGCCCTCACTTAGCCTCTATATACAGTATGAGCTTCCACACAGCCCCCTATATACAGGATGACCTCCATCATGGCCTCTTAATACAGTATGAGCCCTTAAATAGTACCCTATGTATAGTCTGACCCCCTACATAGCCTCTATATACAGATTATGAGCCCTCACACAGCCCCTTGCCTACAGCATAAGCCATCACATATCACTCTTGTATACAGTATGAGCCCCACTTAGATTCCTGTATACAGTATGTGCCCTCACATAGCCTCTCTATATACAATGAGCCCTCACATAGCCCCTTATACACAGTATAAGCCCCTGCATAGTCTCCTATACACAGTATGAGCCCCACATAGCTCCCTCTATACAGCAGGAGTCCCCACATAGCCCTTTATATACAGTATGAGCCCCACTTACCTCCAATATACAGTATGAGCCCTCACATAGCTTACCAAATACAGTGTGAGCACCCACATTCTCTTAATAGAGTATAAACCCCAATATAGCCTTCTAAATACAGTATCAGCTCTACCTAACTTATCTACTCTATATACAATAAACCCTCACATAGCCAACTATACACAGCATGAGCCCACACATAGCCTCCTATATACAGCATGAGCCCCCACATAGTTCCTTATATACAATATTAGCCCTCACATAGCCCCCTATACACAGTATGAACCCCCATATAGCATACTAAATAAAGTAAAAGCCCCTACGTATCCACTCTATATAACGTACAGTATGAGCCATCCTCCTCCAATGTATTCCCCACTGTCCGCATCCTGAGAATGCAGATAGCAGTGACAGGCTCAGCGGGCAGCAGCGGCAGAGGGTGGGAGAGGACATGGTGCGGCCCGTGGGCCAAGGTTTCAGCCCTTGGCTGTCTCAGTCTGGGATGCAGTTGCCCAGCTCTGCTATAATCCTGTCCACTTGTCCTCTATATTTTTTTGCTAACTTAGATTCTATAGGTGAGCAATAGTAAGTAGACCGGTACTGTTATAGAAAAACCAAGATGTATACGACTATATAATTTTGTGGTTTCCTAGGTGCTGAAACGTTTGTGAAACTTAACTTAATATTTTGCTATGACCTTTTAATTTGTTCAAACCAGCTCCCTGCATCAAACATTAGCATACTCTTCAAGACCGGATGGTCAATAGATATTTCAATCAAGATCCACTGGACCTAATGTGAAGGACACTTATTACTAACATTGTGGCTGGAGCTGCCAAGGAAATCCTATCCCTGATGAAGAAAGCTAATATGCTATACACGCTATAATATGCACTGCCCGCATTTTCCACCAAATAAAAGCAGCCAATGTCAGTGTCATACTGTCAAAGATGTTTAATGAAATTCTTCAAAATAGTCAGTGCACAGGTGAATTTTTGTATAAAAAGATGTTTGACACATTTTGTCTAATTTACAATTTATTATAACAAACAATGCATTTTACAAAATACATGGGCACATAAAGCAATAAATGACATTTTATGTAAAATATTCTTTTAGTTTCTGTAGGGTTTTTTTTAGATCTAAATTAATACTTTATCCTTACTAGTAAGCCTGTACATAAACAAGTAGGAAGGGCAAGGGTGCATATCCAACACACAATATAGTCAGTATACAGCTGTTCTTTTAGTAAGCAGATGGAAAATTAAAATATAACTATTGAAATCAAGTTTTTGCATAGTAATCTTGACTCATCTTATGCTTCTAAAATAGATACAAAATTACTCAGAGCATCTGGGTTGTATACAAACTGTGTTACTTTTGTAATGACTTGAAAGTGACATTTGTCAGTGTGTGCGGGGTATAATAAAGCAAATTAACAATGTGAGCAAACTTTGTTAATGTCTTCAAGTGGCAAGAGAAGAGGAAGAGGAATATGAGCGCTTCAAGCAATCTAGGAACCTTGGACATATAGATCTTCCTCCGAGCAGACTAGGTTAGTAAAAAAAAACCTAAAGATTTTGTCTTAAGATGTAAAAGAATTTAATGAAAATCATATAATTCATAATGAGCAATTCTAAACTCTGTAATGTGTTCCTTAACACTAGAAAATATTATTTCAATGCACTTATTGTTCTATTTATTAATATTTTTATTAGGTGAGAACTTAAAACGTAAAAGTCAGACAAGAGCTGGTTCCTATTTGGGGAACAAACCAACTGATACAATAAAAAACTATTTTACATATTATATAGTAAAACATTAAAACAACATCCCTCTCTCCTCCCTATAGACTTACAACATTTATTAACCAAAAAGGATGGGATGTACAAAAAAAATGTCTCTGTAGGTCACATTACATCGGTGTATTACATGGACACCCCATTGATTTAAGTGAACATTATCATGTGATCAATTGCAAGAGGACTGAACACTTGATGAAGCTGAAAATGGAAAGGAAGTGCTGCATTTCTGGTGTACAGTAAAGCTTTATTTGTTAATCTTCATGCAATTTGAGTTAAGGCTTGTTGATACATAGCCTTTTTGATGTGCTTTTAATGTGGGGAAAATTTTTTTTACAGTAACAGTACAATAACTGATATTTCTAAAATCTCTTTCACACATTTCATTTTTTTCCTTGTGGTTTTTTTCTCTTCCATTTTTTTTTGTGAAAAGTGGTGTGCTTGCTTCTAATTAAAGACCAATGGAAAGTCACAAGTTTTATTCAAATTTATCACTAAGAAACAGATTCGGACACAGATGATAATGGAAGTGGAAGGTTTCTGGTTCGAGATGAGCGAACCCGAACTTTTAGTTCGGGGTTCATACTGAACAGTTAGTGCCTGGTGCTAAACGCTGGACGCGGATTTCTCCCGGAAGTCCGTTGTAATGTTCTGAAGGAAAGGAGAGAGAGAGAGGAGTAAGAGATTCAGAGGGAGAGAAAGATTTTCCAGCTCAAAAGTTTGGGTAAGGTACCAGAACCCGAACTTCCACGGGTCTGCTCATCCCTATTTCTGACTTGTATCCATGTATCGTAGATTTCCATAAATTGTGATGGGTGAATCTGACCTACAAAATTGGATCTCCATGAGACATGGTCTGAATCAAATGGATCTCGCTCTTGTATTCATGATTTTAACGGATGTGTGAAGACATCTATTCTACTCTATGGGTCTGAGTGATATCTGAGAAAAAATCGAACTGCACTCTGACATTTCTTATGGGTGTGTGAGAATCCAGCCTTACATACAGGAGTTACGTCAAGTTCAACCTTAACTGTCCCCAACTTTTAAACAATAAGCATTCTTAGGAGTGTCTTGTAAGTTATTCATGACTTAATAGTATTCTTTAGTTTAGCAAATCAAGCTATTATTATATTGAGCAAATAGAGACTATATATGTCCAGAATATCTGTAAACCTTTGACTATCATGTAGTCCTCAAAGATATCAGTAGAGAAAATACAGATTATACAGCTGCAGTGGGAGTACACAACAATTAAGCCCATCGCATTTAGGCCTCTTTCAGACACCCGGTTATTTTGCATACAAGAAAATTGGACAGATTATTCTGATCAGACCCTGACCAGAGTTTGATCAGAGTTTGAGTATAAGCGTCATATGAATTTCTCATATGTGATGAAAGTTAAAAACAAAATATTTCCACTTTCTTGAGTAAAAAACACTGATAACACTTGTACAAAAGAAAAAATAAGACATGTGAGTAAGGCTTAACATATGCAGAGTAGAATTAGTCTTTGTTCACACATTAGTATTTTTTTGAGATTCTGATTTGGCTTTTATCCTAAGTCATATTACAAGACTCGTTAAAGGGTTGATTGTGACTTGTAGGATCGCTGCTTCCAACGGGTGGCGCTATAGAGTTCAAGTCCTCTTTTTCTCTGAAGAGGCAATTTGCATATTATTTTTTTATCAGCATTTCATCAATGTTTGTATGCCAGCATCAGGAGTGTCTCTAAGACACAGAACATGAGTCAATCATTCATGTAGCTTAGTGTTCAGCTGTAGCACAATTGAAGAAAATGGTATCATTATGGAAAATATCAATGGAAGATATGATTTTGGAAGGAATGTGTGCATTTTCACATATACTTAATCACACTGGTGGACACAGACAGAAGATGGCCTCTTGTACAACAATATATGGGTCCTTTTCTGTCCATTAGCTCATTATAATGCACTAATCCTCCTGCTTTGGAGGTGGAAATGGGCCCCCTTACCTCCTAGGCCCCTGTGCAGCTGAGCATGTTGTACCAATGATATGTCCATGCCTGCTTAATGACCATAAGGAAATCCATAATGAAAACAAATGTAAAAGGACAAGTAATGATAATGAATATAAGCCTAAGCAGTAATAACAGCTAAAAAGAAATTGATTTTTTTATGGTGTCCTTACATTGTATACTTACTGATTTTTAATAAATGTTAATTTCATTTTTGTACATTAAGAAACAACTTTGTAAATACAAAATACATTATTTATCTTGTAATAATCCAGAGTTACAAATTTCATTATACCTCAGAACCTCAATCACAGTTCTATTGGTTTCTATAGCAGAAAACTTGTTCTGGCAACTTCAGTGCCCCCCCAATAAATAGTAACATCGCTAAACTCTTACGGTATGTGCAGACTATCCGGAATTGGCAGTGCGTTGGATGCAGCGCTGCCATCTGTTGAATGCAGGTGAATCCGCAAGTGCTCACTGAACAGTGCGGACTCACCGCGTCCAATACATCAATACATTCTATGGGTGAAATTGACATGCTGCAGTCTGGAGAGACACGTCGCATGGTCGTCTCTGCGGGTGAGCGGCGGGCATCTCTGGATGCATAGCGGACATGGGATTTCTTGAAATCCCATCCACTATGCTGCTTACATTTGGATGTTGCACAAGTCCGCAGCGTCCAACCCGCAGCGTTTACTGACCGTCTGCATATACCTTTATGGATGATCCTCGTGAGAAGTTTGACTACTTGTGCTAGAGAAGAGCAGAGCTGGGATTTTGTTGGTTTACGCTGTGCTATGTGTTTTGTAGGAGGATATAATTCCGAATCAGAAGCGCGGCAGCAGCAGCAACGGATACAGTCTCAGTCCAAGTATCAAAGAATGGTTGGCTTGTGTTTTTTATTCTCTTGCATGATTGATTATTATTGTACATGTGATTTTCTTAGGTCAAAAAGTTATCAAAATACATATACCATATTTATACCATATACCATATTTACCAACATTGGAGCTCTTATAACTTATTAATATGGTGTGACATCTGATAATTATTATAAAATTAAGTAAAAGCTTTCATATATGACTGTTGCAATTACAAACCCAAAGCAAGTTATATATTGCTGATGCTGTATGAAGAGTGAGGATTACTGCTAACGCTCATTACTGATACTGGAGGATACCGACACTGCTTATTACTGATACTGGAGGATACCGATGCTGCTTCTAGGCTCAGTAATTCTTATCTAGCTTGAATTGCCAAAGGTAAGAAATGTTGTTATGGCAACACAGTAGTAACAGAAAACACTTACACAGCATTATATAAGTGGGAAGGGCAATTAACCCTATAATGACATGAGATGTAATAGTAAGTCACATGTCAGGTGCTAGTTTATGGAGCGGGGTCAGGAGCTGAGGCTACTTTTGGGATAGTGGCTGTGATACCCAGCAAGCATCTTACTGTAACAGCAGCAAGCTAACTCTAGTAACTGCTGTTTAACCAATTAAATGCCACTACCAGTCACTGACAGCGGCATTTAAATAGTGCAATCACAAATGTACACATTGCTGGAGGTTAAAATCCCCCAGGGTACCATCTTTGTCCTCTTGGAGAGAATGGAGATTGTCTTTTTTTCTATATATTGTGATAAAGTTATATTTTTTGTTACCATACAAACCTTTAAAAATTTAGATAAAATGTGATCAAAACATCGAATTGGCCCAAAAAAGGTATCGTAAAAACATCTACTTGCCATACAAAAACAAGCCCTAATGCAGATCTATTAAAAGAAAAACATTACGGCTCTCAGGACAGGGTGATACAAACCAATATATTTATTTTTGTTTCTTTTTATTTTACAACATTCAGAATTTGGTTTAACAACTTAAATGAAAAAAAAATGTAGACATGGTATCCTCATAATAATCATACTGATATGGAGAGCCAGGTTGCTAGGTCATTTTTACAGCACAATGAACACTATCAAAAAAATTACCCCCCTCCCAAAAAAAAAAGCCTTCTGTTCTGGAATGGGCATCAGTTACATATGAAACGTACGTGGCTTGGGACACTCTGTGTTTCTCTCTCCCTACTCCCTCTCTCTACTTTGCACAAAGTAATGGACAATTTATAAGAAGAAGTTACACCTTTGGTGAATGCCACTTGTTTTTCATACTTGGACTTTTGAACAAGGTGAATTAGTCACATAGTTATGCCCCTGGCTTCCCTCCATCCGCCTTTGCTTGACTAACAGGTTTCTCCCTATTCACACATAAAGATATCTGTTACATGGGTCACGTCATCTCTGACCACAGCCCAAAGTGTGTTTTTTCTGACATGACACATTGTTTTAGAGTAAAACATAGATAATTTCATCATGGCAGCATGGTTTGATTCACAGTGGCAGTGGTTTGGGCAGCCATACCTTACAGGATCCCTTTGAGGATGTTGTCTTAAAAGCACAAAATGACCTGATATGCTGACAACACTATCTGGGTGCTGTATAGCAGTATGCAACTAGGTAATATGTGGTAGTCTTTAATCATTGTTGCCACTATTACTTTAAGCATGGTATATGCAATTTATCTATGTTATTAATTGTATCCACTGCTGTTGTGAGTTCATTTTCCCCTTCACCATTGAGGTCTGATGAACTCCCTCTTCTGGTGAAGGAAGGTAGTGAGGCTGATTACCAAGCACCTGAGCAGGATGATGATGACTGGGTGACTGGAATTGCTGACTGGATATAAGGCAGCCGACGCCCTTCTGCCTTGCTGGTGATTTCCCTGAGGGATTCTAGGAGACCAGTCTGATTCCTGCTCCTCAAAAGCTAAGTTTTCTGCTCTGCTTTTTGCATTTGTGTTTTGGTTTTGTTTTGCCTTGTTTTTCTGGATTTCTGCCATTCCCTGCTGGGGTGAGCTGAATTCCTTTTTGCTCTGTCTTCAGAAAATACCTGAGTACTGATATAGTCTTTTTGAAGCCTAGCGTCTTCAGGGCTTTTTTCCCTATCAGTCTGTTGGCTCTTGTTTTGATAGGGTTTTGGCGGATTGCAGACAGCAGCTTTTCTATCCTGTCCTATTTAGTTAGCTTTGGCCCCATCATTTGCTCTGCCTATCTTTCTATCTGTGTGAGTGTTTTTTCATCTTGCTTCACCGTTATTATATGTTGGGGGCTGCCTATTGCTTTGGGGTCTGCTCTGGGGCAGTTTAGATTTCCCTTTCTGTCTTTAGGCTATTTAGTTCTCCGGCTGTGATCGAGGGGTCTAGGGCACCGTAGGAACCCCCCACGGCTACTGCTAGTTGTTGTTGATAGGTTCAGGGGTCTGCAATCCGATAGCTGCCAACTTCTCTGGTTTTCTGGACTTAGCTAGTATTTCTGTTTTTGCTTCCTACGGTGACTCATTCATAACACACTGTATTTCTAGGCATTATGTGACTTTTTGCTATCACAATGTATTAAAGTAATATTTTTGCTGTGTCATTTTGCCTCCTAATGGCAATTTGAACAATGTATTTTGACTTTGTTTTGTCAAAATTACAGAATTACAGGGGGAAATAAGTATTTGATCCCTTGCTGATTTTGTAAGTTTGCCCACTGCAAATACATGAACAGTCTATAATTTTAATGGTAGGTTAATTTTAACATTTAGAGATAAAATATCAAAAATAAAATCCAGAAAATCACATTATATAAATTATATAAATTTATTTGCATTTTGCAGTGAGAAATAAGTATTTGATTCCTCTGGCAAACAAGACTTAATCTACTACTTGTTACTCATGTGAACACACCATTTTTTGCTCTGTTTTGGACTTGTTTTTAACAATAAATTGGACTTGAATTTGCAAAGCTGGACCTTTTTTCTTTTTCCTTGGTTACTGCGTGAAGACTGCACGTGGTCCGGGCTATCCACTACACATGCCTTCAGGTGAGCTGGCTTCTTTTTCTCTTTTTAAACAAGACTTAATACTTGGTGGCAAAACCTTTGTTGGCAAGCACAGCAGTCAGACTTTTTTTTCAGTTGGTGATGAGGTTTGTGCACATGTCAGGAGGAATTTTGGTCCACTCCTCTTTGCAGATCATCTCTAAATCATTAAAATTTTGAGGCTGTCACTTGGCAACTCAGAGCTTCATCTTCCTCCATAAGTTTTCTATGGGACTAAGGTCTGGAGACTGGCTAGGCCACTCCATGACCTTAATGTGCTTCTTTTTGAGCCACTCCTTTTTGCCTTGCCTGTATGTTTTGGGTCATTGTCTTGCTGGAACACCCTGCCATGACCCATTTTTAATGTCCTGATGGAGGGAAGGAGGTTGTCACTCAGGATTTTACGGTACATGTCTCCATGTATTCTCCCATTGATGCAGTGAAGTATTCCTGTGCCCTTAGCAGAGAAACACCCCCAAAACATAATGCTTCCTCCTCCTTGCTTGACAGTGTGGATGGTGTTACTTGGGTCATAGGCAGCATTTCGCTTTCTCCAAACACGGCAAGTAGAATTAATGCAATAGAGCCCAATTTTTATTTTATCTGACCATAGCACCTTTTCCAAATCACTCACAGAATCATCCAGGTGTTCATTTGCAAACTTCAGACAGGCCTGCACGTGTGCCTTCTTGAGCAGGGGGACCTTGTGGGCACTGCAGGATTTTAAACCTTTATGGCGTAATGTGTTACCAATTGTTTTCTTGGTGACTGTGGTCCCAGCTGCCTTGAGATCATTAGCAAGTTCCCCTCATGTAGTTTAGGCTGATCTTTCACCTTCCTCATGATCAAGGATACCCCACGAAGTGAGATTTTGCTTGGTGCCCTAGATCGATGTCGATTGACAGTCATTTTGTATTTCTTCCTTTTTCTTACTATTGCACCAACAGTTGTCTCATTCTCACCCAGTATCTTACTTATGTTTTTGTAGCCCATTCCAGCTTTGTACAGGTCTATGATCTTGTCCCTGACATCCTTATAAAGCTATTTGGTCTTGCCCATGTTGTAGAGGTTAGAGTCTGACTGATTAATTGAGGCTGTGGACAGGAGTCTTTTATAAAGGCGACTATGTAAGACAGCTGTCTTTAATGCAGTTAATGAGTTGATTAGGAGCGTCTAACTGGTCTGTAGGAGCCAAAACTCTTAAAATGGATGGTAGGGGAACAAATACTTATTTCTCACTCCAAAATGCAAATAAATTTATATAATTTATGCTATGTAATTTTCTGGATTTTATTTTTGATATTCTATCTCTCAATGTTAAAATTAACCCACCCTTAAAATTACAGACTGTTCATGTCTGTCAGTGGACAAACTTAGAAAATCAGCAAGCGATCAAACACTTATTTCCCCCACTGTATGTATACTGTAGTCGCTATATGAAGGCTCTGTGTTATGTTCTGTTTGAGCTTCTTTAGGCTCTTTGATGATCATTCTCTGCATATTTTCAAAAAATCCAGCATTTTTTCTTCTACTTATTGGATTTGATGCATTTAGATATTGTCTATGTTCATTGACTGAATAAAACATCATTATAGACACATTTTTGGGAGACATATTCTCTCTAGCACTGTATTTGATGGCATATTTACATTTGTGTCTGGATATACATTCATCTTCTTTATATGAGATGCATCAAGTTTACTATATGGTTGAACCAGACATATTACTATTTAGAATAGCACTTTAACTGAATGATGATAGAGACTTTTTCTAGGGGGGTCTTATTAGGGTCAAGGAGGGATAGCCTACATTGATTGGGGGTGCCACATGGAAACTTTAGGGTGCCAACCTCTACGGTCAGTAGGGTTACTAAGTATGAAGACACTTCCCCATTCCCTTAGTTAATTTCCAGTATCAAATTATCTGTATTGATTATACCTGCCTGGCATCATACATTTTTATCACCACTTTTTATGTCCAATTAACATTAGGAGTTATTTTGAAGTTTTAATTAAGGCAAATAAAAGTTATTTTTTTAAGGGGTTTTTCTTTGTTATTTTTTTCTCTTTGAATCCAACATTGAGTACTATATAGCAGCATGATTTGAACTCTATTTCAGTCTATTTGGGCTCTTTTTAGTTTGTCACATTAGAACCTTGAGAGGAGGGCACAACAGGTTTGCACATAGACAGCAACACAATACATAAAGTCCACATCACAGCTGGTTTTGCCTTTTATATTGGTAAAGGGAATTTGTATTCAGGTTTTTGCCACACCATGTGAGAGCAGCATGATGTACAGGCGAATATCCTGATTCCATTGCTTACTGCAGTTTTTGCAAAATTAGTGTTTCATCTGCTGCAGCTCTACCAGTTCTCTGATGTCTGAGCTCTATATAGCCCCCCAAAAGTTCACTGATCAAGGACCTTAAAACTCCATACATAATAGTCCACTAATTTAACATTTCACTGACCCGGGTGGACTAATTCGATTAAAATATAAAACTTTTATTATAAACGCCAAACATTTGGAAAGAATACCCCCAGCCCTCTCCTCTGATGTGCCTTCCCTCCAGCCAATTAGCGAGCCTCTCTCTCAAGACCAATCAACTGTGGCCATGTCAGCAGGGAATGACGTCCGGTAATATGGGTTCTGGAGGTATCCTGGATATCAGTCGCTGCAGAGAGGTTGTGAAGTACGTTAACCACTTATCTGGTAAAATTCCAATAGATTATATGTTCTTATCATGATATTACCTACGTTTTCTCAAGGATCACAACAGTAATGAGAGATACACTTTTGAAAGGTTTATAATTAGTAACCTCCTAAAATTCTAACAGATGATGTAAACCTCAATCGTTCCAAGAGATAGTTCTTATACAGTACCACTATAAATTCTATATACAGTGGGGCAAAAAAGTATTTAGTCAGTCAGCAATAGTGCAAGTTCCACCACTTAAAAAGATGAGAGGCGTCTGTAATTTACATCATAGGTAGACCTCAACTATGGGAGACAAACTGAGAAAAAAAAATCCAGAAAATCACATTGTCTGTTTTTTTTTCATTTTATTTGCATATTATGGTGGAAAATAAGTATTTGGTCAGAAACAAGCAATCAAGATTTCTGGCTCTCACAGACCTGTAACTTCTTCTTTAAGAGTCTCCTCTTTCCTCCACTCATTACCTGTAGTAATGGCACCTGTTTAAACTTGTTATCAGTATAAAAAGACACCTGTGCACACCCTCAAACAGTCTGACTCCAAACTCCACTATGGTGAAGACCAAAGAGCTGTCAAAGGACACCAGAAACAAAATTGTAGCCCTGCACCAGGCTGGGAAGACTGAATCTGCAATAGCCAACCAGCTTGGAGTGACGAAATCAACTGTGGGAGCAATAATTAGAAAATGGAAGACATACAAGACCACTGATAATCTACCTCGATCTGGTGCTCCACGCAAAATCCCACCCCGTGGGGTCAGAATGATCACAAGAACGGTGAGCAAAAATCCCAGAACCACGCGGGGGGACCTAGTGAATGAACTGCAGAGA
Source organism: Dendrobates tinctorius (assembly GCF_039654945.1). Lineage (NCBI taxonomy): Eukaryota > Metazoa > Chordata > Amphibia > Anura > Dendrobatidae > Dendrobates > Dendrobates tinctorius. The sequence goes on from NW_027361732.1 coordinate 13,157,746, forward strand.
GCTGGGACCAATGTAACAAGGCCTACCATAAGTAACACACTACGCCACCATGGACTCAGATCCTGCAGTGCCAGACGTGTCCCACTGCTTAAGCCTGTACATGTCCGGGCCCGTCTGAAGTTTGCTAGAGAGCATTTGGATGATCCAGAGGAGTTTTGGGAGAATGTCCTATGGTCTGATGAAACCAAACTGGAACTGTTTGGTAGAAACACAACTTGTCGTATTTGGAGGAAAAAGAATACTGAGTTGCATCCATCAAACACCATACCTACTGTAAAGCATGGTGGTGGAAACATCATGCTTTGGGGCTGTTTCTCTGCAAAGGGGCCAGGACGACTGATCCGGGTACATGAAAGAATGAATGGGCCATGTATCGTGAGATTTTGAGTGCAAACCTCCTTCCTTCAGCAAGGGCATTGATGATGAAACGTGGCTGGGTCTTTCAACATGACAATGATCCAAAGCACACCGCCAGGGCAACGAAGGAGTGGCTTCGTAAGAAGCATTTCAAGGTCCTGGAGTGGCCTAGCCAGTCTCCAGATCTCAACCCTATAGAAAACCTTTGGAGGGAGTTGAAAGTCCGTGTTGCCAAGCGAAAAGCCAAAAACATCACTGGTCTAGAGGAGATCTGCATGGAGGAATGGGCCATCATACCAACAACAGTGTGTGGCAACCTTGTGAAGACTTACAGAAAACGTTTGACCTCTGTCATTGCCAACAAAGGATATATCACAAAGTATTGAGATGAAATTTTGTTTCTGGCCAAATACTTATTTTCCACCATAATATGTAAATAAAAGGAAAAAAAAACAGACAATGTGATTTTCTGGATTTTTTTTTCTCAGTTTGTCTCCCATAGTTGAGGTCTACCTATGATGTAAATTACAGACGCCTCTCATCTTTTTAAGTGGTGGAACTTGCACTATTGCTGACTGACTAAATACTTTTTTGCCCCACTGTAATTAAAGGGCCTGTCACGCTAAGCGATATCGCTAGCAATATCGCTATAACGTCACTGGTTTTTGTGACGTTATAGCGATATTGCTAGCGATATCGCTATGTCTGATACTTACCTCCGACCGCTCCCCCGCTGGTTATCGCTGATCACGCGAGAACGTCCTGGACCGTTTCTCATCGTCAGCTTCCTGCTGGGCTTCCTGCTGTGACGATGAGCGACGCGTGGACGCGGGCGGGAGGACGTCAGGATCACCTCGTCTGACAGGTAAGTAGCGACCCCCGACCCCTGCGATGTCGCTGGTAAGATCTGCCTGTGTGGCAGCTCACTAGCGACCACTTAGTGATGTACCAGCGATCCTGACCGCGTCAAATCGCTGGTTGGGATCGCTGATACATCGCTAAGTGTGACAGTACCTTTATATTTTAGCAGACCATTTCTAACCAATTTAGATAAAGAGAATGTAAGAGATGGAGTCACAGTTTTTAATCTGTAAATCCACTGGGTTTATTTCCTCAAGATTTAATTATCAAGATTTCCCCTTCATGGGGATCCTCAAATTTTCTCTATCCCCTGAACTCTGGATCGCCCTGACATTACCTCCATGCTTGTCCCATATATGCCTAGAAATAAGAGTATCTTCCTTTCTCCTTATGTCTCCTATGTGCTTTAAAATTCTGAGATCCTGCTGAAAGCAGTTGAGGATCCCCTGATTGATAAAAATGAGCTATCAGTTCTAAATTCAAAGCACCCGCAGGTGGCAACCTTCTGTACCCTGCCCAAGGTGAACAAAGGATGCACCCCCTTCAAGGAGTGTTCTATTGTCTCCTGGCATAGGAAACCTTACACAGGGTATCAGCACCTACATTGATACAGTATTAAGGTAATTTGTGTTGGCCCTTCCTTTGTACATTCGAGACACATTGGATGTCATAAGGAGGTAGGAGGGAATTCAGGTGGAGGATATCCCTTACATGCCTCAAAATAAAGGCACTGTACAGCTCGATTCCACATGAGACAGGTTGCAGAACAGTTGACACCTTCCTGAATTCAATAGGGGTGCATCCTAGAAGACTCAATAAGTTGGTGTTGGACCTTTTGAGATTTGTCCCATGCAGGAACTACTTTCTCTTTGTTGGATGATACTTCCACCAGCTTAGGGGTACTAATCTATTCCTGGGCTGGTGGGAGGGGAGGTCCTAGTCTTCAAAGAGGATCAAGTAGAGTAGATGTCCAAATTGTTACTTTGGCTAAGATTCATAGATGACGTCCTGATTCTTTTACGGGAACGATTGGACAGTTTGAACAATTTGTTTTCATCCTAGATAATGACTATATAGGCATCAAATTTACATCCACTCTTCATGAATGCTAAATATCATTTCTGGATATAATGATTAACAAAGGCTCAACTGGCCATTTACTTACAGATTTATTCAGGAAAACAATGGCGACAACTAATCTGCTGCAAAGGAAGAGTCATCGTACACTACCTTTGAAACGTGGTATCCCTAAGGTGCAATCTTTGGGGGTTAGGAGGAATTGCTCCTCTTTTGAGGATTTCGAGAGAGGAGCTAAAGATTTAGGTAGTAGATTTGTCACACGAGAATATCCTGGTCATATATTATCATCAGCCTACTAAGATGCAAGAGTGGCGAATAGGACATCTTTACTAACTTTTAAATCTAAACAAGAGTAGGATGGCCTAATTCGTCTAATAGGGATATATGACCACAAATCAAAAGAAATAGTAGATATCCTCAGTAGTTATTGGGATATCCTCATAATGGATCCAGATATAGGTGAAATGGTAACATCAGAGGTCTCAGTGATGTATCGAAGAAGCTGTAATTTAAAAGACCGGTTGATCCATAGTTATTTAGAATCGAAACAGACAGACCCAACTTGACTTAAATCAAACAATTACAGGGACCTTCAGATGTGGATTATGTAAGGCATGGTAATTTCTGGATAAGAGGGGCGCCTTTTTTAGTAATGTCACTGGAAAAACATACCGGAATTCATCAACTGTCAGAGGGGATAGTTTACTTGGCAAAATGTGATTGTCAAAAATGCTGCTCTGAGAAAACCGGTCATCAGTTCAAGATATAGAGCCCATAGGAGACATAAGGAGAAAGGAAGATATTCCTATTTCCAGGCATACAGTGGGGAAAAAAAGTATTTAGTCAGTCAGCAATAGTGCAAGTTCCACCACTTAAAAAGATGAGAGGCGTCTGTAATTTACATCATAGGTAGACCTCAACTATGGGAGACAAACTGAGAAAAAAAAATCCATAAAATCACATTGTCTGTTTTTTTTTCATTTTATTTGCATATTATGGTGGAAAATAAGTATTTGGTCAGAAACAAGCAATCAAGATTTCTGGCTCTCACAGACCTGTAACTTCTTTCTTTAAGAGTCTCCTCTTTCCTCCACTCATTACCTGTAGTAATGGCACCTGTTTAAACTTGTTATCAGTATAAAAAGACACCTGTGCACACCCTCAAACAGTCTGACTCCAAACTCCACTATGGTGAAGACCAAAGAGCTGTCAAAGGACACCAGAAACAAAATTGTAGCCCTGCACCAGGCTGGGAAGACTGAATCTGCAATAGCCAACCAGCTTGGAGTGAAGAAATCAACTGTGGGAGCAATAATTAGAAAATGGAAGACATACAAGACCACTGATAATCTCCCTCGATCTGGTGCTCCACGCAAAATCCCACCCCGTGGGGTCAGAATGATCACAAGAACGGTGAGCAAAAATCCCAGAACCACGCGGGGGGACCTAGTGAATGAACTGCAGAGAGCTGGGACCAATGTAACAAGGCCTACCATAAGTAACACACTAAGCCACCATGGACTCAGATCCTGCAGTGCCAGACGTGTCCCACTGCTTAAGCCTGTACATGTCCGGGCCCGTCTGAAGTTTGCTAGAGAGCATTTGGATGATCCAGAGGAGTTTTGGGAGAATGTCCTATGGTCTGATGAAACCAAACTGGAACTGTTTGGTAGAAACACAACTTGTCGTGTTTGGAGGAAAAAGAATACTGAGTTGCATCCATCAAACACCATACCTACTGTAAAGCATGGTGGTGGAAACATCATGCTTTGGGGCTGTTTCTCTGCAAAGGGGCCAGGACGACTGATCCGGGTACATGAAAGAATGAATGGGGCCATGTATCGTGAGATTTTGAGTGCAAACCTCCTTCCATCAGCAAGGGCATTGAAGATGAAACGTGGCTGGGTCTTTCAACATGACAATGATCCAAAGCACACCGCCAGGGCAACGAAGGAGTGGCTTCGTAAGAAGCATTTCAAGGTCCTGGAGTGGCCTAGCCAGTCTCCAGATCTCAACCCTATAGAAAACCTTTGGAGGGAGTTGAAAGTCCGTGTTGCCAAGCGAAAAGCCAAAAACATCACTGCTCTAGAGGAGATCTGCATGGAGGAATGGGCCAACATACCAACAACAGTGTGTGGCAACCTTGTGAAGACTTACAGAAAACGTTTGACCTCTGTCATTGCCAACAAAGGATATATCACAAAGTATTGAGATGAAATTTTGTTTCTGACCAAATACTTATTTTCCACCATAATATGCAAATAAAATGAAAAAAAAAACAGACAATGTGATTTTCTGGATTTTTTTTTCTCAGTTTGTCTCCCATAGTTGAGGTCTACCTATGATGTAAATTACAGACGCCTCTCATCTTTTTAAGTGGTGGAACTTGCACTATTGCTGACTGACTAAATACTTTTTTTCCCCACTGTATATGGGACAAGCATAGAGGTAATATCAGTGTGATCGGATTTCAGAGGATAGAAAAAAATTTGAGGATCCCCAAGAGGGGGAGATCTTGGTAATAAAATCTTGAGTATAGAAGCACAGTGGATTTACATATTAAAAACTGTGACTCTGCTGGGCTTGAACAAAAATATCTCTTATGTTCCCTTGATCTAAATTGGTTAGAAATGGTCTGCAAAAATATAAAAGATATAGGATTTATAGTGGTACTGTATGAAAATTCTCTAGGGATGATTGAGGTCTCCATCATCTGTTAAAATTTTAGGAAGTTACTAATTATAAACCTTTCAAAAGTGTACCTCCCCATTGCTGTTGTGATCCTTGAGAATATGTAGGTAATATCATAAGAAGAAGATATAATCTCTATTGGAATTTAACTTCCTTTGCAACCTCTTTGCAGCGTCTGATATCCAGGATACCTCCAGAACCCATATGAGTCTACAGCATTCCCTGCTACGGTTGATTGGCCTTGAGAGCAGGTAGCGATGGTATCTGATAGCCTTGCAGTGCCAATAATGAAAGTAACAATAGAGATCCAATAGTATGCACGGTCAAGCTAATTATAATTTATTTAACATCAGCATCCAAATCTGATCTGAACAGATTGGATAAGACTGTCAAACTAGTATGGTATAATTTTATAAGGTTTATAATAAAAGTTAACTTTTAATTGAATTAGTCCACCCAGGTCAGTGAAAACTCTGTATAACCCCACCCCTACACCGCTGCCTGCTTTCTGTGTACTCTGTGCATAGGCACAAAGCAGCCAATCAGTGGTGGGGGTGGGGTTATACAGAGTTTATGAATATGGAGAACTATGACAGCAGGTTTACTAGTCCTTTAATTATAATGTTCTGCTGATAAAACTGTGATTTATTTCAAAACTACACCAAGCAGCCCACTAAGTGACACATCGTTGGAATCAGGGTCTCTTTCTCTACATCATGATGTTTTCAGATTATGTGGCAAAAATCTGGTAACATACATTCCCTTTAAGAAAAACTGAAATTAAATCCTGCTCATCTGTGTATAAACTAAATAATGTTTTTTTCTCAATATGGGAGGTGTGGTTTATGGGATGGAATCATGTTTATGTAAAAGAGCAGGGAAAATTGCATATTTTCACCTTCTCCTCTGTAATAATATGCTGTACAATGCAGCCTACAGAATGTTTTGTCAGGAATTAACCCTGTTGGAGTTTTATTATGCTCCATTCTTATATAAAAAAGGAAAATGATGTTTAAATACTAGACGATTCAATTAGAAATGTTGAAAGGTTCTTTATTATGATACAGAAATGCACAACAGAACATTTGCCACATTACAATCATAGACACAAAAGACGCAGGGGACAATTATTTGCTAGGGAAAATATTTTTCATCCTTTTTAATGAGCAAGTCATTTATTAAATCTGTGTATTACGGTGATATATTGTATAATCATAACTGAACAGCAAGAGCAATAATGCAAGTGATTATTACCACTGTCACTTCTGCTTTGTCTATATTCAGCACTAGAAGGCTACGTTTCTGCATGGTTTGAAGTCTTTGTTGTAAATATTTTGAATGCGTGTAATCACAAAGAAAGGTATATTCTGCCTGGGGGAGACATTGAATTTGATCCTCGATGCATAAGCTATTATTGCATAAAATGCTTGTTTTTATTAAAATCTAGCCAATATGGTTTATACCTAGGCTGGCAATCTTGGACGGAGGCTCTACACTAGTGTACAATCCATTGTTTTAAACTTGTCTGCTTTTGTAGACCATCTAGAATTCTCTATGTTCGAGGCAATATTGTGCCAAATGTTTATTAAGCTTTCAATTTTTTTAGCATTTGTCCAGTTATACAAAAGTAACTTTATCTATTCTATTTTGTGTCATACGTGACTTTTTTTTTTAACTCAAAATACACCACCATTCAAAAGTTTGGGGTCACCCAGGCAATTTTGTGTTTTCCATGAAAACTCATACTTTTATTAATCAAATGAGTTGCCAAATGAATTTAAAATCTAGTCCAGACATTGACAAGGTTCGAAAAAAAAGATTTTTATCTGAAATAATAATTTTCTCCTTCAGACTTTGCTTTCATCAAAGAATGCTCCCTTTGCAGCAATTCCAGCATTGCAGACCTTTGGCATTCTAGCAGTTAATTTGCTGAGGTAATCTGGAGAAATTTCACCCCATGCTTCCAGAAGCCCCTCCCACAAGTTGGTTTGGCTTGATGAGCACTTTTTGCGTACCACACGGTCAAGCTGCTCCCACAACAGCTCAATGGGGTTGAGATCTGGTGACTGCGCTGGCCACTCCATTACAGATAGAATACCAGCTGCCTGCTTCTTCCCTAAATAGTTCTTGCATACTTTGGAGGTGTGCTTTGGGTCATTGTCCTGTTGTAGGATGAAATTGGCTCCAATCAAGCGCTGTCCAAAGGGTATGGCATGGTGTTGCAAAATGGAGTGATAGCCTTCTTTATTCAAAATCCCTTTTACCTTGTACAAATCTCCCACTTTACCAGCACCAAAGAAACCCCAGACCATCACATTACCTCCACCATGCTTGACAGACGGCATCAGGCACTCTTCCAGCATCTTTTCAATTGTTCTGCGTCTCACAAATGTTCTGTGTGATCCAAACACATCAAACTTGGATTCATCTGTCCATAACACTTTTTCCAATCTTCCTCTGTCCAATGTCTGTTCTTTTACCCATATTAATCTTTTCCTTTTATTAGCCAGTCTCAGATATGGCTTTTTCTTTGCCACTCTGCCCTGAAGGCCAGCATCCCAGAGACGCCTCTTCACTGTAGACATTGACACTGGCGTTTTGGGTGTACTATTTAATGAAGCTGCCAGTTGAGGACCTGTGAGGCATCGAATTCTCAAACTGCAGACTCTAATGTACTTGTCTTGTTGCTCAGTTGTGCAGCGGGGCCTCCCACTTCTCTTTCTACTCTGGTTAGAGCCTGTTTGTGCTCTCCTCTGAAGGGAGTAGTAAACACTGTTGTAGGAAATCTTCAGTTTCTTGGCAATTTCTCGCATGGAATAGCCTTCATTTCTAAGAACAAGAATAGACTGTCGAGTTTCACATGAAAGTTCTTTTTTTTCGAGAGGAAACCAATATTAAACTGGTAACAGAATTTAAGTATCTGGGGATCAATGTTACAGCTAAACCTGTTGACTATGTGCCTCTTAATCTGACACCCCTGTTAGATAGATTTGTAACTAAAATTGACGCATGGTGTAGACTTCCCCTGTCAGTTGTTGGGAGAGGAAATCTCATCGAAATGGTTTTAATGCCCCAACTGCTCTATATACTTCACAACTCCCCGGTGTGGACCCCGGCATGGTGCTTTCAGAGGGCTCATAGGTTATTCAGACAATTACTTTTGAAAAAAAAGCAGGCTCAAATCCGTCTGGAGTACCTACAAAAAGAAAAAACAAATGGGGGCTGGTTATCCCGAATGCTTGGATCTACTATCTGGTGGCTCAGATTCAGCAACCGAAGGGTTGGGATCAGTGTGGTGCACTGTAGAAAAATGGGTGACTGGCAATTTAGAATAGCCCCTGGAGAGTACCAATGTATATGGTAGATACCCGGGGAGAGGGAAGCAAATTATCTCAAGCTCCAACTCTGGCCATGATCTATAAGGTTTGGGATAGAGGAAAGCACCTATTTGGATGTTCTGATTGCTCTTTGTTTACACCATTGTGGCATAATCCTAGTCTTCTGGAATTTCAAACTTTAGAAGGGTGCTCTGATTGGGAGGCGAAGGGGGTGATGACGGTGGCACTCATTCAGTCTAATTATACATTATAACAGTTTGAACAACTGCGCACTGAATTTGAAATTCTCCATAGGTTTTTCTACAGATTTTTACAGCTCCGGCATGCGTATGCAGCTCAAATCAAAACTAGAGATCTTAGTATAGAACCTAATCCCTTGACAATGATGGTGGGGGGCTTGGGCTCCAGAAGAGGACTGATTTCCTCCATCTATAGAATACTTCTCGATGCATTCCACGATAAGTACCCCCTTTGCACCAAAGCTAGATTGGAGGAGGATGTTCGCCAGCTCTCAGATGATCAATGGGACTATGTATTGGGTTCAGTGCCCTGTCTTGCGCTATCGGAGTCACAGAGATTATCGCAGGTGTATCTAATACATAGGAAATATAAAACGCCTGCGTTATTGCGCAAAATCGCGATAAGGAGTGACTCGTGCTGCCCCCGATGTAGCCTACCTGATGCACTCCTTATGCATATGTTCTGGGAGTGTCCTCGGCTTGGACGGTTCTGGAATAATGTTCTGAATACGTTGGCAAGAGTTTATGGTACAAGATTGGTCCCTGATCCAAAGGTCTGTGTGCTGGGTATTATACCGGATGTTCCTGTGGAAGACCCGCTGGCGATCGGTATGGCGAGAATTCTATGTATAGGACGGAAAACTATTGCCTTGCACTGGAAGCAATCTGCACCCCCGATGGTGGAGGAGTTTATTAATAGAGTGAATAGTTCTATAAGGCTGGAAAAAGGAGTGTATATTAAAAGAAAAGCTATCGGAAAATTTGATAAAATCTGTAGCCCCTTGCTTAACACCCCGAGTTTGCCATCCCAAATTTTGCCGCTGGAGAATCTGTTCCCTATGCTTCGTTAATTATGGTTCCCCTTACTCCCTTTTGGTTCCATATGATCTCTTGCTTTATGAATAGGTTTCATGAATATGTATATTGCTGACTGTTTATAGTTCTATGCTGTACAAGTCTTATCATGTTTCATATTGTCCCCCTTAAAAATTGTTGTTTTTTTTGTGTTTCTCCCTTTTTTCTACTATACATTTATAGGTCACATTCTAAGGGATCCACGGTTATATTAGTTATAATTTGATAATGGGGGGTTGGGTTGTGTATAAGAGATATGTCTCAAATCTGTATGTTAAAACTGTGTGTGCCTTGTCTCAATTTTGTAAGTTAAAACTGTTTAATAAAAATAATATGATTTAAAAAGAAAGTTCTTTTTTTTGGGCCATTTTGAGAGTTTAATGAAACCAACAAATGTAATGCTCCAGATTCTCAACTAGCTCAAAGGAAGGTCAGGTTTATAGTTTCTCTAATCAGCCAAACTGTTTTCAGCTGTGCTAACATACTTACACAAGGGTTTTCAAGGGTATTCTAACCATCCATTAGCCTTTACACAGTTAGCAAGCACAAAGTACCATAAGAACACTGGAGTGATGGTTGTTGGAAATGAGCCTCTATACACCTATGAAGATATTGCATCACACACCAGACGTTTGCAGCTAGAATAGTCATTTACCACATTAACAATGTATAGTATATAATGTATAACAAACATATAGTGTATTTCTGAATCATTTCATGCTAGCTTCATTGGAAAAAAACTGTACTTTTCTTTAAAAAATAAGGACATTTCTAAGTGACCCTAAACTTTTGAGCGGTAGTGTAAATGGGTCACTAAACAACATCCAATCAGCTGCTTCTATGCTGAACGGTGGTCATTTAATAGACTGTTTTCACAGGCTAACCCTTCTTCGGATGTTATTCATCTCCTACTAGTGCGCATAGGCTGCCAATGTTCTCGGCAGCATGAATTCTCTTTACAAAGGATGATGTGCTGATGAAAACGATGATCTTTTGTGCTACACAAAAGATTATTTCAGCTGCTGGACAGTGATTGGAAGTCTTTTCTAGGTACACTTGTTCACAATAATCTTGCCGTGTAAACGAACCTTAGACTTAGGCCTCATTCAGACGAGTGTTCTGCTACATACACTGTGTTCCAAATTATTATGCAAATGATATTTTTCTCTGATTTTCCTAAATAGTCAGTACAAATGACAGTCAGTCTAATAAAAGTCATCACCCGTTAGAGTATACATCAAATTTTATTGAAGAAACCTCCCAATGATAACAGTATAATCTCCAAAATGAATAAAAACTCAAATTGCACTGTTCCAAATTATTAGGCACAGTAGAATTTCTAAACATTTGATCTGTTTTAAAGAACTGAAAATGTTCATTTGTGGAATTTGCAGCATTAGGAGGTCACATTCACTGAACAAAAAAGCTATTTAACTCCAAAACATCCTAACAGGCCAAGTTACATGCTATCATAGGAACCCTTCTGTGACATCACCTTCACAATTCTTGCATCCATTGAACTTGGAAGTTTTTGGAGAGTTTCTGCTTGGATTTCTTTGCATGAAGTCGGAATAGCCTCCCAGAGTTGCTGTTTTGATGTGAACTACCTCCCTCATAGATCTTTTGCTTGATGATACTCCAAAGGTTCTCTACAGGGTTGAGGTCAGGGGAAGATGGTGGCCACACCATGAGTTTATCTCCTTTTATGCCTATAGCAGTCAATGACTCAGAGGTATTCTTTGCAGCATGAGATGGTGCATTGTCATGCATGAAGAGGATTTTGCTCCTGAAGACACATTTCTGCTTTTTATACCATGGAAGACAGCTGTCAGTCAGAAACTCTATATACTTTGCAGAGGTCATTTTCACACCTTCAGGAACCTTAAAGGGCCTTACCAGCTGTTTCCCCATGATTCCGGCCCAAAACATGACTCCTCCTCCTCCTTGCTGAAGTCGCAGCCTTGTTGGGACATAGTGGCCATCCACCAACCATCCACTACTCCATCCATCTGGGCCATCCAGGGTTGCTTGACACTCATCAGTAAACAAGACTGTATGAAAATTAGTCTTCATGTATGTCTGGACCCACTGCTACAATTTCTGCTTGTGAACACTGTTTAGGGGTGGCCGAATAGTAGGTTTATGTACCACAGCAAGCCTTTGAAGGATCCTACACCATGAGGTTCGAGGGACTCCAGAGGCACCAGCAGCTTTAAATATCTGTTTGCTGGTTTGTAATGGGTTTTTAGCAGCTGCTCTCTTAATCCGATGAACTTGCCTGGCAGAAACCTTCCTCATTCTGCCTTTATCAGCGCAAACATGTCTGTGCTCAGAATCAACCACAAATCTCTTAACAGTACGATGATCACGTTTAAATTTTTGGGAAATATCTAATGTTTTCATCTCTTGACCAAGGCATTGCACTATTTGATGCTTTTCAGCAGCAGAGAGATCCTTTTTCTTTCCTAAATTCCTTGAAACCTGTGCCCTGCTTAATAATGTGGAACATCATTCTTAAGTAGTTTTCCTTTAATTGGGCTCACCTGGTAAACTAATTATCACAGGAATTTGAGATTGATTTCAGTGATCCAAAGAGCCCTGATACACAATACCATCTATGAGTTTATTTAAAAAACAAAAAATTACATCTTTATGACACTTAACTCCAATTTGCATAATAATTTGGAACGCAGTGTATAAACGCTGCCCGTTGTTCACCAGTGTTTGGCCCACTTATGAAAAAAATAAATAAGCTACAAAGCTTCTCTTATCTCTTGCAATGTTAATAATCATGGTCAGTACACGGATGGCACACATGTGTTGCTGTGGTTGCTGATTTTCATGAACCCATAGACTCAATTGGATAAATTTGATCCATAACTCAGGCATATCCCCGTGATTTTTGATCCGCGTGGATAATTTTTATCTGTAACTCAGGCATATCCTCTTGATTTTTGCAGACCACTAATGTCACATAAAAACACTGACATGTGAACTGCCCAATAGACTACAATGGATACATGCTCTCTCTGTGATTGAGGCTGGGGTTTTCTCATCTCTAAGATCCTATCCCAATATGTAGTAGGTGTAGTAATAATAATAATAATAATAATAATAATAATAGCAAATACCTCCAATTAGAAATGTAGTATAGTTCTTCTGATTTGTTATGTCGCTTACCTCATGTGCAGGGCATTGTAGTAGCTTAAGTATCTATGGTTACAACCACTGGCAACAAACTAACTGTCCTATATGAGTGGTTGTAACCATGGATACCTAAGCTACTGCAATACTCTGCACATGAGGTAAGCGACATAACAAATCAGAAAAACTATGCTACATTTCTAATTGGAGATATTTGCTAATTTTATTATTATTAGACCTACTACATAATGGGATAGGCTCTTGGAGATGGGAATACCCCCTTAAGGATCAGGAAGCGTGGCTTATTTGACTAGAGTTCATTTCATAATGATATTCTGAAAACTAAATTTAAGGTTTTGTTCAGATCCAGAGAGAAGATCAAAGAAGAAAGCAAAAGGAGGAGGAAGAAGCTAAGATACAAAAGATGAAAGACATCCAGAGAAAACAGGTACATGTTTTACAAAATGGTATATTGTTTCTAACATCATTATGTCCATCGGAAATCAAATCATAGAATCATAAATTATTACAGTGAAAAGGCCGATTTCTTGTTTATTCTGTTTCTCTGATGTCTAAATTTGCAAAGAAAGATAGTTTAACAGTCCATCTAGTACAGAATTTGTGCTTAAGGGTATTAAGAATTTTAAGAGTTTTGTTTTAGACATATTGAGGACGTTTATATCCACGAAAGCCTAAAACTCACAATAGAATTATGACTTTAATTTCTTTAGTAGTGCAAGCTAGTACATTAAAAATAATATTTTATAGCTCGCTCTCAAAACATGCTTTAGGTATTGTAATACATTTTAATACTTTGCATGATTGACTGATTTCTGTCATTTCTTTCGAAAGATGCAAATTATTGATTGATAGGCTTATTTATATGCAACCAAACAACAACAACAACAAAACACAGAAAGGACAAAAGCATTGTGCAGATTTGTGCTGCCTTCTTTATTTCTTCTATATTAATGGTTTTTTGTCTGAAGACACAGTCTGTGTAGCAGCACAGGCTGCCTGTGTGATGGCACATGCAGTCCCAGCAGAGCCTTAAGCACCCCATGCTCCACTAAGAGAAACCTCCATGCGGAGATATTCTTCACTAGAAACAATGCTTTTGATAGATAATTGCACTGTAACATGGTATCTGTTAGAACATGACATGATACTTGGAGGTGATCTATTACACATTTAGATAACTTAGAACTTGTCCAGAGATATAATGTAATGGAGTGCCAGGGCCTTAAGTTTCAAAGTTTTATAGTAGCATGCACCTACTTCCCAATTGCCAGTTCTTGTAAAACAACTCAAAGACACCCATAGAAAGGAGTCCATACCAAATAGTAGAAAAGACAGCACCTCAAATGTTGGTAAAAAAAAGAATTCACATTTATTCTGCCTCCTGTGGCAACGTTTCGATCCGAAGATCTTTCTCAAGCATCTTTCGGATCGAAACGTTGCCACAGGAGGCAGAATAAATGTGAATTCTTTTTTCACCATCGTTTGAGGCGCTGTCTTTTCTACTATTTGGTATAGACTTTTTTCAGGATGAACTCCCTGGACGCGACGTGCGTCTTAATTAGTGTCCTGAAGGACATTGGCCATTTGAGGTGCGGTTTAACTTTCAAATTTTGATTGACCCATAGAAAGGAGACACCTCCCAGACTACCAGTTGACAATCCTCCACCTAAAAAGGCTGCAGGAAAACGATGCTTGTGATAGGTCATGACTTGCCTGATAGGGGGCGTAGTTTTGTAAAAAAGATCCTGTGCCAATTTCCTGCGTTTTGGAAAAGAATTATCAAAAGGTGGCAGTAAGAATAGAACAGGACAAATTTGAATTATCAACATTATTATCATTAGAGATGAGGAGTAATGTTATAAGTAAATCCAAAGTGACTTCCAGCTCTCTTCATCTTAAAAAAACTACTTTGCAAAAAAGGTTACCTCCTTGATTTTTACAATTTTTGGACAGCTGATTAAAAAATCATGGACAGTCAATATTTTTTTATGAACACATTTCAAAACCATGATAAACCTTTAATGGTAAGTGACACATGTCTGCAGTCCATCATTTTGATATGCAGACATTTGCTTTATTCAGTGTGAAGTGTAAAATGATAATTATTACTGTCATAACATTCTGTAGGAGTTTCTCAAGCTTTAAGAAAAAATTCATGGGTGTAACAAATTTCTTTTACACATAGGAGAAAATAGGAATTTCTGGATAGTTGGCATCACTGCTTTACAGACATGTTGAAAACTGTGGTCTGACTCCAAAAGTAGGTTTGTAGGGAGGGATGTGGCTCATGACAAATGAAATATGGTAATTCAGCTTCCAAATCGGAATACTCATTGGAGCTATGGAAATAAAATAAGGGTAAAAACTGGCCACTTTCGTCCTGATGACATCATCTTTCGTGGTATCTGTTAATATCTCTGATCTCTGCACATTGGTAATCTAATTTTAAGCACGTATTGATGATACAAATCTATTGAACAGAGGGCATGCTTTCATTCATATCTACATTTCTAATTTCATACTAAATAATTTTACGTGCTGAAACGCAAATTTTGATACACCTTTAATATCTTTTTGATGGTAAACTACTGTATGTTTATTCTGAGTTGTGACCATTGTACCAAATATAAAATTGCCTGCTTGTTTTCTGTACCTTTTTGTACTGTTGCTTTGTTTTGTATGTTATTCTGCTTCACAGCATAGCCAGATTAAATAAAAAAAGGTTTCTTGTTTGTTTTGCTTTTTTTTCAGGCTGAAAAGCTGGAAGAAAATAGACAAAAACAGGATTTGGTGAGAAAGCAAAAATGGCATGAAGACAGACAAAAGTAAATTTATCTCTTTCTATAATAAAAATATACATACAGTGTGTATATATATATATATATATATATATATATATATATAAAATGACGTTGTTATATAAGTTTGTAAACATCAGTTATAATATTAATCCTTTCACAACCTATATTTATGCAAATAGTTGTGTCCCTGCCTTTGATGTGGACTTGCATGGCGAGCCCACATCTTTCTGTTGCACATGATGGCTGATTTACGTGATGCTCCCTCTCCTATCATTCTCTCTCCACCTCTAATGCATCTGGGGCACGATGATGTCACTTTATCATGCTCCATGCTGTGCCAGCAGTGGAGCTCATGAGACGTGTTGCAGAAGCCAGAGCAGTGGGGGAACAGGGAGAGGTATTATATTTATTTATTTTTTATAATACTGCAGGGATGAATTAGTGTGTATGTGTTATACTGTGTGTAATACTGCTGGACTGTGGGGCTGCATTATCCTGTGTGTGGGGGCTGCAATATAGAGTGTGTGTTTATACTGTGTGTAATACTGCTGGACTGGGGAGCTGCATTATAGTGTGTGTGTTTGTGTGTGTTATACTGTGTGTAATACTGCTGGACTGTGTGCTTCTGTCAGAGACACCGCACTGAACTTGCTCACTGAGCCAGTGTGCATGTCCTGAGTAAAGCGAAAGCGTGCTCAAAGCTACCTGTGGAGCGGGCAGCAACCGAATAGATGCGTACTTCAGAGCCGCAGGACCTGAAGCACGTGACTGCTAGAGGCGTGGCCTAAACTCCACAGAGCTAGGAGCTGCAAGACAATTCCTAGCAGAGTAACTGCGAGATAAAGTTACCCAGGGGCATAGACAGTGAGAATAGTCAGGACGTAGCCAATGAGTCACACATAGAGATAGCTGCAAGGTACCAAAGGGGGCGAGCAGAGAGTAGTCAGGTCACAGGCAATGAGTCATACACAGATAATAACGCAGTACAAAATCAACAGGCAAACTCACAACGGGAAACAGAGCCGGGTCAGAACCATATAAACAAGCTATAGCAACAAACAGGCACACGGGGGTCAGCACACTAGGCCAAAGGCAAAAGTATAACTGGCAGGGATTGAAGCTACCCAGGGGTTTATGAAGCTCTCCCAGAACCAGAAAGAGGCCACAATCATTAACCCCAAGTGTGCAGGTCAAAACCTGCACAGAGCTCCAGACATTAACCCCCGGTGTGCAGCTCAAAAACCTGCACTGGGATCATGACAGTACCCCCCTCTCAACGGGGGGGCCTCTGGACCCCCAGGCTTCCCCGGGTACTTGGCATGGAACGCCTGAACCAGGCGATCTGCATGTACCGAGCGAGCAGGGACCCATGAGCGCTCTTCTGGTCCATATCCCTTCCAGTGGACCAGGTACTGCAAAGAGCGGCGCACCCGCCGAGAGTCCACAATATGTCCGACCTCATACTCCAATTGACCCTCCACCAGCACTGGAGGAACAACAGTCTCAGAGTTCTCTTTGACAGATCCTGCTGGTTTCAACAGAGACTTATGGAACACATTAGATATTTTTAAGGAGGCGGGGAGACGCAACCTATATGCCACAGGGTTGACTATCTCCATAATCTCGTACGGACCAATGAACTTTGGTCCCAACTTAACTGATGGTACCTTTAAGTTGATGTTACGCGTGGAGAGCCAAACCTTCTCTCCCACCTGAAACATGTCTCCCGAGGCTCCCTTTTTGTCCGCAAAATATTTGTATCTCCCCTGGGCCCGAGAGATCTTACGCCGGACTTCAGCCCAGAGGTTTTTTAACCGTTGAACGGACCCCTCTGCTCCTGGACAACCGGAATCCACCCGAGAAAACTCCCCAAAATGCGGATTAAAGCCATAGTTAATCAGGAATGGGGACATGTTGGTGGACTGACTCACCCGGTTGTTAAAAGCGAATTCAGCCAACGGTAACGCATCACACCAATCCTCCTGTCTGGCGGAGGTCAGACACCTGAGAATTTGTTCCAGGGATTGATTGGTTCCTTCTGTCTGACCATTGCTCTCCAGGTGATATGCCGACGAGAAGGAGAGTGAGATGCCCAATTTCATACAGAACGCCCTCCAAAATTTGGCCACAAACTGCACACCTCTGTCAGACACAACATTCAGGGGTACCCCATGCAATCGGACCACATGCTGCACAAACAACCTTGACAATGTTTCTGCTGAAGGTAATGCTGCCAAGGGAATGAAATGGGCCTGTTTAGAAAACCTATCCACCACCACCCAGATCACGGTATTGCCCCTGGAAGGTGGAAGGCCGGTAATAAAATTCATGGAAAGATGAGTCCATGGCCTATCAGGAACCGGTAAAGGTATGAGTTCCCCAGCCGGTTGGTTATGCAAGCTTTTGGAACGGGCACACATGCCACAAGCAGAAACAAATTCCTTGACATCGGACCTTAATGAAGGCCACCAAAAACCCCTGGCTACTGCCTCTCTAGTGGCCGTGATACCTGGATGAGCACTCAGCCTAGAATCATGAAACTCCTGCAGAAGTCTAGGCCGCAATGAATCTGGAACAAACAGTTTATCGCTTGGCCTGGTTGCCGGAGCTAGGGCCTGAGCCCTTAGGATTTCTTGTTCCAACTCAGTTGAGACCCCCGCCACTACCACCCCTGGGGGAAGAATGGAGGACAGCGGCTCAGGGGGAGACACTGGATCAAAACTTCTGGACAGGGCATCCGCTTTAACATTTTTGGACCCCGGTCGAAAAGTAATTGAGAACTGAAATCGTGAAAAAAAAAGTGACCAACGGGCCTGTCTAGGAGTAAGCCTCTTAGCAGATTCAAGGTATGCCAAATTTTTGTGATCCGTGACAACCGTGATAGGGTGAGCTGCCCCTTCCAAAAAGTGCCTCCATTCCTCAAACGCCAGCTTGACCGCAAGAAGTTCTCTATTGCCTACATCATAGTTTTTCTCAGCTGAAGAGAACTTCTTGGAGAAGAAGGCACAGGGTTTGAGATTGGTAAGGGTGGCCGGACCCTGGGACAGCACAGCCCCCACCCCCACTTCAGAAGCATCCACCTCCACAATGAATGGTTTGGACGAGTCAGGTTGCACCAACACCGGGGCAGACATAAAACATTTCT
Source organism: Dendrobates tinctorius (assembly GCF_039654945.1). Classification (NCBI taxonomy): domain Eukaryota; kingdom Metazoa; phylum Chordata; class Amphibia; order Anura; family Dendrobatidae; genus Dendrobates; species Dendrobates tinctorius. Next base: position 13,176,278 of record NW_027361732.1, read on the forward strand.
TAATCGCTGAGAAGGATTCCTTAGCGAGTACAGACCAATTTTTTACATCAGCTCCCTTCTGGGTAAGATCCGTGAGTGGTTTAACCACTTGTGAGAAACCTTTAATGAATCTCCGGTAATAGTTCGCAAATCCTAAGAAGCGCTGGAGCCCCTTGAGATCTCGAGGCTGAACCCAGTCAGCGATCGCCAGCACCTTCTTAGGATCCATACGAAACCCCTCACAGGACACAATCAACCCCAAAAAAGACAGCTCCTGTACAAAAAATGAACATTTTTCCAATTTGGCGAACAATTGGTTCTCCCTGAGTCTCTGGAGAACTGTCTTTAGATGTTGCAAGTGAGATTGACTGTCCGGGGAATACACCAAAATATCATCCAAATAAATAATAACAAAACGGCCTATCAGATCAGAAAACACAACATTGATGAAATTTTGGAAAATAGCGGGTGCATTAGTTAACCCAAATGGCATTACCAGGTTCTCAAAGAGTCCTTCTGATGTGAGGAATGCCGTTTTCCACTCGTCCCCTTCCCGAACCCTTATCAGATTGTAGGCCCCCCGCAGATCTAACTTGGAGAACCATTGGGCCCCAGCTAACTGGATACATAAGTATGGTATGAGGGGAAGCGGGTAAGAGTTCCTAACCGTTATCTTGTTCAGTTCCCGAAAGTCGAGGCACGGCCGCAAACCACCATCTTTTTTCTTCACAAAGAAGAACCCTGCTGCCACAGGTGACACAGAAGGCCTGATATGCCCTTTGCGGAGATTCTCAGCTATGTACTCCTTCATGGCTTGGCGCTCAGGCCCAGACAAATTGAACAATCGAGCCTTAGGTAACTTGGCTCCGGGTACTAAATCAATGGCACAATCATAGAGTCTATGTGGTGGCAGCGCCTCAGCCTCACTTTCGGAAAAAACGTCTTCGAAATCTTTCAGGTACTCCGGAATACCTTCCAGATTGACAGACGACACAGACACAAATTTAACAGCGTTAACAAGATGTCCCCAGTTACCACATTTATTATTGCATCCCCATTGAGTGATTTCCCCTGTAACCCAATCAATGGTAGGATTATGGCATTGAAGCCAAGGCATCCCCAGTACCAGTCCTGCAGGCAAGTTATCTAGCACCAGACAACTTAGTTTCTCCACATGAGTGGAACCCACTTTTAGAGAAAAAAGTTCAGACCTGCAACAGATACCGTCTTGGGTAAGAGGAGATGAGTCAATTGCCACAAGTTTAACAGGATCATGAAGCCTGACTGTCCCTATCTTATTAAGAGTCATAACCCTGGTATCAATCAGGTTCACAGCTGAACCCGCAGTCAATAAAAGCAGTAGTCTGAACAGGACCATAACCAAGTTCCAGTTCCACCTGCAGCACCATTTTTGCACATGAGGAAAATTGTACCTGAAGGTCTGGGTAGCCTCCTCGATTACTACCCAGACCTAGTCGTTTCCCGCCATCTTGGAGGATGACGGACAGGAGGGGCAGTCTTTCTTCCAATGTCCAGATTTCCCACAATAGAAGCACAACTGCTTTTCCCGGTGGCGTCTTCTTTCCTTTCCCTCACAGGTGACAGCGCTCACCTCCATAGCCATAGGAAGAGTCTGGGTCTCATCTCCACTGAAGAATAAGGGCGTTTCCCGTTGCATAATGCCTCTAGCCCGCAGCCTGCGATCCATGCGAACCGCTTGGACCATGGCATTATCCAGGGAGTCAGGCGGAGGATGAAGTGCCAAAGCATCCTTCAGACGTTCACACAGGCCTCTGTGGAACAGGCCCCGAAGGGCGGCATCACTCCAGGAAATCTTTGCTGCCCAACGTCTGAATTCAGTACAGAACCATTCGGCCGAGTGCTCCCCCTGACAGACACTCATCACTTTGTCCTCAGCCAACCGCACTCTATCAGGCTCATCATAAATAAGCCCTAAGGCTTCAAAAAATGCATCCACAGACATTCTCTCAGGGGCAGAAGAGGAAAGCGAGAATGCCCAGGCTTGTGGGGACCCCCTAAGCAGGGACATCACCACCCCCGCCCTCTGTTTCTCATCCCCAGAGGAGCGGGGTCTCAGAGAAAAAAAAAAGCTTACAGCCCTCCTTAAATGCCCTGAAATCATCCTTGTTACCAGAAAATATATCTGGCAATTTAACCGGGGATTCAGGTGGGACTAAAATGACATCTCTATTCCCCACCTGCTGGAAGCCTGCGGAAAGTACCCCCTGAACGGAGTCCTCAACCCGCCGTTGGGACTGGGCTAGAGCTTGGAGTTCCAAACTAAGCTTCTGCAGTGACTGAGTCAAGCTTTTCACCTGCTCAGATAAAGCACACATTGGGTCCATGCTGCAGAAGTGAGGAAAGGAAGAAAAAAAAAAATTGTAGGCCAGTTATAATGTCAGAGACACCGCACTGAACTTGCTCACTGAGCCAGTGTGCATGTCCTGAGTAAAGCGAAAGCGTGCTCAAAGCTACCTGTGGAGCGGGCAGCAACCGAATAGATGCATACTTCAGAGCCGCAGGACCTGAAGCACGCGACTGCTAGAGGCGTGGCCTAAACTCCACAGAGCTAGGAGCTGCAAGACGATTCCTAGCAGAGTAACTGCGAGATAAAGTTACCCAGGGGCATAGACAGTGAGAATAGTCAAGACGTAGCCAATGAGTCACACATAGAGATAGCTGCAAGGTACCAAAGGGGGCGAGCAGAGAGAAGTCAGGTCACAGGCAATGAGTCATACACAGATAATAACGCAGTACAAAATCAACAGGCAAACTCACAACGGGAAACAGAGCCGGGTCAGAACCATATAAACAAGCTATAGCAACAAACAGGCACACGGGGGTCAGCACACTAGGCCAAAGGCAAAAGTATAACTGGCAGGGATTGAAGCTACCCAGGGGTTTATGAAGCTCTCCCAGAACCAGAAAGGTGAAATTGCAAAAAAAATGCAATCCCACACTTGTTTTTTGCTTGGCTTTTTTGCTAGATTCACTAGATGCTAAATCTGACCTGCCATTATGATTCTCCAGGTCATTACAAGTTCATAGACACCAAATATGTCTATGTCCTCTTTTATCTAGGTGGTGAAAAAAAATTCCAAAGTTTGCTTAAAAAAAAAAATTGCGCCATTTTCCGAGTCCCGTAGCGTCTCCATTTTTCATGATCTGGGGTCGGGTGCGGGCTTATTTTTTCCATGCCAGGCTGATGTTTTTAATGATACCACTTTTGTGCAGATACATTCTTTTTTGATCGCCCGTTATTGCATTTTAATGCAATGTCTTGGCGGCCAAAAAACCATAATTCTGGCATTTTTAATGCCGTTTAGCTATCGGGTTAATGCTTTTTTTTATTGATAGATCGGGCAAATCTGAACGCGGCGATACCTAATATGTGTATGTGGGATTTTTATTTTCCTGTTTTATTTTGATTGGGGCGAAAGGGGGGTGATTTTAACTTTAGGTTTTTTTTATTTTTTTTATTTTTAAACATTCTTTTTTTACTTTTGGCATGCTTCAATAGCCTCCATAGGAGGCTAGAAGCATGCGCAACCCGATCGGCTCTGCTACATATGGGTGATGAGCAGATCGCACATATGTAGCAAATTTACTCCTGTGCTTTCAGCGCCGACCACCAGGTGGCGCTGAAAGCCATATGCCTGGAACAACCATAGAAGTCTCATAGAGACCTCTGGTTGTCCAGGCAACATGACGCCGACCCCCGATCACATGATGGCGGTCGGCGATGAGGTCATTTCCGGCCCGCCGTCCGGAAATGCTACTTAATGCCCGCTGTCAGCTTTGACAGCGGGATTTAACTAGTTAATAGGTGCGGGCGGACGGCGATTCTGCTCGCGCCTATTGCGGGCACATGACAGCTGTTCATAACAGCTGACATGTCCCGGCTTTGATGCGGGCTCAGCGCCGGAGCCCTCATCAAAGCAGGGGATATGTCTATTGACAGACTGTGTCCGTCATTGGACATTAAGGGGTTAAAAACAGGCAATCCCCACATGTCTTCTGGCTGTCTAACAGGCTCATAACATGCAGCTGCAGAGACTCAAACATATTTTCCGAGCACGCCCAAGAAACTTGGATAAGGCCGGTTTCACACTAGCGCATTTTCAGCGCGCGCACGGCCGGGGGTAGCTCCGCCCCCGATCCGGCTCTCTGCCCGGCGTGCCCGCCCCTTCCTTGTAGCGCCGCCTCCTAGCGGACAGCGGCGCCTGCGATCGGCGCACCCTATCTTTAGCATAGGGTGCGCCGATCGTGCGCAGGCCGTGCGCTAGTTGCGCTTTGACCTGCGCTGCGCACTTTTGACGGTGCGCCGTGCGCGCCAAAATCCGAAAAGTTTGATTTTGGCGCGCACGGCGCACCGTCAAAAGTGCGCAGCGCAGGTCAAAGCGCAACTAGCGCACGGCCTGCGCACGATCGGCGCACCCTATGCTAAAGATAGGGTGCGCCGATCGCAGGCGCCGCTGTCCGCTAGGAGGCGGCGCTACAAGGAAGGGGCGGGCACGCTGGGCAGAGAGCCGGATCGGGGGCGGAGCTACCCCCGGCCGTGCGCGCGCTGAAAATGCGCTAGTGTGAAACCGGCCTAACACCTGAGTTTACTCGGATAACACGTTATCTGAGCACATTTGTGCATCAATAATAGTGACGTCATATGTCTGTCAACATTTCCCTTTAAATAATGTATTATGTTGGCTTTGATAGCTTGGTTAAGCAACGAAACTTACTGTGAAGGTGTAAATTGTGCAATTATACTTTTAATTCTGCTTGATTGCTACGTGGAGCAGCTGTCACTGATTTACTTGAGCTGTTGAATTAAGCATAAACTAATTTGTTCTCCTCAATGCTTATCAAATTGTCATGAAATATAAAAAGAAAGTACAGTCAAGTCGAATAATACAGCTTCAGTCCATGTATGCAACACAGGAACAATGGTGTGAGTTTGCAAATAGTATGCAAATGCAATGCTGTACTACATTTTCTACCCAACTATGTAGCTTTACTTAAACGATGTCAAATTTTGTTACATGCTGACAGCAGGCTCCGACTGGCCCACAGAGGAACAGGTAAATCCCATGTTGACCCCTGTGCAGGAGTAAGCTACTTACAACATGAGCAGTAATTGACCCAATACATTTACAACATGTACTGACAAAAGCAGCATCTCATCATTCATTCAACAAACTAACTAGCTGTTTATTATATGGAAACATAGGGAAATTTATGAAAGGTGGGAATGTAATATTTGCATGTAGCTGGTGGGCCCAGGCCACCCCAGTCCAGCAGTGCTGTAGAGTATTCCTGATTACCAATGTAATGTAGAGTACCCAGCTGTTGGTGACCAATATCATAGATTATGCTCTGCTCTTGGTAACAAATATCATAGATCATGCTCTACTCTTGGTAACAAAGATCATAGATCATGCTCACCTCTTGGTGACTAATATCATACCGTAGATCATGTTCAGCTCTTGGTGACCAATTTCATAGATTATGCTCAGTTCTTGGTGACCAATATCATAGATCATGCTCAAGTCCTTTTGACCAATATCCTAGATAATGCTCAGCTCTTGCTGACCAATATTGTAGATCCTGACCAATAGTAAATACAGTATAATAGAGCACTCAGTTCCTGGTGAGCGCTATGATAGATTGTATTTGGATTCTGTCTTGGGGCTGTGGGAGTTATACTGTGTAGGGGGATCATCATACTGTGTGGGGGTGATCATGCTCTGCTGGGAGATGTGGTTGGGGACAACATTCTGTGTTTGGAGGCTATGGGAGCAAATACTATTGGGGGGTTATTCTGTGTTGGTGGACTGTGGGGGCACCATACAGTGTTGAAGTGCTATGGGGGCACAATTGTGTTGGGAGATTGTGGAGGATCATACTGTGGGGGGTCATCATTCTGTATTTGAGGGCTGTGGGGCACCATTCTGTATTGGGGGACTATATGGGCTATAAGACCATCATACTCTTTGGGGGCTGTGGTTGCAATTATGTGTTGGAGGGCTGTGGAAAAACACACTGTGATGGGGGGACCATGATGTGTGGGTGACTGGGTGGACATTTATACTTTGTAGGAGCCATCATACTGTATTTGATATAATACTTTTTGGATGTCTGTGGGGTCTCATAATGTGTTTGGGATTGTGAGGGCTATCATACTGTGTATAGGGGCTTAATGGTCCAGTGTACTGTATGGATAGCTGTGGGACCAGCATAGTGTGTGCATGTGGGGGGGGGTTGGTGGGAACATCATACTGTTTTAGTCTAAAAAAAAATATGAAAAGAATAAACAATAAACATTAAAAAAATCTTTTCCACAACATTTGCAATAAAGAAAATTAAAAAGTACCCATATGGGTATAACCTCATACAAGTGCTTCTCACTAAATTAGAATATCATCAAAAAGTTAATTTATTTCAATACAAAAAGTGAAACTGATACATTATAAAGTCATTACAAACAGAATGATTTCTTTCAAGTGTGTATTTCGGTTAATGTTGATGATTATGATGATAACCCAAAAGTCATTATCTCAGTAAATTAGAAAAATGTATAGCAATTTATAAAAATGATTTTTACGATGTGCAATATAAAATAATATTGTGGCACCGTGTTAGCCAGAAAAATACTTACTGTAGGTCCCAAAAAATGAAAAAGGTATTCAAGGAGTTATACCTTTATTGGCTAACCAGAGAAATTATATTTGCAAGCTTTCAGGGCTCAGAAGGCCCCTTCATCAGGCTCAATTACAAATTAATTCCCTGTAAGTGAATTCAATTGTAATTAAGCCTGATGAAGGGGCCTTCTGAGCCCTGAAAGCTTGCAAATATAATTTCTCTGGTTAGCCAATCAGGGTGTATGCACACGTTGCGAATTCTGCTGCGGATCCGCAGCAGATTTGGCCCTGCGGATCTGCAGCATTTTCTGCTGTGTTGTATAGTACCATTTAAGTCTATGGAAAAGGAAAAACGCTGTGCACATGCTGTGGATTTTTCCGGTTTTAAATCCGCAGCATGTCACTTCTTTGTGCGGAATCCGCAGCGGTTTGACACCTGCTCCATTACCAGGTGTCAAAACGCAGGGGAAAACTGGAGGCTAATCTGCAGGTAAAACGCAGATCTTTTGACCTGCGGATTTAGCCAAATCTGCGCGGAAACATCCGCTGCAGAATCCGTAACGTGTGCACACAGCCTAAAGGTATCACTTTTTGAATACCTTTCTCATTGTTTTGGCACCTAAGTATTTACATAAAAATGATTTTAAAATCCAAAATGTTGGCTTACTGAAAAGTATGTTCAGTATATGCACTTAAGGCCGGAGTCACACTGCCGAGTAGAGTTGAGCGATACCGTCCGATACTTCAAAATATCGGATCGGAATGGATCGGCCGATCTTTAAAAAAAAGTATCGGTATCGCCGATGCCGATACCGGAAGTCCCATTCAAGTCTATGAGACTTCCAGTATCGGAATTGGAAAAACCCTTTCCTGCCCTTGTACAGCCTCTCGGGGGTCTGTACGGGCCTTCCGGGGGTCTCTGCCGGCCTGCCGGGGGTCTGTGCCGGCCTGCCGGTGGGCTGTGCGGACTGCCCGGGGTCTGTGCACCCTGTGGGGGTCTGTACCGGCCTGCCGGGGGGCTGTGCCGGCCTGCCGGGGGGCTGTGCCGGCCTGCCGGGGGGCTGTGCTGATGTCCGGGGGTCTGTGCAGGCATCGTCCGATGGGACTACAAGTCCCATCGGGCGATGCCTGCTACCATGACAGTGATTGACACATTAGCCAATGATGGGACAGTAGTAGTCCCATCATCCGGCTAATGTGTTAAATGTAAAAAAAAAAAAAAAAAAAAAAATACTACATACATACATGCTACATACATACTACATGCTACATACATAGTACATATATACTACATATATACTACATGCATGCTACATACATGCTACATGCTACATACATACTACATACATACTACATACATGCTACATACATACTACATACATACTACATACTACATATATGCATCATACATACTACATGCTACATACTACATACTGCATGCATGCTACATACATACAACATGCTACATACATACTACATATATACTACATACATACTACATACATGCTACAGACATACTACATGCATGCTACATACATACTACATGCTACATACATACCACATATATACTACATACATACTACATGCATGCTACATACATACTACATGCTACATACATACCACATATATACTACATACATACTACATGCATGCTACATACATACTACATGCTACATACATACTACATACATACTACATACATACTACATGCATGCTACATGCTACATACATACCACATATATACTACATACATACTACATGCATGCTACATACATACTACATGCTACATACATACTACATACATACTACATACATACTACATGCATGCTACATGCTACATACATACCACATATATACTACATGCATGCTACATACATGCTACATACATACTACATACATACTACATGCATGCTACATACATACTACATGCTACATACATACCACATATATACTACATACATACTACATACATGCTACATACATACTACATGCATGCTACATACAATACATACATAGACATACAGTACATATAACATAGAGTAACATACTTACCAATACTTGTCACATTGTTCCCCGAAGCCATTGTCATCTACGGAATAAATATTAACATAACAAACCACAAAAATACTCACCCATGATCCGAAGCAGTCCACGAGTGTGTCCCACGACGATCTTGGGTAGAGAACTGCAGCATCAGCTGATGCTGCCGCTCTCTACGGGCTGCAGGAATCCAATGACGGAAGGTAGGTATCCTTCCGCACTGTATTCCTCCGCCACTTAAAAAAAAAAGTCCCTAGTCTCACTTTATGGTAAAAGCTGTGTGGGAATTATGTGGGAATATAGTATGTATGTAGTATGTATGTAGCATGTAGCATGTATGTAGCATGCATGTAGTATATATGTGGTATGTAGCATGCATGTAGTATGTATGTAGTATGTATGTAGTATGTATGTAGCATGTAGTATGTATGTAGCATGCATGTAGCATGTAGTATGTATGTAGCATGCATGTAGTATATATGTAGTATGTATGTAGCATGCATGTAGTATGTATGTAGTATATATGTGGTATGTATGTAGCATGTAGTATGTATGTAGCATGCATGTAGTATGTATGTAGTATATATGTGGTATGTATGTAGCATGTAGTATGTATGTAGCATGCATGTAGTATGTATGTAGTATGTATGTAGTATGTATGTAGTATGTATGTAGCATGCATGTAGTATATATGTAGTATGTATGTAGCATGCATGTAGTATGTATGTAGTATATATGTGGTATGTATGTAGCATGTAGTATGTATGTAGCATGCATGTAGTATGTATGTAGTATATATGTGGTATGTATGTAGCATGTAGTATGTATGTAGCATGCATGTAGTATGTATGTAGTATGTATGTACTATGTATGTAGTATGTATGTAGCATGCATGTAGCATGTAGTATGTATGTAGCATGCATGTAGTATGTATGTAGTATGTATGTAGTATGTATGTAGCATGCATGTAGTATATATGTAGTATGTATGTAGCATGTAGTATGTATGTAGCATGCATGTAGTATATATGTAGTATGTATGTAGCATGTAGTATGTATGTAGCATGCATGTAGTATATATGTGGTATGTATGTAGCATGTAGTATGTATGTAGCATGCATGTAGTATGTATGTAGTATGTATGTAGTATATATTTATTTTTTTTTTAAACATTTAACACATTAGCCGGATGATGGGACTACTACTGTCCCATCATTGGCTAATGTGTCAATCACTGTCATGGTAGCAGGCATCGCCCGATGGGACTTGTAGTCCCATCGGACGATGCCTGCACAGACCCCCGGACATCAGCACAGCCCCCCGGCAGGCCGGCACAGCCCCCCGGCAGGCCGGTACAGACCCCCACAGGGTGCACAGCCCCCCGGCAGGCCAGCACAGCCCCCCGGTAGGCCGGTACAGACCCCGGGCAGTCCACACAGCCCCCCGGCAGGCCGGCACAGCCCCCCGGCAGGCCGGTACAGACCCCCACAGGGTGCACAGACCACCGGCACCCTATATCTATTCTTTGGTTTCTGTTAGAAACCCTGTCATAGGGCTCCATTATATGTCCATTTTGCAAGGCGGCGAGAAAATCTCACCATACTAATGCCATACGGATTACATACGGATGCTTACATGCGCAAAATACGCGACCACACCTTGATTACGGATGACATATGGAGCACTATTTAGGGGTCTGTCATCCGTATTACGCATGTAAAATACTGACCGTATTTTGCGCAGGTTAGTGTGACTCCAGCCTTATACTTGGTCGGGGCTCCTTTTGCATCAGTTACTGCATCAATGCGGCGTGACATGAAGGCAATCAGCCTGTGGCACTGCTGAGGTGTTATGGAAGCCCAGGTTGCTTTGATAGCAGCCTTCAGCTCATCTGTATTGTTGGGTCTGGTGACTCTCATCTTCCATAGATTCTCTATGGGGTAAGGCTAGACGAGTTTTCTGACCAATCAAACACAGTGATACTGTTATTTTTAAACCAGTTATTGGTGTTTTTGGCAGTGTGGACAGGTGCCAATTCCTGCTGGAGAATGACATTTCCATCTACAAAAAGCTTGTCGGCAGAGGGAAGCATGAAGTGCTCTAAAAATTCCTGGTAGACGGCTGTGCTGACTTTAGTCTTGATGAAACACAATGGACCTATACCAGCAGATGACATGGCTCCCCAAACCATCACTGATTGTGGAAACTTCACAATAGACCTCAAGCAGCTTGGATTGTGTGTCTCTCCACTCTTCCTCCAGAGTCTGGGACCATGATTTCCAAATGAAATGCAAAATTTACTTTCATGTGAAAACACCTTGGACCACTGAGCAACAGTCCAGTTCTTTTTCTCCTTGGTCCAGGTAAGACACTTCTGGCGTTGCCTATTGGTCACAAGTGGCTTGTCACAAGGAACAGTCAGCTTCATTAGCAATGATCTTTTGTGGTTTATCCTCCTTGTGTAGTGCGTCAATGACTGCCTTCTGGACATCTGTCAAGTCAGCAGTCTTCCCCATGATTGTGGAGACTACTGAAACAGACTAAGGGACCTTTTTAAACACTTATGGAGCCTGTGCATGTGTTTTTTGCTAATTATTCTAATTTACTGAGATAACGACTTTTGGGTTTTCATTGGCTGTAAAGCCGGTTTCACACTAGCGCATTTTCAGCGCGCGCACGGCCGGGGGTAGCTCCGCCCCCGATCCGGCTCTCTGCCCGGCGTGCCCGCCCCTTCCTTGTAGCGCCGCCTCCTAGCGGACAGCGGCGCCTGCGATCGGCGCACCCTATCTTTAGCATAGGGTGCGCCGATCGTGCGCAGGCCGTGCGCTAGTTGCGCTTTGACCTGCGCTGCGCACTTTTGACGGTGCGCCGTGCGCGCCAAAATCCGAAAAGTTTGATTTTGGCGCGCACGGCGCACCGTCAAAAGTGCGCAGCGCAGGTCAAAGCGCAACTAGCGCACGGCCTGCGCACGATCGGCGCACCCTATGCTAAAGATAGGGTGCGCCGATCGCAGGCGCCGCTGTCCACTAGGAGGCGGCGCTACAAGGAAGGGGCGGGCACGCCGGGCAGAGAGCCGGATCGGGGGCGGAGCTACCCCCGGCCGTGCGCGCGCTGAAAATGCGCTAGTGTGAAACCGGCCTAAGCCATAATCATCAATATAAGTAAAGGAAAAACACTGTATGCACAACTTCAGAAGGTACTCAAGTAGGGCCCCACACCATACATGAATAATAAAGAAAACCTGGCACTCAACTTCTGGAATATTTTTTTGGATTTTTTAATGCAGTCAGAAAATAATAGACGTTTCGGCCTCACTGGCCTTCATCAGTAACAGACTGTAGTATAGTAGTTAATCACATTCAGTGTGATAATAGAAGTGACACCATAGTCACTTTAAATGTGCCTGGTCATGCACTAGGCGCTGGGCATGGAGCCTGAATCAAATAGTACCTGGGTGGGTGGGGGTGCCAGCATGCAGACATCAGCGACACAGTATCCACTGTTGGTCAGCTGTCAAGGTTTTCTACTAAACCTTTCCATTTGTGCTGGCAGATGACGAATGGGACAGCCAGTGGGGAAGGCTTAGGCTTATTTGTCAGCTGGCAAAAAGGAATATCCAGCATCAGATGTCGTTAAAATTTTGACTAGGCTTTATTATATTGTCATAAACATGATCTAGACAGAGACACAGTCGTACTGTGCATCACCTGGCAATTTCAAGTTGGTGAGTGAGCTGGACTTTTTTACTTTACATTACTTGTCAGCTGTTGCAGCATTTTCAAGGCTTTTTTTGTAGTTAGATATAGATTTGTTAGAAGGAGGATGAGGGAAATGGCTTGTAAATGTATATAAAAAATCTCCACATATTCCTTACTTTTTTTTAGTATAATCTACATAATATTGAAACAAAGGAGGATTTATTCAAAGGTTTTATTTTGCTATTTTTTTTTAAATAAAAGCCATAAAAGTGAGCACTAGAAATGCTGATACATTTTAGTTTAGTAGATGTATTTGAACCTAGCACACAAAGGATTCCCATAGTTCTATAAGTTTGTTATGCTTTCTACAATATACATGTTATGTATTTATTGACCTTCTTGATGTGCAGAACGCTGTCATTGTAGAGCTATGACTTGACAGGTAAATGTGTTGCATAATTAGTAACATCTTAGCATAATATCCAGGCACAGCTTGCAGCTAAACTAATAGATTTTTGCATACAGAATTCTGTCCCGCGTTGGCAGACCCTGGATTACTATCGCTGCCATTATGATATCTATATATATATAAAAATGAATGTATGTGTGTATGCATGTGTGTATCGGCCATGCCCACTCCACGCAGCCCCACCCAATCACTAAGCATCTTTCATTTCACCAGAGCTGTGAAAGCTGAGATGAAAGCTGAACTGTGATTGGTTGCTATGAGCAACAGTTTTTGCACTCCACCTCAGCAGACACTGACTGGGTGGAAGAAATCTAGCATCCCTGGGAACATAAGCTCCCAGCCATTGTCTGCCCCCCAGAAAGAAGCAAAGAGCACATGACAGAAATTAATCTCCCCCTCCCGTGCCCATATACCCTTCACACATCCTCCATTCCATAGTCCCATAGGCACATCTTCCCTCTTAGGCTACGTGCACACGCTGCGAAATGGGGTGCGGATTTGGCCGCGTGGATTTTGTAAAATCCGCAGGTAAATCTGCAGGTCAAAAGACCTGCGGTTTTACCTGTGGATTGCTCTGCGGTTTTGCCCTGCGGTTTTTCATCTCCTCAATGGAGGAGATGGCAAACCGCTGCGGAATCCGCAGAAAGAATTTACATGTCAATTCTTTCTGTGGTTTCAAAAAAGCAGGAAAACCGCGTGGAAAAATCCACACCGTCTGCACAGTGGTTTTTTATTCCCATAGGGAATAATGGTACTGTACACCGCAGCAAAAACTGCTGCGGATCCGCAGTGGCCATATCCGCTGCGGAACCGCAGCAGAATCCACAGCGTGTGCACACACCCTAAAAGGGATCTCTGGTATGGAAGTTAGGGCAAATCCCTCAGCGCTCTGATTCTGACCCCAGACTAATATTAAAGGGATCATTGGTATGGAAGTCAGGGCAAATCCACTCTGCACTCTGGTTCTGACCCCAGACCCCTCTTAGAGGGATCCCCAGTATGGAAGCTAGGACCGTTCCACTCAGCACTCTGGTTCTGACCCCAGGCTCTCTTAAAGGTATAATTGGTGTGGAAGTTGAGGCAATTCCACTCAGCACTCTGGTTCTGACCCCAGGCCTCTCTTAAAGGTATCTCCGGTATGGAAGTAAGGGCAATTCGCTCAGCACTCTGATTCTGACCCCAGACTTCTATTAAAGGGATCATTGGTATGATAGTCAGGGCAAATTCACTTAGCGCTTTGGTTCTGACCCCAGGTTCTGGCCCCAGGCCTCTTTTAAAAGGATCCCCAGTTTGAAAGTTAGGACCGCTCCACTTGGCGCTCTGATTCTGACTCCAGGCCTCTCTTAAAGGGATCCCCAGTAGTGAAGTTAGGACCGTTCCACTCAGTGCTGTGGTTCTGATCCCAGGCTGACGGGATGATGTGACATATTACGGGTAGTAGTCCGGTAGCTCTGACAGGATGATTTGGAATATTAGGGGTAGTAGTCCAGTGGCTCTGACGGAATGAAGTGAAATATTAGGGGTAGTAGTCCAGTGGCTCTGGCTGACGGGATGATGTGGGATATTAGTGGTAGTAGTCCGGTAGCTCTGGCTGACAGGATGATGTGGGATATTAGTGGTAGTAGTCCGGTGGCTCTGACGGGATGATGTGGGATATTAGGGGTAGTAGTCCAGTGGCTCTGACGGGATGATGTGGGATATTAGTGGTAGTAGTCCGGTGGCTCTGACGGGATGATGTGGGATATTAGGGGTAGTAGTCTGGTGGCTCTGGCTGACGGGATGATGTGGGATATTAGGGGTAGCAGTCTGGTGGCTCTGATGGGAATATGTGGGATATTAGGTGTAGTAGTCTTGAGGCTCTGATGGGATGATGTGGGATATTAGTGGTAGTAGTCCGGTGGCTCTGACTGGATGATGTGGGATATTAGTGGTAGTTGTCCAGTGACTCTGACGAAATGATGTGGGATATTAGGGGTAGTAGTCCGGTGGCTCTGGCTGACGGGATGATGTGAGATATTAGTGGTAATAGTCCGGTGGCTCTGACGGGATGATGTGGGATATTAGGGGTAGTAGTCCAGTGGTTCTGATGGGATGTGTGGGATATTAGGGTTAGTATTCTGGTGGCTCTGACAGGATGATGTGGGATGTTAGGGGTAGTAGACCGGTGGCTCTGGCTGACGGGATGATGTGGGATATTAGTGGTAGTAGTCTGGTGGTTCTGACGGGATGATGTGGGATATTAGTGGTAGTAGTTCGGTGGCTCTGATGGGATGATGTGGGATATTAGTGGTAGTATTCCGGTGGCTCTGGCTGATGGGATGATGTGGAATATTAGGGGTTGTAGTCCGGTAGCTCTGGCTGATGGGATGATGTGGGATATTAGTGGTTGTCCGGTGGCTCTGGCTGACAGGATAATGTGGGATATTAGGGGTAGTAGTCCTCTGGCTCTGATGGGATGATGTGGAATATTAGGGGTAGGAATCCGGTGGCTCTGGCTGACAGGATGATGTGGGATATTAAGGGTAGTAGTCTGGTGGCTGTGATGGGATGATATAGGATATTAGAGGTAGTAGTCCGGTGGCTCTGACTGGATGATGTGGGATATTAGTGGTAGTTGTCAGGTGGCTCTGACGGGATGATGTGGGATGTTAGGGGTAGTAGTCCGGTGGCTCTGACGGGATGATATGGGAAAATAGGGGTAGTAGTCCAGCAGCTCTGATGGGATGATGTGGGATATTAGGGGTAGTAATCTGGTTGCTCTTGCTGACAGGATGATGTGAGATATTAATGGTAGTAGTCCGGTGGCTCTGATGGGATGATGTGGGATATTAGAGGTAGTAATCTGGTGGCTCTGGCTGACGGAATGATGCCGGATATTAGGGGTAGTAGTCCGGTGGCTCTGACAGGATGATGTGGGATATTAGGGGTAGTAATCTGGTGGCTCTGGCTGATGGGATGATGTTGGATATTAGTGGTAGTAGTCCGGTAGCTCTGGCTGATGGGATGATGTGGGATATTAGAGGTAGTAGTCGGGTGGCTCGGACGGGATGACATGGGATATCAATGGTAGTAGTCCGGTGACTCTGGCTGAGGGGATGATGTGGGATATTAGGGGTAGTTGTCTGGTGGCTCTGGCTGATGGGATGATGTGGAATATTAGGGGTAGTAGTCCGGTGGCTCTGGCTGACCGGATGATGTGGGATATTATAGTGAATGTGGCTATGGGGAGTGGGCATAGCTATACACTCAGCTTTTTATATATACCGTACAAACCAAAAGTTTGGGCACACCTTCTCATTCAAAGCGTTTTCTTTATTTTCATGACTATGAAAATTGTAGATTCACTCTGGAGGCATCAAAACTATGAATTAACACATGTGGAATTATATAATTAACAAAAAATTGTGAAACGACTGAAAATATGTCTTATGTTCTAGATTCTTCAAAGTAGCCACCTTTTGCTTTGATTACTGCTTTGCACACTCTTGGCATTCTCTAGATGAGCTTCAAGAGGTAGTCACAGGAAATGGTCTTCCAACAGTCTTGAAGGAGTTCCCAGAGATGCTTAGCACTTGTTGGCCCTTTTGCCTTCACTCTGCGGTCCAGCTCAACCCAAACCATCTCGATTGGGTTCAGGTCTGGTGACTGTGGAGGCCAGGTCATCTAGCGTAGCACCCCATCACTCTCCATCTTGGTCAAATAGCCCTTACATAGCCTAAAGGTGTGTTTGGGGTCATTGTCCTGTTGAAAAATAAATAATGGTCCAACTAAATGCAAACCGGATGGAATAGCATGCCGCTGCAAGATGCTGTGGTAGCCATGCTGGATCAGTATGCCTTCAATTTTGAGTAAATCCCCAACAGTGTCACCAGCAAAGTACCCCCACACCATCACACTTCCTCCTCCATGCTTCACGGTGGGAACCAGGCAGAGTCCATCCGTTCACCTTTTCTGCATCGCACAAAGACACGGTGGTTGGAACCAAAGATCTCAAATTTGGTCTCATCAGACCAAAGCACAGATTTCCACTGGTCTATTGTCCATTCCTTGTGTTCTTTAGCCCAAACAAGTCTCTTCTGCTTGTTGCCTGTCCTTAGCAGTGGTTTCCTAGCAGCTATTTTACCATGAAGGCCTGCTGCACAAAGTCTCCTCTTAACAGTTGTTGTGGAGATGTGTCTGCTGCTAGAACTCTGTGTGGCATTGACCTAGTCTATAATCTAAGCTGCTGTTAACCTGCGATTTCTGAGGCTGGTGACTCGGATAAACTTATCCTCCGCAGCAGAGGTGACTCTTGGTCTTCCTTTCCTGGGGCGGTCCTCATGTGAGCCAGTTTCTTTTGTAGCGCTTGATGGTTTTTGCCACTGCACTTGGGGACACTTTCAAAGTTTTCCCAATTTTTCGGACTGACTGACCTTCATTTCTTAAAGTAATGATGGCCACTCGTTTTCCTTTACTTAGCTGCTTTTTTCTTGCCATAATACAAATTCTAACAGTCTATTCAGTAGCACTATCAGCTGTGTATCCACCAGACTTCTGCACAACATAACTGATGGTCCCAACCCCATTTATAAGGCAAGAAATCCCACTTATTAAACCTGACAGGGCACACCTGTGAAGTGAAAACCATTTCCGGTGACTATCTCTTGAAGCTCATCAAGAGAATGCCAAGAGTGTGCAATGCAGTAATCAAAGCAAAAGGTGGCTACAAGAAGAACCCAGAATATAAGACATATTTTCAGTTGTTTCACACTTTTTTGCTAATGATATAATTCCACATGTGTTAATTCATAGTTTTGATGCCTTCAGAGTGAATCTACAATTTTGATAGTCATGAAAATAAAGAAAACTCTTTGAATGAGAAGGTGTGTCCAAACTTTTGGTCTGTACTGTGTGTATATATATATAATCATTATAATTTGTTATAACTAACCGTAGTTAGTTACTATGCCCGGGCAACGCCGGGCTCTTCAGCTATTATTAACTAATCTTGAATATAATGTTCTCAATGCAAATATTCTTGAAAGGATATATTTCTAAAAATTTTGGATTACTTCTAAAATTATTCCAAACAGTATTTAAGAAAAACAAGAAATTTTAAAGAACACCTGCTCTCTTATTAATGAAAGTTCTACCTCGTACAACGCATGGAGAATAGGAAATCTTCGATTAGTTTATAGTTGTACTTTTTAGGCTGGTTTCACTTTAGCGTTTGTGTGTGCAGCGTTTGATCCGCATAGATCTGCATGCGTCATGCGCACATACATTTAACATGATGTACTCAGGAACATGCGTTTGCATGCGTTCGCATGCTTTTGCGTACGCATGTCTTGTTTCACGTGTGCGACGGTGTCCGGTGAATGCAACATGTTGCATTTTTGAGGCGTCAAAAATCCGTCAAATATGTGCAGGCATGCGCATGCGGATGAGTGCGTAAAAAAACGCATTACTGTCTATGAGAACGCATTGGTACAAAAGGACATGTGTATGCATGCGTTCAATACGCATGCTTTCTTCAAAATATATATAGAAATCCCATGACACACGCCCATTTTTGTCTGGTGTCTTATCGAACGCATGCGCATAAACAACGCAAATGCATGCAAAAACGCATTCAAACGCAGCATTTTTTTCATCATTTTTTTCGTAAGATGATGCGCATAAACGCTGCGTAAACGCTAATGTGAACCTAGCCTTAGAGACTCAATTACCTGGTGCTAAAATTATGCAGGTAGTTGGTAACCTTTCGCAGTTACTAAATGAACTGCACATGACTAGAAATAGGGAGGCACCTGTCAAGTTGAGCAATGTGGGCAGTACAGTGGCTCAGTGTTTAGCACTGCAGTCTTGAAGCGCTGGAGTCCTGGGTTCAAAATCCCACCAAGGACAACATCTGCAAGGAGTTTGTATGTTATGTCCTTGTTTGTGTGGGTTTCCACCAGGTACTCTAGTTTCCTCCCACACTCCAAAGACATTCTGATAGGGAATTTAGATTGTGAGCCCCATCGGGGACAGTGATGATAATGTGTGCAAACTCTAAAGCGCTGCAAAATATGTTAGTGCTATATAAAAATAAAGATTAACCCTTTAGCATTAACCCCCTTTTCAAAAGCTGACATGTGGCCCGCAATAGCAGCGGGTGGAATCATGATCCACCTGCGGCTATTAACTAGTTAAATGCCACTTTTAAATGGCATGTAAATGGTGCTTCTGGCAAGCGGAAATACTCACACAGGTGACTCCTGGATCGGCATAGCGAGAAAAAAATTCAAAACGCCAGAATTACGTTTTTTGGTTGCCACAACATTGCATTAAAATGCAATAATGGGCTTATCTGCACCAAATGGTATCAGTAAAAACATCAGCTCGGTGCACTAAACATAAGCCCTCACCCAACCCGAGATCACAAAATATGGAGATGCTACGGGTTTCGGAAAATGGTGCAATTTGTTTTTTTTTTTAGCTAAGTTTAGAATTTTTTTTCACCATTTAGATAAAAAAGAACCTAGACATGTTTGGTGTCTATGAACTTGTAATGACCAGGAGAATCATAATGGCAGGTCAACTTTAGCATGTAGTGGACCTAGCAAAAAAGCCAAACAAAAAACAAGTGTGGGATTGCACTTTTTTTTGCAATTTCACCGCACTTGGAATTTTTTTTCCTGTTATCTAGTACACAACATGGTAAAACCAATGGTGTCATTCAAAAGTACAACTAGTCCCACAAAAAATAAGCCCTCACACTGCCATATTGACACAAAAATAAAAAAGTTATGGCTCTATGGCTCTGGGAAGGAGGGGAGTGAAAAACGAAAACGCAAAACCGAAAAAAGCTCTGGGGGTTAAGGGGTTATTATTATACGGGGCAGGGAGAATCTGCCGGGAACCTGCCTATGAGTAGTTATCTGAGACACAGACTCCAGCCGTCTTTTCAAAGTATGATTTCTTGGAAACACCTCAGCATTTCAGGGTAAAACAAACATGGTTGCAATAATTCAGTCAGTGCCTGATTTATGCTGACCATGGTTTTGGCAACATGAATCAAAACTAATGTCTAAAGAGGTTGTCCACTATCGGACAATTCCTTTTTAATATCTCTGCAGCCCATAGCAAAAAACCCTGTAATGCTTGGCTCCTAGAATGGTGCTGTTCATATGTTGATGATGTGAAAGAAAATATAGAGGTTGCTCAAACTGCTGTCCACACTGTCTTTCTATCTAATACTGGAGATACCAGAGATGCTGCTCACACTGCTGCTACTGTGTCTGATCTAATAATGGACATACCAAGTTAGCTGAGGTAAGAAGAGGCTGCTCACACTGCTGAAACTGAGCAACTTATGTGACCTGAAGATAATTATCACATACTGTATTATAGAAATATGTCATGTAGGTAAAAGCAGCCACTCAGCTTCCAGAAAGACAGAGTTGATAGCAGTATGGGCAGTCTCTAATTACCTTAGCTCCCATGGTATCTCCAGTTTCAGACACAGGGTGAACAGCAGTGTGAGAAGCCTCTTCTTAGCTTGATATCCGTGGTGTCTCCAGTAAAATAATCACTATGAGCGTATCATCCTACACATGTATTGGCACCTTAAATCTGTGTTTAGTTGTCTGGGCCTAGAGATGATTGGACTGATATGATGCAAATCAAATTTGTGTCAAATTCTATTAAATTCATAAGTCCTGGCGAATTTGAACAATTTGAATTAACATTGCAGAAAATTAAATCAGCCATAGAAGACTTGCGTGACTTCAGACGTGACGACGTGGGCTTCATCGTAATAATTTCCAGCTGTCTCATCACATGGTATAGCAAATTCAATCAGGAGGTACTATGATTAGCCTTTAAACAACGTCAATTGCAGGAGCGGCACTGATCTCTGCTCTCCTTAAAATGTGTACTGACATTGCACTCACTTGCTGGCTTGTCCCTTCTCATCAGAGTCGGCAAGAGAGCGCATTGTCACTGTGCACTGAGATAAATAATGCACAGTGACAAGATTCTACTGAGCACCCATCAGGATTGACAACGAACACTCTTTAGAGTAGGGACTAGTCCAGCCCCTGAAACAGACATGACTAATGACACTTGGTTTCAGGGTGGGGGTAGAGGCTATGGCAGTGACCGCAGCCTCTGCCCCCTGATGAAGACTCATTTGAGTATCCCAGCATGTACTGGGATTCTCAAACAAAGTGTCATCACAAGGAAAATAGTAAAAAGAATAAATAAAACAATTAGAGTAGGAAATTTTTATTAAAGTATATTAGAAAAAAAGATTAGATTATGAGATTAAATTGATAAATATTTAGGATTAAAATGCATTCCAGCTTCAAATCACCAATTTAAATTATGTATTTGCTTAGGCTTTTGATATTTCCTATCGCATCTAAGTAAAATAATGACATATATGTAACATTTCTGCCATGAGGCTCTTGTCTTGATGTTCATTTAAAAGATTTGAAATCACTCACATAAAAATGTAATTATGATGAGTACGATGTGGCAGGCTCTTTATCGCTGAAGAGCCTGCAAGTGTATAATCAACCCAATCCTAATCTGAGTTTGTGTTGGCAGAAGTATTTGAGTGATTTTGTTATTGGATTGAATACTGCAAGATCATTAATTTGAGTACATTCATAGTAGTTAAAAATTCTGAAAATCAACAACATGTAAAGTGCAAATTTACTGATATGCAATATGACACCAGATTTTGTTGAGGGGGAAAAACATTCATTTAAAGGGATTGTATCATCTATATGTTTTAAGTTTTTCCTAATTTACATAAGATATATTTTTTCCCGTTCCCTGTTTCTTTTTGCATGCCTTGCCTTGTATGATACCTGCAATCAGGTCAGGTGATAGCAGGTTAAAGCTCTATCTATGTGAATCGTTTTGAAAAAACACGAAAATACAAACATTTTAAACACCATTAACCTTACAGTTAAAATATCCATTTTATATTGCGTAGATCATATAAATCTAAATTTTCAAAATATCACATTTATCCTCCATGCTGTAAAGCTGTTAACTCACTTCTAAAAAAAATAAATGAAAAAAGGATGAAAAGTAAAACATATCCCAAGATGGTGCTACTAAAACTTGCAACTTTACCAAATAAAAATACGCCTTCACATAGCTCTTTCAATGAACAAATAAAAAAAGATAGGAGTCTCAAAAATTGCATCATAAACAAGTTGTGTTATTTTAAGTTTCTTTTTTTAAACATAATAAAGCATAAAAAAGTGTACAACCCCAGTTACAAGAAGAAAACTTAGACGCCGTGTAAAGAAAACAAGAATGCAATGATTTGGAAATCTCTTATAGACAAATTTAGTTCACCACAGAAAATCTAACACAGATGAGAAGGTTAAAGTTAGACATTTTGCTATTTTTTTCTAAAAATTTAATCTCATTTGCAAATTGATAGCAGCAATACATCTCAAAAATAGTTGGGACCGAGTCATGTCTACCATTGTGATCTTTTTACAACTGTAAGTCTCCAAATGCTGGAGTTTTGGGAGAAAAAAGTTGTTTAATTCTTGTCTCATGTAGGATTCTTGCTGCTCTTCAACTTTTTTGCCAGATTGCTGAGCCCTTCCCTGGAATAGACATTGTCTGGATGGGAGTATATGTTACTCTAACCCAACCACAGATTGATGAAACTCTGACCATCTTTGCTTCTGAGTGACTCTGCCTCTCTACATTCTCTTTTTATACATACTCATATGACATAGTTGAAAATTGACCCTTTAGCAGTCTTTCATTAGTACCACTACCTCTTCCAGCCTTTTGTTAATCCTGTTCCATCTTTTTTGAGATGTGTGGCTGCCATCAATTTTTAAATAAATTATTTTTTTCAAATGAAATAGAATATTGATCTAACCTGCACCTTCTAATGTGTTCTATGCTCTGTTGTGCATAAAAATGGCTATAAGAGATGTCAAAATCATTGCATTTTTTTCTTTACATTTTACACAGCGTTACTGTTTTTGTTTTTTTTTTAAATTGGGGTTGTAAATTTGAAATAAAATTAATATGCCATTTTAACCACAGCATGAATACAATAAAAGTGACACCCAAGCAACAACGGTGGAATTGTTTTTTTTGTTTCACAAACACTATAGTTTTTGTTTTGTTTTTCGCAAAATTATATGTTGAATATAATACTGGCATTATAAACTACAACTCGTCATTCAAAAATCAAGCTCTTAGATATACTGAAGTAAAAAAAAGCAAACAAATAATGGCTAATGATACAGTATTTTCAGTATGAGTGATCAGCCAATGGATAACTTTTAGGAATATGCACCAAAATTGCAAAGCCAAAATGCAAAATGTGCAACATGTATTATTACATATGAGATATAACTTCAAATGACATGGATATAAAACAGACTGTGTGCCCTCATAGATCCACTTTCCATTATGTCTTTTTAGATAAATTAGGATCAAAATGTGTGTGAAGGGATTCTGATTAGTCGTCATTGTCATCCAACAGTTTGTCAACTGACTGGTGAAAAATGGAACAGTTCCAATTGTGTGTTCGAAGATGAAAGGCAGGGCCGGTTTTAGACAAAGTGGGGCCCTAGGCAAAAGTTTAAAGTGGGGCCCCAAATGGTAACATTGTAAAAACACACATTTAGGTTACAATACATGAGCAGGATGCGGATACAGGTGGCAGAGGGGCCTGGAGTCAGTGCTGGCACTGTGGTCCCCATATTCAGGGGCTTTATATCAGCCAATGGGTCTTCCACTAATAGCATTACACAGGAGCATTGCTAGGGTCAGAAAAGATTGGGGGGCCCAACCCCAAGACAAAGCGTTGTCCCCCAACCCCCTCTTAAAGGGAATCTGCCACCTACTTTTGGCGGGCTATTTAAATGAGGTCGGTCCGGTCCAATGGTTGGTCCGGTAAAATGGGCGGTGTTTCCGATCTTTGCTGCCTCCCCATCCTTTGCCGCCGGCCGCAGTTTTTTCATGAATAGGATTAGGTGTCCGCCATATTTTGCGTGTGCGCTAAGCATTCTTGGCTCATGCACGTGCAGTAAGCTTTGCCCAACTGCGGGCAAAAATGAAAAGCCTGACTGCGCATGCGCCAGTTAACTAAGCCCCAGAAGTATTTTGCTGTGTTCCTGGGCCCAATTAAGCGGCACATGCGCAGTCAGGCTTTTCGGCTTTGCCCGCAGTTGGGCAAAGCATACTGCGCATGCGCGAGCCAAGAATGCTTAGCACATGCACGAAAAATGGTGGACACCTACTCCTATTCATGAAAAAACTGCGGACGGCTGCCAAGGATGGGGAGGTGGCAAGATCGGAAACACCACCCATCGGACCGGACCGACCTCATTTAAATAGCCCTCCAAAAGTAGGTGACAGATTCCCTTTAATTTGTTTTTTTAACACTGCAGATAACACAGCAGGGCTCCCAACTGTCCTGGATCCAGCGGGACAGTCCAATTTTGACACTCCCACCCGCTATCCCGGCCGGGATTGCAGTTTTCCCACGCTGCGAATCAGCCACCATGCCCACCTGTCATTTCAGAAGGGGCTGTGTACCGATCGCCATATAATTCCCTCTATGCACAACACACTCCAGAACAGAAGCCCTCCCTGGCTCACGTGACCAGTCATATGACTGTGACCTCATCCTATGTAACACCAGAGATAGCAGAGATAACTCTCGGAGAACAGATAATATAGTAGATGTCACCTGTAGTCCTATGTAACACCACAGATAATCTTACTCTGAAACGCTATGGCTATGTTCACATGAATTTTTTTCAGTAGCCAAAACATGTTCTATTGGCAGTAAAAATGTTGCATTCAAAACACCTGTTTTTCAGCTTGTTTCTGGTGTTCTTTACACTTTTTTCAGCTTTTTTAAAGTGTGAATGTTTGCTTTGTCTACAGTATGTTAGTGGCCATGTTCACACGTTCAGTATATGCAAGTCAAAACCAGGCGGGTGAGAAATCCAGAAGTGGTGACGTGTTTCTACTATACTTTTCCTCTGATTGCTCCACTGCTGTTTCTGCATTACAAATCCTGATGTGAAATCCTGACCAAATACTGAACGTGTAAATGAGACTTAATAGTTTAATTCACAAAAAAACACTTAAAAAATTGCAGCGAAAAATGCCGTTGAAATATCTGCAGTTTTTTTTTTATTCTTTCATTGCTTTCTACGGGTGAAAACACACTGAATGAAGTGACAAGCTGCAGATTTAAGCGCATGCAGGAGAATTCGGAAATCTCATATGTTTCGCTGGCACTTTATAAAGCAGCTTTTGACCGTGTTCATATGCAGAATTTCTGCAGCTTTTTCTTCTGCAAATAAGAAGTTTACGGCATTTTATAGCACAAGCAAAGACTGAGATTTTCCGAGATCTCCTCACACCCTTTTATTTTCTCCTGACTGAATTTCACAACTGCAACGTTTTTAAATCCGCAGCGTGTCTCTTCTTTCAGCAATTTTTTTCACCCGTAGAAAGCAATGAAAAAGTTTAAGAAAAGCTGCAAATGTCGCAACGTTGTTTTCGCTGCGTTTTTGATGAATAAAACGAACTTTATTAAACATGTACTGTAGACAAAATGCACATTGTAAAATAAAAAACAGCAAAGCTCTTAGGGTCTGTGTCCACAATCAGTAAACTCTGGATGCTGCGTACATCTGCAGCATCCAACGCGCAGCATCCAGATGTTACAGCATAGTGGGGGGGATTTCTAGAAATTCCATGTCCACTATGCGTGCACATACTCCCGCACCTCACCCGCAGAGACGGACATGCAGCATGACTCTCCAGACCGCAGCATGTCAATTTATCTAACATAGATGCGAGTCTCTACAAGAGAAATCTCACCCCTACGATGTATTGGGTGCAGTGATTCTGCACGGTTCAGTGACCACTCGTGGAATCACCTGCGTTCAACAGATGGAGCACATGTCCGCTGCGTCCAAAGTGCTGCCATTTCTGGATCATCTGCACATACCCTAAAAAATGGGCATTTTGAAAGCAGTGTTTTTACTGCCAAGAGAGCCGGCTTTGGCTGCAAAAAAAATGCACCAAAAACGCTGATTCCTATGCACACCTGTACTATATATACGTATGGTTTACCCTTATTATTTCACATGGGAATTCATTTATTTCTATATTATAAATCCCCTGATTCAGCAGACAATATCCCTGTCTTGTGGCATTCGGACAGCAGTGACAGGAGGTCGCCCTGTCACATTACAAGCAGTGATTAGTGACTGTGGTCAGAGCTGATGCTGATCGCTGCTGTATGTGGCTGTGAATCCTGATCCTACAGCGATCAGCACAGAGCTACAGACCACAATGAGAAAATCCTTGCACTCTAATGTGTTATTGCTGCTCTTACCAGGTTCTGCGGCTTCACTTTGGCATATCCATTCTCAGGACAGTGCTAGGAGCAGCCATGATCAGGACTATGGAGGAGACATACAGAGCTGCAGGCATCTCCTGGCTGTCATTGTGCTGTAATCGACCCCTCCCCCTCACTCTCAACTTTTAACCTGACTGCAGGGAGAAAGAGACAGGGGGGGCTCAAGGGGATTTGCGAGAGACGCTCCAAGACTTCAGAGCAATGCACAACATTATTCACTGTTGTACATCCTCTGGGCACTTCATAAATGGGCAGCAGATGCAGGGGGCCCCCTTTGTAGGTGGGGGCCCCAGGCATCTGCCTGGTCTGCCTGGTGGAAATGCCGGCCCTGATGAAAGGGAGCATGATTGTAGCATCAGGCAATACAGCAATACAGAGACTGGAGTAATGAAAATGGATGCGAAGTTTAACTTGTTCCTTATTTGTGGATATTACAATTGTGAAAATTAATTGCTAACTGTCTATAAAAAAAAAATATCAAAAGGGAATTTTTAGCAAACAGTAGCACTGCTGCCCGGTCTGATTTTCAGGATAACTCGTACTGATTGTATTTTATTCCATGGAATCTTAACTTTTAAACATTTTTTTTCCTGAATAGTTTATTATGTCTTTAGTTTTAGGCAAATTATCCCCTCCTGGTGATTTAAAGGCAGGTCAATTATTTAGCTAACAGGCAGAAAACTAGGCTTTTATAGCCTTTTCAAGAGGCTCTCTAGAGTGTAATAATGAAAGCAATTTATTGAATGCCTATGAGCTTGCTTTCCAAGCTGTGCACATTAATCTATCCGTGCTTCCTAGTGTAAAGGGTGCAAACAGATTGCACCAGTTAATTGGCATCACACGATGCCTTATGCATGCAAACATAATACCAGCC
The DNA here is from genome assembly GCF_039654945.1 of Dendrobates tinctorius. Lineage (NCBI taxonomy): Eukaryota > Metazoa > Chordata > Amphibia > Anura > Dendrobatidae > Dendrobates > Dendrobates tinctorius. The sequence continues at coordinate 13,203,395 of NW_027361732.1, forward strand.
ATGTATGCCATCGTGAGATTAAAATAAATATTTTAGTAGAGTTTGCTATTTTCTCTATTTGTATGACTCATTTATTTAAATAAGTGTAAGTGTTTTCAAGATGTTTCTTAATTTAGTACTTAAATGTACTTATTTACATTACATTAAAATGTCCATTTTAGTTTTACAAAGCCTAAACCTCTGATAATGGTGGTAATAGCAGTGTATAAAATCATGTAGTTGCCTTTAGAAGAAACTTTCTTTGAAGATAATTATTAATAAAACAAAACTTTTTGGTATAGCGTAGCATCATCAGGTCTAAGAGATCTAATTTAATGTGTCCAGATTATACTGTGAAATCTGGTGACAGGTCCACATTAAATACATATTGATAGAGATGAACAAATTAATTTGACATAAATTGAATATGTGGCAATTTTGTAAGAATTTTCTGAATCTGGCAAATTGGAAAAATTTGCAATACAATTTGTTCAAATTAGTAAAATTGCCACCACCATTTTACGCATTGCAGAAAATTGCAAAGCCAAAGAAGGCTAACATGACCTCCAGGATGGAATGGCAGGCTTCTCCATAATGCCTTTACAGCTACCACATCACAAGATTCAGCAAATCCAATCATGATGGAGTGTCATAGCCTGGTGAAAAAAGAGACAGGAAAATAGTCAGCCATATTGGAGTGAATCTGAACACTGAACATATTTCACAGCTGACAGCTTAGGCCTGTTTCACACATCAGTTTTTTCCTCAGTTAAAATCCGCTAAAATGGCGGACAACGAATCCGTTCCTGTACTGACCACAACGTTTGGCACCGGACCGTTGTTTTAACGGATCCGTCGAAGGAAGAATTTTAAAGGAACCGCTGCCTGGGGAGGAGAGAGAGAGAGAGAGAGAGAGAGAGAGAATTTTTTTCAGCCGCCAGAACAGGGTTTAGGGGTAAATTTGTGGCCGAGGCAAATGCTCCGGGAATGCGCAATGTAAAATGCGGATCCGGCCACCCGAAAAAACGTTGCATTGTCCATCCAGACATGTCGGCGGATGCCAAAATTTTGGCGGATCCGCAAAAAAACGGATCCCACGGATGGCCATCTGTCAAGATCCACCGGTAATGCAACTCAATGGGAAAAAACGGATCCGCCAAGCAAAATGGCGGATCCGTTTTTTTGCAAAACGGCAGATCTTGACTGATTTGAAAAAACTGATGTGTGAAACAGGCCTTAGCCACAGAGATACAATGTATAAGGAGCCAGGACAAGTGGACTTTAAGTGCGCTGCTAATTTAAGAACTGATCCGAAGGCAAAATTGTTTTAAGTTGGTTTATTGTCAGTGCCTTTCAGAGTCAAAACCCAACTCCGGTTTAAATACAAAATATGTGGTTAAATGCAAATATATGCGGTTTAAATACAAAACAATTTCAAATAAGAGTGCCAAAACCAAAAAAAGGGATTACATGTGTTTAACCCCTGTATCATCTTGGGTTTTTCTGTTTTTCCATTTTCCTTTTTTGCTTCCCTTCTTCTTATTTATTTTTCTGTCAATATGTCCATGTGAGGGCTTGTTTTTTGCAGGACAAGTTGTACTTTTGAAGGACACTATTGATTTTACCACATAGTGTATGGGAAAATGGGAAAAAAAGCCAAGTGAGGTGAAATTGCAAAAAAAAGTGCATTCCACAACTGTTTTTTGCTTTTACCATGTTCACTAAATTCTAAAACTGACCTTTATGTTTCATCAGGCCATTAGGAGTTCATAGATACCAAACATGTACAGGTTATTTTTTATTTAAGTAGTAAAATATATCCAAAGTTTGTAAAAAAAAAAGAAAAAAGGCACAATTTTCCAAGACCCGTAGCGTCTACATTTTTCGTGATTTGGGGCTGTGTGAGGGCTTATTTTTTGTTGTAGATACAACAAAATAGCTCTGCTATGTGTAGCAAAAATGTTCATCTACTGGCCACGGGACAACGCTCATAGCAATTCGGCAATGACAACCACATGGATCTCCTGTCCTAGTCATGCCAACCAATCAGCGCCCCATGGTCATATGACAGTGGCACCAATGGATGGAGCTACTGGTGCTCATCTGCTTGCACTTGTTAAATTCCGCTTTCAGAGATTGACAGCAGCATTTAACATGTTAACAGCCACGAGCGGATGACAGCTTATCAGATCAGTTGTCATGTACCAGAAAAAGTGCGGGCTCAGGGCCAGGGCCCCCACAAAATTTTCCATCAGTATATATATCCAGTATTTCATTTGTTTTTTTGACAGTATAAATTGAAACAGTGAAGAACATATTAAAACATGTGCGGGACATTTTCCTGAACGTGCTGACAGTAAAAAACAGACATGTCTACTTGTGGATCACACGGACACACGGTCCGTGGAGACACGCTGACATGTGCACAACAGCATAGATTTCAATGTGTCTACGTGTGTGTCTCGTGTACCTGTGAAAACTGTCACCACATATACCGGATCCGGAGGCAATGACGTGTGAAAGAGGCCTAATGTTTTGTCCAATTTTTTGTCTCATTAGTGTGATGTGCTATCCCTAAGTTTGTATAATCAGTGTTTAATATATGGTTTCAAATAAAAAAAATGTTTATATCGGTCTTACTTTTTTTTCTTTAAAGAAATATATTCGTGAACCAAAGAAGGGTTGCATTGTAATAATATTTTTTTAATATGTTTGTGAATTTATAAACTTGAATAAATGTATGTGGCTTCTAAACCCCTGTTTTCCCTAGTCTATTTTTCTGCCTTCAGCTGAATTGTTATCAGAACATACTCATTTGGAGTACTGACAATGGCAGTAAAAGGGTCAGTACTTGTCTACCTCAGAGTCCTATGCTTATCAGACCAATATCCTGCAGCATCTTAAACCCCAGAATTAGTGACACATGTGCTGAGCTGACCCTTTCACTGCCATCATCAGTACTCCATATGAGTACCTTCTGATATCAATGTAGCTAAAGGCTGCCAAATTGCCAGGAATTGGGAGTTATTAGAATGATTATTTTGCAATAATTTTTTACAAATATGGAGACACATTCCATAATAAAGTGATTTGCAACATTTCATAACTTTCATAACTCTCCAAGCTAGACAAGTTTTTAAAGGGAACCTGTTCCTAAAGATATTAACCTGTAGATAGAGGATTTAACTGCAAGTTACAAGCGTTACAATGCTGTTTTGCTATCTTAGGCCGGTGTCACACTTACAACCGCAATGCGAGAAACTTGCGCCTCAATACCTGGCACTGGACCGGAGTGTGCGATTGCATGTATTTCTATGCAGCTGTATGCTCTGATGCCGAGTGCCGGTGGCTGTGCTGGGTATTGAGGCAAGAGACTCGCGCAAGTTTCTCGCATTGCAGTTGCAAGTGTGACCCCGACCTTACTGATGGTGTAGCTATTAGGAAAAAATGAACTTTATTCCTCCTGGGAGCCATCCCTTTTAGTCATAGAGGCATCCATGGAGCCACTACAATCACTGATCAAAGCATTGTTTGCGATGGCTATAAATACGCCCCAGAACTTTGACAGCACGCCCTGCACAGATGCACTCTGCAGAGTAAGCTGTCAATTAAAACGGTGGGGCATGCTTATAGCCTTTGTTCACTTTGCATTGAGCAGTGACTGTAGCCGCTCTGGCATGCTTCAATAACTGAAACCCGGCTGATCCCAGGTGGAAATAAGTTCATTTTCTTCCAGTAGCCACACTTTCAGTTAGGTGGCCGGATAGCAAGGTATTCCTATTAACCTGCAGATTAATGCTATATAGCATTTGGGGACATGACATGATCCCATTAAGTTGGTAATGCAATATTTTACCCAAATAACATACTGTACACTTTAATTTTTTTTCTCTTTATCGTAGACGAAACGAAGCATTTCTTGATCGATTCCAACCCATAGACTATGCAGTTGATGGAATCTTCGGACAACAAAATAAATGGGTAAGATTTATAACCAATTATTTAGTTTTAAAATAATTTTGAAGGCAGTAAGCCCATGTTCCCACCCAAAAATCTTTTTTTTTTCTGGTGTTTTTTTCTTGTAGATTTACTCACCAAGATGCACAATAGCTGTGAGCTTTGATTATTGCATTTTTCTGCATTTTCCCCTTTTAAATGCATTTTTGGTGCAGATTTAAAATAGCATTTTTTACATGTATTTTTTTAAAACTCTGTAGAAACCTATAAAGGAAAAAAAGGACCAAAAAACACTCAGTTCAACTGCATCTTTAACCCCTTAGTGACCTCAACCATTTTGACCTTACTGACTACGCCAAAATTTTTAAATCTGTCAAGTGTCATTTTATGTGGTAATAACTCTGAAATGCTTCAAATGATCCCACTGATTCTGAAATTTCTCATTTTTTCAACCAAATTTACAAAACCATTTGTTTAGGGACCACATCACATTTGTGGTGGCTTTGGGGGGCCTATATGACAGAAAATACCCCAAAGTAACACCATTCTAAAAACTTCTCAAAACAACATTGAAGAAGTTTAGTAACCCTTCCGATGCTTCACACGAACTATAAAGCAATATGGAGGGAAAACATGAACATTTAACTTCACAAATATTTTACTTTAGCTCCAATTTATTTATTCACACAAGGGAAATGGGGAAAATGGACCCTAAAATCTATTGCGCAATTTCTCCTGAAGAAAACAATACCTCATTTGTGGGGGAAATCCACAGTTTGGGCGCACGGCAGGTCTAAGAAGGGAAGTTGCACCGTTTCACTTTTTGAATACAAAAATGGCTGGAATCGAGAGCAGGCGCCATGTTGTGTTTGGAGAGCCCCTGATGTGCCTAAACAGTGGAAACCCCCTACAGTTGACCCCATTTTAGAAAATAAACCTCTTAGGGAACTTATCTAGATGTGTCATAAGCACCTGGAACCCTCAAGTACTTCTCAGAAATTTATGACGTAGAGCTGTGAAAATAAAAAAAGCACATTTTACCCACAAAGATGTACTTTCAGCCCTAATTTGTTTGTTTTCACAAGGATAATAGGAAAAAATTGACCCCAAAATTTGTTGCAAATATTCTACTGAGTTTAGTGATACCCTATGTGTGAGGGAAAACCACTGTTTGGGTGCATGGTAGGGCTCGGAAAGGAAGGAGTGACGTTTTGGAACGCAGACTTTGATGGAATGGTCTGCGAGGGTCATATCACGCTTGGGGAGCCCCTAATGTGCCTAAACATTGAAACCCCCCACAAATGACTCAATTTTGTAAACTACACCCCTCAAGGATTTTATCCAGGGGTATAGTGAGCATTTTGAATGCACATGTAGTACACGGAATTTGATAACATTAGGTCGTCATATTGAAAATTTTCAGTTTATTCACGAAAATGTTGTTTTAGCCCCAAATTTGTAATTTTCACAATGGATAATAGGAGAAAACGGACCCCATAATTTGTTGCGTAATTTGTCCCGAACGTGACTATACTCCATATGTACTCAAAAACTTTTACTTGGGCACATGGCAGGGCTAGGAAAGGAAAAAGCGCTATTTGCCTGGGTTAAATTGTGAATGCCATGCTGCATTTGAAGAGCCTCTGACATGTGAAAACAGCAGAAGCCCCTCATAAATGACCACATTTTGGAAACTAGACCTCTTAAGGAATTCATCTAGGGGTACAGTGTTTATTTTGAACCCATAGGTGCCTCACGGAATTTTATAACATTGAGACGTGGAAATATGACATTTTAGTGGTAAAATGTAATTTTTGTATTTGCTGCAAATTTGTCAGGTAAACAATGGTTAATAAGTGAAACTAGACTCCACAATTTATTGCTCAATTTCTCCCTAACGCGGTTCTGCCCCATATGTTGTCAGAAATTACTGTTTGGCCACATCAAGGCTGAGAAGGAGGGGCGCTATTTAGTTTTTGGAGCCCAGATTTTGCGAGAATAGTTTACGGGTGACATTTGTGTAGCCCCAACTGTGCCACAACAGCATAAAAAAGTGACCCTATTCTAAAAACTTCACCACTTAATGAATTAATCTACAGCTGCAATGACTATTTTGTAACATCCACGCCAGGCTTTTTTTCTGGAGAATGGCAAATATGCCAGCTTACTGCCCATATATTGTGTTCCCATACAGTGTAGAGTCGCCATACATTGTGCCGAGCTTGATTCACGCACCCGTAAATTAAGTGTCTTCACTCCATTACAATAATGTCAAACATGTAGCCGGTTACTGTGGTTTAGGCACAGTGGGGCTCAGAAGGAGGGGGCATTTGGATTTGGGAGCACAGAATTCACTGGATTTTATTTGCAGGGGTGGGAGCCATGTCGCGTTTATAGACTCTTTGTTCTGCTGGTAACATGGGAGCCCCCTATAGTTCCAGACAGATGACGGACCTGAGTGTGGACTGGTTTTATATGGGATAAATTAGGGTTTTTATTGGTAAAATTTTGGGGTACATAACATTTATTGATCGCTTCCATAATAAGGCTGGGATCACATTCGTGTGTTCTAAGCTGAGCACTTACATCAGGGTTTATGTGTAAATCCTACGAAAATACGATTCAGACGAAACTCCCAACGCAACCACCCACCATAATGAGGCAGATGGAGACACTTTGTACTCCATTTGGCATCTGCTCCAGTGGTATTCATCTTTTTAAGCGTGCACAGATCTGTGGTCACCCACACTTGTGTGCTAAAACCACGCCTAAAATGATGGGACTCTGCCAGAACACAGACCAGTCCAAAGTGACTCCATCTGCCTCATAAGTGAGTGGTTCCATCCGGGGTTTTGTCTGAATCGTGTTTTAGGGGAATTTACATGGAAACCACAATGAGCGCAGGATAAATATGAGCCGAGCCTTAATCCGATTTTTGGGAGGTAGAATGAACAAGTAGCAGCACAAAAGTAATTCTTATTTTTCTTTTTGCACTGTTCACCGTTCAGTACTAGTGATAAGGCGGATTTATTCTTCGAGCTGGTGCGATTACAGCGATAACAGATTTATATTGTTTTTTAGGTTTTGCTGCTATCACACAGTAAAAATGCTTTCTTTATAAAAAGTAGTTTTTTTTTGTTGCCATATTCTGAGAGCTGTACATTTTTTGACATGCAGAGCTGCATGAGGGTTTGTTTTTTGCAGGACAAGTTGAAGATTTTTTTTTGTATCATTTTGGGGTACATAATAATTTTTAATCACTGTTTATTCAGATTTTTCAGATACAGAATGAACAAAACCGAGTAATTCAGTTATTGTCTTTATTTTATTTTTTGCACCGTTCACCGTACAGTAAAAGTGATATGACCGATTTGTTTATGGGGTCGGTGCGATAACAGTGGTAGCAGAGTTATATTTTTATGCTTTGCTATTTTTACACACTAAAAACAATATATTTGCTAAATGAATTTGTATTTGTATCGTCATATTCTGAGAGCTATAACTTTATTTTTTTGCCGGATGCACCATATTAGTTTGTTTTTTTGGGGTACAGTTTGGTGTTTTTATTTCTACTATTTTATTTTACATATAACTTCTTGATCGCTTTTTATTCACTTTTTTGTGTCACTATGATGAGAGCTACATTTTTGAAGTGTTATTTTTTTATGGCATTTACCAACCTGAATAAATAACGTGCCCGTTTTATAGAGCGAGCGGGTCGTCCAGACGCGGCGATACCAATTATGTGTACTTTATTTTGGTTTATCACAAACACTGCGTTTTGAAAGGCAAAACTGATTTTCATGATATGTGTGCACTTTTTGTTTATTCTTTTTACTTTTTTCATATTTTATTTTACTTTTTTCACTTTTTTTAACTTTTTTTCTGTGGGACATGTATAATTTTTATTTTGATCACTGGTCTCATATACTGCTGTACTCATTCCCTGTTTAATGGCTCAGTCTAATGGGTAATTACAAATAAACTATAATAGTGGCATACATAAAATAATTTAAAGAAGATATCTGCATAAGACAACCCCTGTGTATATGCCCTGTTATGGCATATGGGCATCAGAGAGGGAATTTCCCTGGTTTTGAGCACTGAAATTTTTTATATGAGCCAGAACAGAGAGCCACTCTAGCAGTCCTGGTCCAATCATGCGTTACATTGACAATGAAGTTGGAAAATGTGGTAATCAGGCATATTTAATTTCACTTAAGGGGTTCTGTCCTCAAAAGCTCTGACGCACAATATTTTTGCAGCTTTTTACAATGCTTCTGAACAGCAACATGTGTTTCAAACATTTTTTTTCTAGCATTTTTCTGCAATTGCTATGATAGCTTTTAATATTGCATTTGGTCATCTATAATATAGTACATATATAGTACTGTGCAAAATATTTTAGGCAAGTGTGAAAACAAAGCTGCAAAGTAGGAATGCCTTTCAAAAATAGAATTGTTAATTTTTTAATTAATTATCAAAATACAAAATGAATGAACAAAAAAGAAATCAAGTCTATACAGTAGTATTGCACCCACGCTGCAAAGACTTCCCCAAACATCTACAGGTAAACCAACTAGGTTATCCGTACATAAGCAAAGGAGTAGTGTTATTATGTTACAAAAAAGTAAGGTTAGTTTCACACTAGCGTATGGAGGAGCTGTGGAGGGATGCAGACTTCCGTGAAGCTCCGCCCACGGCTGCACCTCCTTCGATCAGCTCCACCTCCGTTGGCATGTGGCCTGCGTAGCCTATCTTTAGCATTAGGTATGCAGGCCATGCCGATGTATGCGTATGCCTCCGCATGTGCCGTTTGACGGTGCGGTGACCGCACCAAAATTCAACATGATGCATTCGGCGCAGGGCGCTGCACCGTCAAAACGATGCATGCAGAGGCATACGCATACATCGCCACGGCCTGCGTACCTAATGCTAAAGATAGGGTACGCAGGCTGCATGCTGACGGAGGCAGAGCTGACCAGAGGAGGTGCGGCCGTGGGCGTAGCTTCACAGAGGAAGTCTGCATCTCTCCGCAGCTCCTCCATACGCTTGGTGAAACTAGCCTAACCTGTTTGATGTGCGTGATAACAATGTGTAATAACAACAGCGCCGGTGTATACCAACATAATAGACACATTGTGTATACACGTCTAGAATGAAACAATCATTGTATTATGTATTTGTGTTGTGCAAATAGCACAACCGGAAACACACAAGTACTTTCAAGATAAATGTCCATAAGAACACTCATTGCTTTGGTGAACAGTCTTGTGTAAGCCCTGATGAAGGCATGTATCATAGATGCGCAGTGAAGTATTCAGGCAGTCCCATTCGGTGACTCACCTGAAACTAAACTGAACTGTGCGCTGGAGCGGACAGCGTGTGACGTCACGCTACTTCTGAAGTACTGATGCTTGGACATGCTGTACTTCTCCCTTATGCGTTTTGGAAACACAGCTATTTCCGTCATCAGAGGGGGATAAGAAACTGTTGCTCCATGGTATAATGTAGCCTATGGCTCCACCTAGTATTAATATTAGATGTTAAAGGCAGGTATTTGGTACTCACAAGGCTGTGCATGAAAATAACCATATATTTGTATTTACACTGCGCAAAAAAATAAAGTGAACACTAAAATACCACATCCTAGATATCTCTGAATGAAATATTCCAGTTGCAAATTTTTATTCATTGCATAGTGGAATGTGTTCAGAACAATAAAACATAACAATTATCAATGTAAATCAAAATGAATATGCCATGGAGGTATGGATTTGGAATGATACCCAAAATCAAATTGGAAAATCAAATTACAGGCTGAACCAACTTTAGTGGAAATGTCTCATGGCAAGGAAAAGATGCTCAGTATTGTGTGTGGCCTCCACGTGCCTCTCTGACCTCCCTACTGTACAATGCCTGGGCATGCTCCTGATGAGGTGGTGGATGGTCTCCTGAGGGATCTCCTCCCAGACCTAGACTAAAGCATCCGCCAACTTCTGGACAGTCTGTGGTGCAACATGATGTTGGTCGATGGAGCGAAACATGATGTCCCAGATGTACTCAATAAAATTCAGGTCTGGTGGACGGGCGGGCCAGTCATTAGCTTCAATGCCTTCATCTTTCAGGAACTGCTGACACACTTCAGCCACATGAGGTCTGGCATTGTCCTGCATTAGGAGGAACCCAGGGCCAACCGCACCAGCATATGGTCTCACAAGGGGTCTGAGGATCTCATCTCAGTACCTAATGGCAGTCAGGCTACCTCTGGCGAGCACATGGAGGGCTGTGCGGCCCTCCAATGAAATGCCACCCCACACCATTGCTGACCCACTGCCAAACCGGTCATGCTGAAGGATGTTGCAGGCAGCAGATCACTCTCCACGGCATCTCCAGACTCTGTTTCATCTGTCACATGTGCTCAGTGTGAACCTGCTTTCATCTGTGAAGAGCACAGGGCGCCAGTGGTGAATTTGCCAATCCTGGTATTTTGTGGCAAATGCCAAGTATCCTGCATGGTGTTGGGCTGTGAGCACAACCCCATTTGTGGACGTCGGGCACTCAGACCATCCTCATGGAGTTGGTTTAACCGTTTTTGCCGACACATGCACATTTGTGGCCTGCTGGAGGTCATTTTGCAGGGCTCTGGCAGTGCTCCTCCTGTTCCTTCATGCACAAAGGCTAAGGTAGCAGTCCTGCTGCTGGGTTGTTGCCCTCCTACGGCCCCCTCCTCATCTCCTGGTGTACTGGCCTGTCTCCTAGTAGCGCCTCTGGACACTACACTGACAGACACAGCAAACCTTCTTGTCACAGCTCGCATTGATGTGCCATCCTGGATGAGCTGCACTACCTGAGCCACTTGTGTGGGTTGTAGAGTCTGTCTCATGCTACCATGAGTGTGAAAGCACAACCACCATTCAAAAGTGACCAAAACATCAGCCAGAAAGCATTGGTACTGAGATGTGGTCTGTGGTCCCCACCTGCAGAACCACTCCTTTATTGAGGGTGTCTTGATAATTGCCAATAATTTCCATTTGTTGTCTATTCCATTTGCACAACAGCATGTGAAATTGATTGTCAATCAGTGTTGCTTCCTAAGTGGACAGTTTGATTTCACAGAAGTTTGATTTACTTGGAGTTATATTCTGTTTAAGTGTTCCCTTTTTTGAATAGTGTATAAAGACATTCATTTTATTACAAACAATAAGATTAACCCCTTAGCAGTCGCTGATACACAGTTAAGGGTACTTATTCCTCAGCGCCGCTTTTTAACAGCGCTGAGAAATAAGGTTATAGCGCTTACCAGGGTTGAAAAATGTCTGGTGTCTCGGCTACTGGGAGAACATGATCAGGGACAGTTTTTAAGGTCCCCTGTCATGTGATCACAAAAAAAGACTAATTTACAATTCATTTCTCTCTCCTCTGATATGATCTAGTATATCAGAGAAGAGAAATATGGAGTACCCTGAATCCAGTACCTTCACCATTCCTGGCCCACCTGCTCCGTTCCTCGGCCCCCCACATTATCTTCCTGGAAGAAAATGGTGGGCGCATGCGTAGTGTGCTCGCCCAAATCTGCCGGCTGGTACCCAGCAGCAATAAGAAATTTTTCCTATTGGTTCCTTTCAATCACTGTGATATCCCTATCACAGTGATCAAAACAAAAAAATAGTAAATCAAATCCCCCTTTGTCACCCCCTTAGTTAGAAAAAAAATTATAAAATATATTTTTTAAATTTTTTTCCATTCTTTGCATTTAGGGTTAAGGTTGGGGTTAGGGTTGGGGTTAGGGATGTGATTAGAGTTGTGTTAAGTTAGGGTTGGGGTTAGGGTTGTGTTAGGGCTGGGGTTAAAACTGGGGGTTTTTCAAAACAAAAAAAATGACGATATGACGGTTAATTTTGAGTGCAAGTGATCGCTACTTGAGTTTGCATTGGGTGCTATGGTATGTATGCAGTACAGCGGATCCCCTCTTTTTTGGGTTGTCTAACAGCCAGGAAACATGCGTGCAGGGACTTGAGCAAGTCACTCGAGCACCCACGATATTCGGTAAATTCTGTCTCTTACCTGTGAGTTCAAAATGCTCATTATACTCCTGGATAAAATCCTTGAGAGGTATGGTTTCCAAAATGGGGTCGCTTGTGGGGGGCTTCCACTGTTTAGGCACATCAGGGGGGGTCTCCATATGAAACATGACGTCCACCATCAATTTCAGATAAATTTTGCTTTCAAAAAGTCGAAAAGTGCTCTCTCCCTTCTGAGCCTTGCCGTGCACCCAAACAGTAAATTTACTCCACATATGGGGTATCGGCGTACTCAGGAGAAATTGCACAACAAATTTTGTGGTCCAATTTCTCTTGTTGCCATTGTGAAAATAAGAAAGTTTGGTTCTAAAATAAATTTATTGTGAAAAAATTTTGAAATGTTAATTTTTTCCTTCCATATTGCTTCAGTTCTCGTGAAGCACCTGAACAGCTAATAAACTTCTTGAATCTGGTTTTGAGCACCTTGAGGGGTGCAGTTTTTAGAATCATCTTACTTTTGGGTACTTTCTGTCATATAGACCCCTAAAACTCATTTCAAATGTGATGTGTTCCCTAAAAAAAATAGTTTTGTAAATTTTGTTGGAAAAATGAGAAATCGTTGGTCAACTTTTAACCCTTATAACATCCTAACAAAAAAAAATTGGTTCCAAAATTGTGCTGATGTAAAGTAAACATTTGGGAAATGTTATTTATTAACTATTTTGTGTGACATACAGTTGTGGCCAAAAGTATTGACACCCCTGCAATTCTGTCAGATAATTCTCAGTTTCTTCCTGAAAATGATTGCAAACACAAATTCTTTGGTATTATTATCTTCATTTAATTTGTCTTAAATGAAAAAACACAAAAGAGAATGAAGCAAAAAGCAAAACATTGATCGTTTCACACAAAACTCCAAAAATGGGCGAGACAAAAGTATTGGCACCCTCAGCCTAATACTTGGTTGCACAACCTTTAGCCAAAATAACTGCGACCAACCACATCCGGTAACCATCAATGAGTTTCTTACAATGCTTCAGGTCCCTGATATTTGAAGGGTGCCTTCTCCAAACTGCCATTTTTAGATCTCTCCACAGGTGTTCAATAGGATTCAGGTCTGGACTCATTGCTGGCCACCTTAGAAGTCTCCAGTGCTTTCTCTCAAACCATTTTCTAGTGCTTTTTGAAGTGTGTTTTGGGTCATTGTCCTGCTGGAAGACCCATGACCTCTGAGGGAGACCCAGCTTTCTCACACTGGGCCCTACATTATGCTCCAAAATTTGTTGGTAGTCTTCAGACTTCATAATGCCATGCACACGGTCAAGCAGTCCAGTGCCAGAGGCAGGAAAGCAACCACAAAACATAAGGGAACCTCCACCATGTTTGACTGTAGGGACCGTGTGCTTTTCTTTGAATGCCTCTTTTTTTCTTCTGCAAACTCTATGTTGATGCCTTTGCCCAAAAAGCTCTACTTTTGTCTCATCTGACCAGAGAACATTCTTCCAATACATTTTAGGCTTTTTCAGGTAGGTTTTGGTAAACTCCAGCCTGGCTTTTTTATGTCTTGGGGTAAGAAGTGGGGTCTTCCTGGGTCTCCTACCATACAGTCCCTTTTCATTCAGACGCCAACGGATAGTTTGGGTTGACACTGTTGCACCCTCGGACTGCAGGGCAGCTTGAACTTGTTTGGATGTTAGTCAAGGTTCTTTATCCAACATCCGCACAATCTTGCATTGAAATCTCTTGTCAATTTTTCTTTTCCGTCCACATCTAGGGAGGTTAGACACAGTGCCATGGGCTTTAAACTTCTTGATGACACTGCGCACGGTAGACACAGGAACATTCAGGTCATTGGAGATGGACTTGTAGCCTTGAGATTGCTCATGCTTCCTCACAATTTGTTTTCTCAAGTCCTCAAACATTTCTTTGGTCTTCTTTCTTGTCTCCATGCTCAATGTGGTACACACAAAGACACAGGACAGAGGTTGAGTCAACTTTAATCCATGTCAACTGGCTGCAAGTGTGATTTAGTTATTGCCAACACCTGTTAGGTGCCACAGGTAAGTTACAGGTGCTGTTAATTACACAAATTAGAGAAGCATCACATGATTTTTCGAACAGTGCCAATACTTTTGTCCACCCTCTTTTTATGTTTGGTGTGGAATTATATCCAATTTGGCTTTAGGACAATTCTTTTTGTGTTTTTTTTTTCATTTAAGACAAATTAAATGAACATAATACCAAAGAATTTGTGTTTGCAATCATTTTCAGGAAGAAACTGAGTATTATCTGACAGAATTGCAGGGGTGTCAATACTTTTGGCCACAAAGGTAACTCTCAAACCTTTTGCTAAATTTTTGTTTTTTTAATAAATAAATGCAAGTCATATTGGCGAAAGACTTCTCAGAATCAGTGGGATCCATTGAAGTGTTACAGAGTTATTACCACATAAAGTGACAGTGATCAGAATTGTAAAAATCGGCTTGGTCGTTAAGGCCAAAATTGGCTTGGTCGCTAAGAGTTTAAAAACCAAACTGGGTCTGTATGGCTAAATCAAGTGTGGCTCTTTAAGTATACAGCAGAAATATACCAGAAATGCTTGGTATACAGGCTTCAATTTCCTCATTCAAACTCCACCCAACCTGACTGACATCTACAGTTTGTATTCAGCAGAGTGAGATCTCAGCAGGAAGATCTAAGAGATCTATTTAATAATGTATGCAGCTTGGATTGTGAAATCTGGTTACAGCTTTGCTTTAATAAGTTTGGCGCCTTCTGGTTTATAAAATGCTGCTTGCACATTGGACTACATTTTTAATTTGACAGAATGTTTTCATTGAGGCTGCAAAAACTAACCCAATCCTAATTGTTCAACTGCTAACTATTGCATGTGATGACAAATGATTTGTAAAGTGCTAAGAGCTCCCACACTGGCCAAAAGCATGGGCCACAATAAATGCAGGGTGCTCATTGAACAGATGCAAGCCGTTGCTTACTTCATACAGAAATTGCCATTAGTTTCAGCAGTATGATATGCTCATGGGGAATGCATGGTAAAAAAAGGACCTTTGACAGGAAGGAATTGTTATATAAACCACATATATTAGAAAGTTGCATAACTTTTCAGTATGCAGAGGCTAAGCATTGATGGACAAATGTATCCCTTTAAGATTGTTAATAAAACAGAAATAGAAAGAAAGTTTGAAACAGAACTGAGAAAAAAGTAACTACGCATAGATCAAATGAAGTTGCTATACAGGTAAAATCATTAGAATTCCTTTTCTATTCACACATTCATGGAGAGTGACCTGTTCTACCAGAACCAAAATCACATCGTGTTACTGTGCTAACGAGAATGTGAAATATTTCTGTAGCAGCTAGCTACATTTCCTTAATATTATTATTCTCCATCAGACTGGTGATATTCCGTTCCGCTAAGGCATTTCCCTTTTATTGATCCACAAAATGGAATTGATCTTTTTTTGTGAAATGAATAAAACATGCAGCCTTTGCAAAAATAAAACTTTAGAAATATCACAAAGCAAACAGACATATTGATCAGTTTAAAAGTATTTACATACAGTTTCAAGCTTGGCATAGTGTTCTGCGTACCTTGGTAAACAGTGTAGGTTTTAACCTGCACATACTATATTGTCCGTGCAGTTCTTCAACATGGGTAAATTGAAAAAAATATAGATTTGGGAGTATATCCGCATACATTTAGTGATTGCCTTCATAATGGAATAATTTTTAATTTATTTATAATTACAAATAATTATATAATTGCCCAATATAGCTTCATAAAATATACATTTTTAAGATATCCTCCTGCTTTATGTCTACAGCATATATGCTGTCTTGTATTTTTCCATTGTAATTAACTATAAAAAAAACAGTTTAAAGCCAGTAGAAAAAAAGAATGCTCTCAGTGGGAGAAACAAGATTATTTTGTAGTTATGATGTCTTTTAATGGCTAAAATAAATGCTGTTACAAGGCAAGCTTTCACAACTTCTTAGGTCTCTGTCATGATCCAGGACAGGGTTTCGCTTTGGCCCATCCTGGTCAGACTGGGGGTTAATTGTTCTGCCTCTCTCTGGCAGAGGGCGGCTATTTAATGTTCACTGGACCTAGGTCCAGTGTCAGTTATACTCCTGCCCTCGGCTGAGTTAGTTGACCTCTTTTATACGTGTGCCTTGTGCCTGATAACTTGTTGCTTGTTTGGTTGTGATCTGGTTCTGTCCCTGTTACGAGTTCTGCCTGCCCCTCTTGTACTGCACCGCTCTCTCGTGTATGACTCTCTGCTTGTGACTCGACTGCTCTCTGCTCATCCCTTTGGTACCGCACCACCCTCTTGTGTATGACCTTTGGCTTTGTCTGACCTCCCGTCTGTTTACCCCTCGTGTACCTCATTTGCCCGTACTGTGTATGACCTCCGTTTTGCCCGACTGAGTTTTCTACCTTCTCTGAAAGCAGGATGCTAAACCCCGCCCCCTTGCAGTCACATGACCGTAGGTCCTGTGCCGGCTTGCTAAACTTCAGCGTTCAGGTCCTGTGCATCTGTACTTTCTGGCTGTTCTGGTCCCCAGGGGTCCCTACAGTGTGGGTGAGTCCCTGCTCAGCGGAGGCTGTACGCCGGTGCTGTCAGGATCCTGATACTCTCATCCTCAGGCATGGCATAACAAAATTTCTGAAGAAACACAGATATATGCACAGAAAAAAAAATTATGTGGTCCAGGACACAGCATAAACAATCCAAACAGGACTAAATCTATCAGGAGGATTTATGACACTACAGAATATGAGGAATCGGCTCCAAAGGCGTTGAGGGCACCAGGCCTCTGATCTTACTTGGATATTGGGACTATAACATTTTCACTAATCTAATCCAATTTTTGATTCACTCTATGAGCTCAGTTTGTTTGGCTTATTTAAGGGCTTCTGCAGTGAGCCCACATCAAAGCCGGGACATGTCAGCTATTTTGAACAGCTGACATGTGCCCGCAATAGGCGCAGGTGGAATCGCGATCCACCTGCACCTATTAACTAGTTAAACACCGCTGTCAAATGCTGACAGCGGCATTTAAACAGTGCAGCCAGAAATGCGCGCATCGCTGACCCCCATCAGGTTGTTGCATTGGCATAACAACCAGAGGTATTCTGGAGACCTCTATGGTTGTTGATGCCTGATTGCTATGAGTGCCACTCGGTGGTTGGTGCTCATAGCAATGCTGTATTTCTGCTACATATAGGTGATCTGAGCATTGCCTTTATGTAGAGAGTATGGGATGCTTCTTGCCTCCCATGGAGGCTATTGAAGCATGCCAAAATTTAAAAAAAATGTTTTTAAAAATATGAAAAAAATAAAAAAAATAAGTGTTCTAATCACACCCCTTTCGCCCCATTCAAAATAAATCAATAAAAAAATCAAGCATACACACATATTTGGTATTGTAACCCCTTCTCATGTACAACACCATGGAATCAATGGTGCTATATAAATAAATAATACTAATAATAATTGCCGCGTTCAGAATCGCCCGATCTATCAATAAATAAAGGATTAACCCGATCGCTAAACAGCATAGCGGTAAAAAAAAATCAAAATGCCATAATTACCTGTTTTTGGTCACTGTGACATTGAATTAAAATGCAATAACGGGTGATCAAAAGAACGTATCTGCACAAAAGTGTTATCATTAAAAACGTCATCTCGGCCAGCAAAAAATAAGCCCTCACCCAACCCCAGATCATGAAAAATGGAGACGCTACGGGTCTCGGAAAATTGTGCAATTTTTTTTAACAAAATTTGGAATTTTTTTTCACCACTTAGATAAAAATGAACCTAGACATGTTTGGTGTTCATGAACTCATAATGACCTGGAGAATCATAATGGTAGGTCACTTTTAGCATTTAGTGAACCTAGCAAAAAAGCCAAGCAAAAAACAAGTGTGGGATTGTGTGTGTGGCAATTTCACTGCACTTGGAATTTTTTGCCTGTTTTGTAGTACACAACATGGTAAAATCAATGGTGTCGTTCAAAAGTACAACTCGTCCCGCAAAAAACAAGCCCTCACATGGCCATATTGACGGAAAAATAAAAAAGTTATGGCTCTGGGAAGAAGGGGAGGGAAAATGAAAATGCAGAACCAAAAATACCCCTGGTAGTTATGGGGTTAAATATTTATTATACCATGCTGCTTTTTTTTTGTTTGTGCATATATTTGTGTTTCTGCAGAAACTTTGTTATACCATGCCTTAGGAAGAGACCTAAGAAGTCTTGAAAGATTGCATTGTAACATGAGTTTCAAGATTATCTTTTGTGATTCTGTAGTCATACTATTTTATATCTGTACATACTTGATGACATGCATACACTAATGTTGGTGATCCTTGATTTATATAATTTAGGCCAGTGTCACGCATGCACTGTTCATGGTCAAAAGCAGATCCAAAATTGCTACCACGAACAGGCCTGACACAAGTTATACTGTTCCACTGTACAGGGATCTGGAACTGAAACAGAGGTTCTTTGGCTAGAGCCACAGAGTCCGCTGCTGTTCAGTGGTGCAAGCTGGCAAGAAGCATAGTCAGGTAGTAGGGTCAGATTCAGCAGATACGGGAGGTTCAAAATCGTCAAGCAGAAGAAACGTCAAACTAGTCAAGGTCAGAGAACAGAATAAATCAGGATGAAACACTAAATGTATTGAATGCTGGTAAAGCCAGTTAGCACAAGCATTGACTGGCTGAGGTACTGGCTCTCAGGGGTTTATACAGTGAAAAGCCCCTCCCAGTGCTGACAGCAGGAAGAAACACAAACTAACAGGATTAAACCCATAGCTTCTGGACTGGTAGAGCCACAAAACCACTCCGTGCAGCCTCACTGACTTAACTGGCTGACCTGAGGTGAACTAATGAGTGTGGGAAAAAATGCAGAAACTTTCCCGCACTCATTAGTTCATCTCAGAGCAAACAGGGAGGCTGCGCAGAGATGAAATAATTCATTCTGGCAGTGGTTTACATGGGGCTGATCGCATTAGCACCAGTCCCTGTGTAAACCACTTAACCCTTTCTGATGGATTGCAGCGGGGAACCTGACTGAGCAGTGGAGAGGTAAGGATGTGGTTGATTTTTTGCTTTATTTTTGTGGCAGGTCGATGGTTTATTTTTGGATTACCAGAGCAATAAATCTTGTTAAAAACTAGGTGTCTTTATTTCATTAAAATAATTTTTAATTTTTAATTAATGTCTGTGTGTGTTTTTTAACCGTTTAATAGTCCTTGGTTAATAATGGATAAGTGTCTAATTGACACCTCTCCATTATTAATCGGCTTAATGTCACCTTCCAATTGCAAGATGACATTAACCCATTAATATTAATCCATTTGCCACCACTACAGGGCAATGGGAATAGAGAGGATAAGTGCCAGAAAAGGCGCATCTTAAAGATGCGCCTTTTCTGGGGTGTCTGGGGGCAGATTTTTGTAGCCGGGGGGGGGGCAAAAACAATGGTCTCTCTCAAGGCTATTAAAATCTGCCCTCACTCACCTGTTTTACGTCTTTGGTCAAGATTTTGCCGTGGGTGCCCACACATTTTTTTCCAATGAATTAACCCCTTAATTTACCACCTAGACATCCCAAATTTTACACACAAACCCTAATTTAATTATTAGTGAGGGACATATAAAAAAGTACATGAAATAAAATAGTCTACTGTATGTAAACCATGTGTCATTTCATGTCGGATTTTGGAATGATTTTACAGAAGCCGGCAATTGATTTTGCGGCTATTCTGCTATGTAGAACTCTATGAAATATAAATAAATATATATATATCTCTCATTGACATGTGTGTATGTATATATATATATATATATATTATATATATATATATATAGTCTGTGAGGTAGCACTGTCATTCAGTTAGGGGATCACTCGCTTGGCAGCGAATAAAACACATCCGGCACCGGGTTTTCATAAACCATAACATACTCCATGCGGTTTATTCCTCCATCATAAACCCACAGCAGCAATATACAACAGCATAGCATCCATGACAGAGCTTTCCCTCTATCATCCCTGTATTCACACAGGTTATGCAATGTCCAATGCGCAGG
Source organism: Dendrobates tinctorius (assembly GCF_039654945.1). Lineage (NCBI taxonomy): Eukaryota > Metazoa > Chordata > Amphibia > Anura > Dendrobatidae > Dendrobates > Dendrobates tinctorius. The sequence continues at coordinate 13,223,471 of NW_027361732.1, forward strand.
CTTTCTAGCCTCACAGTTCTCACCCCGTCAGGGTTTTACCTCGTGGCTGCTTCATCCATATGGCAGACGTTCATTCGCTCTCCCTGGGAACTGTCAGACACTTGCAGCCATTAAACACAGCATCCACACGTGCTGTTAGGAAGACAGACGTCTCTTTGCACTTGACCTTCCGCTCTGGACCAATCGGGTCCCTGCATTTGCCACATCTGACCTACCGTGGCGACCATATATGGTCCGTAGCCACGCCCACCGGGTCACATGGCTAGGACCTCATTACAGGTCCTTCACACACTCAGTCTTTTACTATAGTGTACTAAACACACCCCCTGTGTGGGTTTGTAGGTAACTAGGACCACCCGTCTCCCTAGTTACCTGGAGACTTCTTCCTGACACATTGCCACAGCACCTCAGCCGTATCACTGCTGCTCTACACAAGCATCAGTCTTCATCTCAAGGCCACCCACCTTGAGATACATTATGATCATTCAGCATCCTACACCTATCAGGACAATAGAATTGCTTATACGCCTGTCCTGGGACACCCACACAGCGCCCCCTTGCGGACACAGTGGTCACTACACCACAATGTATGTATTCTATGTGTATATATCTATTCTTTCGTTTCTTTATTAAACCTGTCAGTGTGATTTTACTGTATCGCGCACTGAATTGCCGGCTTTTGTTAAAGGACACCGGGTGCATATTTCTCGCAAGTCACACATCTGGTCCATGTGTAATGTGGGTTTTTTTGCGCACCCTTAGACTTGCATTGGCGTATTTCGGCTGGAATACGCTGACAATCGCAGCATGCTCCGATTGGCATGGACCGTAAAATATGCGCAAGAAATATACGGCCGATGGGAGCTACCCCATAGAGAATCATTGGTCCGTGTGCAATGCGTGGTTTTTACGCTTTTCACTCGTCCGTATTTCTCTCTAGTGTGACCCCGGCTTAATAGAAACATTTTCTCCACTTCTGCATTTTTCACCCACTCCTGATTTTGGCTTACAAATACTGGGGTAAAAAACTCACCAAACACTGAATGTGTGCATGTGGCCTTACTAGAATTGCAGCATGATAATTAATGTAATTCAATGTGAAGTATATTTCTTGTTAATCAAGAACAGACAATGAAAGAAATGTATAGGGAGGATGAATGGCTATGCAGAGTATTTTTCTTACCTTCTCTTCTAGATGGTACATTATGCTACCTAAATAATAAACTATAACTCATTTATTTAACAGGCAGAAAATGAGGATGAGGAAGAGGATGAGGACTGGATGTTTAAAAAAGCACTTGAAGAATCAATTAAAACGGTATGATACTTTTATATTTTACGTGGCTACACATTACAGAGAGTAATCGCCATAAATATACAATGAAACTAAGTATATAAACTGCAATTGATAAGTCATCTAAAATACAACTTTAAAAATAAATGTTACATGTCAATAACATTAGTATATGAAAAATTTTCAATTTAAATTAATTCTACTGTAGGAAAAGCTAATGTTTCCCAACATAAAGAAATCTAAGTCCACATCACTTGGGACCAGTACATTTCTACAAGATTGGAGACCTGTCTTATCTTCCGTTCACCGACTGGGCAGCTCCATAGCAGAGAAGATCATACAGAAAGAATTAACTGCCTTACAGAATGACCCTCCTACTTATTTCTCAGCAGGATTAGTAGGAAATGATTTGTTTAACTGGCAAGTAGCAATTCTGGGACCTTTGAACAGTCCCTATCAACATGGTGTCTTTTATCTCAAAATCCGTTTCCCAACAGATTATCCATTCAAACCACCAAATGTTACCGTCGTAACCAAAATATATCACCCAAATATAAACAACACAATTATTTCTCTTGATATTTTGAGTTCAAAGTGGTCTCCAGAGTTCACTCTCTCAAACGTTTTGTCGTCCATATACACCTTACTTCGTGATCCCAACCTAGATGATCCTTTAGTACCAGACATTGCAGAGATCTACAAGACAGACACGAAAAAATTCTGCAAAACTGCAAGCAATTGGACTCAAAAATATGCAGGCATTTAAAACTCTGTTTATATGTACTAGTCCAGACTTCCAAATGCTTCTCTAGAAATTCCAAAACTAAGTATAAGTTTAAGCAAGAATTTTTCTCCAACAAAGAGGTTTTTTCACTTTTTTTTTACAGTGACCTAGACACACCATGGAATTGGTGTTGTAGAACAGAATAAAATGTTTTTGTTTTTTCAAGTTAGAACATCTTCATTGTGGAGACATTAGCAATCAAAGTATTGGGCAGCTAAACAGCTAAAAAAATGTAAAGTCCAAGTGGGCATTAACAGAGAGATTTCACTGGAGGCGTGTACTTCTTCCTCCTAACACTGCCCAATCATAAGTAGGCAGCAACACACTAGGGAAAGAAAGGAATGCCCCCACTGCATTGTGATGACATGTTCTGAAGCACAGCAGAGCTGAATGTGAGTAAATGACCGCTTTCTGCTCTCAAGTCTAGCATTGAGTATGGAAAACAGACAATTAATCACACTCAGGTCTGCTGTGCTCCAGCATATGTCATCACTCTGCAGTGAGGTGAGCAGAATCACTGCCAGTGCTATGGTGGGGTGTGCTCTTCTATCCACAGTGTGCCTTCTTATGATTGTTCAGCATTAGAAATAGGATGAAGTAAACACCCACAGCAAAATCTCTTCGGCAACGCCCACTTGGACTTGTTTTAGTACCAAATAGTTTGATATCTCTGCAACAGAGAGGCATTTTAAAAAAATGTTTTAATCTGCTCTGCAGTGCTTATTACATTGTGTGTCCAGTTCAACATGAAAAATTTGGTGAAAGTCCTCTTTAAGACCTTTTGGACTAGACACAAGAAGTAATAAAAGTTACATATTGTGATCAGTAGCAGACATGATGTGGAACATACCCTTCTTATTCTTAAGGCTATCGTGTTTGGTTTCTTTATTGCAGAAATTTGTTGTCTAGGATTACTATTGCCAGCATCTTCTGACCAATCTGGATAGAGTTCCTGATGACGCTAGTAATCATAGCAGAAGAGAGGAAGTACAAGTGGCATGTAAAAGTTAGGGCACCCCTGTTCAAAATTACTGTTATTGTGAACAGTTAAGCAAGTTGAAGATGAAATGATCCCTTAAAGGGCTAAAGTTAAAGATGACACATTTCCTTTGTATTTTAGGCAAAAAGATATATATTTTCATTTTTTACATTTTAATAATTACAGAAAGGAAAATGGGCCGATGTAGAACTTTGGGTACCCTTGGAGATTTGTGTGCAAAGATAACTTTGAAAAAGGTTTCAGACCTTAATTAGCCTGTTAGGGTTATGACTTGTTCACTGTCATCGTTAGGAAAGGCCAGGTGATGCAAATTTCCCAGCTTTATAAATACCCAATGTCCTCTAACCTTGTGCCAAGAAACAGCAGCCATGGCTTCTTCTAAGCAGCTGCCTAACACTCTGAGAATGAAAATGGTAGAGACCCACAAATCAGCAGAAGGCAATAAGTAGATAGCAAAGAGTTTTCTAGTTGTCCTTTCCTCAGTTCAAAGTGTAAATAAGAAATGGCAGTTAATAGGAACAATGGAGATCAAGATAAGGTCTGGAAGACCAAGCAAATTTCAGTGAAAACTACTTGTAGAATTGCTAGAGGACCAAATCAGAACTTGCTTGACTGCGAAAGACCTTCAGAAAGATTCTGAAGTTGTGGTGCATTGTCGTACTGTTCAGAGACACCTGCACAAATGTGGAAAAGTCATCAGAAGAAAACATCTCCTGCGTCCTTACCATAAAATTCAGGATCAGAAGTATGCAAGAGAAACATCTAAACAATACTGATGCATTTTGGAAACAAGTCCTGTGGATCCATGAGATTAAAGCAGAACTCTTTGGCCACAATGATCAAAGGTATGTTTGGAGAAAAAAGGGCACAGAGTTTTAGGAAAAGAACATCTTGCCAACCACTAAACATGGGGGTGGATCAATCATGCTTCGGGGTTGTGTTGCAGCCAATGGCATGGATAACATTTCACAGAAGAAAGAATGGATTCAATGAAATTTCATCAAATTCTTGATGCAAACATAACACCATCTGTAAAAAAGCTGAAGTTGAAAAGAGGATGGCTTCGACAAATGGATAATAGTAGTTCTAAACACATTTCAAAATCCACACTAGACTGCCTTAAAAGGCGCAAACCGAAGGATTTAAAATGGCCCTCAGTCACCTGATCTGAACATCGTTGAAAATCTGTGGCTATACCTTAAAATAGCAGTGTATAAAAGACGACCCAGAATCTCACAGAACTGGAAGAATTTTCCAAGGAAAAATGGAGGAAAATACCTCAAACGAATTGAAAGACTCTTAGCTGGCTACAAAAAGCATTTAAGGCTATGTGCCCACGTAGCGTTTAAATCCGGACACTGAAAACCGGACTCCTTCCCAGAAATCGTGTGTTTTTTTCCGCGCAATTTTGCCGTGATTTTACTGCGATTATGTTCGCAATTTTGCCGCGATTTTTGCGTGCGATATTCAAGCACTTTCCAAGCGATTTGAAGCATCACTTGGAAAGTGATTGACAGGTTGGTCACACTCGTCAAACATAGTGTTTGACAAGTGTGACCAGGTTTTTACTATTGAGGCTGCCTATGCGGCATCAATAGTAAAAGAATGTAAAAAATAATTAAAAAATAAAAATCGGGGTATATTTACCTTCCAACGTCCTGCGCTGCCATCCCGGGCCTCAGCGTTCCCAGTAATGCCTTGCGAGACCTGTGATGACGTTGGTCTCGCGTTGCTATAACGATCTCACGAGACTGCTAGAGTCACGCGAGACTACGTCATTACAGGACCTTGCCGCAAGGCATTACTGGGAACGCTGAGGCCCGGGATGGCAGCGCGGGACGTCGGAAGGTAAATATACCCCGATTTTTTATTTTTTATTCTTTTTTTTACAGGGGTATGGTACCCAGGGCCTGGAGGACAGTCTCCTCTCCTCCACACCGTGGGTACCAACCGCACATGAGATGCTTAACTTCGCGCATGGTGGGCATAGCCACATGCGGGAAGTAAGCGATTCTCATGCGTTCCTATGGGTGCGGAATCGCAGCAATTCTTTGCGACTCCGCACAAAAGAATGAGCATGCTGCGATTTTTTTCTGCGATGCGATTCCGCACCGGAAAAAAGCGCAGCATTAGCACAACATGTGTGGAATGCCATAGGAATGCATGGGGTGCGTTCTGTACAAGATTTTTAAACATTTTCGCAGCGTTTTCACGCTGAAAATCGTGGCAAAAACACTTAAAAATCGCATCGTGGGCACACAGCCTAAAAGTTGTGATACTTGCAAAAGGGGGAGGTACTAGGTGCTAACCATACATGGTGGCCAAACTTTTGCACTGGCCCATTTTCATTTTTGTAATTTTTTTTGTAAAATATGAAAATATATATATATATATATATATATATATATATATATATACAGTATATATAAATTTATCTAAAATACAAAGGACATAGGTCATCTTTCACTTTAGGCCTTTTAGAGATCATTTCAACTTCAACTTGCTTAACTGTTCACAATAAGAGTAATTTTAACTAGGGATACCCAAACTTTTAAATGCCACTGTATACACTGTAAGAATGAAGTAGTATAGCCTCATTAAGTGTAATGAGATAATGTTTAGAATTATTAATGCAGTTGGTTAATAATAGCCCACCTCAAAAACTCCAAAAAAATATAATGTCTGGGGCTCAGAAGATCTTAGTGCTATAAAAATAAATGCTGCTTATATTGATCTCAGCTTTCCTTTTGAACTGTGCACATGTGCCCAAGGATCCTGTACTGTAAATGAACACAACTGCAGTCTCACTTGTTGACTGAGATGAGCTCGTAGTATCTACTGTATGTTTGTAAGTTTCACTATTAATTTCTTTAACACTACAGGCCTAATTCTAATGAACTGCTAAATGCAAAATTGCTGCTTTAAATTAGGTTTATATAGTCATGTCAGAAAGTGTTGGCACCCTTGAAATTGTTCCAAAAAAGGTATTTCTCTCAGAATATTATTGCAATTAAAGATGTTATACGCATGTTTGTGTGTATTGGAACAACACAAGATTCTTTTCTGATTGTCAAATTGGACAAAATTTCACATAAAACCCCTAAAATGGGCCAGATAAAAAATTGCTATGTTTTAGCATTTGATGCTGGTTCAAACTTCCCTGTGGCAAGTAACACCTGTGAGCAATGTGAAAATCACACCTGAAACCAGATAAAAAGGGGGAGAAGTTGACTCAATAATTGCAGTGTGTCTGTGTGTGCCACACAAAGCATGGAGAACATAAAGAGAATAAGAGAACTATCTGAGGACTTGAGAACCAAAATTGTTAAACAATATCAACAATCTCAAATTTACAAGTCCCTTTTCCAGAGATCTTGATGTTCCTTTGGCCATGGTATGATAAAGTGTGTGTTCAAGTGAAACGGAGTTGGCCGACTGGGTTTTCATCAGCCCAACTTAGCAATTTCAAGTTTCAATAAAAAGTCAGCATTTTATTTGGTGTTGAGTGCCACTATTTTTTCTTATCCGGATTACCTCATGCAGCTATGTTGTTGTAAATCTTAAAAAGAACTTAGTTTGTAAAACACCTTTATCCAAGCATTTTCCAATAAGTCTGTGTTCAGATTTCATACTGTTAACTCTATTTTTATGAGTTATCCATTCTCATACAAACAACTGAGCATTGTGTAAAATGACAAAAAATGAGTAATCTCATATTACCAATCCCCTCTTGCTATTGCCCTGGTGTCTCTGATCCTCTCCATTCTCTAGTTACTAGCCTCCAGTGATGATGTAGTGTGTTGACACCAGTGGTGGTAACAGGTCACTGCTGCTGCCAGTGATTGACTTCACAGGTCACATATCTTATAAGTAGTGTTGAGCATTCCGATACCGCAAGTATCGGGTATCGGCCGATACTTGCTGTATCGGAATTCCGATACCGACTTCCGATATTTTTTCAATATCGGAATTCGGCATCGGAATCGGAAGTTCAGTTGATTGACGGCCTGACGTCATCATGATGCGCGGTGTGTGCGCATCATGATGCGCCGTCATTTCGGGCCTTCCGGGGGTCTCTGCCGGCCTGCCGGGGGGCTGTGCCGGCCTGCCGGGGGGCTGTGCCGGCCTGCCGGGGGGCTGTGTGGACTGCCCGGGGTCTGTACCGGCCTGCTGGGGGGCTGTGCCGGCCTGCCGGTGGTCTGTGCACCCTGTGGGGGTCTGTACCGGCCTGCCGGGGGGCTGTGCCGGCCTGCCGGGGGGCTGTGCTGATGTCCGGGGGTCTGTGCAAGCATCGTCCGATGGGACTACAAGTCCCATCGGGCGATGCCTGCTACCATGACAGTGATTGACACATTAGCCAATGATGGGACAGTAGTAGTCCCATCATCCGGCTAATGTGTTAAATGTTAAAAAAAAAAAAAAATACTACATACATACTACATGCTACATACATACTACATATATACTACATACATACTACATACATGCTACATACATACTACATGCATGCTACATACATACTACATATATACTACATACATACTGCATGCTACATACATACTACATACATACTACATACATACTATATGCATGCTACATATATACTACATGCTACATACATACCACATACATACTACATGCATGCTACATATATACTACATGCTACATACATACCACATACATACCACATACATGCTACATATATACTACATGCTACATACATACCACATACATACTACATACATGCTACATACATACTACATACATACTACATGCATGCTACATGCATGCTACATACATACTACATATATACTACATGCATGCTACATACATACTACATGCTACATGCATGCTACATACATACTACATACATACTACATGCTACATACATACCACATATATACTACATACATACTACATACAATACATTCATACAATACATACATAGACATACAGTACATATAACATAGAGTAACATACTTACCAATACTTGTCACATTGTTCCCCGAAGCCATTGTCGTCTACGGAATAAATATTAACATAACAAACCACAAAAATACTCACCCACGATCCGAAGCAGTCCACGAGTGTGTCCCACGACGATCTTGGGTAGAGAACTGCAGCATCAGATGATGCTGCCGTTCTCTACGGGCTGCAGGAATCCAATGACGGAAGGTAGGTATCCTTCCGCACTGTATTCCTCCGCCACTTAAAAAAAAAAAAAAAGTCCCTAGTCTCACTTTATGCCATTGCTGTGTGGGAATTTCCCACACAGCAATGGCATAAAGTGAGACTAGGGACTTTTTTTTTTTTTTAAGTGGCGGAGGAATACAGTGCGGAAGGATACCTACCTTCCGTCATTGGATTCCTGCAGCCCGTAGAGAACGGCAGCATCATCTGATGCTGCAGTTCTCTACCCAAGATCGTCGTGGGACACACTCGTGGACTGCTTCGGATCGTGGGTGAGTATTTTTGTGGTTTGTTATGTTAATATTTATTCCGTAGACGACAATGGCTTCGGGGAACAATGTGACAAGTATTGGTAAGTATGTTACTCTATGTTATATGTACTGTATGTCTATGTATGTATTGTATGAATGTATTGTATGTATGTAGTATATATGTGGTATGTATGTAGCATGTAGTATGTATGTAGTATGTATGTAGCATGCATGTAGCATGCAGTATGTATGTAGCATGCATGTAGTATATATGTAGTATGTATGTAGCATGCATGTAGTATATATGTAGCATGTATGTGGTATGTATGTAGCATGTAGTATGTATGTAGCATGCATGTAGTATGTATGTAGCATGTATGTAGTATATATGTAGTATGTATGTAGTATGTATGTAGCATGTAGTATGTATGTAGCATGCATGTAGTATATATGTAGTATGTATGTAGCATGCATGTAGTATATATGTAGTATGTATGTGGTATGTATGTAGCATGTAGTATGTATGTAGCATGCATGTAGTATATATGTAGTATGTATGTAGCATGTAGTATGCAGTATGTATGTAGCATGCATGTAGTATATATGTAGTATGTATGTTGCATGTAGTATGAATGTAGCATGTATGTAGTATGTAGTATGAATGTAGCATGTATGTAGTATGCATGTTGTATGTATGTAGCATGTAATTTTTTTTTTTTTTTTACATTTAACACATTAGCCGGATGATGGGACTACTACTGTCCCATCATTGGCTAATGTGTCAATCACTGTCATGGTAGCAGGCATCGCCCGATGGGACTTGTAGTCCCATCGGACGATGCCTGCACAGACCCCCGGAGCCTGCACAGACCACCGGCAGGCCGGCACAGCCCCCCGGCAGGCCGGCACAGCCCCCCGGAGCCTGCACAGTCCCCCGGCAGGCCGGCACAGCCCCCCGGCAGGCCGGCACAGCCCCCCGGAGCCTGCACAGACCACCGGCAGGCCGGCACAGACCACCGGAGCCTGCACAGACCCCCTGGCAGGCCGGCACAGCCCCCCGAAAGGCCCGTACAGACCCCAGAGAGGCTGTACAAGGGCAGGAAAGGGTTTTTCTTATTCCGATACCGGAAGTCCCATAGACTTGAATGGGACTTCCGGTATCGGAATCGGCGATACCGATACTTTTTTTAAAGATCGGCCGATACCATCCGATACGATACTTTGAAGTATCGGATGGTATCGCTCAACTCTACTTATAAGCAAGTTATCGCTGTGTCTGGAAGAATAGAGACAGTCGGAGGCTAGGTAAGCATCAGGATGGCAGTGTCAGTGTATTGGTAAGGGGATTACTACAACTTTTTATTTTATACAAGTAACGGCTGTTTGTAAAATAATAATATGGGGTTTAATTTTTATTCTTACTGTGTCAACTAAATCTTTGTTAGCTTTGTAGGTATAGTCATTTTACTTTTACTTTTCTTTTCTACATTTTTGGGGGTTTTCAGTTTTATTGATCTTTAAACAAATAGAGAAACAATTTTGAAAAATTAATAAAGGGTTGCTTATTTGACTCAAGTAAATAGAATAAAGTGTATTCTAATTCTGATCCAATATATTTTAGTGGCTACAGATGAAATACTTTTTTAGTTAAAAGTCTTGGAATGTGATTTATTTTAGAGAGTTTGGGATAAAATACCAGAATTAGTGTGTACAATAGTAGGATACAATTCTTATCAAATTTTGTTTGGTGATGGAGTGAAGGATGTTTCTTCTAGTGAAAATAAGTTGATACAGCACGTATTGCTCGTTGTTAGAGTATATTTAGCCAGTTAGAGAAAAAAATAATGTACTATTTCTATATACAGTAGTGTATATTAACAATAATTTGTGGGTAAAAATGATTACACTGAGATTTCATAGGACAGATTATTTTGATTTAATTTTTAACACTAGGGTAAATTATTTGGGATGTTTGTAATGTATATGCCTTTGATAAGCCTTGTAATTATTTTCTTTGTAAAATCTAAAAATCAATAAAATTCTTTGAGTAATTTGTTTTTGTCTTTTTTTTATAAAGCACCATTCTGTTTGGGTCAAATAATCTAACAAGTTTAGGTTCCACTTTAACTGACTGACAAATCCAGTTGTAGATTATTAGAAAACTGTATCAAGTTTCATTTACACAGTGATCATAGGAGATGGACAATTTTACTCAATTTCTAAAATGCCCTAAACTGTTGTATTCTGACATAGCCATTTCTAAATATTCAACATAATTACCTATGTTCTGCATTTTAAGGCTCGCTAGCTAAGAGCTAATATTATCTGGCATAGCCAATGACTTGCAATTTGGTAAAGGACACAGTCGAATGTTGGCTGTTTTCCCCCGTGACTGTCCTGGTGGGTAAAGCCATGTCAGCTCCTTGTAGCAATGCAAGCTTTTGGGGAAGAGTACAGATCTGGCATGGTGTCTTGGTGAGAGATAAATCATTGAAGAAGGGAAAGGAGAAACTGACGCCTAAGTCGATAAGGTCATGTAGTCTCAAGGAAAAAGGATAATGTCCACTGCCTTATGGAGCAGATGAACTAAAGGCAAGGCGAGTTATACCCCAGGAGTAATTGAACTAAGTGTGTGTGTGTGTCTGTAATGGCTAGCTGAAGAAAAAGAGTGAATTAGAGCCCCACTGCCAGCATACAAGAAAAAAGTATCTACAAAGACAATAGAAATAAGTTGAATACTTACACAACTTGAGCAGCGATAAAGAAAAACATTCTAGAGACACAGTCTAGAGTAAATATCAAAACCAACACAAGAGACAAGGGAGCAGGAAAGTCTCAAAAAATGTAACATCTTTTATAAGTATATAATTTAAACATATGAAAAACATACAGAAAAAAAGACTATTCCTACAAATGCCACCAGTACACACATAAAGTGTAAAAATGTATAAACTTGAAAAGACAAAGTTTAGAACATTCAGTGACCACCCCTAGTCTAAGAGCTTAGTGCTATGACTATCCATAGAAGATCTGGTAAAATAATGAAGGTAAGTAATACTTACACCTAAATGGAGTGACCAGGTGGGGAGAGAGTAAATGTGTACTTGTCCAAAGGCCCCTACATGCGTTTCACCTGCAGCTTCATCAGGGGGCATATGTATGTTTTTCATATTTTTAAATTATATATTAATAAAAGATTACATTTTATGACAGCTTCCTGCACTATTGTCTCTTGTGTTGGTTTTGAGTGTAAATAAGTTGTTGCTGAAACACTTAGAGCTTTTGCCTCATGAAATTAAGTAAAGTTACCACAATTAAGAGAAAGTGCCATGTCTTTCCTTCCATGCCACTCAAAAGGGGGATCTTTTTCCAGGGCTATCCTGAAAGTTATACTGAGTTGTGGCCTACCACACAGAATCAGGGCACATGCTAGATGCCTTCTCAGTTGTTTCCCTGTTCCATCCATTTTCTCATAGGCCCAGATACAGAAGATTCTGTTGCCTGTATGTTCACACATCTCTGGCCATCATTAAACTGATGATCCATGGCTAGATGAAGACCTTGAAAAGCAGTGCAGGGGTAGGCAGGGGCGCACCTAAAATAAAGCAAGTTGATCACTTCACCTCAGGCGGCATTGAGTCACTGAAGACAAGTGTAGAGATCGATGTTTCAAATATATTCCTATTTAAAAGTGTATGTATTTTACATGTGCGTCATGTTAGGCTAGTAAAGAGTAAACCAGATTTATTTGTACTGATTTTACTACGGGGAGGGGCATTTTGCAGTTCACCTCAGGCAGTAGAGAGGCTAGGTTCACCCCTGGGGGTAGGCAATATTTATTATTGATTATGTCAGAACTATTATTAGTAACTGTCTAACCCCTTTAGGGTTTATATGAACAAAGCAAACAAAAAATCTACTTTTATGACAATTTTATCTATTATGTCTTTATTGTTTCCTGAGTTAAAATTAAAACATTTTGTAATAAACATATAAGCTAAAAATCATTTCGAATCTGGAGTTTGTTTTTCATCGAAAATAAAAATAGCATGTGTTTATAAAAAACATTACTAAACATAATTTGTTCAAAAAAATGTGTTTTTTTTTTAGAAGCTACAAAAAGAGGCATTTTTCTTTAGTGGTGTAGTACAGGATGAAAAAATGATCTGCCATGTCCATGTATGCCAAAGAGAACCCAGTTTATAATTATTGCATGCGCTATTGATTTATGAGAAACATGTAAATTATAGGGACAGATTAATTAACAGGATATTTAAATAATATGATTGTGTAACCCTTTATAAGACGAGCCAATTAGTTCCTATATGACCCCAAAACACTGCTCCGACAGGAAGAAATTACATTTTGAAGTTGTGACTGGAAGTGCATTGGGGCATGATGATGCTCTTCTAGCTTTCCATCCTCACACTATAGTTCCTACCAAACAGCACCCTCGCCTGCCAGATTGACAAGTACTTTGCTCTGGTACATGGCCACTGACCTGTCAATCAGCTGAGGGAGGAATCGTCTAGTTATGAGATATAGGGCTCATACTCACATGTGAAAAACTCGGACAACTCTCGCACATCAATACTGCACTCAGGAGTGGAGCTTTCAGCTGCATAGAAATAAATGCAGCTGAACACTCCAATCTGAGTGCCGGCGGCAGTGCCGGGTATTGACGTGCGAGACTCGTCCGAGTTTTCCGCTTGTGAGTATGAGCCCATAGCATGAGACTGAAAAGCTTGAAGTGCCTCACCACACCTCAATGCTCTTCCTGACTAAATTTCCAAAGCAATTTCTCACTGCTGGAGCAGCACTTTGGGGTCATGAAAGAATCAAAGGGCTGTAAATGGTTTAGTGGGGGCTAAAGTTCCTGACTGGTTGCCTTTAGAATAAACAACCACAATATTTTATTTACAGATGATGAGACACTCACTTTGACCAACAAAATGTTGCTGAAAAGTATTGTTTTATAAAGATAAATTTGCAGTACAATTTCGAGTTCAATGTTTCTGATACTCAGTAATTTAAAATTTGTATACAAATCTGCTACAGCACAAAATTGAGGAGGAAACGCGACTGCAGGAAGTTAAAAAGCATCAACACAAACAGGTAAGACTAGACTGGATGAATTTTTCTATTTTAGATTCAAGTACTATATATTCTGCAGTATATGTCATGTTTATGTATGAAGTAACAAATTTCTTTACTAATATGAAAAAGTCACATTCACACGTTATATATAGTGCTGATTTCTTTTCTTTGTATCTTTCTATCTGTCTATGCACATATCTACTGATTTTTAAAACTTCATCATTAGTTAAAGGGATTCTATCACCAAATTTTTTATCACCTATTCAGAGAACAGCATAATTTGTGACAGAGACCCTGATTCTAGTGATATGTCAATGTGTGGGCGGGGTTATGCAGAGCTCAGCATTCTACTTGTAGATTAGCAGCAGGGAAACAGTGATTTTCTAAAAAATGCAACATGCAGCCCAGTAAGTGTTATACCACTGGAATCACAGTGTCTATTCCTACATTACGCTGCTTTAAGATTGGGTAGTAAAAACTTGGTGACAGATTCCCTTTAAATAAATGTTAAAGGCCGAGGTTGGTAAACCCTAACATTTCACATATTAGCCATTCTCCTATCACAACAACCATAATAAAAAAAACTCTGAAATCTTAAAATAACACTTGATTTTGTTTCATTGTAGCATGTAATTATTTAAAAGGAATGAATCATAAGGAAATGACACATTAACAGATAGTAAATCATGTTTTTTTTGTAAATATAATGAACAGATTTACTAATCCTGTCTAATATATAGTGTCAGAGAAAAATCTGAAGAGATCATGCAGATCCCACCACTGTCACCAATTCGTGAGTGGACACAATTCTGCTGCCTCCACTCATCAGGACAATTACGCATTTGATTGACGACTGAAGAACGAGGCTGTGGCTGTTTCCATTACTAGGCTGGTTATTAGTAAACTCACAGTGAGCATATGGTACATACACCTCCGATTCCAACGCATGGGTCATATGTAAGCATATGCCCTGGGATGGTCATGGCCAACACCACAATAACTAAAGGACATACTGTTAGGAACGGCGGAACACACTAAATAAAAATAAATAATAAAGTGCATTCGCTGCTCGGGGTCCACCGTGCAGTAGGTGTTACACCGCTGCTAGGTAATGAAAGACGAGCAATATGGCGGTATAATGCTCATGGTTTAGACTTCACCCGAAGTGCGCAAAGTGGGCTCTGTTCACACACAGAGGCGCCGCAACATAAACATACGAAAACGCTGAGCCTGTTAGTGTCACAGACCACAGGGAAATGCACACACGGTATCTGGTCACAGGAGCAGGACCCAAGGCAAAGGAGCTGCGTCCGTCTAGACCTACCGTGTGTGCGGCATCGCTACTGTGGATGCCAAGGAGGACTGAAACTGCAGCGCGGCGTAGGGCACGGCTGCTAGTCGACAAGGCTAGGAAGCAGGCGCAATGTCGGATGCTGGAGCAGAGGTGCGGTGTGCACAGTGGCCTAAGGCTTGCCACTGACTGGCGCTGACTGCTGCACTAATTCCCTATCCACATGCGTAATATCAGAGGGAAGGGGTTTCAAATGAGTCAGTCACCAGAGTCATACATCCATCACCATTCACACATTTAGCTTCAAAAGTCTATACTAGCGCATGGCCAAACGGTCATGCTCGCTTTTTAAAGCCGTGCGGGACCTTCCAGATCTCCGAGATGGATCAATGAGATCTGGAGCAGGACCTGGGCACATGACTCTTGATCTCCAATGGGAGATCGCCTCGTGAGCATGCCCAGTAGGAGCACAGAGGAACTTAGTCTCTGGAGCGGTCTGCTGCAAAGTAATCTCTGCAGTAGATAGACAGCAGGAGACCGCAGGATGTGAGGCTCTGGATTCCTGCCGAGCAGACGCAGAAACCAGACGCCTAACACATACAAGCTGACACCGCCAATCATTTATAAAGGCAGATTGGACACCCGTTACACATGGCTTGAAGGGTCCGGTTTACAGAGAAAGAGAAACAGAACAATTACATTTTGTATATTTCATCTGGAAAGGTAGGAAGTGTTTATAGAAAATATACAAAGCTGTTGTAAATTGGGAACAAAATAATATGGTATATACAAACATATAAAATTTAAGGGATAACACAAGAAAAATACTACACCTGTGTCACGGAAATGGCTCAGAGCTTAGTGGAGGGAGGTTCTCCTTTCAGGAAAACGGACAGAACCACAGTAAGCTGTACCTTTCATGACTGACAAATGACAAAAACTCAAACTCTGCTTTTTATTTGATCAAGGTTACGCTCACACACCTCCCTTTGATGAGCTCATATGGGGGACTGGTCGTGGGATTTGCTAAGTCTTTTAGAAGTTTCTGGAGCATTATATGGGGCCCATTATACAGTATATGGAGCAATATATGGGGCCCATCATATACTGGAGCACTATATGGGGTCCATTCTGCATGGAACATTATATGGGGCCACAAAATCCACAATAAACTACCTCCGAAGGCACAAGCCGAAGGTTTTACAATCGCCCTCACAGTCTTCTGATGTGAACATCATTGAAAATCTGTGGCAAGACCTCAAAATACCAGTGCATGCAAGATGACCCAGGAATATCACAGAACAGGAAGAATTTTCCAAATAAGAATGGATAAAAATCCCTCAAACAAGAACTGAAAGACTCTTAGTTGGCTGCAAAAAACATTTACAAGTTGTAATACTTGTAAAAGGGGGGGTTAATAGGTACTATCCATGCAGGATGTCCAAACTTTAACATCAGCTCATTCTCCTTTTTGGAATTTTTAACATGTAAAGGGTAAAAGAAAAAAAATCCCTGCTGCCCTGTGGAAAAATAAAAAATAAATTATATACCAAGGCTACTAACACTATAATACCTACTTTAGGTGGCTGTTATAGCGTAGTGGTTCAAGTGCACAACCACCATCGTGGGAGACTGGGGTTCAAAATCCCAGCTCTGCCCTTTTGGAAATAAGATAACAGCAGTAGTCCTTGAGCAAGACTACTAACACTATAGTGCCTACCTCAATAAACATGAGAATGTCATGAACAAAAAGAGTCATACCGGCTCGGATGTTGCCCGGATTAACAAGGTCCGCGTCAGATGTTGAGGAACCAGGACAATCTGATGATAAATGGGCTACTGGAACAAACCATACATGGACAAGGCAAGAGAACCTGGATCTGATAAAATGCTACTATAACAGCAGACCAAATGAGAGAGTATATATGAAGCGCATGAGGAAACACTGGATGGATACAAGACCTGCATGTCCACTGACTGAGAAACTAGTCATCCAAAGTTTCAATGTCATAACAAGACAGCTGCACATGAAGACCTGGAAGAACAACATGTGCAACCCCCGGAAAATTCTGATCCAATCCTGCAACTAGAGAGCACTGCAGATGATCTGAAACAGAAGATCTTAGATAAACTATATACCATCAATACCAGAGATAGACTGCTCAGCAAAGAAACACCATAAGACAGTATGCTAGAAGATACTTGCATTGCATCAATACCTACCACCATAACTCAAACTAATAAACTGATCTGTGTTACTTCCTCAGCAATCAAGTATGTGCTGGGCTATACAACCAGCAAGAACAACAGAAGTATGTGCCCCCCTTGGAAAAGAACACTGGAGACAAAGATAAAGGGAAGTCAGCCTACGCACAGAAATACGGAAAGGTGTATAGATCAAGAGTAAGACCAAGCTGGAGAAGTACAAAGGCTTGACGCTAACTGAAGCCCTAGAGACTGCTAAACAAAGGCTTACAGCACTCGCTGCAAGACTAGGGAGATACACCAGAGAAGCTGAGGCCAAGAAGATAAATGCCTTGCTCTCCAAAGAACCATCCAAGGTGTACTCCCAACTACAGAGTAACAGTACAAAGGCAGCAACTCCACCAATAGCAGAGACTGAACAATACTGGAGGAACATATAGGAGAAGGAAAAAACACACAACACCAGTGCCAATGTGGCTGTAAAATCTAAGAATGAAACACAGAAACCACCTAGAGCAAGAACCAGTCACCATTACAGAAGCAGACATCCAACAGCAGGTCAAGAGCATGAAAAGCTGGACAGCACCTGGCCAAGACATGATCCACACCTACTGGCTAAAGAAATTAACAGTGGTACATGAACGCATGGCAAAGCACATGAACCAACTGCTAGAAGCAGGCCACCACCCAGCTTGGCTAACACATGGAAGAACAGTGTTGATCATGAAGGATCCTCACAAAGGAACTGTTCCATCCAACTACCACCTAATAACCTGCCTTACAACAATATGGTAATTACAAGCACTTTGCAATTTTAACTACTTATGATGAGAATAACCATGTGGGGTGTGTGCACACTTTGCGGATTCTGCTGCTGTATTTCCCGCGCGGATTTGTGTATATCCACAGGTCAATCGACCTGTGGTTTATCTGCGGATTAGACTGCAGTTTTCCCCTGCAGTTTGACACCTCTACAATGGAGCAGGTGTAAAAGAAGTGACATGCTGCAGGTTTGAAACCGCAGCAAATCCACACGGAAAAATTCGCAATGTGTGCACTGCGGTTTTCATTTTACATAGACTTATATGACACTGTACAATGCAGCAGAAACTGCTGCGGATCCGCAGGGCCAAATCCGCTGCAGATCCGCAGCAGAAACTGCATTGTTTGCACACACCCTTGATGTTAAAGCTGTAAATCAACAAAGAGATAAACCTTCATTACAACTTTTAACCCCTTAATGACACACCTTTTAACGGCAGCAGTTAAGGGTACTTATTCCTCAGCATAGCTTTTTAACGGCGCTGAGAAATAAGGGTATAGTGGCCTCCAATGTTGGAAAATCTCTGCCCGCAAAAAAAGTCTGATTTCCCATTTATTTCTCTCTCCTTTGACATGATCTATCATACCAGAGGAGAAAGAAATAGGGTCCCACAAGCCCCCCCGGTCCCTATGGCTCTGTCCCCCAGCGCTCGACGTCTTCTTCCGGGAGGTAAAATGGCGGGCGCATGTGCAGTGCGCCCACCATTTTTTGCCGGCCGGCACCTGGCAACAATAGGAGATATTTCCTATTGGTTCATTTTGATCACTGCAATAGACCCTATCATAGTGATCAAAATTTAAAAAAAAAATCCCCCTATTTCCCCCTCTTAATTAGGTAAAAAGAATAAAATAAAAAAATTTATTTCTTTCCATTTTTCCGTTAGGGTTAGGGTTGGGGCTAGGGTTAGGGTTGGGCTAGAGTTGGTGCTAGGGTTAGGGTTGGGCTAGGATTAGGGTTGGGACTAGGGTTAGGGTTGGAACTAGGGTTAGGATTGGGGTTAGAGTTGTGTTGGGGTTAGGGTTGTGGTGCTGTGGTAAGGGTGGTGTTGGGGTTAGGATGGTGTTGGGGTTAGGATTATGGTTAGTTGGGATTAGGGTTAGGGGTGTGTTGGGGTTAGGGTTGCGGCTAGGGCTATGGTTAGGATTGGGATTAGGGTTCATTTTCTCCTGATGCCCTTGTGAAAATAAAAAAGTTTGGTTCCAAAGTAAATTTTTTGTGAAAAAGTAAAATGTTCTTTTTTTTCCTTCCACATTGCTTTAGTTCACATGAAGCACATGAAGGGATAATAAACTTCTTGAATGTGGTTTTGCGCACCTTGAGGGGTGCAGTTTTAACAATGGTGTCAGTTTGGGTATTTTCTGTTATATTGACCCCCCAAACTCACTTCAAATGTGAGGTGGTCCCTTAAGTGGTCCCTTAAAAAATGGTTTTGTGAATTTTGTTGGAAAAATTAGAAATTGCTGGTCAAATTTAACCCTTATAATGTCCTAACAAAAACAGAGTTTCCAAAATTGTGCTGATGTAAAGTAGACATGTGGGAAATGTTATTTATTAACTATTTTGTGCAAAATGACTCTCTGATTTAAGGGCACTAAAACTAAAAGTTTAAAAATTGCAAAAGTTTCAAACTTTTTGCCAAATTTCATTTTTTTCATAAATAAACACAAGTAATATCAAATAAATTTTACCACTAACATGAAGTACACTTAATCATGAAAAAACATTCTCAGAATCATCGGGATCCGTTGAAACATTTCAGAGCTATAACCTCATAAATTGACAGTGGTCAGAATTGTAAAAATTGGCTGGTCATTAAGTACAAAATTGGCTATGTCACTAAGGGGTTAAACAGAAGATAATTAAATTTATCCTATTTAAGCCAGTAGAAATTATAACCTTGCATATTTGTCAATGGACCTCAATTACTTCACACAATATTGCTTAATCATTTCTGAGCAATGTGCCGAACAAAAACAACATAGACTCACATCAGGCAGCTGGGCAGTAGCAGCGATGTCGGTGGCAAGACATGGTGGTGTCACGAGACCGTCCCCATTCAGATTTTCTTATTTATTTATTTTACTCATTTATATAGCGCCATTAATTCTACAGCACTTTACAGACATTATTGACACTGTCTCCGATGGGGCTCACAATCTAAATTCCCTATCAGTATGTCTTTGGAATGTGGGAGGAAACCAGAGTGCCCAGAGAAAACCCACGCAAACACGGGGAGAGCATACACACTTCTTGCTGATGTTGTGGGATTTGAACCCAGGACCCCAGTGCTGCAGTGCTAACCACTGAGCCATCGTGCCACCCGTTCAGATGCAAAATTTAACAATTTGTCACAGCAAATGTCCATCCTGATGGAACATTGATGAGCTGCAGTCGATCAGTGACTGCTGATCAGCTGCAATGGTCAATTGACAAAACAATATCACATCACCCAATGGGAACAGAACATCAGCAGTGACTTTGCTGGAACTACACCACTGCGGGAGGTGACTATACACTATTTTTATTTTCTGTGCGTATCTAAATTGATTAAGCAGTAGTTGTCCAGCATTGGCCAACCTCTTTCATAAATTTAGATCCCTTTATAGATATTTGTTTAACTTGGACCTTTTTAAAGTCTTTTGATCTATGGCAATACAAGGTAAAAATAATCACGGCGAATTACAATAAAGTATGGATAGTGAATACTTTTCATTGGCACTTCAACTCATGCTCTATACCACAATAACATCATTTGGTTTTGTGCTAAAACTTTTTTAAATGATAAAATGTTGCAGCACTTTGAGACAGACCTTTGAAGGTCAGCTCTAGACAACTGTAAATATAGCTTCAGCTTTATATGTAGCAGTGGAGACATAAAGTGTCACCAAGGATAGGAACAAATGATCCCTCCGGTAAAAATTTAAATAAGATAGGAGCACACAATAGCTGATGCTGACTTTCATGAGTATGAAACATACAAAATCTGGCTGCTCTATCACATGGCCTTTAATTTTTTTCATGTAAAGTCCATTATGAAATTTTGCATAAATCCATTATGAAATTGTCCCAGCATAGTCCAGGATTTGCGAGATTATCTGTTCATTTCTTTCTATTAATTAATTTAGTTTAACAAAGCTTTTTTTTTAAAAAAAAAGCTTTTTAAAATCTTTTTAAAACTTGTTCAGTCTATAGTTACTTGTCTCTATGCATATTTCTGATACAGCCAATGCAGCAGACGTACAGACAACAGCAAAAAGAAGAAGAGGAAAGAAAACTGAATGAGATGAAAGAAAAGCAACACAGAAAGGTATGTTCATACAAATGCATATTCCTAACCCATTAAGAACACGGCAAGTTTTCATTTTAGTGCTTTTTTCCTCCTCTTGTTCGAAGAGTTATAACTTTTTACTTTTCCATCAGCATAGTTATATGATGGCTTGTCTTTTGCTCAACCAGTTGTAATTTTGGACAGCACTATTCATTTCATCATGTAATGAAAAACGGGAAACGTGGTGAAATTGGTAAAAAAAAAAAAAGAAAAGAAACTGAAACCTCAGCATCAGGAGGAAACTCTGAATTTGAATGTAGTTTTGAAAATATCAAAAAATTAGCAAGAAGCAGCATCATATGTAGAGAAAATGGTGTACGGGAGTAAAGAAAATCTATCAGAGTGAAGACAAAATGACAAAAGATATGTTAGATGGTGTCGCAATTTTGTGCCCATAAGTCACTTCAGTGTCACAAACAGTGTTACTATTCAAAGGGCTTAATTTTGTACCAGATAGGAATTTTAATCATTTGAGCAATTTGCGACATCAATAAATTTGTAAGACTGTTAAGAGCATTTTCTTAATGTAATCATGAGGATAAAATTGAGCAACTTCTTTCTCTGATAAATGATTATACAAGTTTAATGTTTCCAAAGCAGCTTGCTCTTAAGATACTACATAAAATAAATCATGATGGCAAATTGACATTTGATAATATCAAAACTGATAATATTGACTTCAAAGCAATGGCGTTTATAGAAATCATGAGGTCTCAAACCAAAAGTCTTCAATAGCTCCTCCCTCCACACATCCCCAAAAAGTTATTTGGGTGAGTAGGTGGATCATACCTCCCAACTTTTAAAATCAGGGAGTGGGACACTCATTGCAACAGGTACACAGTAATTATGACAATACTGAAGTCCCTTAGCGTTCTCACTCACTACTATACCCCGTTCATAGCTCTTATAGAATATAATGCTCTCAAAAATACCCCCATAATTCACTCCACACCCTGCACGCACAGTATGAGGACACCATAGTGCAGCCAGCAAAGTATGATGATGCCCCAAGTGTTGTGAGTTCATTTTCCCCTTCGTCACTGAGGTCTGGTGAACTCCCTATTCTGGTGAAGGAAGGTAATGAGCCTGATTATCAGGCACCTGAGCCTAGTGATGATGACTGGCTGAGTGGAGTCACGGACTGGATATAAGGCTGCCGACGCCCTTCTGCCCTGCGGGTGATTTCTCTGTGGACTTCTAGGAGACCAGCCTGATTCCTGCTCCTCTAAAGCTAAGTTTTCTGCTTTGCCTTTTAGCATTTGTGTTTTGTTTTTGTTTGCCTTGCTTTTCTGGATTCTGCCATTCCCTGCTGGGGTGAGCTGAATCTCCTTTTGCCAGTGGCTCTGTCTTCAGAATATTCCTGAGTACTGACATAGTCTTTTTGGAGCCTAGCATCTTCAGGGCCTTTTTCACTGTCAGTCTGTTGGCTCTTATTTTCATAGGGTTTTTCACAGATTGCAGACAGCAGCCTTCCTGTCCTTTCCTATCTAGTTAGCTTGGGCCCCGTCTTTGCTCAGTCTATCTTTCTGTCTGTGTTAGTGTTCTTTCTTCTTGCTTCACCGTCATTATATGTTGGGGGCTGCCTTTTGCTTTGGGGTCTGCTCTGGGACAGTTTAGATTTCCCTTTCTGTCTTTAGGCTATATAGTCCTCCGGCTGTGATCGAGGGAACCCCCCACGGCTACTGCTAGTTGTGTTGATAGGTTCAGGGGTCTGCAATCCGATAGCTGCCAACTTCTCTGGTTTTCTGGACTTAGCTAGCATTTCTGTTTTTGCCTCCTACGGTGACTCATTCATAACACCCAAGTATATTTTGATACTGCCACAGTATTCCCAGCACTGCTTAAAACCTAACACAGCATGATACCCTTAAAGGGCCCCCCACACATTTTAATGGACCCACAGTTCCTCTATATTTAGCATTATGACCCCCTAGCTGCCTATACAAAGTATGGTCCCCATGGGTAGTATTATGGCCCCTACAATATCATGCACATTATGATTTCTCCCACTAGCAGTATGAAGACTACCACAGGGCTCAAACTCATGAGAGTTTCCACACACAATACAAGGGCCTTCATAGAATCCAACCCAGGATAAGGGCCCACACACACAATTTGATAGTCCTACATGTCATGCACACTATGAAGACAACTGGATACACTAAACTACACCCACAAAGCAGGAGAACAAAAACAAACAACAAACATTCAAACATATAAATTAGACTTCTAAAAAGCTGCAAACAGAATAATGAATTGAGAAAAAAAGGTGCAAGACACACAAAACTAGACAAAAAACAGGGGTAATGGCAATGATGCACACGTGGTCAAAATATGTTGTACCCCTCGTTTAATGACAGAAAACCCCACAATGGTCACAGAAATAACTTGAATCTGACAAAAGTAATAATACATCAAAAATCTATGAAGATGAACAAATGAAAGTCAGACATTGCTTTTTAACCATGCTTCCACAGAATTTAAAAAATGTAAAACTCATGAAATAGCCCTGGACAGAAATGATGGTACCCCTGAAAATAATGTGGCAAAAGGGACATGTTAAATCAAGGTGTGTCCACTAATTAGCATCACAGGTGTCTACAACCTTGGAATCAGTGAGTGAGCCTGTATAGAAGGCTGCAGATACTCACTGTGCTGTTTGGTGACATGGTGTGTATCACACTCAACATGGACCAGAAGAAGCAAAGGAAAGAGTTGTTTCAGGAGATTAGAAAGAAAATAATAGACAAACATGTTAAAGGTAAAAGTTATAAGACCATCTCCAAACAGCTTGATGTTCCTGTGACTACAGTTACATATATTATTCAGAAACTTAAGCTCCATGGGACTGTAGCCAACCTCCCTTGACGTGGCCACAGGAGGAAAATTGATGACAAATCAAAGAGATGGATAATACGAATGGTAACAAAAGAGCCCAGAAAATCTTCTAAACAGATTAAAGATGAACTTCAATCTCAAGGAACATCAGTGTCAGATCGCACCATCCGTCGTTGTATGAGCCAAAGTGGACTTCATGGGAGACGACCCAGGTGGACACCATTGTTGAAAAAAAAATCATAAAAAAGCCAGACTGGAATTTGCCAAACTACATGTTGACAAGCCACAAAGCTTCTGGGAGAATGTCCTATGGACAGATGAGACAAAAATAAAACTAAGCATTTTGGAGATAACTACCTTTATCAGGGGTAGTTATTTCCGAAATAATGAAGATAGTTCGTTCCGAAACGCAAGTCGGGGTGTGCGTGCCATAGAGACCTGGTGGACCTCCTATTTTTATTATAATGGCATCTTAGCACCATGCACTTTGTTGTTTGTATGGAGGCTCCTGCTTCTCACTGTGACACTACTGCACTTTGACTATTTACATTTGTAGTTTTTATCTCCCCTCCACCTTTTGAATTGAATATTTAACACTGTGTGATTTTTATTAATATTCTTTTTTTGGGATGTACTCTACAGAGTTCCATAATAATATTCTAGTCTCAGTGAACTGTTCATTTTTTAGGCCCACTATTTTTTCATTATTTTTACTTGAATATATCAATTGTAATTTTTGTTGTGTCTTCTATCATGCGCATGTTTTTATACTGTATCTCTGTTTCCATTTCTATTTAATAAAGGTATATATTTTATCTGAATAATCTTGCCTGGATCTTTTTATGTCCATTCATAGTTTTAGGTAATTTGTTTTCAAACTAATCTATGTAATCCCATCCTCACCACTGATTGGCAGCTTGCTAACAATATACAGGGAACAGAAGAAGCTGACAATTAGTGGCTCCGATTTTTTTTTACCCTGTTCAGCATTCTTAAGCACTGCTGTATTTACAACAGAGAAAATAGAAAGTCTATCAAATTACACCAACTAGCCCAGTACGTGATCCATCGCTGAAATCAGGGTCTCTGCCCTTACATCATGCTGCTCTCAGATTAAATAGCAAAAACCTGATGACAGATTCCCTTTAATGGTTTTAGAATATTGAAAATTGCCCAAGTAAAATAAAACACATTTACCATCTAATATTATATATATTTCACCAGTAACAAAAGGTTGTGGACTCATCTTGTGTTTTTCCTGTAGCCATTAGTCAGTTTAGTAACTTGACCCTGTCAGGTGTTTTTGATTTTGGCACACAACCAATGTGACATGTATCTTGAAATTCTAACATAAATTCCCCAGCAACTGACACATAAAATTGATTAGTTTTGTTAGCTAACCTTTATTTTCCTTAGCATTTATAAATCTGTCACCAAGGTGTTATTGCATTAACATCTGTCAGCTGCTCACATTTACCATCCTTGTTCCAGAAAGACACAGCTTTTTCTCTACTTAATATTGCATTAGGCTCATCTCACAAGGTTTTTTTTTACCCATTGCATCAATCATTCTCCTCTCCTGTGATGTATCTTTTATGTTCCTTTCAAACCATTTTTCTTTTTTGCATTATCCTAATCATCCCGATGACTGGCTTCCACATTTGTTAAATCACCTTTTATTCTTTTTGGTGTTTCATCAACTTCAGATAATCCTCTGGCTATTTCCACAATGACATGAGCTTTTAAGCTGTAATGATATTTCTTCTCACACTTAATATGAAATTCTAAGCTTTTTATGTCTGGTATGTGCATAACACTTCTCTGTCATAGCACTGATGTAACTGGCATTAACTTTATGACAGTTCATAAAAATGAAGAGTTGTTGGTCTTTCTTTAACAATGCAATGTTCTATATAACAGATGCAGTTGTCTTACATGTTACTCTATGTGAATATTAACTACAAGTGGAACCAGTAGGTGTCGGTGAATAATCATTGTTGAAAAGTAACACGGTTCATGAGTATAAAAAAGTTTTCTTATTACAGAGGGCACATAATCACCTCGTATGAACCCATGTGTTAAGACATTTCTGTTCAACATGTCATAGCAAAATCTATGCACATTTGTTTAAACTTCTAGGTTATAACTGATGTCATTTTTGCTATTTATCATTAATAGTTTGCGGTTATTATTATTTGGGTACTCGTGCTTACAATAATGGTCTTCTGGCAGTTGAGACACAGGTCTCGACAGCTTTATTTCTTCAGAATGCAGACCTTACACATTTATTTATTTCACTCACTATTAGGCTGAGTTCACACATCGTGGTTTTTTCGCGTTTTCGTGGCGGTTTTAAACACGCGATTTTTCCGCGAAAACGCGAAAAATAAGCATCCTATGCAATCCTATGGGATTCTGCAATGCTGTGCTAATGCTGTGTTTTTTTCCGCAGCGGAATCGCTTTGCGGTAAAAGCGCAACATGCTCATTAATTTAGATGAATCGCGGCAATCCCGCACCCATAGGATTGCATTGTTCTGCTTACTTCCTGCATGTGGCTGTGCCCACCATGCGAAAAGTAAGCAGAATATTTGCGGATGGTACCCACGGTCCGGAGGAGAGTAGACTGTCCTCCGGGCTTTGGGTACCATATCCCTGTAAAAAAAAATAGAATTAAAGTAAAAAATATTGTTATTCTCACCTTCCGGTGTCCCGCGCAGCCTTCCCGTCTCTCTCCACGCTCCCGGTCCCAGTAATCCTTTTCTTGCTTGCAAATCACTAGTTTTTCCGCAGGAAAATCGCTGGAATTTAAAATGCGATTTTTCCGTGGAATGGAATTCGGAATTCTCGCAGTAACTTCCGCGAGAGTTCCGCTACGTGTGCACATAGCCTTATAGTGCCATCATATTCCACAGCTCTTTACAGACATTATGTTATGATTGGGTCAGCAAGGAGGAGAGCAAGACCAAGCTAAGCCACAGAAAACCAGAGAAGTTGGTAACTAAGCGGATTGCAGACCCCTGATCCTATCCACACAACTAGCAGTAGCCGTGGAGCCTACCTACAATGATCCTAGATGCCTCGACACAGCCGGAGAGCTAAATAAGCCTAAAGCAAGAAATGGGAAATCTAAACTGCCCCGGAGTAGACCCCAAAGGAATAGATAGCCCCCAAACATATATTGTCGGTGAGACAAGATGAAAACACAAACGCAGGTAGGAAAATAGACTGAGCACATCATGGGGCCCACAGTAAATAGACAGGACAGGAAAGGAAAGATACTGTCTGCAATCACGCCAAAAAACCCTGCAAAAAATGTCCACCACGTCTGATAGAAAAATACTGAAGTTGCACGACTTCGCCCTCTATATCAGCACTCTGGTATATTCTGAAAACAGAGCAAAAAGAGGCCAATCTAATAAGGGACAAAAACAAACTGGCACAAGCAGTAACATATGGATCGAGATTCAGCACAGGCCCAGCCGGAGCTGGCTGACCACACAAAACTGAAATAGACAAAACCAGATCAAATGTGAACAATAGCAAAAGAACACTTAGCTGAGCATGCAGGGACTGAGCTGGAAACTAAGACCTCAGGAGGCAGGAAAAAAATCACCAGCAGGGATAGAGGGAGTCAGCTGTCTTAAATCCAATCAGAAACTCCAGATCTCCAATCGTCCTCCTCATTATCAGGTGGCAAGCCTCTGTTAATCAGATCAGCTCCATTACCTCCAATAACCACCAGAGGGAGCCCAGAAAGAGAGCTCGCAACCCCTCTGTCAATATAACCAGCTCCACTACCTTCACTAGTAACCAGAGGTAGGCCAGAAAGCGAATTCACAACACATTATCATTACTGTCCTCACTGAGACTCACAATATAAATTCCCTATCAGTATTATCTTTGGAGTGTGGGAGGAAACCGGAGTACTCGGAAGAACACCATGCAAACATGGGGAAAAATTACAAACTCTTTGCACATTGAAACCCTTGGCTACTTGTGTCTACTATTGTGTCCTTTTTCTCTGGTCCTAGCTTATGGATCCACTAATGATCATTTCTGATACAACTCATTGCCTCAGCTCAGGAAAGCTAGTTTCTTGTCTAAACTAACATTAGACTCTAAGTTGAGAGATCAAAAAGTGTTTGTAAACTGAATAGTTTCCCATGACTACCTTTGTTGTGCATAGGTAGTACTGCTGATAAGGCTGTAGGAAAGTACTAGTATTAGAGGTGAGCAGATCAATCAATTTGCAGAGGATTGCGTTCAAGTCAAATTTCCTGAAATTCACAGTTTCATGCAAATTTAAAGATTTTGAGATTTGATTTGCTTTCAGCAAAAAAACTTGCCCAGCAGCATTTTCCACACTGCTGAAACATCAGATCAAAGAGCAGGCAAACGTCATTTTGCATACAAAATGCCCCGCAGCTATGACCTCTTGATGATTATCATACATTGTACAGGGGTGGTCAGTACCTGGGCCATTAGAGATCAGTGAGTTGTAGTAGAGCACAGTTTGTATGCCAGAATCATTTTCCAGCTCCAAAGTCACTGAGAAGTATTTGTCTCCTGTAGAGTGTTAGAGAGGTTCTCCCCTCTATCCCCCACATGCATTATACGAGCAATTACAAGCTTTTCAGTTGTTGTTGTTATTATTGTTATTAATACTTAGAGGGAAAAATTTGGCAAGATTAGCAAATTAGAATTTCAAAAGATCTGCTCATCTCTAGCTAGTATGTTACTGCAATATATGGTAGGGTAATCTATTTTGTCTTTAGACTATAAAGAAGGACAGCAAGAAAAAGTTAAACTAGTAGCTGCTAAACTTACTCCCTAACCTTCTAACAGTAAGAATTCTGTACTGAACATCTATCTGAAAAGGAAGTCTAGAGGCCTGTGAAGAGAGACCGGTCTGTCCATAGCACCCAGCTAACCAACACTCCTAATGATCACAAATAAAAAGTACAACTCATCAAGTGTCTTAGGCTAGTTTCACACTTGCTTTTTTTTGCAGCGCGTTTTTCCCGCAAAAAAACGCATTGAAAAAACGCATACAAACGTATACAGATGCTGCGTTTTTTTCAAGCATTTTTATGAGCATGCATGAAAAAAACGCAGCGTTTTTATGCGTTTGTATGCGTTTTTAGTGCGTTTTTACCGCGTTTGCGGTTTTTTCCAACATTAGGTGGCCCCTCACACTAACCCAAACCATGACTTTACTAACCCTAACCCTAACCCTAACCCTGACCCTAACCCTGACCCTAACCCTTAACCAAACCATACCCTGATCCTAACCCTGACCCTAACCCTGACCCTAACCCTAACCCTTAACCAAACCATACCCTAAGCCTAACCCTAACCCTGACCCTGACCCTAACCCTAACCCTTAACCAAACCATACCCTGATCCTAACCCTAACCCTGACCCTAACCCTAACCCTGACCCTAACCCTAACCCTAACCCTGACCCTGACCCTAACCCTAACCCTGACCCTGATCCTAACCCTAACCCTTAACCAAACCATACCCTGATCCTAACCCTGACCCTAACCCTAACCCTAAACCCCCTTAACTAACCCTAACTCTAACCCAAACCCCTAAATTCCATTGTCTAAACTAATGGTAAAAAAAAAACGCATGTGCAAAAAAACGCATACATAAGCATGCCAATGCGCACATATGCTCACCATAGACTTATAATGGGTGTCTTGCTGTAAAAAAACGCATTGCACGCGCATGCGTTTTTTTGAGGCAAGTCGGACGCCCAAAAAATGCAACAGGTTGCATTTTGTGCGCCCGAGCGCATACCGCAAAAAAACGCATGCGCGGAAAAACGCGTACAAACGCATGTGTGTGCGCACATAAGCGCATCCCATGCAAAGTATAGGAAAAAAAAACGCATGCGCTATTTAGCGCTAAAATACCGCGAAAAAAAACGCAAATGTGAAACCAGCCTTACAAAGGTCATCATCTGTATACTGACTTGGCCAATTGCAAGAAATGGATGGTGACAATATTCATATAAATTGAAAATACTGTAACTCGATCGTTTCAGTGCTCAATCAACACTAATTGTGACCATATAAAGTAAGTGGAGGAAAAAAAAACAACTGTCAGTCAGGGGATGATCATTTTATCTATAATCCAGTACTATGTATTTTAGATAATATGTAATTGTAGACCAATAAATCTATTTATTTTACTTACATATGTATGTAATGTGATATATTTTATTAATTATTTCAGTATAAATCTTCAAAGGAAGCCATGTAACTGGGACAGTCCATATAGATCACTATACACTTCACTATGAAATATTATTCACTTTCCTTTTGCAAAATTAGTCTATTTGTATTTTGACCTTGACATTTGTATCCGATGTTGATTTGGCAATAGCATATGCACTGCACCTGTAGAGGACTTTTTATGTCAATATTTAACACTTTAGATTACAATATCATTTAGCTTTTTGATTCATGTGAACATTTACTGTACTTAAAATTATAGCTTATATTTCAAGTTAGAAAAATCCACTTTTAAATACATAATAAACTGCCCCCGTAACTTTAAATGATTTTAATTATGTATTAAGTAAAATTATTTATGTGCTTTAATGTTGTTTTTCTCTTAAAAAATTACTTTTAAGTGATGCTTGTTATATACAAAAGAGGTAAGACTATTCCAGTGAGGCGTTGATTCCTCCAGACTAGTCCGGCCTTGGATCCTGTAATCACGAGAAGATGATTGACATCCTTCACACAATGACTTAATCAGTGGGCCACTGATAACTGTCCTGACTATCACATGACTTTCTGCCTGCCTGAGAATGCTCAGTGTGCCGACGGGGGGCGTACACTTGACTTCATTGTGCATTCCCAGGCAGGCAGAAAGTCACGTGCACAAAAAAGACTTGCGACGACTCGGTGATGAAATCAAGGTGTAGAGGATGTCAGTCGCACATTCGGGATTATAGAATCTGAGGTTGGACTAGTCTGGGAGAATCTATAACTCATATAACTAGCCCGGCTTTGAATCAATATATATTTTATACATCATGTGATGATACGCACCTCAGATCTAAAGCCATTTTCAAATATATCAAACATCCATTAGAATTTAAAGTTGTTGCGCAGAAGAAATTTCTAATTTTATAATCTGACCATTTATTATAATAAACTCACCAATATGTATTAGTCATTGCTGCCGTCAAATACTTACAGGCCGCGAAGTGGTGATGGTGGAAGCTGAAGGAAACTGATTGATTTTAGCTTTACTTCAACCTAATTGTGAGAATGGTTAATAGGCAAATATTTTGTTATTCTAGACTGAATTGTTACAAATGCGTGAAGAACAAAGAAGACTGTCTCAAGAGAAGGAACACAGGAGGTATAATGTTTCAAGACTTTTACTGTATAGTAGTTGTAAGCAGTGTGTACAATATATATTGTAACCACACCCACAGGTGAGATATGGATCACATGGGCTGGTCACATGGTCATGACCTCACTGCAGTTCCTGAACATTCAAAACCACACAGCCTTCATTAGGTATTCAGACACATACCCCTTGGGTGGGTATGTAGGTGACTGGACCCACCCATCTTTCCAAGTCACCTGTAAGCCTCCCAACATATAGCAAAACCCTCAGCAGTAGATCTGCTGAGCAAAACACACCCAGGATTCCATCACAGGGCCACCCACCTCTGCGATACATACCGCCCATTAATCACATGACCAGCCGCCATGCTACATATATAATACTAAAATATATAATCACTGCACTTATAGAGGTTAAATTTTTGCCTGTCCGTTCACCTATCACCTGTAATAAACGATTCACTTGAAGCAAACCTCTTCAACCTCTATGAGTGCAGTGATTATATATTCTACTATTTATGTGACCACCGGCACCGTTCACTAGCACCATCAGATCCACAAGAGTCGAGTGCTAGCCTTCTGCTCTTCTACATATACAATACTAACATGAAGTTTGCAGTCACGTGCAGGGGTGGATTAAGGGTAGCCAGGGTCCCGGGCTGTTCAGACTCTGTGGGCCCCCCGGTCATGTGACGGGGTCATGTGATGGGGTCGGGAAGTCACTAGTTTTCATGACGCATACGGTGCGTCAAGGGGCGGGAAGGGGTTAAATACTGAGGTAAAAAACTCAGCAAATACACAGCGTGTGCACAAGGCTTCACAAATACTGAGGTAAAAAACACCATATACTCAGCGTGTCCATGAGGCCTTACAAATACTGAGCGAAAAACTCACCAAATACTCAGCGTGTGCACGAGGCCTTATAAATACTGAGGTAAAAACTCACCAAATACTCAGCGTGTGCACGAGGCCTTACAAATACTAGAAGGCTTCCACCCAACATCTAGTCCTGACTCACCTGTACCTAACATCGAAACCAGCTAATAGTCTGCAATCACCTGCAGACCTGGACCCATGACCTGTCAGAAAAGTTACTTCACATGAGTCACACAGGAGCTTCTGCTTCATGAACTTCCCCAGATAGAAGAAGCAGCCTCCGATGTGCAGCCTGTGGTCGGATGCACAGGAAGAGACGCTCCTCATGACAGACTGTGCCCAACATGGCAGCAGAGGGATTAACACCACAGACAGGTCGCCGTCACCTTACACACTGGACACGACGCTGCATCTGGCGACGAACAAGCGCACATTGCGCAATGTTAGTCATATCCCAGATGTTCAGCATGTGGAGGACCAAGAGGGGACAAAAAAGACCCCAGGATTGGAACAGGAGCATGGGAAAGTGGACAGCGGTCGGAGGGGCAGGGTTTATATAGAGGCTGGAGTAAGTAAATATATATATATATATACACACACATATTACTACATTCCAAAGACATACTGATAGGGAATTTAGATTGTGAGCCCCATCAGGGACAGTGATGATAATGTGTGCAAACTCTAAAGTGCTGCAGAATATGTTAGCGCTATATAAAAATAAAGATTATTATTATTATTATTATTATTATTATTACATGTGGGTAGCGCACACATGCACAATCCTCAGGTTGCATAACTTTCAACTGGTCAAAACATTTCTCTCAGTAGGCCAAGAAAGAAATGTGGCAGGAATAAAGTACATAGTATCATGTGTGAGGCAGAGGTGACAAGACCCGCCATCTCGTGCCCACCTTACTAGAGGTGCCCACTGCCCACATATAGCAAAATTGATGGAAACAGACTTCCACTATGATGATTGGTTACCAGCCCCTGGCCCCACCCATTTTGCAACTAGTCACACCCATGTCCACACCCCAACCACAACCATTTAGCACTGCTGATCACACTGACTGGTACTGAGGGCACAGTGGCTGGCATTATGGGCACAGTGGCTGGTACTGTGGCACACTGGTACTGAGGAAAAGAAAGAAAGAACAGAGAGAGAAAAAAGAAAACAAAGAGAGAGAAAGAAAGGAGAGAGAATGAAAGGAGAGAAAGAAAGAACAGAGAGAAAGAAAGAAGAAAGAAAGAGAGAAACAGAGAGAAAGAAAGAAAAGAGAGAAAGAAAGGGGACAGAAAAAAGAACAGAGAGAGAAAAAAAGAAAGAAAGGGGAAAGAAAGAAAGAACATAGAGGGAGAGAGAAAGAAAGAAAGAGGGGAAAGAAAGGTCAGAGAGCGAAAGAAAGAGAAAGAAAGAACAGAGAGAGAAAGAAAGAGGGGAAAGAAAGAACAGAGAGAAGATTCTATAAAGATACTATAGCAGCCCGGCTCCCATTGTAATGCCCACCTGAGCCTCCTGGTGCAGGACATATCATGATCCACTCACATGGCCAACATCCTCGAGTCCAAGGCGATCCCGCTGTCGGAGGACACGGTGATGGATCTGAAGAATTCCCTGAAGTGCCTCCATGGTTCCGTCACAATCTCCTCCTGAAATTACCTCATTTCCGGTCAGCTTCCAGCACGTCACTTCCAATGGAACGTCGCGTGCGAGTTTTCAAGTGCTCCACGGGGCTCCGCCATGTACTCCTGTGTCCACGGGAAAAGTAAGCTCCCGGTCGGCACAGTGGGGCAGACTCTCAAAATCTGGGACGGTTGGGAGGTGTGAATGCTCCCCATAATACACCTTGTACACGCATGGCTCCGCACACCTCATACACACACGGCTCTGCTTTGTATGCCTCGTACACACATGGCTCCGCTCCGTACACCTCACACACACATGACTCCACTCAGTACACACATGGCTCCACTCCGTAAACCTTGTGCACATGCGGCTTTGCTCCATACACCTCGTACACACGCAACTCCTCTTCGTAAACACATGGCTCAGCTCCGTACACTTTGTACACATAGGGCTCCGTTCCGTACACCTCTTACACGCGCGGCTGCGCTCCGTACACCTCGTACACACACGCGGCTTCGCTCCGTACACCTCGTACATGCGCGGCTCCGCACAACTCGTACACACGCGGCTCTGCTCTGCACACCTCATACACACTCCACTCCGCACACCTCACACATGCGTGGCTCCGCTCCGCACACCTCATACACACGCGGCTCCACACACCTCATACACACACCGCTCCGCACACCTCATACACGCGCGACTCCGATCTGCACACCTCGTACACACTCCGCTCCGCACACCTCACACATGCGCAGCTCCGCTCCGCACACCTCGTAACGCTCCGCACACATCATACATGCTCCACTCCGCACACCTCGTACACTCTCCGCTCTGCACAACTCGCACATGCGCGGCTCCGCTCCGTACAACTCGCGCATGCGCAGCTCCGCTCCGTACACCTCGAGCACACTCGGCTCCACTCCATACACCTCACGCACGCATGGCTCCGCTTCGTACACCTCACATACGTGCGGCTCCGCTTTGCACACCTCGCACACGCGCGGCTTTGCTCCGTACTCGCACACACATGGCTCCGCTCCGTACACCTCGCACACACAGCTCTGCTACATCCTCCCTGTAAACCCCTCCTGACCCCACACATACTTCCCTCATCCAGCACGATGACAACCTGCACAGCAGAGTCCTGCATACAATACATCGAGGGCTGTGCCCACAGGACCTGTGATGAGGTCACAAGAGGGGAGGAGTCAGGGGTCACATGATCAGGGGTCTCGGACTGAAGCCTCTGATCATGTGACCCCCTGACTCCTCCCCTTTGACCTCATCACATGTCCTGTGCTCACAGAGCGGGGATTTATGAGTGAGAGGCAGCGGCTGCAGTGGCCGGTGGGCTTGTCTGGGAGGGCGAGGATGGCGTCGGTAAATGGGGGGCTGTGGCGCTATGGAGGAGGATCATAGTGGGGCAATTTACCCTGGGCTGGGGGGCCCCCCACACCACTGGGCCCTGGACTACCGCCCAGATTGACCTCATTATAATCCGCCACTGGTCACATGCGGTATGGGTTATTATTAGGATGTTGCATGAGCAGCAGTTCTGCTGTTTATATGTTAATGTGCACAGAATCCAATATTATATTTTACTGAATTGGTAGTTATGCCAATCACTGCTTATATATTTCCATTATATATTCATTTATAAAAGCTTTGCATTGCTGCTTGATATTCCTGCTATTATTGTGTAACATGAACTATATGACACTATATGGCAGAAATTCAAACAGACTCTTCCAAATGCAAAAGATTTATTAAGAGACATTCCTTTTAATAGGTTAGATGCAATTCTCATCATATTTTCCAACTTCAATGCAAAACAATACAACATTATTAACAAATTAGTGTTTACTGCTACTTTTGTAATCGATAATATGCCTATTATTCAAATTCACTATAAATTAATATTCCTATATTCAATCCTTTTTTATCGCCTCTATTTTTCTATCTCAAAGCTTTCAAAAACACTTTAAAGCAGAAAAACAGACTGAAGTCATTATTTTTAGCTTTTTGAGCAGAATTTATTCCGCCTGCCACCAAGTGTTTGTGGTATTTATCTTGTGTTCAGCATTCAGCAGTGTATACAAAAACATACTATATCTTACATTTTGATGGTGCTGTCACCAAAAACCAGGTAAATGCATGTATTTAGTATTACAAAAAGGTACTTTAAATGTCTAACGGCATGTTGTTCTTCTATTTTAAAGAGTAAATAAAGCTTTCCTGGACAGATTTCAAAATCAAAATGCTTGACAACACGGTTATTCTGGAGAGTTGAGAACATGGGTGAGATTCAGATAAAGCTTGTAGTATTCTTCCCTGCAATTCTATTTTTAATTTTTTAAGCAAGTATGAACCTTCCGAACATTTATTCTTAAATCCAATACTAATAAATTTAAATGATAAACCGTTTGTTCTCCAGGTAGCTAAGCCACTGCCTCTGCTCTCCACACAGACAATATATGAATGCTCGGCCAAGTGTTAATGTGTATGGGAGAATTGGGAAGATAGTTGAGATGATTCGCATGACCCAGTCCATCTGCCAGGTCAGTTATCTCTGCCTACTGGACATAATCCATGAGAACCTCTTCTTATGTGTCTCTTCTTTTGGTCAGCTGACCTGGCACAACATCATCATTGCAGCGAAATGCACATGTGATGTTGCGACAGTCCAGCTAATCAAAAGAAGTGTCTCGGACACCATGAAGTAAGAGGCTGTTCTCATGTCTCATGTGATCATGTCCAATGGCCACAGATTACTGACCTAACGAAAGGACTGGGTCATGCAAATCGATTCACACTAATTCTAATGGGCACCTCTTATGTTCCACTACTGCGTACACAAAAGTCAAAATGGAACTTACTTGTCCAATTTGGTGAAAATCAATGTTGCTTTACATAGTGCTTGTGGCATATGAAGCATCTTTCCATTAGTTCTGAATTATTGTCACAAAGGAAAAGAAAACTAAGAAATTTTATGCACTTTGATTAAAGTAAAAAAATAGTTGGAAGCTTTTCTGTGTATCAATCTGCCCCATTTTGTTACTACACCAGAAACCTATGCTTTCATGAATGAGTGAAGAATAAAATTGTATCTATTCATTGCATAAATTAAATTATCTAATTGCAAATTGTTTTTATCTAAAATAAAAGAGATGTCCAGTTGTATTGTGATTTGCTTGAGCGCAACATTAGTTACAGTTAGTAATTACAAAACTGTTTCCTTTTCTTCAAGGCTCAGAGTTCATTTGAGAAGAGATGTCCACATAAAGTCAAACAAAGCTGGTTTCTATTGGATATTCTAAGTGAACATTCAACAAACTGAAAAGACAATGATCCAAACTTTAGAATATTTTCTAATCAAAAGCAGTGGATTACATAACTAACGGTGCTGG
The DNA here is from genome assembly GCF_039654945.1 of Dendrobates tinctorius. Lineage (NCBI taxonomy): Eukaryota > Metazoa > Chordata > Amphibia > Anura > Dendrobatidae > Dendrobates > Dendrobates tinctorius. The sequence goes on from NW_027361732.1 coordinate 13,260,862, forward strand.
TTTTATAGTATAATCTTGTGTAAGTCACTCCTAGGAGTATTTTGTTATTGGTGTAGGGTTGTATCATTTCTCCAATTGTTAGAGGTTTTTTTCCTATTGGGTTAAGAACTTACAGGCAGGCTGTCTCTACCAGCTCAGGCAGTGACTTTCCTACTTCTTTTGGCCACAAAACAAAGAAACTATTTCTCTCCCACTTCGACTTTGTTCTGTCGAGGGAACGCCACTGTCGATGTCATGCGGATTGACAGTCGGCTGCCCACAGTTTGTAAGTTGGGAATCGGCTGTCAATTGACATCACATCGGCAGGGACCCCGTTGACAAAGCCGAGCGGAAATGAAGAAGCTGCTCTGTTGATGGGAAGTCACCAGAAGGAGAATCGCCGGCAGAAGTGATCCAAGACCGCTTTAAACCCTAACAGATTGTTGCAGGGCAGAACAAGCAGCATTAGTAACTACTTGCCTGTAAGTTCTTAACCCCATAGGGAGAAAAAACGTAAGTCCTGGATAACCACTTTATTGTTTACAATATATTTTTGTTATAAATGTAAGAGACTTTACCAATTATAATAGATATTTCAAATTTCCAGTATGTGCACAAATGTTGAGTTTGTTTTCTATTGTAATTTTACCAATGCTGTGACAGACTAAACCTATATGGACACTTTCAGTATTTTCAGAGATAAAATCTGTATTTTATATCACCTCAAAGCCTATTCCTTGTGGATATGTATGAAAATATGTGATAAAGCACCAAAGCAGATAATTCTAATTAAATACCCTGCTGCTCCAGTGTTGATGCCACCACAATCCACCTCAGCTGAGAATTGTATTTTTTAGACATTTTTTTCTCCTATTACATTTGTTGCTCCTAGATCTTTTAAGTCCAGTTCAAGATCCCACAAATTATCTTAAAAAAATCTAGCAATTAATCATTTCTCAGTGATGTCTGTAAAAAGCTATAAAATCACACTTTGCTCACATATGTTAAGCTTAATTCTAAATAAAATGCTTTGGGTATTTCTATATGAAGTTACCTTAAAAGTTTTGAAGGTTGTCATTCCTTATATGTTGTGCTGCTACTGTGATAAGTTTTACAAATATTAAGCTTTTTTTTTTTTACAGCACTTTTTGTTATTTGTAAATCCGTAATTTTTTTTTTTTTTTATTTCATGCAATCATCTAATGCCGGATTTTTATTATTTACATATTCATGAATCACAATATTGTTAAGGAAAAACCATTTTTGTTTAGATGATGGGGAGAAAGCTCGCAGTGGCTGGATGCAACACTGGAGACTGCTGGATGTAAACATTGAAAATAGCTGATCTATGCACCTTCATTCAATATACAGCAGCTGCTACCGGGTAACTTTTGCATTTTCATGCCAGTCTTCCACAGCCCTGCCAAAATAGGTATAGTTGGGGTGGTACAGGGGCATGACTCCACAGTTCATTTAATTTATTACAAGCTATTGCATTCCCTATGCTAGAAATCTTACTGCAGTCCATGACTAGTGTAAGATTTATGGCATAGTACATGGAGGCACACACCACTTGTTAGATACTGCTAATTATTTTAGAGGCATGCACCTCTTAATAAATCAGAAGAGTATGACTCCAACATGCCCCTTCATCAAGACCGATAAGAAAATCATGTCTTCTATGGACTGATAAAATACTTGCCTACTGCCATAAGAAATAATTTATCATCATAAAATATAAAAGGGGGATAGGGTACATTCTTGGTATTTTTGGATGAAAATTTGCAGCAATAGTACACAATTAACCCTCATACAAGCTATTGGACTATGATATAATGAGAGTACCTTTTCTATAAATTTTATTCCCAAGCCTACCTGATGGGAATAGCCATCCAAAAAACATCAAAGGACATGGTCAAATGCCTTCTCCATGTCTATGGAGCGGAAGTACATTTGAAAGGCATTGGTCCTCGAGTGCGCCATTGTTAAGAGTGTCTGGTATTGTCCCTATCCTCATGTCTTTGGATAAAACCCACCTAATCAGTGTGAACAACCAATGTAGGGCAGGTACAAAACTGTTAGCTAGGGTTTGGAGAACAGTTTAATGTTTACATCGATCAATGATATAGGCCAGAAGTAGCTTTCAGCCTTCTGAAGTAAGAGGAGAAGCAGGTAGCCTGAGGATGCTGATACTGTTAAAGTTGCAGATTGAGGCAGTTCATGGCCAGATTGGCATTGGTCCCGAGACCAGCAAGAAGTCGCCACTTTGGTCACCCCAGACTGCTGTCTGAGGCAGGATATTCATCTTGCCTCATGGCAGAAGTGGCCATGATTATCTATTATACTAACAAAGCATTTTGTTCTAAAGCACCTGTTGTTAGAACTCAGTCTTGTGTTGTAGATGTGTTAGGAGTCTTAGTGGGCCCTCTGTGAGACCTTAAAGGGGTGCTCCGAAGGCAAAAATATTTTCATTTTAAATAAATTTAGTGTCATAATCTAAACTATTTTCTAATATGCTTGCATTAAAAATTCCCTATCCTTCCCTAACTACACTATCTTAACGACTTTTCTTTTTTTCTCCCTACTTCCTTTTTGATGACATTTCATTTGAGATTCCCAGTGCATGCTCGGGTACTCAGCTGAAGTGTTATCAGCCGAGGCCACAGTCTCTCCTGAAGCCACTGTCCCCTCTCTGAACTGAAGCATCATCAGTGAGGCTTGTTTCAGGGGCTGGGCTAGTCCCTGCATGCGGTGCATTTCATCAAAGCGTTATTACAAAAGAAGTAGAAATAAAAATAGAAAAGCAGTTAAATAGTGTAGTTAGGGAACGGTAGCAAATTTTTAATGCAAGTATATTAGAAAATATTTTAGATTATGGAACTAAACAGATAGGGATTTAGAATGAAAATTACTTTGGCCTTCAGACCACCCCTTTAATGCTAAGCTGACATAAATATTAGGAATGCAACTTTACATCAGTTTGAAACCAGATCAATAATTGATCGTTCTATGCAAATAGACTTTCATTGTTCTCAGCAGCACATGTCCTGTTTACACGGGTTGATGTGCTTCCAAGAATGATGATTTTTAAACAAGTTAAAAAATAATTTCACCCAATAAACAAGTGTTTTGCTTTTTCATCTGGTGATTGGCAGCCTGTTACACTGCTGCTTATCGGGAAGTGCACTTTCCTAGGAATGCTCGTTCATAATAGTGTTGAAGGACTCTTGCTTTCAGCTGTAAGTTTAGCTAGAACAAACATTAATAACGACCTGACCCGAACATCCACTACATCCATTTCCTCACCTGTTATGGGTTTGCAGGCTTAGATGTTGATGACAAGTTGCTCTTGACGATGTATACTTTGTACCTTTTTAAAAGTGGATGGGAATAGTGAAACTGGCCCTCATTTCCACTACATAACTTATTCTCAGCCCTGTTCTGAAAAAGCCAGCTTCTCCACCATGACAGAAGATCAGCTCTCCACCCTTCTGTCAAGATCATACCTCACCACTTGTGCCCTCGACCCACTCCCGTCCCACCTCATCCTAACTTGGCCACAGTCCTCATCCCATCTCTAACACACCTATTCAACCTTTCACTTACAAATGGTGTCTTTCCCTCATCCTTCAAACATGCCTCAATCACACCCATCCTCAAAAAGCCCTCCCTTGACCCATCCTCTGTGTCTAACTATCGCCCGATATCTCTTCTCCCTTACGCCTCAAAACTACTGGAACAGCATGTATATCTTGAACTGTCGTCCCACCTCTCCTCCTGTTCCCTCTTTGACCGGTTACAATCTGGCTTCCGACAGCATCACTCAACTGAAACTGCCCTAACTAAAGTCACTAACGACTTACTAACTGCCAAGAGCAAGCGACACTACTCTGTCCTCCTTCTCCTGGACCTGTCCTCTGCCTTCGACACCGTAGACCATTCCCTCCTGCTACAGATTCTCTCATCTCTTGGCATCACAGACTTGGCCCTATCCTGGATCTCATCATACCTAATGGACCGTACATTCACTGTCTCCCTCTCACACACCACCTCCTCACCTCGCCCCCTGTCTGTCGGTGTTCCCTAAGGCTCTGTCCTAGGACCCCTACTATTCTCCATCTATACCTTCGGCTTGGGACAGCTCATAGAATCCCACGGTTTGCAGTATCACCTCTATGCCAATGACACGCAGATCTACCTATCTGGACCCGACCTCGCCTCCTTACTGACTGACATCCCACAATGTCTGTCTGCTATCTCAGCCTTCTTCTCTGCTCGCTTTCTCAAACTGAACATGGACAAAACAGAATTCATCATCTTTTCCCCATCTCACTCTACACCTCCCCCAGACCTATCCATCAATGTCAACGGCTGCTCTCTTTCCCCAGTCCCGCATGCCCGATGCCTTGGGGTGATCCTCGACTCTGCGCTCTCTTTCAAACCACATATCCAAGCCCTCGCCTCCTACTGCCGCCTCAAACTCAAAAATATTTCCTGGATCTGCTCATTCCTCAACCACGAAACCACAAAAACACTAGTGCACGCTCTTATTATCTCCTGCCTCGACTACTGCAACCACCTACTCTCTGGCCTCCCCTCTAGCACTCTAGCACCGCTCCAGTCCATCCTACACTCTGCCACCCGACTAATCCACCTGTCTCTGCGCTATTCCCCAGCCTCCCCCCTATGCCAGGCCCTTCACTGGCTTCCTATTGCCCAGAGGATCCAATTCAAAACCCTAACCATGACATACAAAGCCATCCACAACCTGTCTCCTCCATACATCTGTGACATGGTCTCTAGGTACCTACCCGCATGCAACCTTCGATCGTCCCAAGATCTCCTTCTCTACTCCCCCCTTATATCTTCTTCCCACAACCGCATACAAGACTTCTCCCGTGCTTCCCCCATACTCTGGAACTCCCTACCGCAACACATCAGACTCTCACCATCAACGGAAACCTTCAAGAAGAACCTGAAGACCCACCTGTTCCGACAAGCCTACAGCCTGCAATGATCCTCGGTCTACTGAACCACCGCACGACCTGCTCTACCCTCTCCCACTGTATCCTCACCCATCCCTGTAGACTGTGAGCCATCGCGGGCAGGGTCCCCTCTCCTTATGTACTTGTGTGTCCCTTGTCCCTTGTCTTACACTTATATATTACTCTTGTATATATTACACTTGTCTATATTTCCCCTTTTCACATGTAAAGCGCCATGGAATAAATGGCGCTATATAAATGCATAATAATAATAATAGTAATAATAATTATTCTTCTTGCAAAGTCATTTTTTTTCTGAAGCTTGTACATATATTGCATGATCATTGCCCAACTATAACAGACACCATTTTGCTCATATGCTTTAGGGTGTGTGCACACATAAGCGTTTTTTTCATGTTTTTTAAGCGTTTTACTGGCAAAAACGAAGCATCCCATTCATTTGAATGAATTCTGCACTTTTTGTGCATATTGATGCCTTTTTTTTCCGCGAAAAAACGCATCGCGGTAAAAAATGGAGCATGCTCATTAATTTCGTGGAAAATTCCGCATTTCTTACTATATTCCATGAGACTGGGGATGCTCCGGAAAAAATTGCAGCAAAAACGTGCAAAAATCGCAGCTTTTTTGTCAGGAATTTTCTGAATACGTGGGTACATAGCCTTAATGTATATCTTGATCTGGTTACAGAATGTGTCAAAAATTAATTACTGATACTAGGGCAAGTTAAAAATAACAATTCATATTAGGATGCAAACACTTCAAAATATTATATTGTAAGTGTGTCATAGTAAAAATGTCTTAAGAATGCTGTCAACTCTTCATACGAAAGGCATCAAGCTAGCGATTTTCTTCAACCCTGTGCACAGTATCATTTAAAGCAGGACACACAGGTGCTAAATGCTAGTACTCTACACACCTACTGTGTTATTCTGTGTTTTGTGTTTTTACTAACAGCTGCTCTCCAGACATGCTTATTGAAGTAAAATATGAAAAATAGTTTAAAAGGTTTGGTATTTCTGCTTTTAAACATTAGGGGAAGCAGCTGCTGAAATTTGCCATGAAAACCTAGTGTCCAACTAGCAAAACATTATGACTGCAGTACATGTGGGCGGGGTGTGATCACATGCGTGTGACGTCACTCTTCACTTTCCCTTCTGGGTGTTTGCTAAGGGACAAGAGAGGATGAAGTTCAGGATCACAGTGAGGCATTTTGTTGGTGACCGCAAAGTGATACTGTCTAGAGATGGGCGAACCCAAACAGTAAAGTTCGGCGTCCATAGCAAACACTTACTGTTTGGGAACAGACCCCGAACACGGACCTCACCAGGAAGTCCATGTTACTGCTCAGGTTTTGTCCCCGAACACTGACTGTTTTTTGTGCTGTCTTGTGCATGAGAGCGCGACAAACACCGCTTCTGATCGGTAAAATCATCACCACAGGTCAGACAGCCGTGTTTCCCATGATGTCAAATGACATGGGTTCCCCTGTATTTTTGATAACCAGCCAGGCAAAACTGACAGCTGGGGGCTGCAACCTTCATCTGTCAGCTTCAGCAAAGCTGGTTATCAAGAACAGAGGGGTCCCCACTCCGATTTTTTTAATCAAGTGAATGGGGTTCGGGTCCGGGTATTGTTCTGATACCGAACCCAAATTTTTTGTAACTGTTAAGCCGGACCCAAACTTCCAGGTGTCCACCCATCTCTAATACTGACAAGTAGACTGTCACCAAGGATGGACATCAGCACCGATTATGTTAGTGCTGCTTGCTGTATTATAAGCTAGTGTTAGATACGTGGAGTGTATCATGTGCTGCAATTAGATACTCTTAGAGTAACACATGCTCTGATTAGATACAGTGCTAAATGTAGTTTATCACATGGTGAGATTAGATATTGAGCTCAGTGGGGGGTATCAAACAGGATGGGATTAGATATGCAGTATTTACTGTATGTAAGATGTGACCCTGCTCCATCCAATTCTATAGGAGCAGTGGTGTAATGTGTGACACTGCTCCGTCCACTTCTATGGGAGCAGTGGTATAATGTGGGACCCTGCTCTGTCCACTAGAATTGACACATCACATTAAATGCAGATATTCACCTGGGACCTCCACTTCCTGACACCTCCTCCCTTTAGCAGCTCCTATCATTGCATGCATTGAGCATTTTGTGCGATGACAGGGGGAAAGTGAAGCCCACAGAATAAGCTCTGGGCTACGACAAAATGGCTGCTATCTCCTCCCACAGCTGTGACCTTGGCAGCCCCGATTGGGTGCCTAGGTCACAGCTAGAGACTGGAGAAGCAGCCTAATGCAAGAGATGTGGTCGTCGTCCGACTGCAGGCTCTTATGCCCAGGGGCTGTCGTATTTGAGGTGTGTAAGGCCTCTTTCACACTTCCATTTTTTACAATCAGTCAAAATCCGCCAGGATTTGAAAAAAACGGATCCGCAAATTTTTTTTGCGGATCCGTTTTTTTCCCCATTGACTTTCATTATAGGCGGATCTTGACGGATTGCCGTCCGTTGCATCCGTTTTTGTGCGGATCCGCCATAATGTTGCTGTCTGTCAACATCCTCAAAGAATTCCAAACGGAGCTTGCAACGTTTTTTTGGCCGGCGGATCCTCCAGACACTGATTTAACCCGAAATTCTGTCTGGGTGCCGGACAAAAAAAATTCTATCTCTCTCTCTCCTTCCCGGCCAGCGGTTCCTTTAAATTTCCTCATTTTGCGGATCCGTCAAAAAATGGATCCTGTGGCATCCGTTCACATCAGTTAAGAACGGATCCGCATGTCCGCCTTTTTGGCGGATTTTATCTGACGTAAAAAACTGAAGTGTGAAAGAGGCCTTAGGCTGGAGTCACACTAACCTGCGCAAAATACGGTCAGTATTTTACATGCGTAATACGGATGACAGACCCCTAAACAGTGCTCTGTATGTCATCCGTAATCAAGGTGTGGTCGCGTATTTTGCGCATGTCTGCATCCGTATGTAATCCGTATGGCATCCGTATGGTGAGATTTTCTCGCAGGCTTGCAAAATGGACATATAATGGAACCCTATGACAGTTTTAATAAAGAAATGAAAGAATAGATATAGACACATAGAATGCATATATATATATATATATATATATATGTATTCTATGTGTCTATATCTATTCTTTCATTTCTTTATTAAACCTGTCAGTCTGAGTTTACTGTATAGCGCACTGAATTGCCGGCTTTGCTAAAAGACACCGGGTGCGTATTTCTCGCAAGTCACACGTGTGGTCCGTGTGTAATCCGTATTTTTTGCGCACCCATAGACTTGCATTGGCGTACTACGGGCGTAGTACGCTGACAATCGCAGCATGCTGCGAGTGGCACGGAGCGTAGGATACTGAGGAGAATTATACGCCTGGTGCGAGTGACCCCATAGAAAATCATTTGTCCGTGTCTAATGCGTACTTTTTGCGCCTCTCACTCTCCCGTATTCCTCGCCAGTGTGACCGCGGCCTTAGGGTCATGCTCAGACACTTACACACCTCTAAATGAAAATGGCAACCCCCAGTGGCTGAAGTAAAAATAGATAAATAAAAAACTATTAAAGTAGTTCATTTACTTCTGTATTAAAATAATAGATTTTATAATCAATAATTTAATTAATACAAAAATAAAATTATCTTTAAACACTTTTGCTTTCAACTATATGTTTTGCTGAAACGACTAAGTTGGGAATGAACTGACCAGGAAAACTAGTCAAGGGGGAGGGTCCACATCAGCTTCTCATGAATCACCAGACAACAGGGGCATAACTACCACGGTCACAGCAGTTGCCACTGCGACCGGGCCCGGGGGGAGTCAGGGACCCGGCAGGTCAGACCATGATATCTCCCAACCATCCCAATTCTCGTGGGACAGTCCCGTTTTTGATCCCCCCCGCGTCCCACCCGGGATTCTATTCTTCCTGCACTGCACTGAGCTGCCATGCCCCCCCCATGTACCCCATCCTCGCCCTCCCAGATAGACCCACTGCAGCCTCCCACAGCCTGCAATGATGTCCTAGGCTGTTCTTTTCTGTCACAGGAGGAGAGGAGTCAGGGGTCACACGATCAGGGGCCTCCATGTCTGCACTCTGCAGGACTCTGCTGTGCTGGTTGTCATGGTGCTGGATGAGGTAAAGTTTCTGTGTGTGGTTAGGAGGGGTTTACAGGGAGGATGTAGCAGAGCTGTGTGTGTACAAGGTGTACAGAGCAGAACCATGTGTGTACGAGGTGTATGGAGCGCAGCCATGTGTGTACGAGGTGAGTGGAGCCGTGTGTGCACATGGTGTAAGGAGCGGAGCCACGTGTGTATGAGGTGTACGGAGCGGAGCGGTGTGTGTACGAGGTGTACGGGGTGGAGTCGCGTGTGTATGAGGTGTACGGGGCGGAGCCGCATGTGTATGAGGTGTACGGAGCGGAGCCGCATGTGTACGAGGTGTACAGGGCGGAGCCACGTGTGTACGAGATGTACGGAGCAGAGCCACGTGTGTAAGAGGTGTAGGGGGCGGAGCCGTGTGTGTACGAGGTGTACAGGGCGGAGCCACGTGTGTACAAGGTGTACGGAGCAGAGCCATGTGTGTAAGAGGTGTACGGGGCGGAGCCGAGTGTGTACGAGGTTTACAGAGCGGAGCCGCGTGTGTACGAGGTGGACGGAGAGAAGCCGCGTGTGAACGAGGTGTACAGAGCAGAGCCGGGTGTGTACGAGGTGTATGGAGCGGAGATGTGCATGTATTTTGTCATGGGGGGCCCATTTGAAAGTTCGCTCCGGGGCCCATAAGTTTGTAGTTATGCCACTGCCAGACAGGTTTGTTTTGTCTACTTCATATGGCAGGTAATGTATATATTTGGCACAATATTATTCTTGAGAATTAGAGGATTATTTTAAGTGTAACATATTCAACCACATTAGATTTCCAAGAAAAAGAACTAACCAAATTAACCTGTTAGTGACAGAGCCAGTTTGGTACTTAATGACTAAGCCAATTTTTACAATTCTGACCACTGTCACTTTATGAGGTTATAGCTCTGGAACGCTTCAATGGATCCCACTGATTATGAGACTGTTTTTTCATGACATATTGCACTACATGTTAGTGGTAAAATTTCTATGATATGACTTGCATTTATTTATGGAAAAATGGAAATTGGCAAAAATGTATAAAATTTTGCAATTGTCAAACTTTTAATTTTTGTACACTTAAATCAGAGACTCATATCGCACAAAATAGTTAATAAATAACATTTCCCACATGTCTACTTTACATTAGCACAATTTTGGAAGCATAATTTTTTTTGTCAGGACGTTGTAAGGGTTAAAACTTGACCAGCGATTTCTCAGTTTTCCAACAAAATTTACAAAACCATTTTTTTAGGGACCACCTCACATTTCAAGTGAGTTTGTGGGGTCAATATAACAGGAAATACCCAAAAGTGACAGCATTCTTCAAAATGGACCCCTCAAGCTGCACAAAACCACATTCAAGAAGTTTATTAACCCTTCAGGTGCTTCACAAGAGCTAAAGCAATGTGGAAGGAAAAAAATGGACATTTTACTTTTTTCACAAATAATTTACTTTGGAATCAAACTTTTTTTATTTTCACAAGGGTATCAGGAGAAAGTGGACGACAAAATTTGTTGTGCAATTTTTCATGAGTACACTGATACACCATATGTGGTTGAAATCCACTGTTAGGGCGCATGGCTCAGAAGGAAGGGAGCACCATTTGACTTTTTGAATGCAAAATTGGCTGTAATCAATGATGGGCACCATGTCACATTTGGAGACCCCCTGATGTACCTAAACAATGGAAACTCCCCAATTCTGACTCCAACTCTAACACAGCCCTAACCCCAACCCTTACCCTAATCCCAACCCTAACCATATCCCTAACATCAACACCACAACCCTAACCCCAACACAACCCTAACCCCAACCCTAGCCACAATCCTAACCTCAATCCTATCCTTAGCCCAACCCTAACCCTAGCTCTAACCCTACCCCTAACCCTAGCAAAACCCTAACTCTAGCTTTAACTCCAACCTTAACCCTAGCCCCAACTCTAACTCTAGTCCCAAGCCTAACCCTAGCCCCAACCCTAACCCTATCCCCAACCCTAACTCTAGCCCAACCCTAACCCTAGCTCTATCCCTAGCCCCAACCATAACCTCAGCCAACCCTAACCCTGGCTCTAACCAAAACCCTAGCCCAAACCCTAACCCCTGCCCCAACTCTAGCACCATAAGCCTAGCTATAACCTTAACCCTAATGGAATAATTTAAAAAAATACATTTTCTTTATTTTATTATTTTCACCTAACTAAGGGGGTGATAAAGGTAGGTTCGATTTACGATTTGTTTTTATTTTGATCACTGAGATAAGGTCTCTCACAGTGATCAAAATGAACCAACAGGAAAAATTTATTGTTGCCGGGTGCCGACTGGCAGATCTCAGCAGGCGCACTACACATGTACCCGCCATTTTCTTCCTGGAAGAAGACTCCAAGGGCCGGGGGACACAGCCGAAGGGACCGGGGTACACTGGAGGTACTGGAGGGGCCCAGGGGACCCCATTTCTCTCTCCTCTGATGTGCTAGATCATATCAGAAGAGATAGAAATAAATAGAAAATCGGATTCTTTTTTGCGGTCGCTGTTATTCCGTGAATAACAGTGATCGCAACACTGAGGTCGGTAAAAACTGGCTCGAATCCCGGAGACCTCGGAGATTTTCCGATGTTGGGGGGTGTTCTATAACCTTATTTCTCAGTGCCGTTAAAAAGCAATGCTGAGGAATAAGTATCCTTAACTGCTGCTGTTAAAAGGCGTATTGGCGGTCGTTAAAAGGTTAATGTTGCTTTCATGCTATCTATTTCCCTTATACTATCCACTAGCGGAAGAGCCCCGGCATTGCCTGGGCATAGTAACCAACAAACTATAATGATTATATTGCACATAAGAACCATGCATCTAATCCTATCCTGTGTGATACTGACTGCTGAGCTGTGTATCTAATCCTATCCTGTGTGATACTGCCTGCTGAGCCATGTGTCTAATCCTCTCCTGTGTGATACTGACTGCTGAGCTGTGTATCTAATCCTATCCTGTGTGATACTGACTGCTGAGCCGTGTATCCAATCCTATCCTGTGTGATACTGGGCTCCCCCTGCAGTCTGTGTCAGAGGGTGGTCTGCGTTGGCACGGTAATAAATTGTGTTATTTCCAGCTTTACAGAAGGGCAATAACACCATAGAAATGATAAGAATAATAGGGCTCAGTTACCACAACTGCCTACAAAGAAAACTGTTGCTGATAGCAACCAATCACAGCTCATTTTTCATCTTTTAAACAGCTCTGGAACAGCGTGGCGAGTTTTGAGTGGCGACTTTTGTGTTTCGACTTTTATGTGGCGAGGTTGGTGTATGTGTGGTGAAATGTGTGCTGAGGGTGGTATATGTGTTGAAGCACGTGGTAGTGTGTGGCACATTTTGTGTGTGTTCATATCCCCGTGTATCAGGGCCCCACCTTAGCAACTGTACGGTAAATACTCTTTGGCGCTATCGCTCTCATTCTTTAAGTCCCCCTTGTTCACATCTGGAAGCTGTCAATTTGCCTCCAACACTTTTCCTTTCACTTTTTCCCCATTATGTAGATAGGGGCAAAATTGTTTGGTGAATTCGAGCGCGTGGGGTTAAAATTTCACCTCACAACATAGCCTTTGACCCACTCAGGGTCCAGACATGTGACTTTGTAAAATTTTGTGGATGTAGCTATGACGGTGCAGATGCCAATACATACATACACTTTTTCCCCATTATGTAGATAGGGGCAAAATTGTTGGGTGAATTGGAATGCGCGGAGTTAAAATTTTGCCTCACAACATAGCCTATGATGCTCTCGGGGTCCATACATGTGACTGTGCAAAATTTTGTGGCTGCAGCTACGATGGTGCAGATGCCAATACATACAATTTTTCCCCATTATGTAGATATGGGCAAAATTGTTTGGTGAATTGGAACGCGCGGGGTTAAAATTTTGCCTCACAACATAGCCTATGACGTTCTCGGGGTCCACACGTGTGACTGTGGCTGTAGCTGCAACGGTGCGGATGCCAATCCCGGACATACACACATACACACCCACATTGAGTTATATATTAGATTATACAGGATGGGAAGTAAATAAATCAAACCCCCTTTTTCCCTTGTGTGACTCATACAGGATAAAGCTTGTCTGGCCTCATTCATTGAAACTCATTTACAGTAAAACCCTCATTGCTGCACAGTCAGGGCTCAGCTTTCATTTTATTAAATCAGTGTCAAAAATGAATGAGATCCTTTATATCCATTACCTGCCAGGCAAGTGGCATTCTTTGTGGAGGGCTGTAGTGTTTTATGTGAGCGAGTCCAACACGTCATATTCAGTTTAACAAAAAAAATTATAGAAAGACACAGTTTTGTTTTTTTAACCAGTATTATAAAAATATAGTATTGTACTGTTAATGTCTTCCAAAAAAAAATTTAAAAAAATACAAAATGTGGTAGACTATAAAATAATAAAAAAAAGGCTTTCCATAAAATTATTTTTTTCAAAACACTTACATAGACCATGGTCACCATGAAAATACAGTCCAATCTCCACACGGGGAAATGAGTAGATTGATATATAGTTTTCTGTGAAAAAATTCAGTATAACTTGTATATAACTTTTAATAATTTAATCCTCTGCTCTTTCTCGATTTTTTGGTCCAGTGGGTGGTCCTATCAGTGACTGACAGCTTTCTATGTATAAGTGTGCATACATACTGCAGAGATATCTGTCAGTCATGGATAGGACCGCCTACTGGACTAAAAAATCCAGAAAGAGCAGAGGTGTAAATAATGAATACCCAGTCTATCCTGAGTCTTTTTTCACAAAAATATGTATCAATCTGATCAGCTTCATCTGCTGTATGATATGGTGCCCGCAGATTGGACTAAATTTCCTGGTGACAGGTTTCCTTTAACAGACTTTAACCCCTTTGCGACCTTCGCCGTACTAGGGCTGCTTTGTGGGAGGTGTGTTTGTGCCCAGAGAAGTACTAGTATGGCAGCACGATCGCCCGGCCTCACGCTGAGTTCTGCAGTGATCTCATACGGGTGTCAGCTGTATGCGACAGTTGACACCCCCGCAGCAATGCCCACGATCAGTGCTAGCACCAATCGTGGCCATTTAACCCCTCTGATGCCACTGTCAGTAGTGACAGCAGCATAGAGAAGCATCACACAGGGAGGGGACTCTCTGTATGCTTCCATCAGCACATCGCGATCGCATAGTGATGTCCTGATGGTCTCCATGGAGACCCCGACACCAAGATGGCCGTGGAGTCCTTTAGGGACTTGCAGGTAAGGTTACTTGTGAGCGCATGCTGAGAGCAGGTGCTGGCATGCCTCTTTCCCTGTCTGTCAGATCCTGATCCGATATTCTGCAGTGCAGAGTATCTGATAAGCAATCTGATGTAATATAGTAATGTCCCATACTGAGACAATGTATCAAAAGAAAAAAAAAATTATAAAATATAAAAATATTTTATTTAAAATCCCTAAATAAAGAAAAAAAATAAATGTTTCCAATAAATACATTTACGTAAATTAAAAAAACAATAACAGAGCACATATTTGGTATCGCCGCATCTGTAGCGACCCGCTCTATAAAACTTTCCCACTTGTTAACCCCTTCAGTGAACACCGTAAAAAAATAAATAAAAAAGAGACAAAAAACAATGCTTTATTATCATACCGCCAAACAAAACGTGCAATAAAACGCAATCAAAAAGACGGATGTAAATAAAGATAGCACCGCTGAAAACATCATCTTGTCCCGCAAAAAACAAGCCACCATTCGGCTCCTTCAGCAGAAAAATAAAAAAGTTATAGCTCTCAGAATATAGCGATGCAAAAATAATTATTTTTTCTATAAAATAGTTGTGTAAAGCGCCAAACATAAAAAAACATATAAATGAGGTATTACTGTAATTGTACTGACCTGAAGAGTAAAGCTGTCTTACCAATTTTACCACATGCAGAACGGTATAAAAAAAAAAATAACAATTCCTGAATTGCTGGTTTTTGTTCATTCTGTCTCCCACAAATTGGAAAAAAACAAAAAACACAAATATCCTAAAATTAAAAATTAAAAAATAAACTGCAAATAATGCATAAAGCTAATAATAATAATAATAATAAGGGTATTTAGTAAACATAATTTTGATCAAAATAATGTACAAGCTATCCCGCCACGTCACGGCAACCCTTGTGGGACAGTCCTACTCTAGTATTTAAAACCTTTCCACTTGCCAAGTGACGTGAATGTGAACAAGGATCGAGGGACTGAACCACTTAGTAAAAGCATAGGCTAGACAGGATGGATTTCCCAGCTCAGAAAGAGGGCGGTCACACCCATGTATGCATAGAATGCATAATGAAATGATAAAAAAAAACTGGAGTCTGAACTGAGAAAATAAGTTAATGTGTATGCACAAAGCAAGTGCATATTAACACATGACCATTAGGCCGGGGTCACACTAGAGAGGAATACGGACGAGTGAGAGGCGTTAAAAGCACGCATTAGACACAGACAAATGGTTCTCTATGGGGTACCTCGCACCAGCCATATATTTCTCATCCGTATTCTACGGTCCGTGTCAATCACAGCATGCTGCGATTGTAAGCGTACTACGGCCATAGTACGCCAATGCAAGTCTATGGGTGCGCAAAAAATATGGACCACACGTGTGACCTGCGAGAAATATGCAGGTCTTTTGGCTGCTGCCAGGAAATGGCCCAATCCATCATCAGGAAGCTGATACATGCAAATCACCTCAAATAGCGCTCCAGACATCCAGGAAGTCAGCCTCCACGGAGTACAGTAGCGTTATGGCGACATTTTATCTGAATGTAGAAATGCTAATTGTCCTGGTGCAGGAGCGTCCCGAACTATGGGACCAACGTGATGACCATTATGCCAACCGGGCAAGAAAGGAGGCGTCATGGAGGCGCATATGTAGGCAGATGTTCCATGACTTTGGTGATCGGCCACGTGATGAGCAGCAGAAACTGAGTAAGTACAAGTGAAAAACTTAGTAAAATTACCGCACAACAAAAAATGAATATAGAATCAGCACCCCCCCTTCCTGTGCTTGTACTTTTTTCCTCATGAGGCAGTTAGATTTTGATGTGACACGTGGTTTGACACTGCCATCATTTGGGCCAGGCCACAAGCTCCTCATCCTCCTAGCCAAACAAGTTATTAAGTGTAGTTACTTGATACATCAACTAATGTGACCCTGTGTATCTGGCCTGTATGCCCCAATTAGATATGCCACCATGGGTAGAAAGCACACCCCAGAAGGCCCCATGCCTAGACTACTGGTAGCAAATGTAACCTATCAAATATGTGAATTTGACAATATTTCCTGTCACATTGCAGTGGAAGATGCGATGAGACGCTGGCGTAGCATCCGGGACCAATACCGCCGGGAACGTCAGCAGCGGTCCAGGAGTGGGGATGCGTGCTACGTAAAGAGAAAGTACATATACTATGACCGCCTCTCCTTCCTCGCCCCAATTCTGGATCTCAGACCGTAAGTAGATACCTCACACCACATTACACAGATACTTTGCAGGGCCAAAAATATTTAGTTATTTTTGGCTCTGTTCTATTTCATAACAGAACTCAGTCCAACCTTATGGACAGAGGAACTGGCTCCGAAACCGACCCCATCATCGATCCTGTGTCTGCAGGGGAAGAGGTGGCTGGCCCATCTTCTCCACCTACTAGGAGCATGGCTGAAGATTCTAGTCAGGAAGTGCCATTGTCTGCACCCCAAAGCCCACCACCAGGACCATCTGGTGCTGCTGCAGCATCAGCAAGAGCAGAGGAGCAGGGCAACATCAGCAGCAGCCCAACTGGCCACATCCGGGGCTCCCCACAACCTGCTGCCACATCCCGGCGAGGAAGAAGCCGAAGGCGGCAAATACCTGCCACTGATACCCGCACTAATGTGGACACTGGGGTCCAAAATTATTTATCCAGAGTAAATAGTGATGATGGGGAGGAGGCATACTCACGCAGCCTGGCCCTTTTTCTCCGTGCCCTTTCCCGTGAGGTCAGTCTCCGTATTCGAGGATGTTTTCAGATCCTGCTTGATGCATGCACATACCCCAATACCCCCTATGAATTATTTGAATATATTGAGAGGTGGCAGCTTTCCCCAAGAAATCTCATGCGCCTTAGGCACCCCCCACAAATGAATGCTCAAGCAGGATCTAAGGATCCTCAAATACGTGGGCCTACACCTCACCCCCTTCCTCCCACTACCCAACCTTCAATACAGCAGCCACAAATGTCTGCCTCTAGCCAACCACACCAATATGGCCACTTGTTCCCACCCAGTGTTGGAGGCTGGTCCCAACCTGGTTGGGGACGATATGGCTATCTTGGTGGGTATGAGACACGTGCCTACCACAGCCAACAAGATGCCCCTCCTCATTATTACTCTGGCCAGTACCACCAACAATCACAGGAGGCAGGACACTACTCACATCATGTTGGGAGAAGGCTGCTCTTCCGCCTTCTCCTTCCCCAACGTATGAGAATTTATAATTCTGTGTCCAGAATCAGTCTGATGCCAGGAGATGTCCAGTGCGGTTTCACTGGTGATACAAATACCAATCCAAAGGAAAAAACAGGTGGTCTCCGTCACCAAACTTTGTGAAAAAAGTGAAAACTCACATTTTTTCAGAATGTTTTCCAATCATATTAATAAACCACCATGACAGGCAAGGCTACCTTACGCCTTTCAGACAGATATTACATGTCTGTACAAAAGAGAATATTTCACCATGCTATACTGGTCAAGTGAAAGGATGAAAATACACTACTCACTTGTTAAGACATAGAGAGAGCGTGATGTTCTTAAGGCTGGTCGCCTTGATTTGTGACTATAGATAGCTGGCAAAAAAATTACTACTTCACTAAGGCCAGCATGCCTTTTCTAGGCATTAGCAAGTGAGTAGTGTATTTTCATCCTTTGACTTTACAGTATAGCGCGGTGAAATATTCTCTTTTGCACAGACATGTAATATCTGTCTGAAAGGCGTAAGGTAGCCCTGCCTGTCATGGTGGATTATTAATATGATTGGAAAACATTCAGAAGAAATGTGTGTTATCTTTTATCAATAATTTAGGTGCTGGAGACCACCTCTTTTTTCCTTTGGATTGAAAATTACTAATGTAGCAATGTTGTTATTGCATAATGTTATTTAGTGTTCTGTTTGAAAATGTTACTTTTCAAAAAAGTTTTCTTATGCAAAAAGGGCAATTTGGCCCATTGCCACAGTTTTCATATGGCAATAATATGTTTGCCTTTAAAAAACAAACAAAAAAAGGCAAAAGTAAAAATTTGTCTACTACAGTTTACGTATCTGTGTGATTTCTCAAAAACAGTGTCAGCATACTAACATACAGTATGCTTAGCAATGCAATGAAACAGTCATAGAATCAGAAGGGGTATAAATATATATATTTAGACACACAAAAAAACAAAAATTATAACATAGACTCAGCATGCTCTTGCCAAGAAGTTTCCCCCTCAGGTGAGATAAAGTAATTAGTGAAAATATCACGCACTTTCAGCCCAGAGAGCGGTCTATATTGAGGGTTGATATGTGGTCTCACCCTACGCACATTGTCTGGCCTACGCACAACACCAGCTGAGGAGGAACAATCATGTATCCTGGTAAAGTTATGAAGAACCACACAGGCTTTTACAACTTCATTAACATTTTGTTCACTCAGCTGAATGGCAGACTGGCGTACCCGCCATTTGGCACAAAGAATGCCAAAGGAACACTCCACCAGTCACCTAGCACGTGATAGGCGCAAGTTAAAAATTCTGCGCCTGTGGTCAAGGTTGCGCTGGGGATATGGCCTCATGTCATTGCGCGTTAACTGAAACGCCTCATCTGCCACAAGGACATAAGGGACTGATTCTTCAGTGGAGCCTGGTAGCTGGCGTGGTGGTGGTAGATCCAACTGGTTGGTGCGTAGCCGCCGAGCCATTATGGAAGTATTGCAGAATCTAGAGTCTCCCGTCCTTCCATAGCCCCCAATGTCAACAATTATAAACTTGTATTGAGGGTCTGCCAGAGCCAACAATACAACAGAAAAGTATTGTTTATAATTGAAGAATTGGGAGCCAGAGTTCGGCGGCTTACGCACCCGGATATGTTTGCCATCAAGGGCCCCAATACAATAAGGAAACTGTCATTCCTCCTCAAAGTCCCTTGATATCCTCAACCAGTCTTCCATCCTGGGCTCAGGCATGACGACTTGATGGAGTCTTGTCCAGATTTCTATACATGTTGACCTGACTATGCCAGAAATGGTAGATCTTCCAATGAGAAACTCATGGTGGAGGGCAGCATAAGGCAGGCCAGTGGACAGGAAGCTGAAGAACAACAGAAATGGATTATTTTAGAATGCAGAAAGTCCAAAAAAATCAGTTACATGCTGACCAAACTTGGCAGGAATTGAGATAGACTAACACACACATATTTGGTTGCACAATGACTAAGTGATATTCAGTACATATTAGACCTAACATTCTGGTCTGTAAGTTTAAACATATGTGGACTAAGATGAGGGCATTAAACATAGTCCAATAAGCCAAAAATACATACTTTGGCCCACACATTATGAACATAGAGAATGTGGTTTTGTGGTACATACCGTATTGTGAGTAGAAGTCGCTCCTCTGCAGATATAGCTTTGCGCATCCTTGTGTCCTGAAAGGTTATCCCAGGGCGCACTGTCTCCAAGAGTCGATCAAATGTGGCAATGCTCATGCGACAGTATTGGTAAAATTTAACAGGATGCTCCCGCAGAGAAGAATAGAGGCGGGGGAAGTGACCTCTTGAGAGTCGTTGCCTCAAAAGTGGATGGACCCACATGTGTCTCCTCCTCCGCGGATCCACTATCACTGGGTATGGTTGGCCAAAGCGGCGTGACAAAAGCCAGTTGAAGAGAACCTGCTCAGTTGTGTTGAAAGTCAGACCCTCTGCCATGTTGCACATACAACACCAACACAACTAGTGAAGGCAAGGTCACAAATGGACAGAATGGAGACAGCCTCCTGTTCCTGAGGCAATAAATAGGGTGCAGGCTAATAGTTAGCAGGCCTCAAAACCATTAAATGTCCATTTTGCAAAGCTGCGAGAAAATCTCAGCATACGGATTGCATACGGATGCCATACGGATTACATACGGATGCAGACATGCGCAAAATACGCAATCACACCTTGTTTACGGATGACATACAGAGCACTATTTAGGGGTCAAAAGTGTGACCCCGGCCTAACACAGAGAAAAAACAAATTGGAATAGAAAGCGAACCAAAAATGTCATGTGCCGGAAAATTGTACCGATAGCAATGTCAGCTGGTCCTGAAAAAAGCAAGCCCTCAGATGACTCTGTTGGACGAAATATGAAAAAATTATAACTCTCAAAATACGATGATGCAAAAACTAGTTTTCGCAATAAAAAGCGTATTTTGTGTGTCTTTCCTGTGAAACATCTGAAGGGGTTAATAAACTTCTTGAATGTGGTTTTGAGTACCTTGAGGGGTGCAGTTTTTAGAATGGTGAAAAATCGCTGGTCAACTTTTAACCCTTATAACTTCCTAACAAAAAAAATTTTGGTTCCATTTATGGTGTGATATGATGATATGACTCTCTGATTTAAGGGCATAAAAATTAAAAGTTTGAAAATTGCGAAATTTTCATAATTTTGGACAAATTTCCATTTTTCACAAATAAACGCAAGTCATATCGAAGAAATGATATCGCTATCATAAAGTACAATATCTCTTTAAAAATTGTCTCAGAATCGCCAGGATCCGTTGAAGCGTTCCAGAGTGACCTTATAAAATGACAATGGTCAGAATTGTAAAACTTGGACTGGTCATTAAGGTAAAAATAGGCTTTGTCTCAAAGGGGTTAAATTACTTTGTTGTAATATGTAGTTGTACACCATATTGTTTTTCCTTATTTGTGTCAGCTAGTGATAAGCTACAATTTTAAAAATGCAATTTAGCTGTAACTCCATACATGCAGCATGTGAAAAAAGATGCTAAATTGAACATGAAAAATGTGCAGTGCTACTGCAAATATTCCTCAGTGGGTTGTTAATGGGTTTACACTCTCTAAAAGATCCTTCCTAATGCAAAAAAACAGCCGAAACAATGGACAGATAGAAACTCAATTTACTGCACTTAAAACTATAGAGATTAAAAGTGTTTTATTGGTGAAAAGTAAAGAAAAATGCAGCACTCTTAAAAGTTTAATGCAGGAGAATTTCCAAAGGGACACTTAAGAGATAAATGTTCACCACTATCAAATATATGGTTGCTCCAACTAATTCTTTCTTGTTTTTGCAACATAAAAATAGCAGAACCGAAACAAATGGTGTGCCAAGTAAGATGATTTTTAGCTCAGTTGAAATTAACAGCCACTGATTTCTACTTAGAGAAGACAGTGATAAATTTAGAGTAAAAGAGCAGCAAAAAGATACAGAAACCATACTCAAAAATACACCTATAGTATATAAGGAGACATGACAAATTAAATATTAGGCTTGCTTGTTTAGAAAATAAAGTATGGTCCAAGGTTTAAGGAGTAGTGATGAGCGAGCACTAAAATGCTCGGGTGCTCGTTGCTCGGGTCGAGCAAATTGGAATACTCGGGTACTCGACCCGAGCAACGAGCCCAATGTTAGACTATGGGAAATCCGAGCTTTTTTGCCACAACCCCCCCAGAGGCCTTTCTAGGGTATCAAAATGTCGGAAATGTTTCGGGACAGTGCACAAGCGACATGGGAACATCATGGGGATCATTTCTGACTCCTAGGTCACTGTTGTGACCAATGTTGTCAAAGTGTTGTCAGAGTGTGACACCACTTTTACAGGCGCACACAAAAACGAAACCAAAATGGATTTTACAGGGAAATATGTTAAGGGACATCCTTTCCAGGGTTATAATTTGTATGTAAGGCAAAAGAAATAATCCTCCCAAAAAATGCTCCTCCGCCACTTTGGTAATGTTCACACGTAGCGTTTTTGATACGTTTTCCAACGTTACCATTGCTTTCAACCAATACAAATGCATTTACTGGGAAATGTCATTCTAGCATTTAACAACCGTAGCTGGCCATGTGGTGTGTGACACATCATCAGACACATCTTGAATCTTTTATGAAGGAGTGACTCTTAACCCCTTTCTGCCAAATGATGTACAATCCCGTCCATGTGCCCTGGGACTTAATCCCCATGGACGGGTTAGTATGTCATCATCAATCGACCGCGCTCACGGGGGGAGCGTGGTTGAATTCGGCCAGGTATCAGCTTATTATCACAGCTGACACCCAGCACTAAGTGCCAGGAGTGATCACGGACTGTTCCCGGAACTTTAACCCCTGACACACTGCGATCAAACATGATCTCAGTGTTCTGGGAGCAGGCAGAGGGGGCTGTCTGCTGTGATAGCACCTCTGCCTTTGGATCGGAGACCCCACGGCATGTCGTGGGGTCCCGATCGCTGCCATGGAGACCCGATGTTGTCATGATGACATCTGGGTTTCCAGGCCTGAGAGACTTATTGTCATGCGCAGTGCATGTCAGGAAGTCTGTCAGGTCAGGTCAGTGCACAGAAGCTGCAGCGCTGACAGCTTCTATAGCATGCAGATCTGCATGCTATAGAAGCAATCAGCCTGCACAAAATGAGTGTCCCATAGTGGGACACAGTGTAAAAGTAAGAATTAAATAAGTAAAAATGTTTTAATAATTGTAAAATATTTTAAAAAAATAATTAAAGATAATAATAATAAATCAATATTTATTCTAACATTAAATCCATATTTGAATAAAAAAATCTAAACAATAAAAGTACACATATTTGGTATCCCCGCGTCCGTAACGACCTGACCTATTAAACTGTCCCACTAGTTAACCCCTTCAGTAAAAAGCATTTAAAAAAGCCAAAAAACAATGCTTTATTATCATATCGCCGAACAAAAAGTGGAATAACACGCGATCAAAACAACGGATATAAATAGACGTAGTACCATTGAAAACGTCATCTTGTCCCGCAAAGAATGAGCTGCCATACAGCATCTTCAGCTAAAAAATTAAAAAGTTATAGCTCTCAGAATAAAGCGATGCAAAAAACACCAAAGTGTATAAAAGCGCCAAAACATAAAAAAATTATATAAATGTGGTATTACTGTAATCGTACTGACCTGAAGAATAAAGTTGGTTTATCAATTTTACCACACGTGGAACAGTATAAATGCCCGCCTGAAAAAAAGAAATTCATGAATTGCTGGTTTTTGTTCGTTCTGCCTCCCAAAATTCAAAATAAAAAGCAATCAAAAAATGTCATGTTCCTGAAAATGGCACCAATAAAAATGTCAACTCGTCCCGAAAAAAACAAGACCTCAAATGACTCTGAGGGCCAAAATATGGAAAAATAGCTCTCAAAATGTGAAGCAAAAACTATTTATTGCAATAAAAAGCATCTTTTGGTGTGTGGCAGCTGCCAAACATAAAAACCCGCTATAAATAGTAAATCAAACCCCCTTTATCACCCCCTTAGCTAGGGAAAAAAAATAAAATAAAAAAAGTATTTATTTTTATTAATATTTATTATTATTAGGGTTGGGACTGGGGTAGGGGTTAGGGTTAAGATTGGGGCTAACGTTAGGGTTGGGGCTAAAGTTAGGGGTTGGATTAGGGTTAGGGGTGTGCTGTGGTTAGGGCTGGAGTTAGAATTAGGGGGTTTCCACTGTTTAGGCACAACAGGGGCTCTCCAAACATGACATGCATCTGATCTCAATTCCAGCCAATTCTGCGTTGAAAAAGTCAAACGTGTTCCTTCCCTTCTGAGCTCTGCCATGCGCCAAAACATTGGTTTATCAGCATACTCAGGATAAATTGCACAACAACTTTTGGGGTCCAATTTCTCCTGTTACCCTTGGGAAAATAAAAAATTGGGGTAAAAAAAATCATTTTTGTGAAAAAAATAAGATTTTTTATTTTTATGGCTCTACAGTACATTATAAACTTCTGTGAAGCACATGGGGGTTCAAAGTGCTCACCATACATGTAGATAAGTTCCCTAGGGAGTCTACTTTGTGGTGACACAAAGTGGTGTCACTTGTGGGGGGTTTCCACTGTTTAGGCATATCAGGGGCTCTCCAAACGCGGCATGGCGTCCGATCTCAATTCCAGCCAATTTTGCAATGAAAAGTCAAATAGTGCGCCTTCTATTCCGAGCTCTGCCATGCGCCCAAACAGTAGTTTACCTGCATATATGGGGTCTCATAGAACTCAGGACAAATTGTACAACAACTTTTGGGGTCCAATTTCTCAGGTTACTCTTGGTAAAATAAAACAAATTGGATCTGAAATAAATTTTTTGAGAAAAAAGTTAAATGTTCATTTTTTTTAATCATTCCAAAATTTGCTATAAAGCACCTGACGGGTTAATAAACTTCTTGAATGTGGTTTTGAGCACCTTCAGGGGTGCAGTTTTTAGAATGGTGTCACTTTTGGGTATTTTCTATCACGTATACCCCTCAAAGAGACTTCAAATGTGATGTGGTCCCTAAAAAAAAAATGGTGTTGTAAAAATGAGAAATCACAGGTCAACTTTTAACCCTTATAACTTCCTAACAAAAAATATTTTGGTTCTAAAATTGTGCTGATGTAAAGTAGACATGTGGTAAATGTCATTTGTTAACTATTTTGTGTGACATATTTCTCTGTTTTAAGGGCATGAAAATTCAAAGTTGGAAAATTGCAAAATTTTCAAAATTTTTGCCAAATCTTTGCTTTTTCACAAATAAACACAAGTCATATCAAAGAAATTTTACTACTATCATGAAGTAAAATATGTCAGGAGAAATCAATGTCAGAATCACTGGGATCCATGGAAGCGTTCCAGAGTTATTACCTCATAAAGGGACAGTGGTCAGAATTGTAAAAAATTGGCCTGGTCATTAATGTGCAAATCACCCTTGGGGGCTAGGGGGTTAAAATAGACCGGAATAAAGAAATTTAGCAAAATGCAAGTAAACAAGGACATAGTAAATCCAAAAGACAACTGGGTTTTTGTCTCAAGAGACTCCAAGAAATCCATACAAAAAAGTATAAGATACTATATAGAGAGATCAAAGTCAAGTAGGAGCCCAGAGAGCAAAAGATTTCTTTGCACACCATAGCTGATAAGAGGTAAAAATAGTAACAAATACATGTTAACATAACAAGGTATAGAGTGTATGTTAGGTTAGGTTCACATTAGTGTTTGAGTCCACAGCGTATCATCCGCATCAGCATGCAAAAACGCATGCAAACGCATTTTTACGCTGCGTTTTTTATCCACATCATCTTACGCATGACGCCAAAAATCACTGCGGTTGCATGCATTTTTGCATGTGTTTGCGTTGTTTATGTGCATGTCCATGCACACGCATGCAATCCCATAGACAGTAATGCATTTTTTTGATGCACTGATCCACATGCGCATGACTGCACATATTTGACAGATTTTTGCCGCTTCTAAAAGTGCAACATGTTGCGTTTGCCGGACCCCGCCACCCACGGAAAAACAAGGTATACGTACGCAGATGTATGCGAACTGATGCAAACGCATGCCCCTGTGTACACCATGTTAAAGATAGGTACGCATGACGCATGCGGACCTGTGGATGAAACGCTGTGCACACAGACGCAAATGTGAAACCAGTCTTAGCTAGGATGTGCACATAATTACCCAGGGTCCTGACTGCTCAAGTGTACCCCTTGACGCATGCTTCAAGAATCTCTTCCTGAGGTACACTTGAGAAGTCTGGACTCTGGGTAATCATGTGCACCTCCTAGCTAACATACATACTATACCTTGCTATGTACAGTGCCTTGTGAAAGTATTCGGCCCCCTGGAACTTTTCAACCTTTTCCCACATATCGTGCTTCAAACATAAAGATACCAAATGTAAATTTTTGGTGAAGAATCAACAACAAGTGGGACACAATTGTGAAGTTTAACAAAATTTAATGGTTATTTTAAATTTTTGTGGAAATTCAAAAACTGAAAAGTGTGGCGTGCAATATTATTCGGCCCCTTTACTTTCAGTGCAGCAAACTCACTCCAGAAGTTCATGGTGGATCTCTGAATGATCCAATGTTGCCCTAAATGACTAATGATGATAAATATAATCCACCTGTGTGTAATCAAGTCTCCGTAAAAATGCACCTGCTCTGGGATAGTCTCAGAGTTCTGTTTGATGCACAGAGAGCATCATGAAGACCAAGGAACACAACAGGCAGATCCGTGATACTGTTGTGGAGAGGTTTGAAGCCGGATTTGTATACAAAATCATTTCTAAAACTTTAAACATCCCAAGGAGCACTGTGCAAGCGATCATATTGAAATGGAAGTAGTATCATACCACTGCAATTCTACCAAGACACGGCAATCCCTCTAAACTTTCATCTCAAACAAGGGGGGGAACTTTGGACTGGAACAGCGCGATCCTGAAAGCCAGACTTCTCTCCTTCCTATATATGCATCTCAAACAAGGAGAAGACTGATCAGAAATGCAGCCAAGAGGCCCATGATCACTCTGGATGAACTGCAGAGATCTACAGCTGAGGTGGGACAGTCTGTCCATAGGACAACAATCTGTCGTACACAGCACAAATCTGGCCTTTATGGAAGTGTGGCAAGAAGAAAGCCATTTCTCAAAGATATCCATAAAAAGTGTTGTTTAAAGTTTGCAACAAACCTCCTGGGAGACACACGAAACATGTGGAAGAAGGTGCTCTGTTCAGATGAAACCAAAATCGAACTTTTTGGCAACAATGCCAAACAATATGTTTGGTGTAAAGGCAACACAGCTCATCACCTTGAACACACCATCCCCACTGTCAAACATGGTGGTGGCAGCCTCATGGTTTGGGCCTGCTTTTCTTCAGCAGGGACAGGGAAAATGGTTAAAATTAATGGGAAGATGGATGTAGCCAAATACAGGACTGTTGTGAGTTCATTTTCTGGTCCAGTTGTGAGTTCTCCTTCCAGGCTCCCTCTGGTGGTAACCGGAGGTAGTGAGGCTGATTTAATCAGTAGAGATCTGCCACCTGAGAATGAGGATGATGATTGGACCTCAGGAATCTCAGATTGGATTTAAGACAGCTGACGCCCTACTCTGGTGCTTGTGATTCCTTCTGCTTGTCAGGTCTTGGTTCTTAGCTCTGTTCCAGTCATCTAAAGCTAAGTTTCTCTGCTAATGTTCACACTTGATTTTGTTGTTCTATTCAGTTTTTTGTGTGGTCAGCCAGCCCCGGCTTGGGCTGTGCTGAATTTCCATTCTTATTTATCTATATTTGCCAATTTGCTTTTTGTCCCTTATTAGATTGGCCTCTTTTTGCTCTGTCTCAGAATATTTCAGAGTGCTGATATAGTGGGAGAAGCCTAGTGACTTTATGGTTAACTTTGTTATCAGAAGTGTTGGACATTATTTTGTAGGGTTTTGGGCAGATTGCAGACAGTGTCTTTCCTTTCCTTTCCTCTCTAGCTAGTTTGGGCCCCATCGTTTGCTCAGCCTATTTTCCTGCCTGTGTTTGTGTTTTCATCTTGTTTCACCGTCAATACATGTGTGGGGGCTGTCTATTCCTTTGGGGTCTGCTCTGGGGCAGTTAGTTTTCCCTTTTCTTGCTTTAGGCTTATTTAGTCCTCCGGCCGTGACGAGGCGTCGAGGTTCATCGCAGACATACTTCATGGCTGCTGCTAGTTGTGTGGTAGGATCAGGGATCTGCAATCTGCATAGTTACCAACCTCTCTGTTTTTTCTGGGCTTAGCATGTTTAGGTTTTTTCCTCCTCGGTGACCCATTCATAACAGAATCACCAGCCATACCGCAGATTATAGGGTACTCAAAAGCAGGAAAAAGTTGTTTAAAAAAAAAAAGTGTCAGATTTTTTTTATATATATATTTTCCTCTTTTTCTCTGGGGCTGTAGGAGGATTTTTTTTTCCTTCCCTAATGGAGATTAAGCAATTGTCTGATCGTGTGGAGCAATTTGCTGCTGAAGTGCAGGCAATTTCCACCTACCTCATTCAGTCACATGCTGCTGAACCTAAGATCCCTGCTCCTGATGTGTTTTCTGGGGATCCATCTAAATTTCTGAATTTTAAGGATAATTGTAAATTATTTCTTGCCTTGAAGCTTAACTCATCGGGGAGCTCTGCGCAACAGGTTAAAATTGTCATCTCCTTGCTGCGCGGCGATCCCCAGGATTGGGCTTTTTCTCTGACACCTTAAAATCCTATTCTGACTAATGTGGATGCATTTTTTCAAGCCTTGGGTTTGTTGTATGATGAACCTAATGCTTTTGATCAAGCTGAGAGAACCCTGTTGGCATTAAACCAGGGTCAGGATTCTGCAGTTATACTGTCAAAAATTCCAAAAGTGGGCGGTCCTTACTACATGGAATGATAGTGCTTTGGCAGCTCTCTTTCGGAAGGGTTTATCAGAGACCGTAAAAGATGTTATGGTGGGATTTCCTGTTCCCTCTGGTCTGGATGATTCCATGTTATTAGCCATTCAAGTTGATCGGCGTCAACGTGAACGTAAAACTACATGGGAGGCGCTGCCACCTTTTGAACAAACGTCTGAACCTATGCAATGTGATGGGGTTTTGTCTAGGGCGCAACGTCGGGAGTTTAGAAGGCGTAATAAGCTGTGTTTTTTCTGTGGCGATGCCTCTCATACTATTTCTGTCTGCCCTAAATGAGAGAAACGTTTTGCACACACATTTGCTGTGGGCAGTGTACAACCTAAGTTCCATTTGCAATTACTCTGATCTGCTCCTTATCCACGTTTTCCACTAAGGCTTTTGTGGATTCAGGAGCAGCATTGAATCTGATGGATTTGGACTTTGCTAAACGTTGTGGTTTTTTCATGACTCCTCTGCGGACGCCTATTCCTTTGAGGGGTATTGATGCTACTCCTTCGGCAGAGAATAAACCTCAGTTTTGGACCCAGGTGATAATGCGAGCTACCCCAGACCACCAAGAAAATTGTAAATTTTTGGTGCTGCATAATTTGCATGATACTATTGTTCTGGGTTTTCCCTGGTTGCAAACTCATAATTCAGTTTTGGATTGGAAATCTGGGTCTGTGGTGAGTTGGGGTTGTCAGTGTGTTCTTAGGGACGCTCCTGTTTTCTCCACCTCTCCTCAGTCTCATGATATTCCTGATTATCTGGCCGATTTTTCTGATGTATTTAGTGAGAGTAAGTCTGCATCTTTGCCTACTCATAGGCGTTATGACTGTGCAATTGAGTTGATGCCTGGGTGTAAATTTCCCAAGGGTCGACTTTTCAACTTATCAGTACCCGAACATGATGCTATGCGATCCAATATTAAGGAGTCGTTGGAGAAGGGTTATATTAGACCATCCTCGTCACCTTTAGGTGCTGGGGTTTTTTTGTGTCCAAGAAAGATGGTTCATTAAGATCGTTCCCTTAACAAGATGACAGTTAAATATCAGTACCAGTTACCTCTGATGTCTGATTTATTCTCCAGAGTTAAGAGTGCCTGCTGGTTTACTAAGCTTGACCTCAGGGGGCGTATAATCTTATTCGCATCAAGCACGGGGATGAATGGAAGACGGCGTTTAATACTCCGGAGGGACATTTTGAGTACCTGGTGATGCCTTTTGGGCTAACTAATGCCCCTTCTGGCTTCCAGCTCTTTATGAATGATATTTTCCGAGACTTTGTGGATAAGTTTTTGATCATCTATCTGGATGATATTTTGATCTTTTCTAGTGATTGGGATTCTCATGTGGAACACGTCCGCACTGTGTTTCAGATTTTGGGGGAGAATTCCCTGTTTGTTAAGGGATCGATATGCCTCTTTGGTGTACAGAGGATTTAATTTTTGGAATTTATCTTGTCTCTATCGACTATTGAAATGGACCCGGCCAAGGTACAGGCCATTTATGATTGGGTTCAGCCTACTTCTTTGAAGGCCCTCCAGAAGTTTTTGGATTTTGCTAATTTCTATCGTAAATTTATAGGTAATTTTTCTGGTATTGTCAAACCACTGACTGATCTGACCAAGAAGGGCGCTGATATGCTGAATTGGTCTCCTGAGGCTGTCTCTGCATTTCAGGAGCTTAACCGGAGATTTACTTCAGCTCCGGTTTTACGGCAACCTGATGTCTCACTTCCATTTCAGGTGGAGGTAGATGCTTCTGAGATTGGTGCAGGAGCTGTTTTGTCCCAAAAAAACCCTGTGACTTTAAGATGAATCCCTGTGCCTTCTTTTCTCGAAAGTTCTCCCCATCTGAACGCAACTATGACATGGGGAATCGGGAATTGTTGGCCATGAAATGGGCATTTGAGGAGTGCAGACATTGGTTGGAGGGAGCTAGACATCAAGTTGTGGTCCTCACCGATCATAAGAATTTGACTTATCTGGAGTCGGCCAAACGCTTGAATCCTAAACAGGCTAGATGGGCCTTGTTTTTCATGCGTTTTAATTTTGTGGTCACTTTTCTTCTGGGCACTAAGAATGTTAAGGTAGACGCCCTTTCTAGGAGTTTCTTTGCCGATTCTCTTAATGTGACCGAGCCTACTACCATCCTAGGTGAGGGGGTAGTTCTTTCTGCCATTTCGCCCGATTTGAGACGCGCCCTGGAGAAATTTCAGGAGGATAAACCTGAGCGTTGCCCTATGGGAAAATTGTATGTTCCTGACCAGTGGAGAAAGAGAGTGATGTCTGAAATTCATTGCTCCGCATTGGCTGGTCATCCAGGTATTTTTGGTACCAGAGATTTGGTGAGTCGGTCCTTTTGGTGGCCTGCCTTATCTCGTGATGTCAGGAATTTTGCACAGTCCTGTGGGACTTGTTCTCGGTCTAAACCCTGTTCTCATTCTTGTGGGTTGCTGATGCCCCTGCCAGTGCCCAAGAGGCCATGGACCCATATCTCAATGGATTTTATTTCTGATCTTCCTGTCTCTCAGAGAATGACTGTTATCTGGGCGATTTGTGATAGATTTTCGAAGATGGTC
Source organism: Dendrobates tinctorius (assembly GCF_039654945.1). Lineage (NCBI taxonomy): Eukaryota > Metazoa > Chordata > Amphibia > Anura > Dendrobatidae > Dendrobates > Dendrobates tinctorius. The sequence goes on from NW_027361732.1 coordinate 13,292,036, forward strand.
CATCTTGTACCACTCCCAAAGTTGCCATCTTCCGCTGAGTTGGTGCCCTTGTTTTTACAACAGGTGGTTCGGTTACATGGGATTCCTGAGAACATTGTGTCGGACAGAGGAGTCCAGTTTGTTTCCAGATTCTGGAAAGCCTTTTGTTCCAGTCTGGGAATTCAGTTATCCTTTTCCTCTGCATTTCATCCCCAGACCAATGGACAGACTGAGAGAACAAACCAGACCTTGGGGTCTTATTTAAGATGTTTTATATCTGCTGATCAGGATGATTGGGTCTCATTTTTGCCCTTGGCCGAATTCGCACTGAACAATAGAGCTAGTTCTGCCACTTTGATGTCACCCTTTTTCTGTAATTTTGGGTTTCCTCCTCGATTCTCTTCAGGGCAAGTGGAGTCTTCGTCCTGCCCAGGTGTGGACACTGTGGTTGAGAGAATGCAGCAGATATGGGACCAAGTGGTGGATAAGTTGTCACTCTCTCAGGAAAAGGCCCAGCGATTTTCCAACCGGCATAGGACCATTGATCCCCAGTTTAAAGTGGGTGATATGGTTTGGTTGTCGTCTAAGAATATTCCTATGAAGGTTGCATCTCCAAAATTTAAGCCAAGATTTATTGGACCGTATAAGATTTTGGAGATTCTTAATCCTGTTTCTTTTCGATTGGCTCTTCCAGTTACGTTCAAGATCCACAATGTATTTCACAAGTCTCTGTTGAAGAGGTTTTTTGAGCCAGTGGTGCCTACGGCAGCACCTCCTGACCCTGTGTTGGTTGAAGGCAATGTGGAATATGAGGTAGAGAAAATATTGGATTCTCGTTTGGTTAGATGGAGACTCCAGTATTTGGTCAAATGGAAGGGTTATGGCCAGGAGGATAATTCTTGGGTCTCTGCCTCTGATATTCATGCCAATAGATTGGTTCGTGCTTTTCACCGGGCCCATCCTGATCGGCCTGGTGGCGCGGATGAAGGTTCGGTGACCCCTCCTCAAGGGGGGGTACTGTTGTGAGTTCATTTTCTGGTCCAGTTGTGAGTTCTCCATCCAGGCTCCCTCTGGTGGTAACAGGAGGTAGTGAGGCTGATTTAATCAGTAGATATCTGCCACCTGAGAATGAGGATGATGATTGGACCTCAGGAATCTCAGATTGGATTTAAGACAGCCGACACCCTACTCTGGTGCTTGTGATTCCTTCTGCTTGTCAGGTCTTGGTTCTTAGCTCTGTTCCAGTCATCTAAAGCTAAGTTTAACTGCTCTGGGGCAGTTAGTTTTCCCTTTTCTTGCTTTAGGCTTATTTAGTTCTCCGGCCATGATGAGGCATCTAGGTTCATCATAGGCACGCTCCACGGTTGCTGCTAGTTGTGTGGTAGGATCAGGGATCTGCAATCTGCAAAGTTACCAACCTCTCTGTTTTTTCTGGGCTTAGCATGTTTAGGTTTTTTCCTCCTCAGTGACTCATTCATAACACAGGACTATTCTTGAAGAAAACCTGTTGGAGTCAGCAAAAGACCTGAGACTGGAACGGAGATTTGTCTTTCAACAAGACAATGATCCCAAACATAAAGCAAAATCTACAGTGGAATGGTTCACAAATAAACGTATCCAGGTGTTAGAATGGCCAAGTCATAGTCCAGACCTGAATCCAATCGAGAATCTGTGGAAAGAGCTGAAAACTGCTGTTCACAAACTATCTCCATCAAACCTCACTGAGCTCGAGCTGTTTGCCAAGAAAGAATGGGCAAGAATTTCAGTCTCTTGATGTACAAAACTGATAGAGACATACCTCAAGCGACTTTCAGCTGTAATTGCAGCAAAAGGTAGCGCAACAAAGTATTAAGTTAAAGGGGCCGAATAATATTGCACGCCCCACTTTTCTGTTTTTGAATTTCCACAAATATTAAAATAACCAATAAATTTCGCTGAACTTCACAATTGTGTTCCACTTGTTGTTAATTCTTCATCAAAAATTTACATTTGGTATCTTTATCTTTGAAGCATGATATGTGGGAAAAGGTTGAAAAGTTCCAGGGGGCCGAATACTTTCGCAAGGCACTGTATTTGTTACTATTTTTACCTCTTATCAGCTATGGCATGCAAAGAAATCTTTTTGCTCTCTGGGCTCCTATTTGACTTTGATCTCTCTATATAGTGTCTTATACTTTTTTGCATGGATTTCTTGGAGTCTCTTGAGACAAAAACCTAGTTAAGTCTTTTGGATTTACTATGTGCTTGTTTACTTGCATTTTGCAAAATTTCTGCATCCTGGTCTATTTTAAGCATATCTGCTCTAATTTACTAATTTAGGGATGATTATTGCAAGTTCTTCTGTACTCTTTGTAAATCTGGACATAGTCTATCTCCTTGCTCAGTGTTAGCTTGTTTTTTTCATTTTCTGTGTGATTTCATCTACTTTTTTATAAAAAAAAAATTAATATATGTTTCAAAAATTTTTATATTTTATGTAAACTTACTGGAGGACTACTTTTTGTATAGCTTTATTACATTTCTTAGAGAACAGAACCCCTTTAACTTTCTTAAATATTCAAGTTTCAGGTTTTTTAACATTTTGAATTGACCAACAGCACTTAGTTGTTCAATAATAAAATTAATCATAAAAAATACAAATTGTGTAATAATTTTGCTCACATTCCTCCTATTTCAGCTCTAACTAATGTCACGTGATCGCTTCAGCCAGCCAGCGACTGTCAATCAACTGACTGCAGCGCTCACAGATAGGTCCAAGAGTGAAAACAATGATTCTACTTGGACAAAACAGTGAAGGCTACAGCACTAGTCTGTAAAGTAAAATAAGATAGAGGGTGGATGATCTAAACACCAATTTAATTTAAATTATACAAATCGGTATTTTAAAAAGAAAACACTATGAATTAGTATGGAGTTTAATATTTAACATAAAAAAATTGCATTTTAAGCTAATTCAGTTTAATCATATGGTAAAGGCGATAGATAATAAAACAACATATTTAAGAAAATAGAAATTTATTCTAAAAAAAGTTACTGAAAGGATAAATATCAGAAAACTGTTTACATTTGTTTTTTTTAGCTGAATTGTTTTCCTTTCAGTTACAGTGTCCTTCGTCTTTAAAATGATTTTAAAAGTAACAGACAAATATAAATGAAGTCCCTCGAATCTAAGCATAAAATCCCCGAATTCCTCCCCTAAAGGAAAAGAAGATCTACACTGAGGTTAAATGAACTACATGTGAAATGTAAATTTCCCCTTTTAAAATTTCCATTTATATTATTGGAGGCAAAGTTAGAAACAACCTTGATGAAGCAAAAAGTACACAGATATACATATAAAAGTCTAAATTAGAACTGGAAATCAGCATTGATGTATTTCAGACTTGTAATGGTCTACAATGAGTAACCACTCTCATAAAATATGTGCATCACCTAATGAATTGCTACCTGTCTGTAATAATGAAGCCATGGAGAATGGCAAGCAATAAGAGACACATTCATCAACAAGTCTAAAGCTATTCTACTGATTTGTATGATCATATTAGCCTTTTGTTTTCCATTAAGTGAGACTATATATAATTTGCAGTTTGCTTTTTACCTTCCCTGCTGCGATTACATTGTGATTTGCATAAAATCACATCATCCAGCCCCAGAGTTTTTACAGTCACTCATTCCTGTTCACTTTAACAACCCTGGCAGGCAACCAGACAGTCAACTATATGGATTTTGAAACTAAGCAATGCATTCTAACATTCATAGACACCTATCACATTGGCATTTTTATACCATAATTTCCACTTCCAATTTCACCTTTTTTTTTCAAACCTCCATCTCCGTTACACTGGCTCGATACCGGCATGCATCAATACTAACACTGTACCATCAGGTTTCTACATAATTTGAGAAAAATATAGATACACATAATAACACCAAGTAGAACTGTTAGCTCAAATCTATCTTTGTCTATGATAGGTTTCCATCTCTCTACTTAATTAATACATGATTACTGTGTGTTGGATTCCAATTAAACTAAAGAACATGCCTGCAACTGTGAACATTTGGCTTTCTTTTTATTGTGTAGAAAACAACAAATAGGACAAAATAATGAAAACGTTAATGTGCATAACTATTCACCCCACTAAAGTCAGTACTTTGTAGAGCATTCCTTTTTCAGCAATTACAACTGAAAGTCTCTTTGGATAAGTCTCTATGAGCTTTCCACATCTTGCCACTGGGATTTTTGAAACAGGTTTTGCTCAAGAATATCCCTGTATTTTGCACCATCCATCTTCCCCTCAACTTGGACCATTTTCCTTGTCCCTGCTTCTTAAAAATCTACCCAGAGCATGATGCTACCACCACCTTGTTTTGCTGTGAGGATGGTGTTCTTGGGGTGATGAGCTGTGTTCTTTTGGTGTCAGACATAGCGTTTACCTTGGTGGCCAAAAAGTTAAATTTTGGTCTCATCTGACCACAAGAATTCACCATGATCAAAAAGTACTTTAAGCAAAATATTAAAATATAACCTTTGATAGATTTATAAAAAAAAAACACATACAAGACTATTATCAACAATAAAAATTGGGGTATTTTCTGTGTATTTTCTCTCGATCTGTCCCCTGCCTTTCCAGTGGAGGTTGGCACTTTATTCTTGCACAGTGGCGCCCCCACCCGTTGGTGGCAGAACCTGCTTTCCTAATAGGCCCTAAACAGGGGGAAGAAGGTGAAGGAAAGAGTTACTTCAAAGCAACTGATGCTACTTCAAAACTGAAAAAAGAATGAAAAAAATACTGTACATTCAATAGATGGTAGAGAGGCAAATTCATATGTAATAGGCCAATACAATTTAAAGATAAACCATGTACTCATGAAAAATATCCTTTAATGGTAGAAGGCGCCATAAGTTGAATAATATTGATTATAGGAAGGGTACATGTATCAGAGACGTTTTAGTTGGGGAAAATAATCTCACCCTTGTTAAATCTCTCAAACTTACTCCTTGCAGCTTTTCAGTATCACCTCTATGCTGATGACGCTCAGGTCTATGTACCTCTCTGGACCCAATATCACCTCGTTACTAACCAGAATCCCACAATGTCTGTCTGCTATTTAATCTTTCTTCTCTGCTAGATTTCTACAACTTAACATGGATAAAGCAGAAATCATCATCTTTCACTCGTCTCACTCAACCCACCCCCCAACAGACCTATCCATTAAAGTCAATGGCTGCTCTCTCTCCCCAGTCCCGCATTCTTGCTGCCTCGGGGTAACCCTTGACTCTGATGTCTCCTTCAAACCACATATTCAAGCCTTTTCCACTTCCTGCCGACTCCAACTCAAAAATATTTCTCAGATCTGCACATTACTTAATCATGAATCTACAAAAACACTAGTACATGCCCTCATCATCTCTCGCCACGACTACTGCAACCTCCTGCTTTGTGGCCTCCCTTTTTACACTCTTGCATGCCTTCAATCTATCCTAAATCTCCGCCTCATGACTAATCCACCTATGCCCCCACTATTCCCTGGCCTCTCCGTTCTGTCAATCCCTTAGCTGGCTCCTCATTATCCCAGACTCCACTTCAAAACACTAACCATGGCATACAGAGCCATCTGCGCTCACCTTTCTGGCTTCATGGGAGTGATTCAGAAACGCTTCAGGTACAGTGTGCATTTAATATGGTCTTGCTTTTAATACATTTAGGAGGCCGCAATGGCACAGCGAATATAAAAAAACGTAGAGTAGGACTGCCCCATATGAGAATGCCTTGGCATGGCGGGGTGGCTCAAATGATTGATCAATTTTTTGCTAAATGTCTCATTTTGAAATACAGTTAGAAATTAATATGTGTATATGCACTTTATGTATTGCGCTCTGACCACAAGCAGCACTGGCTTCTTTCCTTTTTTACTTGATGTTGGTTTGTGGCTGACCAACACAGTTGCCGTGCACGCTGGGTTATGTTCGCTGTTTTTTCTGTATTCATTGTGATTGATCTAGGCTGCTGTACACACACAGCAGTCCAGCCCTGCCCCAGAGCTCTATTTAATTGTGCACCTGTATTTGGGTCTGTATCACCCTTCATCTGTGATTATTGGTCAGGGGAGTGTGGAGGTTAAACCTAAAATGTCTGTCTAGACCTGGTTGGCCTTTATCTGCGCTCACCTTTCTGGCTTCATGGGAGTGATTCAGAAACGCTTTAGGTACAGTGTGCATTTAATATGGTTTTGCTTTTAATACATTTAAGAGGCCGCAATGGCACAGCGAATCTAAAAACCATAGAGTAGGACTGCCCCATATCAGATTGCCTTGGCATGACGGGGTAGCTCAAATGATTGATCAATTTTTTGCTAAATGTCTCATTTTGAAATACAGTTAGAAATTAATATGTGCATATGCACTTTATGTATTGCTTTCTGACCACAAGCAGCGCTGGCTTCTCTCCTTTTTTACTTAAAGCCATGCAGAACCTGGTCTCCTCCATACATCTGTGACCTCCGATCCTCACAAGATCTCCTTCTCTACTCCCCTCTTATCTCCTCTTTCTACAATCGCATGTAAGATTTCTCCTGTGAATCTCCCCTTCTCTGGAACTCTCTACCCCAGCATATCAGAATGTGGAAACCTTCAAAAGGAACCTGAAGACAAGCATGCAACCTGCAATAACCCTAGTTTCACCATACTGCTGTACAACCAGCTCTACCCTCACCTGTACACTCACCCATTCCTTGTAAACTATGCAACTCATTTTTTTCAAGGTTATAGTATTTGTTTTTGTTATGTATACCCCTTTTCACACGTAAAGTGCCATGGAATAAATGGAGCTATAACAATAAAAAAAATTATAATAATATAATTACTGTTTCACTGGACCCTATATTTTAGATTTATTTTGTTTGATTTGTATTTGGGTGACATCTAGTGGCCAATACAGATTACTTTTACTGAGATCACTAAATAGATTCCTTTTTCCTTAAATTGCTTCTAAGGCTGCGTGCACACGCTGCGGATTCCGCTGCGTTTCCGCAGCGGTTTTGGCCGCTGCGAACCCGCAGCAGTTTTAGCTGCGGTGTACAGTACAATTCAAATGAATGGTATAAAAAAAACGCTGTGTAGACGTAGCGGAAAAATCCGCGCGGATTTGCTGCGGTTTTGAATCCGCAGAAAGAATTGACATGTCAATTCTTTCTGCGGAAACCGCTGTGGGTTCCTATCTCCACCATTGTGGAGATGTTGAATCCGCAGGACCAAACCGCAGGCAAAACCGCAGATAATCCGCAGGTCTTTTGACCTGCGGATTATCTGCGGTTTTTGCAAAATCCGTGCGGATTAATCCGCAGCGGATTCCGCAGCGTGTGCACGTACCCTAACAGCCAACAGTGGCATTTATGTGCAAAAACTCTTTTTCTGTTACCCATGTACTTATAACATTTATATCTACCATGTTGTCATTTTTTTTGTCCTTACCATTTGATCTGCTATCACTTTTTATTATTACTTTAAGTATTTATTTATTACCTATTCATAATTTTCTTTTTATCTTTACAATAAAACGTTATTTTCAGTTAAATAAACCTCTATATTATATTGGTTGCGTATTTGCCTTTGGGTTCATATACTTTATTCGTCTTCTCTTTTAGTCTAATGTGTACCTCCCCACTCAACCCTTTCCCTCATTGTAACCCTAATCCTAGTCCTAATCCTCAACCTAGTCCTAATTTTAGTTCTAACCCTAATCCTTATCCTCACCCTAATCGTAGTTCTAATTTTTGTCCTAATCTTAGTATTGATCCTTTTCCTAGTCCTAACCCTTAACCGTTTATTAACCTTAATCCTTGTCTTAGTCCTAAACCTCGTCATAGTCTTTATCTTAACTCTAACCCTAATCTTAGTCCTAATCCTCGTTAGGTTAGAAAAGTTAATAAAAATGAAAAGCTTAAATGGGCAAAAGTTTGTTATATTAGCATTGTTTTAACCAATACAGATGCATCTATTTATATAATTGCCTTGTAATGTTTTAATTTCTTGTTTTGTCCAGATGTCACCGTATCCCAGAATTCCAAGCGGAGCAAATTCACCGACCACCATATTGAGACAATAAGTACTGAGTCCATATAGGAGGAAAAATATCTGAGCGTAAAAAAAATATATATTGGTAAAAAACCTTTATTACAAATAGGTTATTTGACACTGTATACACTAAAAAAACACCATAAAAAATTCAATAGATACAGAACTTGTTAATATACCAAAGTGATACAACCCACAGAATAAAATTAAATTGATTTTAGCCCCAATGTACAATATAGCATACAGAAATGATATCCATAAGATACAAAAGCACAAGCACAAAAATAAAAAATAAATGATATAAAAAGTAATAATAAATAATAAATGAAAAAATATGCAAAAATATGGTGCTAAGTGCTTATTTATATGAGTAAAGTGCCAAAAAAAGTATACTTTTTATCTCAATAAAATGTATCAAAAATAAAAACTAAAGTGCTAAAAAAATTGTGTAATCATTCAGAAACAGTATAAATACTGCACTGTGCAACCAAAAATAAAATTATATAATGTATAGTGATAAAATAAAGTGATAAGTGCTACACAACAGTGCAATTTAAATATTTAATAAAAATCAATAGTGCACTGTGTTCCCACCAACTCCTGTGGACAATTACTCTATAAAGTATTATGCTGAGTAGTGCTATATACTATAAAAAAGGCCCATAGGTATATCATATGAAAAACCATTTGTTAACCACATGTATGTCTAAAATGGCCATGTATGGAGAGGCCATGTCTGAAAAAGCAACATCAAACAGACCAAATCAGACTAATGTACAGTGGGATACCATTACAAACAATACCTGTACAGTGGGCTCACAGTGGTAAAGGTTAAGGTGCTTCTACGCGCGTGTTTTACTCTACTTTATAGAGTAATTGTCCACAGGAGTTGGTGTGAATATATAGTGCACTATTGATTTTTATTAAATATTTAAATTGCACTGTTGTGTAGCACTTATCTCTTTATTTTATCACTATACATTATATATTTTTATTTTTGGTTGTACAGTGCAGTATTTATACTGTTTCTGTACGATTACACATTTTTTTTAGCACTTTAGTTTTTATTTTTGATAAATTTTATTGAGATAAAAAGTACACTTTTTTTGGCACTTTACTCATATAAATAAGCACTTAGCCCCATATTTTTGCATATTTTTTCAATTATTATTTATTATTACTTTTTATATCATTTATTTTTTATTTTTGTGCTTGTGCTTTTGTATCTTACGGATACCATTTCTGTATGCTATATTGTACATTGGGGCTAAAATCAATTTAATTTTATACTGTGGGTTGTATCATTTTGGTATATTAACAAATTCTGTATCTATTGAATTTTTTATGGTGTTTTTTTTAGTGTATACAGTGTCAAATAACCTATTTGTAATAAAGGTTTTTTACCAATATATATTTTTTTACGTCTCAGATATTTTTCCTCCTATATAGACTCAGTACTTATTGATATATGATACCGAATGGTTTGCCATTCTTTTTTTCAGTAGAGATACATTACATCTAGGACGTATTGGTTTTTAATTATGTGTATATAATTTGATGTAGTGTTCTTCTACTGTGTCTAATAACCATATTGGGACAGCCAAGTGATGAGAGTCTCAATATGGAAACTGCTGCTGGTACCAACCTATTGCGTGGTACCACCAGCGGAACACCGTTGCACTACACACACACACACCGTCGCACTACACACACACACACACTCTATACACCGTATGCATCACACACACACTCTCTCGCACTCACACACTCACATTCACATTCTCACACACTCACATTCACACTCACAAACATACACTCACTCATACACTCACACTCACACATCACACTCATACACTCACACTCATTCACATTCACACTCACTCACATTCACACTCTCACACACTCAGACTCACACACTCAGACTCACACACTCAGACTCGCACTCATACACTCACTCACACACTCATACTCATACACTCACATACTCACACTCACAGTCACAGTCACACACAGTCACACACAGTCACACACACTCACAGTCACACACTCTCACACACTCACACTCTCACAGTCACACATTCACACACAGTCACACACACTCACAGTCTCACAGTCACACACACACTCACATTCACACTCTCACAGTCACATTCATACACACAGACTCACACACACTCACATTCACACTCTCACAGTCACACTCACACACACTCACATTCACACTCTCACTCACACTCTCACATTCATACACTCAGACTCACTCACACACTCACACTCATACACTCACACACTCTCACACTCTCACAGTCACACTCTGACACACACACTCACACACTCACATTCACACAGTCACAATCACACACTCACAGTCACAATCACACATTCACAGTCACAGTCACACTCACACACTAACACTCATACACTCACTCACATTCACACTCTCACACACACTCACACTCACAGTCATATTCACACACTCACAGTCACACTCACACTCACTCACACACACACTCACACATTCACACTCATACTCATACTCTCACACTCACAGTCACACTCTCACACTCACAGTCACACTCACACACTCACACACATGCACAATCACACACACACTCACACTCATACACTCACACTCACACACTCACATTCACACTCATACACTCACGCACTTACATTTACACTCTCACAGTCACACTCACACACTCATAGACTCACACACACTCACAATCACACTCACACACTCAGACTCACACACTCAGACTCAGACTCTCACACTCACACACTCACACTCTCACACTCAGACACACACTCACACTCATACATTCACACACACACTCACATTCACACTCACACTCAGACTTACAAACTCACACTCACACACTCAGACTCACAAACTCACACACTCAGACTCACACATTCACACTTATACACTCATGCTCATACACTCACACACTTACATTCACACTCACAGTCAAACTCACACTCACATTCACACTCAGACACACACTCACACACTCAGGCTCACACACACGCTCAGACACTCGCACTTACACTCATACACTCACACACTCACAACAACACCATACCATCCACAGACAAATGGCATGTGTGAAAAGATGAATCAGGTGGTAATTGACCTATTGAAGACCTTGCCCCTGGAAGAGAGAAATCAGTGGCTAGAGAAGTTGCCGGATCTGGTGGATCTACAGAACCATGTCCCCGTAAACTCCACCAACTGTTCCCCAGCCTATTTGATGAGAGCACGACCAGGCAGGTTACCCATCGATTTGGATCTGAAAATTCTGACACCTGAGACAACACCACCAGATGCAGTCTGGTATACAGAGCGGCAGCAGCAATACTGCAAGGTGCAAGAATGCGTGGAAAGAAGTTTGACCCAAGCAAGACAGAGGCGGGAAAGAAATTATAATCAGCATGCCCCTGCAGTTCCCTTGTCGCTAGGAGAACAGATCCTAAAGAGAAATAGGAGGATGCACAAATTAGATGACCAATGGGAGGCCGAACCCTACACTGTCCTACCTTCAAATTTTGATAATACCAAGGTATGCCTCATAAGTGGAGGAGAAACCTCATCGGCAGTGTCAAGGGATCATCTGAAGCTGTGCCCTGACCAACTAAGGGAAAGGATGGGAGAGAAAGACAACCTTCAACCCATGTAAGAAGAGGAGAATAAAGATCAGCACCGTACGCGGTGAGTTCCCTTCAAATTGGACAAAGGTGAATCAAGTCATTGTAGTTCCTGTACTAATCTTTCCCCAGCCTACTGCACCCAAAGTAGCAGAGACTCAAAATTTGTTGGCTCAAATAACAGATGCCACATCAGCAGAGGAGTGCAAAAATCTGCCCCCCTGCTAGCGGTGAATCTACCAGACCCCTGGTGAGTCTAAGAGTTCGCAGACAGTTGCCCAGTTTACCAACATCAACAACAGGCACACAAAACCAAATTAGGCCCTTAGAGGTACCCATGTGGCGTAGATCTACCCATAGTACAAGAGGTGAGATCCCAGTTCAATGTAGGAACTAAAATGCAAACAGTATATGTAAATCTGAAATGTAAATAAGTTAATAATGTTTATAACTGAAACCATTAAGCTTATGTGCCTACAGGGACTCTGTAAAAACTTTTGAACTATCCTTTTGACTTGCTTTAATGGACGATGGGTCACTGGACTCGTTGTGACCAGGACAATACATGTAAATAGTTAACCACATTGCTCAGGAATAACCAAGGAACAATGACGCATGGACTAATCATCACTTGGACTATTTTTGAATTTGGTTTTTACAAGTTGAGGATCAAGAAAAGCACTTCTGAGCAACCGCGCTGCTACAGTGACACGAATTCTTCAGAAATCCATATAAATATTTCAAGTTCTTTATTAAATGTACTACAAAAACTACACGTTTTGAGGAGACAAACCTCAACTTGTGATTCTTAGTGGACGTTTCCACCTGCACGAGCTCTGCAGCAGCTATAGAACTGCAAAAAATGTTGTGAGTGGTTGTGTCTGAACACAACCCATAAAGGGTGAGTACTTCAGAGTACTTTTTTCATTTTTATTGATTTATACCAGGTGAAGCCCTATGTCTGCGCCCCCTCCCTTGTTCTTTCTTTTGAATTTGGTTTTTGTAATTTTTGTTTTTGAGATTTTGTAAATAATTATTATCGTTCCCTGTTATAATGCTTTTTGTTTCCTCAGTCCCTCAGATTTTTACTAGGGGGGAATGTGGCACCCCAGGAGTCTGGTTGCCACAGTGGCATTGCCTCCCTCCTGAGGGGGGTGATGACATGCCTGGAAGCAGAGAGGAGTTCCCTGATCAGGTAACCACTACACACTACACTTTTCCTACTCCAGACCAGAAGGGGGAGCTCTGAACCCTGTTTTAGGAGAGCTTCCAAGCAAGTTCTGGGCTGTGGGGAGGAGTTAGTTAGTTGATTCTGGGAGTGAGAAGAAGCAGGAAGCATGAAAGAGCGGCTCCCCAGACAAAAGTAGAGAGAGGAAAGGAGAAAGAGCTAATAAAAGCCTGGGGAAGAGGAGCTATAAGGAAGCTCACCCCAAGTCAGTGCGCTGGATACTGGACACCAGAGTCCATGGCTGTCTGGGAATGACACTATCAGTAGCCAAATTTGGAGAGCAGTAGACTGCAGGCCTCCTGGCCTCATCAAAATCCCAGAGGCACAGCAGCATAGGAGAGCCTGGAACTGCCACAGAGGAAGAGGCGTGAGCTGCCTGCCAAAAGGGCAAGTACTAAGGACTGTAGAGCACAGAGGACTGAGTATAACTTCAAGCTGCAGGGAACGCAGACACTAGTGCAAAAAGGAGGCCTCCAACAACACTTGGTTCAAGGGACCCTGATCTGCTTTCAGGCTGCTGGATCTCCATTTCCATCTGTACCAGTGCTTTGGTCTGCACCTCAAGTCTTCAGTAAAAGGAATGTGTCTGCAGTTATTGATCACACATTCAGCCCTGCACTAAAGCTATCCACCATCCTGCACTTACACTGCCCTGGGGTTAAGCTCTACCTGTGGAGAGCTGAACCAACTCTGCTGCATCACCACCAGACCCAGCGATCTGTACAAGCAGCGTCAGCCTAAGATCTAAGTTGCCGAGCACCACAGGTGGCATCATGAACTTATCTACACCTTGACTTTACTCCTCATCAGTTCTTATATTACATGGACACTCAGGGCCATAGACTGGGTCCCCACTACTGTGACACTTCTCCTTTAAGTACTGACCCGGTACCGAGTATCCAACGGCCTTAGGGGTGCTCTTCTTTCAGTGTGATTGTTGTTCATGGAATAACCTGACAACACTGGGGACAAATTGCACTGTTCAGATGACTGATTTTTTACACAGTACAGGTGTAAAAAAAAAAAATCGAAGCATGCACTATTCTATATTCCAGATGAGAATCATCCATTCAAGTCTATGGGTCCACAAAAAAAATCAGTTCCCATACAGATCAACTTTATTGCAAGTGATTTTTACTGATACATTGGAATTAAAAACACAGGAAACTGTATTTGGCCTTATAAATGATTCACTGCTTTGTAATAACGGCGACCATACTAATGACATGGAAAATCATCTGGTTTTCTGGTTTACAAATCGGATGATTTTCTATTCACTAGTGTGCTGGCTGCACAGCACACAGCATGCCCGGGTATGAGGCTGCTCAGCTCCTGAGCCCGCACCCTACATGTGCACCCTGTGTTGACCCTTTATGTGCCAGAGGGACGCGCTTCCTTCATTTTTGCGAGACACATTGATACATTTGGGTCAAATAACTGCAATGCGGCCTCCTGCCAGAAGTGATAAACGTCTTTCATAGCTGCACTCCGAGCAAGCCCCTCCTAAAATTAACTATTTCCTATGCTAATGCATATTGCTAAATCTCTATCTTACACTACACATCTAACTGGAACTACATATCCTAAAATGCACCCATCTAGTGGCCAATAATAGTAACATCATTTACCCTATCATATGAATACAACAGCACACCAATGTACATTATATACAGTTAGTAATATGGTAATACACTTGACTGTGTAGCAGTACCAATAAAGCAACTAATGGTAATACACCTAATTGTGTAGCAATACCAATACATACTTTACAAACATATTTTCCATCCCCTTACATAAGATCCACAATTGATCAGCTGGTGGACTCCCAGGGGAAACATATCAGAAACCCAATGGAGATTGTGAATGAGTTTGCTAGGTATTATACTCAACTTTATAATTTAGAGGAAGATCCTGATATGCCCCAGCCCTCTCAAGTGGTGATTGATCAGTACTTGCAAAGCATTAACTTACCAAAGGTTTCCCAGGAACAATTGAATTTCCTGAACGCGCCCTTTACTGTATAGGAAATGTGGATCACCATTAGGTCCACCAAAGGTCACAAGGCTCCGAGTACGGATGGGCTACCAAATGAGTACTATCATCAGTTCCAGAAGATTCTAACCCCCTTTCTTCTACGTTTGTATACATTATGGCGGGATAAGCAGTCTATATCTAAAACTAATTTAGAAGCTACGATCTCTACTCTGTGAAAACCAGGGAATAATAATAATAATAATAAATTTTATTTCTATAGCGCCAACATATTCCGCTGCACTTTACATTATAGAGGGGGCTTCTACAATTTCCAACTTGTCCTAGCAACTTTAGGCACTCCTAAATAGCGATGTAAAAATGTTCTCTAAAATATTAGCTTTAAGATTACATCACATTATTCCCTCATTATTTTCCCTGGATCAGATTGGTTTTGTGGGGGGTCGAGGAACAAAAGATGGAACAAGCAGAATGATTAACTTAATCAAAGTGGCGGAGCTTTGTGGACTCCCCAGTGCATTCCTGTCTTTGGATGCTGAAAAAGCTTTTGACAGGTTGCACTGGGGATATCTTAGGAGTGTTTTGACGAAGTTTGGCTTGGTGGGCCCCATCTTGTCAGTGATCTGTGCCGTGTATTCCAACCCCAATGCTAGGGTATTCTCGTCGGGGTTTTTGTCAAACACATTTGCAATAACTATCGGAACACGTAAGGACTGCCCTCTATCTCCCATCATCTTCACTTTATGCATGGAGCCATTAGCTGAAAAAGTACGAGCTTCTCCGAATATAGTTGGCAGTAATGGCGTCCATATTGGTTGATATACTACATTCCCAGATATACATCACTAGGAAATAACACAATAACTACTCCTATCACGTCTCTCACTGTGGACGCCTCTTTACAGAGGATTCTCCTTCTTCATGAATGTTCTCTGGAGGATCTGATAACAGGGGTGTCTATGATGTGTCAGTCCTGACTTAAGGGAGCAGCATTGTAGCAAATTCACCATCCTCCACTGTGCTGCATCTAGTCCAGGCAGTGCTCTATAAGCTGGATAGTTCCCAGCTACCCCGATACACTGTACCGCAACCTCTGCTCTATTACAAGACCATTACAATTACTGTCTGGTTTAGAACACCCATTCTTTCCAATATATTTTTTAAAATTCTGAGATAATAGAGGAGAGACCCGACTGTTCTCATTTACTGGCAAAATGGAGAAAGGCAACAGCATCTCCTGATCCGGACACGACAGTCTCAGGAATCAGAGCAATTAGCTGATTTATCATCATAGGATAGTAATGATATCAGCAAAGACCAAATTCATTCTAATGTGTATGGGGCCTTAAACATAGGGAGCAGTGTAAGGGAGTGTGCAGACGCTCGGATTCTGCTGCGGAATTTTCTGTGCGGATTTGTCTAAATCCGCAGGTAAAACAGCAGGTCAAAAGACCTGTGGTTTATCTGCGGATTAGCCTGCAGTTTTACCCTGCGGTTTGACACCTGTACAATGGAGCAGGTGTAAAACCGCAGTGGAATCCGCACAAAGAATTGACATGCTGCGGATTTGAAAGCGCAGCAAATCCGCGCGGAAAATTCTGCACCGTGTGCACTGCGGATTTCATTTTCCATTGATTATAATGGTACTGTACACCGGAGCAGAAACTGCTGTGGATCTGCAGGACCAAAACAGCTGCGGATCTGCAGCAGAATCTGCAGCGTGTGTACACACCCTAATAATGACAACATGGACAACCAATGAAATAAAGACAAGCACCAAGATATAGGGGGATTAAAAGAAGATTTTATTTATTTATAGATGGAGTTAATTTGTATGTTAGTATCATGTATATGTGTAAATTATTACTCTATCAGACTAAACCTATTTATGAACAGTGTTGATCCAGTGGAAGGCGAAACCCCCTTGTGAGAAATAGGCCAATTGTCCTCATATCAGGGGGGAAAATTCCTTCCTGACCCCAAATATGGAGATCAGCATAAACCCAGGATCAAAGGCTGAAACCTGACTTGTGTATTGTAAGTGTCATGTAAAAAAAAATAAAAACTATTTTTATTTATTTGGAATAATTATCATTTATATTTGCAAATTTATTTTTTCAAACTTTTTTCTTACGCTTCTAGCATGTGAATCTACTTTTAATTTATGATACTAAACCTATTTAATGCCGTGTAGATCCAAAGGAAGGCGAAAACCCCCTATGAGGAATGGGCCAATTGTCCTCATTGAGGGGAAAAATTCCTTCCTGACCCCAAATATGGAGATCAGATTAAATCCCAGGATCAAAAGCTGATCTGTGTACTATATCTATGTGCTGAAAGGTTCTATGTGTGTGCCTATACTGATCATGTAGTGTGGGAGCCTGTACTAATCATGTAGTGTGGGTGACGTGATGTGTGATGGGTGTGGAACTTACCAGGCCTGTGCTAAGGTGAGTTCAGGGATAATGGTCGCTCTGGTACATTCTGCTGCTTGGCAGCCCCAGGACTATTGTTCCTGAACTCATCAGATGGAAATTTAACACAGGCCGCTCCTGGGGGTAGAAGATCTTCGGGCTGCAGGGATGTCAGATACTAGTCCAGGATTGGAGGAGACCAAGTCAAGGATCTGGGGCAGTGGTCCGACATGAAGATGGTATGGAGAGGTGATATTGAAGGGTAGCCGAGGTAACATACAGCAGCAGAGATGAGGCACATGTCAGGAGGTAAGAAGTTCTGGGCAGTTGGCACGGGCTCATCCTGCAAGATATAAGAGGAAGATGTGAAATCTTCTATCTACCAGATCTTCTGTTATACTAGGGGAATGGTCTTTATAATAAACCGTTCCGCTATGTAACAGCAGATACATTGTACTGATATAATAGGTGTCATATGTGTACAGCGTTTACTCACCAGATGGTCGTGGATTCTTTCACAGTCCATATCTTTTCATCCACCTAAAATAACATAGAGTCATTGTTAGAAAAAGTGAAAAAAGACAAGATGATTGATGATGATTACAACAATTGTAAGGTAACGCTCACTGAGTGTGTTTGGGAACACTCACTTGACTGTGGTATTGATGCACACAGGAACACTTTCACTTAAAACAGTCCAATGCAGTTTATTGTGCCATCATAAACCGCACCGTAAGGCTGTGTGCACACGCTGCGGATTAGGTGCGGATTCATCCACGCGGATTTTGTAAAATCCGCAGGTAAAACCGCAGGTCAAAATACCTGCGGTTTTACCTGTGGATTGCTCTGCGGTTTTGCCCTGCGGTTTTTCATCTCCTCAATGGAGGAGATTGCAAACTGCAGCAGAATCCGCAGAAAGAATTGACATGTCAATTCTTTCTGCGGACTGAAAACCGCAGATAATCCGGGCGGAAAATTCCGCACTGTCTGCATTGCGGTTTTTGATTCCCATAGGGAATCATGGTAC
The DNA here is from genome assembly GCF_039654945.1 of Dendrobates tinctorius. Lineage (NCBI taxonomy): Eukaryota > Metazoa > Chordata > Amphibia > Anura > Dendrobatidae > Dendrobates > Dendrobates tinctorius. Next base: position 13,310,398 of record NW_027361732.1, read on the forward strand.
TGTACACCGCAGCAAAAACTGCTGCGGGTCCGCAGCGGCCAAAACCGCTGCGGAACCGCAGCAATATCCGCAGCATGTGCACACAGCCTAAGCCATGTTATACTTTACAGGCTTACACATAGTCCATAACATTACATAGTACATGGCTTTAATACGCTGTCACTAAGCACGCTGGACCTCTTTGTCCAGTTACTGTGGATGACCGCACGCCGAACAGTTCATTAGTGTCCATAGAACATTACGGGCACCAACAGTTATATCCCCATGTCCGGGGTTACTTCGCATGAGCTCTGGCTCCAGATGCCGACTCTTTGTCAGTCCTCTCTTTCCCAGGGAAGCTGCTGAACTGGGATCACCATCCCGGATAATGTTTTGCTCACCAGGCCACCTGACAGTCCAGATCCACAGACGGACAGTAGCTCCCAGAATGCAGTGCCGACATCAAGTTGTGGTCCTCACTGACCACAAGAATTTGATTTACCTGGAGTCGGCCAAACGCTTGAATCCTAGACAGGCTAGGTGGGCCTTGTTTTTCACGCGTTTTGATTTTGTGGTCTCCTTTCTTCCGGGCACTAAGAATGTTAGGGCAGACGCCCTTTATAGGAGTTTCTTTGCTGATTCTCCTATTGTGACCAAACCTACTACCATCCTAGGTGAGGGAATAGTTCTTTCTGCCATCTCGCCCGATTTGAGACATGCCCTGGAAGAATTTCAGGAGGACAAACCTGAGCGTTGTCCTATGGGAAAATTGTATGTTCCTGACCAGTGGAGGAAGAGAGTGATGTCTGAAGTTCATTGCTCCGCGTTGGCTGGTCATCCAGGTATTTTTGGTACCAGAGATTTGGTGAGTCGGTCTTTTTGGTGGCCCGCCTTATCTCGTGATGTCAGTAATTTTGTGCAGTCTTGTGGGACTTGTTCCCGGTCTAAACCCTGTTCTCGTTCTAGTGGGTTGTTGGTGCCCTTGCCGGTGCCCAAGTGGCCATGGAACCATATCTCAATGGATTTTATTTCTGATCTTCCTGTCTCTCAGAGAATGACTGTTATCTGGGTGATTTGTGATAGATTTTCTAAGATGGTCCATCTTGTACCACTCCCAAAGCTGCCATCTTCCTCAGAGTTGGTGCCTTTGTTTTTACAACAGGTGGTTCGGTTGCATGGGATTCCTGAGAACACTGTGTCGGACAGAGGAGTCCAGTTTGTCTCCAGATTTTGGAAAGCTTTTTGTTCCAAGCTGGGAATTCAGTTATCCTTCTCCTCTGCGTTTCACCCACAGACCAATGGGCAGACTAAGAGAACAAACCAGACTTTGGAGTCCTATTTGAGATGTTTTATATCTGCTGATCAGGATGATTGGGTCTCATTTTTGCCCTTGGCCGAATTCGTCCTAAATAATAGAGCTAGTTCTGCCACATTGATGTCGCCCTTTTTCCTGTAACTTTGGGTTTCATCCTCGATTTTCTTCAGGGCAAATGGAATCTTCAGCCTGCCCAGGTGTTGACACTGTGGTAGAGAGAATGCAGCAGATTTGGGACCAAGTGGTGGATAAGTTGTCCCTCTCTCAAGAAAAGGCCCAGCGGTTTTCCAACCGGCATAGGACCATTGGTCCCCGGTTTAAAGTGGGTGATATGGTTTGGTTGTCGTCAAAAAATATCTCTATGAAGGTTGTGTCTCCAAAGTTCAAGCCAAGATTTATTGGACCTTATAGGATTTTGGAGATTCTTAACCCGGTTTCTTTTTCGATTGGCTCTTCCAGCTACATTTAAGATCCATAACGTGTTTCATAAGTCTCTGTTGAAGAGGTTTGTTGAGCCAGTGGTTCCTATGGCGGCACCTCCTGACCCTGTGTTGGTTGAAGGTAATGTGGAATATGAGGTAGAGAAAATACTGGATTCTCGTCTGGCTAGACGGAGACTCCAGTATTTGGCCAAGTGGAAGGGATATGGCCAGGAGGACAATTCTTGGGTCTCTGCCTCTGACATTCATGCCGATAGGTTGATTTGTGCTTTTCACCGGGCCCATCCTGATCGGCCTTGTGGCATGGATGAGGGTTCGGTGACCCTTCCTCAAGGGGGGGTACTGTTGTGAACTCATTTTCTGGTTTACCTCTGGCTTCTGGTGAGGGTGGTGGAGCTGGCTGTGTTGACAGAGGAGTCGTGACTTCTCCATCCGGGCTCCCTCTAGTGGTGACAGTAGGTAATGAAGCTGATGTAAATGGCAGAGACCTGCCACCTGAGGAGGAGGACTGTGAGTGGACATCAGGAGTCTCTGACTGGATTTAAGACAGTCAACTCCCTAATTTTGTGCTGGTGATTTTTCCTGCCCTGAGGTTCTGGTCTCCAGTTCTGTTCCTGCCTTTTCAAGCTAAGTGTGCTCTGCTATTTTTTCACATGAGATTTGGTCTGGTTTATTCAGTTTTTGTGGTCAGCCAGCCCCAGCTGGGGCTGTGCTGAATTTCCATTCTTTAGTCTCTGTTTATGCCAGTTTGTTTTTTGTCCCTTATCAGATTGGTCTCTTTTTGCTCTGTCTTCAGAATATACCAGAGTGCTGATATAGGGAATTGGGTTTTTGGTTATCAGAAAGTGTTGGACATTTTTTGGCAGGGTTTTGTGCGTGATTGCAGACAGCATCTTTCCTTTCCTGTCCTTTCTAGTTAGTGTGGGCCCCATTGTTTGCTCAGCCTATTTTTCTATCTGTGTTTGTGTTTTCATCTTGTCTCACCGACAATACATGTTTGGGGGCTGTCTATTGCTTTGGGGTCTGCTCTGGGGCAGTTTAGAGTTCCCCTTTTCTTGCTTTAGGCTTATTTAGTTCTCTGGCTGTGACGAGGCGTCTTGGATCATCGTAGGTACACTCCACGGCTACTGCTAGTTGTGTGGATAGGATCAGGGGTCTGCAATCCGCTTAGTTACCAACCTCTCTGGTTTTCTGTGGCTTAGCTTGTTTTTGTTTTTCCTCCTCGGTGACTCATTCATAACACATACAGGCTTTACATTGGGTATTCAGACACATGTCCCTGGGTGGGTTTGTAGGTGACTGGTCCTGCCCAGCTCACCAAGTCACCTAGAAGCTTTCCCAATACATAGCAACAAACCCTCAGCAGTATTATCTGCTGATCAAAACACGTTCAAGCTTCCACCACAAGGCACCCACCCTTGTGATACATATCGGCCATTTACAATCCTGCCGCTCACCATTTCACCATCACAATAAAGGAATCGCCTGCATGCATGTCCTGGGAAGCCCATACAGTGCCCCCTAGCTGTCACAGGGGTCACTGCATCACACAATGTAAAAACAACAATCCTTAACGGGCCCAGCTAGGTGACACATATGTAAATCCGTCCACGGGGTGAAGGACTTTATGCTCCGGCCACTGCAGATGGTGGTTCTCCAGAACTGGCCTGAATGGTGTAAATGGTGGCTCTGCTCTCCTTTCCTCCAGATCCTCCCAGCCGATGTTGGTAAAGAATGGATGCTCTTGGATGTTCCCGCACACACCCAACCGAATCTGAGGGTCTTTGCGCAGCAGTTTCTTGATTAGATGTTTCACGACAGCATCAAGCCATGATGGAAATTTTGGCTTTTCATTGATGATGGCTTTGAAAGCCATTTGCTTGACGGGGCTGTTGTAAAATGGGGATCGTCCTGCTGCCATCCTGGATACCACAATCCCCAGGTTCCAACAGTCCACTGCTGCGCCATATCGTTTTCTACCATGCACCTCAGGGGCCATGTAATGGAAAGTGCCCGTCACTCCAGAGATGTTTTTGGAGGAGGTGACCCCATCCTGGGCAAGCCCTAGATCGACAATACGGATGTGGCCATCTGCATCCAACATGATGTTATCTGGCTTTATGTCTCTGCAATAAAAAAGAGAACAACATAAGAAATCTGTCCAGTGATACAAGTGATGAAAAATGGGTCACTGTAAGATCAGGTAGAATAGGTGGCAGGATACCAGGAAAGCTGAGGGCCATATCTTTAGAATATAAAGGGGGCAGAGAGAAGGAGGAAGTTCTGCTTACCGGTGGACGATGTTGTGTCCGTGGAGGAACTGGAGGCCACATACCATCTCTGCTGTGTAGAATCTGATGGAGAGAACAGAGTGTAGTATCAATGTTAGCAAATCTTTCTCTAGCAATCCCCAAACACCATGGCACCCCTCCGCCTTCATCCAGCACCCTAAATATATGCCCTGTCAGTGATCCCTCAGTTTTTTCCATCTCCTTAGTTCGCTTTTAGCTACATTCTCCACTTTCTCACCTCACATTGCCGATATTCAGGCAGCCGCACATCCTGATCAAATCCTCAAGGCTGCCACTGAACAGGTACTCCGTGATGAAATATGCCATGTGCTGAGACTGGTGTGCGGCACAGAGGTGGCATAGGAATGGGCAGTCTCTGGCCGCCAGGAGTATCCGTCGCACTCTCATGATGGGTCCCTCATTGTCCTCGTTTTTGGTGATCATTTTCATAGCCATTTAGATGTTTCAGCTGGGGACAGATGCCAGGACCACCTGAAAAACACAAATGGAGAATATTTAGAAGCTGTCTGTGCGAGGGAAGGGACCTGGATTTTAAAGTACACAAGGCACATGAGTACGCTGGCTCCTTGCTGACTACTGGAGGCTGGACGCTCACTCTCTCCTGCTGCAACCTCCACTGAACGCGGCCCATGCCTTGGCAGCTACGCATACACGAGTGCTGCATCGTGGTCGGTTCATGGGTACAAGATGACGTTGCACAGTGTCTTCCAGAATTTTCTTCAGGGTCCCGCCTGTCATTGGGTGGGACCGCCTCCAGCCACCTCTCCTCTTCATTGTTGTTCCATTGCAAGGGGCAAGGTCTCCTTCTCTTCATCCGCTCCCACCAGGGGCGGACCCGACCATATTGACAGGCACAGTTTGGCACCAAAGAGTAACAGCAATGCCCACAAAAGACATGGTTCTCGTTGTTTACTTTTTTTGTCTATCTTTTCCCGCCATTCCTACCACCGCCATCTTGGTCACAGTGAAGGTGTTAGTTTTTCCTCTCCAATCAGTCAAATCCGATGCAATAGTCAAGTCTGGTGTTGTCAAAAATGTAGTAGCAGACAAATTCAGTGTTTCTTCATCAACAGCAACTTCTGACTCCTTCTTCTGGTCATCTTCCAGGGGTACAGCAGTCGCACATACATTCTCATCATCTTTTCCAGCAGATTCTCCACATGGCAAGGCAACCGCATCCTGCCAAACTTCATCTTTCTCAAGTTCATCAATTGCAGTGTTCCCTTGCTGCACAGTTTCGACATCCTGCCGACTATGCCAAGTGTAAGGGAGGGACAGGACTGTAGTCATGACCTGTATTCCGGTGGCAGCTGTGTCCAGTCCTTCCCCTACATGAAACAATACTATTCTTCTCGGCATACCTGCATCTCCAGATTCAGCTTCACTTGGGCACTTCCCAGGCCATAATGGTCCCTCTTCTAGGTGACCCCCATCAATGGAGACACAGTCCGAGACAACTTTAACACTTTATTTACTTAGGAGTTCGCGCGTTACATCCACAATTGGTACATTATAACATTTGCTTGCTTCCTGATTTTTCCCTTGCTTGTTGTCACTTCTGTGCAGTACACACCAGGGCCGTACTGTACTAGACTGCTTCCCAGTTCCTCCAAAGCCTGACCTCACTATAAGGACATTTCCTTCAGCCTGTTTTGCCCCAGACATTAATTCATCAATCACTACGTTTGGTGACCCTTGGTGAAGCATCCGGCCCGTACGGTACCGATCTCGTCGAAGTTCCAACTCCTTTCATCTCTTTAGTCCAGCCAACTTCTGCCCTAAAAGCATTGGCCCAGGCGGTAAGACGCCACATCTTTCTTTTTCTGTTCTGACCCACTGCTAAGGCATGCAGTGGCCGTGAATAACGTGGGCAATAACGACTTAACGTTACGTGGCTGCCGAGCTGTCCAGACCTATAGCTCATGTGGACACTTGTGTGCCCTGGCCCCATCGACTAAACCATCTCATCACTAACCTTAACGCTCAGCAGCCCCTCCTACAATTAACCCTCTAAGAACCTCCTAACAGGCCCCACTACTAGTATACCCCCATATAGTGGCCGGCAACATAATTACAACCACCCGCTCTATAGGGGAAACTATATACTAAGAGTGCCCTCCTCTAATGTCCCAAGGAGGATACACTACTTTTCCCTGACTGTACATATACAAAGAACACATAATATGTAAACAATATTATAAAACAGGAATGCAAGGCAATATGTACAGTTTTCTATACAATGATAACATATTCAAGTGGCAATACCATAATCAATGAGCAGTAATACTTAGTTATACATGTAGCAGTACAGCAAGCAATCATCATAAAACACAGCTGTAAACATTTAGAACTGGAAGACCATCAGAAGGAAGAGGAGCATGATAGACATCATATCTTACCCCCTTACATTTGTGAAGGGGGACCTGGATTTTAAAGTACACAAGTCACATGAGTACACTGAGTGGTCGCTCAGTCTATTGGTAACTAGAACCATGTAGATGAACAATTCTATCAGCATAATGCACTGCCTGCTCCATAGATGGGCTATGGAGAGGTCTTAAAGTATAATCCTCATTTTTATTTCATAATTCAATAGCACACATGAAAATAAGCAACATTGAAAATTAATCTTTTCAGGGAAATCTGCTTTTTTCTGCGCCAGGACTATTTTTCAGTTTTCAAAATTCCCTATTTCCCAGAAAAATCTATATTCAATGAAGAGAGATTGTTATGAAGACAGACTGTTACATTACTGAGATAGGAGGTGGCAGTTGGTGCTGATAATATTCTATGTAAGAGGGATGGTGGACCATGGGGGGGTTCTGCATTTATTTCCTCTCTCTTCAGCACCAACTGTCATGATTTGAGTTGGCAGTAGTGTGGTCCAAATATCATTGTCTATATAGATTTACTAAAGACAGAGACCAATGTATGTACAATATGGCAGCCTGATAGGAGCCTATATTGAAAATGACATGGAAATAAAACAATGTCCCATGCTCCCCTACAGCTGTGACACCTGAGAACAACTATTCAGAACAGAAGAAAACCACATTGCAGCAGCACTAAACCAAACTATGGTAATGTCTTATACAGAACATCATCTCACAGAAGAACTCTACAATGAGCAAAAACAAATCAAGATGGCTGATAACAGAAAACAATGCATGGGGATACAATAAAAACTTCAGATTTAAAATAAATAAAAAGTGTGTAGGGCTTACTTTGCCAAAGGCGCCCCTACCCAAGACCTGGTGGATGTTGAAGTGTCTGATGTTACTCCTGGCAGAGGGGCTGGATGATCCAAGGTCTCTGCTGCATCCAGGTGTTGGCTCCTCCAATCCGTTCTTGACTCGTCTCCTCTTCTTCGTGATCTTCTTGAATCCAGTGATATCACTGTCTTCTTCTCTCTTCCGCTTCTCCTCCCTCTTCTTCTCTTCGCTTTCTTCTTCGTGTCCAATAGACGCCATTCTCATAAAAATCTTCCCATCTGTAGACCTCCGTCAGATCGCTTTAGTCGACAGATGAAAGTAAACGGCAGTTGGTCACGTGCAAGTGACCAGAGGTCAAAGTTGACTGAACCCTCAGGTGTCACCTGCCTGGCAATGGTCATGGACCTGCTCTGCCCTATACACTGCGATGTGGACATCATGGGTGACAGTTTAGAGTCCAAAGGAACGGTAGAGAACTTCATGGCGACTGTTAGTGATTTTTTATTTATTCCCATATATATCAGTAATAAAAAAAATCATATAAAAATAATGCTTTTAATTTACCAGCTTTTTTTTTTCTTTTAATGTCATTATAAGATGACACTTTTTATATGTCGTAGTTTTAGATTATTTTTCTACTGCACTATAGACTGTGTGCACAATTATTAGGCAATTTGTATTTTAAATTATTAATTTTATTATTAAACTACAGTGCTGTCAATCAATGCAAAAGGTTAATAAACCTAAAACCTGAATATTTAATAAAGTAAAAGTGCGGTTTTCTCTTTCTTAGGAGTATAACAATATGTGCAGAATTATTGGGCAACAAAAAAGGTACATTTTCCATCTCAGTAGTTTATTTTCATTTGCTAAAGAAAGAATAATCAAACAACTAAAAATGTACAAAATATACTTCTGACATTTCAAACATAATATCAGTGACAAATATAGTAATATAGCCGCCCTTCTTTTCAATAAGAGTCATAAACCTTCCATCCATGAAGTCTGTCAGTTTCTTAATCTGTTGACAATCAACTTCTTGGGCATTGCCAGCCACAGCCTCCCAGACACTTATAAGGGTGGTTTCACATTAGCGCTTTTTAAGCGCACGCACGGCCGGGGGTAGCTCCGCCCCCGAGCCGGCTCTCTGTCCGGCGTGCCCGCCCCTTGCTTGTAGCGCCGCCTCCTAGCGCACAGCAGCGCCTGTGATCGGCGCACCCTATCTTTAGCATAGGGTGCGCAGATCGTGCGCAGGCCGTGCGCTAGTTGCGCTTTGACCTGCGCTGCGCACTTTTGACGGTGCGCCGTGCGCGCCAAAATCCGAAAAGTTTGATTTTGGCGCGCACGGCGCACCGTCAAAAGTACGCAGCGCAGGTCAAAGCGCAACTAGCGCACGGCCTGCGCACGATCTGCGCACCCTATGCTAAAGATAGGGTGCGCCGATCGCAGGCGCCGCTGTGCGCTAGGAGGCGGCGCTACAAGCAAGGGGCGGGCACGCCGGGCAGAGAGCCGGCTCGGGGGCGGAGCTACCCCCGGCCGTGCGTGCGCTTAAAAAGCGCTAATGTGAAACCACCCTAAGACAGTGGAATGTTTTTTCTTCTCTGAAATCTTCCATTTCAGAAAGTCTCACAAGTTCTCAATAGGATTTAGGTCAGGTGAAGAAGGGGCTGTGTCATTATTCTTTAAGGCCTTTAGTGGTACCAAGCAGTAGAGACTCAATGCTGCGATGAAGCATTGTCCTGCAGAAGAATCATGATTTTCTTAAATGATGCAGACTTTTTCCTGTAGCACTATTTGAAGAAAGTGTTTTGTAAAAAACTGGCAGTAGGTTTGGGTGTTTCTTTTGAGTTTGTCTTCTACCCAAATTAGTCCAACTGGCTCACCTTTAATAATACTAGCCCAGATCAGTGCCCACCTCAACCTTGTAAGCGTCTGAGTCAAAGTAGAGATCTATGCACATTACTAATTTAGCCACAGGCCCATCCATCTTGTCCATCCAGAGTTGCTCTCATCTCATTAATCCATAAAACCTTTGAACAATGTGTCTTTAGACATTTATTGGCCTAGTCTTGACATTTCCCTTTTTGCGTCTTGCTCACAAGGGTTTCAGTCTTCCTTACCTCGGCCATTTCTCTGAGCACTGAACACCTTTTGTACTTCTAGCTCCAGGGAGGTTGCAGATCTGGAATTTGTCAGCACTGGAGAATAATGGGACCCTGGATGCTCCACGTTAGATTTTTCTGATACTTTTGGCAGTTAATGGCAGTTTGGAGTCTTTTTTCTCAACACGTTCTTGTGACCCTGTTGACTATTTGCAACAAAACTTTTGCTGGCTCTGTGATAGCGCCCCAATATCATCGCAATTTTGTAAGACTTAACAATTTTTTACCTTTCAAAATAATTTTTAAGTTTTTTTTTGGCCCATTGTGTCTAAGGAAAACACGCTGTCTAATAATTCTTCACACCTTGGTAAAGAGTATCATATCTTTAGTCCGCACTCCCCCATTACCCAAATACACATCACTAGAGCAATAGTTATTCTTATTTTGGTGCATGGTAAACCTGCACTTATTACGATTTTTTTGAGTGTTTCTTCTAAATATTCCAAAAATTGCAAATGTTCCTATCGGAGAGTGGCTTTGTGATCCTGCATTGCAAATGGAGCCAAAGTTGTTGCTAGGAGAGCTTGGTTTGTAATTTGTGAATTAGTAGTTCACATTTATCAAGGGATAAGTTTTCAGTACAGGAAACATTGACTGAAGAGCAAACACCATTGATCCTTTCCCACCATTGCATGTACTTGTAAGGGGGTGAAGAGGAAGAAGAGTCAGAAGGGGGTTACCTCTCCTGCTAAGTGTCCGGAACCACATAGCCGGGGAGCAGGATTGCCGGGGGGAAGACTTACTGACTTGAACCGACTCTACCATGTGACTGTAAGGGGTAGTGGGGGAAGAGAAGAGGCGGTGGACCGGAAGCTGTGCAGGCAGAGGCAGAGCAGCGCGCATCATGTAAGAAGCAGGCTGCAGCACCGGAGAGAGAGAACTTCCCGGCAGAGGACTGGGGCTGAAGGACATGATACAGAAAGTGCTGTCTGTGAGTACATGGAATCGATAGCCCCTGTGACCAGAGGAGGCTTCCCCCCTGACAGTGCAGAGACAGTGACCCATGCGTGCGGCCCCAATGCCCGCGGTGACAGGCCAGAGCCCCTGAGTGTGGCAGAGAGACTTATCGGTGTGCGCAGCATCGTTCCTGCAGAGAGACTGTTAGCTTCACAGACAGAGACTTAGAGAAGGGGAGACTCAGGTCCACAGTGTCTCCCTGCTTCCTGCTTTAACCCTGGAGTTTCCGGTTTCCAAGAGAGGAGAGATTACAGAGACTTCAAGTGCCGGTGTTGACAGTGCTAATGTTGGAGAAAAGGACCCTTCAATCAAGACTTCACTGGACTGATAAATTACAAGAATTCCTGTTAATCATTTCTACTCTGTTTAACTGTTACATAGCCTTACTTAGCCTTTTATATACCGTTTTACTATTTACCCTATCACTTTTAACCCCTACTGCTTCTCCCTGCGTGGAGAGTCTATCCCCTGTAAATAAACCTTTTAACTCTTGGTCTGTCTCTGATCCTTGGTGACATCATCAGTACCTGCACATTATTACATACTGGTGACATATGTTGGGAACGGGCTCAGGAGCTGAATATGCTCCAATCTCTGCAGGTGTCACCTGTGTTATAATCCTTCCTGAAGGGAGGAAGTACACAGCCGTCCACAGTGCCCGGTACACAAGTGTGAACTTAGCCTTAGACTGCTGCATATTTAACCATCTAAATACAACCGACACTCTACCACAGCTGTAGTAAAATGTAACTTCCGTTGGGCAATCATTCTGGCTCCCAGTGCACCCCTGCCAAAACGAGCACAGGTTCAGGTCCTGAAAGGTCACTGAAAATAATGTAAATTTAATAAAATGTGTAAGAAAAATCCTAAATAATGATTTTTTTATCATTTTTTTTTTTATTACCATATCTCAAAAAGAATCAAAATAAAAATCTAAGACTATTCAACCCACACATTAAATGTTCTAATTGCCATTTTTCTGTCTACCTCCAAAAAAAAGATCACGATAGTATGAAACTACAGGAGTGCACAAGAAAATAATTTTTGGCCTGGACATAAAAATAAAAGTTACGGATCACAAAAAATAGCAACACAAACCAATTAACTTTTACAAACAAAAAGGTTTTTTTTCCACTAAAATCCTTACAGTATTGCTGTAATCGAACCTGGAAAAACATATTGCCAGGTCAGTATGACACACAACTCCACAAAAACTAAGCCCAAAATGCAGTCATAAATTTGCTGATTTTTTTTGTTTTTTTTTCCTTCCCACCATTGGTTCACCCCACTCTAACAACTTAATGACCACCAATATGCATTCCAAATAACCATTTAAAAATGACAATGAGGACAATCCCATGGGTGACAGCTGTATATGACAACTGTCACCATGCAGCATCATCCCTGACCGATTTTGGAACTGACCTGAGCCGATTAAAGTAGGGTCTAAGGGCTGAGTCAGTGAGACACAAAAAAGTCTCAGGCACAATTATTTATTCATTTTTGACAACCAGCCAAGCTAAAGCAGCTGGCAGTTGATATTCTCAGGATGCTAATGAATATTGACCCTCCCAGCCTAAAAATAGCAGCACACTGCCACGCCAGAAAGGGGGAATCTATTAGATGCACCAATTCTGGCGCTTTGCCTGACTATTCCCACTGGCCCTGTGGCAGTGGCAAGTGCGGTAATAATTGTGATGTCACCTTTTTAGTGCCTAGTGACATCAAGCCCACAGGTTAGTAATGGAGAAGTGTCTATATAACGCCTATTCATTACTAACCCTATAGTCATATTGTAAATAAAAAACACCCTGTGGTGGTTACCACAGCTCTTATGACCAGCGGTTATAATCTTACCACAGATCAGAGCCGCCGGTGTTTCTCACATTGTCAGGCAGATGAGAGAGTGGCAAATAATAGATGTTCGGCCCCCCCATTCATCTGAATGGGGTGCGGGTTCTGGTACCCGAACCAAAGTTTTTTTAAATGTTCAGCTGAACCCACTGTACATGAACATCCAGGGGTTTGCCCATCACTAATACTGTCACAAAAAATTGATTAAAAAGCGATAAAAAAAATCATACTGGCTATTTTACAGGGGGATCCCAGAAAAAATTGCCTTAAGGCCCCCCTATAAATTCTAACCAACAAAGGCTAAACAGGCAGCTGAGGGCTGATATTAATAGCTTTGGAAAGGGCCATGATTATTGACCCCCCCTCCCAGACTAAAAATATCAGCTCTAGGCGGCACCAGAAATGGCACATCAATAAGATCCGCCAAATCTGGTGCTTAGCCTCAGTCTAACCACTTGCCCTGATGCGGTGGCAAGTGGGGTAATAGGGTTGGGGGATTAATGTCAGCATTTTATTGGCAGCTGTCATGAAGCCTAGGGATTAGTAATGGAGAGGCATCTGTAATGGAGAGGTAATCGCTCCTGTTTCATTGTGTATCAGTGAGAAAATTCATCAGCTGATGAATCCCAATGAACTGAACTGTCTCAAGCAGCGGTGGAGCCATAAGTGAGATCACAGGGGCTCATCAGCTGATGAACTCCGGTGAACTTTATCACCGCAGCTCAGCATTACACACTGCAAGAGCAATTACACATTCCTGTCTGTGTGTAGCCAGCTGCTGGATAGAGCAGTTTAATCAGCTGATGTGGCTGCTCTACAAGTGATCTGAATCATCGGGGTACAGTATGGATTATGGTGGATCGGTGAGGGATATGGTGCTTTATTATTTTTTCTCTTTTACAGGTGACGTGGACATGAGGGATTAGGTGTTAAGGTGAGTATTGTGTTTCTTTATTTTTGAATTTTTACAGGGGATTAGGTGTTAAGGTGAGTGGGTAACCTACACTGGGGCCTCCACAGTCCAAAAGATGCCAAAACATGGGGCTCTAGAGTGTCCCATTTGAATGGAGGAATAGTCCTGTATAAGCTTCATTACTCCATTTATTGACTCCAAGGGCAGCACGGTAGCTCAGTGGTTAGCATTGCAGCGCTGGGGTCCTGTGTTCAAATCCCACCAAGGACAATATCTGCAAGGAGTTTTTATGTTCTCCCCGTGTTTGCGTGGGTTTCCTCCCACACTCCGAAGAGATACCAATAGGGAATATAGATTAGAGTAACAATTTTGGAGAATAAACTTTTCCACTTTGGAAGAATTTGACAGCGGGCACAGCATGGCCACGTCCTGCACTGGCGCTTCCCTAGCTCCACCTCTTTTGGCGGTGCTGCCTGAAAGTTTTGTGGAAACGCAAAATATCCCACTTTTTTTCCGCATCTTTGCCTTGCACAAAAATTTGAAACTTTTCAAAGCGTTTTATGTCAGTTTTCTGGTAATGACGCTTACTTAAATTGGGATCTAAATGTGAAGAAAGTTGTGCAAGTGACTGATGTTGCACAGATATTGGAAGAATCCCTGTAATATGCTGCAGGTGCTGAGGATGTAGCCATAGATCCGAGACAGACCAAGAGATAAAGGGTTTATTTACAGGGACTTTACTCTCCACACAGGGAGAAGCAGTGGGGGATTAAATGTGACAGAGTAAACAATATAAACAGCCAAAATAGATTAAAGAAAGCTATTAGACAGTTATGCAGCGTTGAAACGGTTAAACTGGAATTATAACTTATCAGACCAGGGAAATCTTGATTGAAGGGTCTCTTTCTCCCACGTTGGCACTGACAACAGTAGCGCTTGCAGTCTCTGTAGTCTCTCCTTGGGATGAAGCTGGGACCTCAGGGGTTACAGTCTCTGTAGTCACTCCTCTGGTTGAAGCTGGGACCTCAGGGGTTAAAGCAAGGAGCAGGGAGATGCTGCGGAACTGAGTCTCCCCTGCTCTGAGTCTCTTTATGATACCCCGGCTGTCTTTCCACAGGAACGTTATTGCGCTTACTGTGAAGTATCTCTGCCACACTCAGGGGCTCCGGACTGTCACCGGGGTCACCGGGACTGTGCGCTCGGGTCACTGTCTCAGCACTGTCAGGGGGAAGTCTTCTCTGGTCACAGAGGCTACCGAGTCCACATACGTAAAGTGCTCTCAACGTCCTGTCCTGCAGTCCCAGTCCTCTGACGGGGAGTTCTCTCTCTCTCTGGGAGCGTGGTGCTGCAGCCTGCTTTCTCTCTGGTGCGCTCTCCCCTGTCTCTGGCGCGCTCTGGTCTGTGCCTGGCGCGCTCTCCTTTTGCGTCCTCTCCCTGCACAGCTTCCTGTCCACCACCCCTTCTCTTCCCTCTCTGCCCCTTACAGTCACATGGTCCAGTCGGTCCAGGGCAGAAAGTATTCCCCCCGGCAACCCTACTGTCTGGCTAGGTGGTTTCGGATAAAGAGCAGGAAAGGTAACCCCTTTTTGACTCTTCTTCCTCTTCACCCCCTTACATACCCATTCCCACCACTTCGGGATGGAGTAACCTCTACAAGCCTTACTGGGAAAAGATGAAGCCAGAGAGGCAGGAGGAGTTGCAAAAATGATGGGCAGCTGTTGGCCCTCAAAAGAGCATCGTGGAGTCCGACGAAGCCTCGTCCGTGGAATGGTGAGCTAAAAATGAGGAGGAATGGAGGGAGGTGGACCGGACCACAGGTACCTGCATACTGGGTCCGGAACTTGAGAGGCTGCATCCACTGTCCCCGGGAGGAAGGAATAGGGAGGCAGAGCTTCCTCTGCAGTCTGGGGGAAACTTGAGGGAGATGGAGCTTCCTGCAGTGACATGAGGGCAGGGGGAAGCTGAAAAGAGCGTGCAGCGACAGGAGGAAAAAGGGAAAAAGAGTGCAAAGCAGCAGAGCCTGGTGCCGGCAGGCTGGAGTGCAGAGAGCTGCGCTGAAAGCAGCCGGGAGAATGGTGAGCGGCACGCCCTGCCTTTCCCCCAAGAGAGTTCCGGTGTGGTGATGGGCAAGAAAGAGGGAGCTGCGGTTGCCAGCAGAGCTAGTCTTGCGGAGCCAAGTCGTGCAGAGCAGAGCCTTGCTGAGCTATATACCCACAACAGAGCCAATCCAGGTGTCGCAGTGGACATAATGAGTAGTTCTTCGGCCAGGAGTAACAACTCCAGACAATCCAGCGCCGTCTGCTGTCAACAGCGGGGACCCGGGGGAGCGGGGCCTACGGTGTGTACCTAGTGACCGCCAGAGAGTACCAGTGCTGTGTACGACGTAACCGTGAGTATCGCACACACGCTGCCCAGGAGGGACCACTCATAGGCCTGACACCCACATCCCTGACGTGGACCCTCAATAGTTGTTCTAACCCTTTGTGATCTGACCGCGTCAGTTAGGACAGACTTTCCAGGGCCACATTTGGCTCGCACAGTTCTTTGGCCCGTGCCTTTAATTAGTCACGTTAATATAAGGAAAAGGGGCAGCGGAAGGTGCCGAAGACCAACCACTGTCACCAGAAGACGGACCAACGTTTACAGCGACCTCCAGGAGGAGGCGCAGTACCCGCCGTTGTCGGCGCTATTGAGTACACAGCAGAAGCTGCAGAGTCAGGACTTCCTGATATACCTGTTACGCAAATTGTTGTGTATTTGTACTGTTATTATTATGCTGTGCCTTTAATACCGTTTAACTCTTTTATTTCCCTGCGTGGAGTAATTTCCCCTGTAAATAAACCTGTTTACCCTTGCTCTGCCTCCTGCGCATTGCTGCATCCCGCGTTCCTGCTAGAATCCTACACTATCACTAGCGGTGCCATACTAGACATCAACAGTACATATCATTTGAATGGGGCCTCATTTTTATTAGGTTTAAATTACAAAAGTATTTCTTTCTATGATGTCCGCAGCTTTACTTATATGTTATATGGTGTAAAAACACCTTTAATTAAGGAAGGCAGATTAGCAATCATTGTGGTTCAATAGCACACGGTGAAACAGTGACCTAGTGAGTGTATTGGGTAGAGAGACACACAGCCAATGTGTGGCTGTCCTAAAATAGTAGCAATGATATTTGGATAGGATTGGCTAAGAGGAGTAGAGGAGTAGTGACTCCAAGATCCAAAGCACTGCTGTTATATGTGAATGACATTCCTGATGTGCACTGTGTTGTGACTTATGATGGTGTAGGTTCGCTTAGCTCCTCCAGAGGGAGACAAACACCAAGAAAACCTAGATTAGGAATCAAAATAAAAGAGAACCATATATTGCAGTGTTTTAATGTGTTTTAAAACCAAATTTAAAAAGACTACAGTAATTCAAAAGTTTTCTGCTTTTTATATTTAATCTAACAGTTTATGCATTATTTCTGAATGTAAAATCTATTTATAACGGTAATGTGATCACTGCATTTATTGTAATACTATTAAAAGAATACCTGCCACTTGGTCAAAAGTGACCAGTTTAAACCTTATTTTATTCTTGGTGCTTACCTGATTATTCAAATTTTTTCTTTTTTTATTATATCTGCCTTATGGATCCAGACATATGGACCCTTTTATTTAGTGTTACTTTTGATGGTCATGATGAAAGAGGCAGTGGCCACGGGATAATAATGCAGATCAGCCTAATGATACACCACCAGAGAATCATGTTAGCCATGCCCCATTGGGGAAGAACATGAAAATTAGTACTAAATGAAAAAGACCCATATCTCTGAAACCATATTATGAATTTTAAAAAAGCAAAGGCCAAAATATTCAGGAAAACCTGGCACTGTAGACCTGATGACGGGTCCCGCTTAAGTGTATATTAATGTAAGGAGGAGGACCGGGCTGTGGGTACCTGTATTGATCCGGGTCCGGAACTGTCTAGGCTGTGCCCCATGTTGCCCGGGGGCAGGAATAGGGGACCGGACGGATCTCATGACCTGGAAGAGGGGGCGTGTTTAAACCAGAAACAGAGCCGAAAGCGCACAAAGCAGCAGAGTTTCCTGCCGTCAGAGAGAGTGCAGGAGGGTGAACAGCGCACTCTGCACCTCAAACATCAGGGCAGCGACGTACCGCGGCCGACATCTCCTGGGCACTCCAGCAGGATGGTGAGAGTGGAGAGCGTCGTGCACCCTGCTAAAAGTAAGACCGCGCTCGCGGAAGCATGTTGCAAGCGAAACATCTGTCGTCCATCTTTTCCCTGCATACCTCTGCACACCTGCCTGTCCACAGAACTTTGTCTAACTCCATGATGATACAATAAAAGATATCGTTTTTACAGCAACTGGGTGAGTGCCGCATCACTACTTGCCTTGATCACATACTTTATGTTTTAAATGCAGAGCACCGTACACCCATTGCTTCATACCGCTAGTCTCCTGTTTCAATTAGGATTTTATTCATCATATGCATGGACTCACTGCCCTAGTGCCGTTCATTTCATTGCTCTCCATTTTGCATACTTTCATCTTTTCTGTTAAATGAAATAATATTGTTATACTGTACATTTGAAGCAATGGCTGGGGGACCACCACAATGCAGGGAGACTACAGTACACAAGATGAGGTGCAAACAACAAAGGGTTAATTTAGTTACAGGCAAGGAATGCAGTGTTAGGAAAGTGGAAACAGGGGTGTGCAATGACATAAAACAATTTACAAAAGTGACATTCTCTAGCTGGGCCGGCAAATGGCACGGTGCACCAACTATTATAGATCAGTGTATTTTGCAAAAGGCAAAATACAATAAAGTACAGTATGCTGCTACTCTATCTATAGCCTAAACTGTCCGCTGCTACTCCGGCCGCATGGCTACCGTGCTCTGTCTATTGCAGCTTATCCTAAGCCCTAAACATGTGCGCACACGGGGGTAACACTTATAGTAGTTGGTATCTCAGTCCATTCCCGGGGGCCCCTGAAGCTTTGCAAGATGGTGCGCAGTTCTTCCTGGAAGCTCTGTTTTCCTTGTGTGCAAGTTCAATGATGCTCCTAGGAATGATGGATTCCTCCTCTAGGTTCCTTTCTTGTCCTTTCTTCGTGGCTTCTCACGGCAAGACAGGAAAGCCACCCTTTAATCCCCAGAATAGTTTGCAAAGTCACAGATGCAGACTAAACGTTCTTTTCCTCACAGCTCATGCAGGCACACATGCTTCCTGCAGAAAATCTTGAGTCTCTTCTCCACACAGAAAAGCCGCCCCTCCCCTCTGTAGTCTGGCAAATGAAACCAAACAGCCTTTACAGCAGGGAAGCGCAGAATGTCCCACTGCTCTAACCAAGGGGGTGCTGTCACTTAAAGGGGCATCTTGTCTCTACTGTCAATAGCACTGCCACCCCCTTACACTTTAACTATCCAACTCAGTGTTTATTCACTAGCTGACTCATGGCAATGTTTTTACATGGTATTTCACCTTCTTGGCTGTAATGGCACTCAAAATAATGTATATAATTAAGGTGAGGGAGGAATGAAGTTAAGATGGGAAAGAGAGTGTAAGTCATAAAAATATAAGCTTTATTATTGTCTAATTGAAACATTTATATGAATAATTTAGTGCGTGATATTTACAACTATATTGCGATATAACAGACAGGACTTCATAAATCCGACGCAATTATGTCATCACATCACTCTATGCTGGACTGTTCCCGTATGTCACCCTACCATTCTGTAGGCCGCAGGCTGAAAGTGACCTGCACCTTCCAGAAAGGAGAGTTTTAGAACAGGAGACCATAACTCACTACTCTACCGTAGAGTGTAACTATATCAGCTTGCTGTACTCACCGATACTAAGAGTAACGTACGCACCGTGTGGCCCCTCTAAGTGAGGGGCATGTAGCAACCAGCCCGCCACCCCTCGATAGCTGTCTTTCTGAGCGATAGTAAGAGGTTTTGCACATTTAATAAATGGTGTATTTTGGAGTTGTTTGAAGGAATGTCAAAGTTGACTAGTAAAACAGGTTTAGAAAAAAAATGCACAATTAAAAGTCTAAAAATTAATTACATACAGCTCTGGCAAAAATTAAGAGACCACTTTCAAATGTTCAGTTTGTCTGATTTTTCTATTTATAGGTGTAAAAAGTAAATTGTTCTTTTAGTTTATAAACTTCTGTCAACACCTCTCCGAATTTCCAAGGAAAAAATTTAGTATTTTTTTTCTGACAAAGAAAAATGGTTAACATAAAAAAACCAGTGCTTTCAGACCTCAAATAATGCAAAGAAAACAAGCTCATAATCATTTAGAAACAACAATACTAATGTTTTAACTCAGGAAGCGTTCTGAAATCAATATTTTGTGGGATAAACGTGATTTTTAAAACAGCTTTCATGCGTCTTGGCATGCTTGCCACCAGTCTTTCACACTGCTTCTAGTGCAAAAATTTAAGCAGTTCTTCTTTGTTTGATGGCTTGTGACTATCACTCTTCCTCTTGATTACATTCCAGATGTTTTCAATGAGGTTCAGGTCTGGAGAATGGGCTGCCTATGACAGGGTTTTGATGTGGTGGTCTCTTAACTTTTGCCAGAGCTGTATATTATTTTTTTAAAACTGTAAATTTTATTAAATTTTTACAAATTTTTAACAAATGGATGTGAGTCCAGACAGACAGATGCATACAAAAACTTAAAAGATTAGAGAAAATACATTGGCAGGGTAATGTAAGAAACAGTAGATAGAGAAACTCCTTCAAATAATAGGTAACCATAAGTAAATTATACAATGGAACATTTAATACCAACTATACCAAGCCAAACTAGGCACCTATATTCCCATATCATACCCTAGCTAAGATCATTCGACAATAAAGAGACAAAAAAAAATGCAAAATGTCCTGAATAAAATAGGGATAAACCTCATATAGACGGACAAAAGGACAAGACACACACATCAAGGAAGGGAATGAGAGCGATACAGGATCCTGTAATGTATAATAATTAGATCTGTCTCTTTAAGCAAGCCAGACTTATGGGACTTGGGGGGTGGAGACAAGAGGGATGAGAAGGGAAGTTTCAGTTTCACTTCTGGGTAGCATGGGAATGCAACTGTTATGCTGTGTGCTGGAGGACGAAGAATAAAAACATATCTAAAGTTTAATACCTTGAATTCTTCATAACGTGTGGATATTACAACTGGCGACGAGGATGGGATATAATCACCTACTGCTGTGAGTACGGAATATATTTTACCGCTTCACACGCCAGCACCACTGAGAGACTCTATCATGGCTGACTACTTGCACACATTCCCACAATTTGATATGACTGATGTCATTAATCTCTCCCATAACTGGAGAAAATGGCTAAACAGATTTGAGAATTTCCTAGAAGCCATGGACATAAAGGAGGAGAAAAGAAAGAGAGCTTTGCTCCTGCATTGTGCAGGCACAGGAGTCTATGACATATACAGTACGTTACCTGCAGCAGAAACAGACACATACAGCAACTGCACTAAAGCTCTCACTGGCTACTTCAACCCCAAACAGAACATCAGATATGAAAGATATAAATTCAGGATTGCCAAGCAGCTTCCAGAAGAGTCCATAGACACTTATGTCACACGGCTGAAAGAGTTAGCACATGGATGTGCCTTTACAGATGTAGATGATGAAATCCTAACTCAAATAATTGTCACCTGCTCGTCTAATAACCTAAGGCGTAAGGCTCTGCAGCAGGATATCTCTCTACATGATTTGCTCAAAATGGCCCGTGCTATAGAAATAGCAGATCATCAGGCTACCGTAATGGAAAATGGGGATAAATTACATGTGCATAATCTCAAACAGAAAAATTTACCAGACAAACAAGCCCAGAAACAGAAGAAATGTTATAGATGTGGACAGGATTTCCCTCACACCCAGAACAAATGTCCAGCTATGGGACAAACCTGCAGTAAATGTGGAAAAGGGAATCATTTTGCAGCTGTTTGCAAATCAGCGCACTACAAGCCTCCGCTGCCTATGACAAAATCTGCAGATGTAAAAGTGATAAATCAGGACACAGAAGAAATGTCTGCGACTGAGAACTATGTGTTCACTACCTCTGTCACTGGTTCAGTACAGTCTCCCTGTGTTACACTCTCAATCTGCAACACTGACATTACCTTTACAATAGATACAGGAGCTTCAGTGGATATCATAGATGGCACTACATATGAACAATTGAAAACAAGGCCAGTCTTACAACAAGTGCAGACTAAAATCTTTCCTTATGGATCTAAAACACCTCTAGCTATAATGGGACAATTTGATGCTGAAATTAGATATAAAGAAAACAGGCAGAAAACCACTTTCCACACATTACAAGGATCGGGAGGCTGTCTTCTCAGCTATCACACTGCCTTGGAGCTAGGGCTCATCCAGATTATTCATACCATAACTGACCCTGCGGATATGGATGTACAAACTATGGTGAACAGCTTTCCCTCCCTATTTAGTGGTTTGGGAAAACTAAAGGACTCTCAAGTACACCTTCATGTGGATGACAATGTTCGTCCAGTAGCCCAGCCTCACAGGCGTATTCCATTTCACCTGAGACAGAAGGTAGAAAAGGAACTCCAATTGCTCATGGATGAGGACGTTATTGAAACTGTTACTGGTCCCACTCCGTGGGTCTCTCCACTTGTGGTAGTTCCAAAACCAAAGACTCCTGATCAAGTGAGACTGTGTGTTGACATGCGCCTGCCCAACACCGCTATCCAGAGGGAAAGACATATCTCACCTACGATTGATGACATTATTCATTTATTAAATGGAGCCACCGTCTTCTCAAAGCTCGACCTCAATAAGGAATATCATCAATTAGAACTGAGTCCAGAGTCCCGATACTTGACCACATTTTCCACCCATGTGGGCCTCAGAAGATACAAAAGATTGACTTTTGGAGTCTGCTCAGCAGCAGAAATTTTTCAGGATGCAATAAGGAGTGTCATTCAACACATCCCAAATGCCTTTAATTACAGTGATGACATATTGGTTTTTGGTAAAACTCAAGCTGAGCATAATCGTGCTCTATATGCTATCTTCGAATGTCTGCTTTCTGCTGGACTCACTTTAAACAAAGAGAAGTGCGAGTTTGACAAGGGTTCATTAGAATTCTATGGTCACATCTTCTCGGCAAAAGGAGTACAACCAGACCCCAAGAAAGTGGAAGCTATCAGAACAGCCTCAATTCCACAGGATGCCAGTGAAGTGCGTTCTTTCCTTGGAATGGCAAGTTACTTGTCAGGAACACCGCACTGTACTTGCTCACTGAGCCAGTGCGCGTGTCCTGAGTGTCAGCGCCGGCGTGCAGCCTCCGCTGAGCAGTGACTCACCTGCAATGTAGGGGTACCGGGGTCAGGTACAGCCAGAAAGTACCGATGCACAGGACCTGTGGATGCTGAAGTTTAGGAAGCCAGCATAGGACCTATGGTCATGTGAATGGTCATGTGACTGCAAGGGGGCGGGGCTTAGCGTCCTGCACACAGAGAAGGAAGAGAACTCAGAGTCCAAGCAAAGCAGAGGTTATGCACAGTACAGACCAGCGAGGTACAGTAGAGATAAACAGATGGGAGGTCAGACAAAGCCAAAGGTCATACACAGGATCACAGTACAGTACCAGGGAGGAGACAGAGCGGATAATCAGGGCCAAGCAGAGATCAAAACCAAACAGACATATAAGGTACCAGGCAGAATCCAAAGCGATATCCAGGGGACAGACCGAGTCATACACAGAGAATCAAGTAACCAGAACACAGCACAAACACACTCAGGGGTCACCACACAATGCCAAGGGCGAAAGTATAACTGACAGGGATGGGAGCGTCCTGAGGCTATAAGAAGCCTCCCCCAGAACCAGGGAGAGGCCACAATCATAGCCCCAGGTGTGCAGGTAAGCCTGCACCGGGATCACAACCTTTAACCCCAGAAATGCCAGTCATCAGCACTGGTTCCAAACATTAACCCCACGTGTGCGAGTCAAACCCGCACTGAGATCATGACATTACTGTGCTAGATATATTCCGAATTTTTCAACAATCAGCAATCCACTACGGGAACTTACAAAACAAAGTTGTATTTTTCAATGGTCTCAAGACTGTCAGGCCTCTTTTGAAACAATTAAAAATGAACTCTGCTCGACAACCACTATGGCTTATTTTGATCCAGCCCTTCGAACTGAACTGATTGTGGACGCCAGTCCCGTGGGACTGGGTGCTATTCTAGCGCAGTACAAGGATAACAATCAAAATCCTCACATCATTTCTTATGCAAGTAAGAGTTTAACAAACACTGAAAGAAAATATTCTCAACCTGAAAAAGAAAGCTTGGCAGTTGTCTGGGGATGTGAACACTTTCACTTATTTCTCTATGGAGCTCCCTTCACCATTGTCACAGATCATCAAGCACTTCTTACAATTTTTGGAAATCCCAGAGCTAAAATGCCTGCACGAATTGAACGATGGGGCCTACGTCTACAGGACGACAACTATAAAATTGTTCACAAACCTGGAAAATACAGCAATCCGGCTGATTATCTTTCAAGACATCCTACTAATGATGATTTACCTGTGCATTACTCCATTGAAGAATACCTACGTTTTGTTACAGATCATGCCGTGCCAAAAGCACTTTCTCTTGATCAATTTGTAAATGAAACAACAAAAGACAAGACACTCTGTGCCCTAATACAAATCATCCAAAATCGAAGGTGGCATGAAATTCAAAAGGAAAAATTTCCTGATTCTGAGATTGATCTGAAAGAGTTAAAACTATTCTCAAACGTACGTGAGGAATTATCGGTCACTGAAGAACACCTCATTCTTCGAGGTACCAAACTAGTTGTACCTAAGACTTTGCGTAACTTAGTCATACAGATAGCACATGAAGGTCATTTAGGAATTGTTGGCACAAAGAAGTTACTCAGAGAAAAAGTGTGGTTCCCAAATATGGATCACTTGGTGGAAGAAAAGATTAGACGCTGTTCTACTTGTCAATTAATCACTCCATCATCAAACTTAGAGCCATTACAAATGTCTCCGCTACCCACTGCTGTCTGGGAGGAAGTGGCAGTCGATATATATGGACCATTGCCAAATGGCCAATACATTCTCGTAACAATTGATGAATATTCTCGATACCCTGTCATTTCATTTATCTCTTCAACATCTGCTAATAATGTCATACCAGAGCTGGACGACATTTTCTCGGCATATGGTATTCCAAGAGTGGTTAAAACAGACAATGGACCTCCATTCAATGGACATGTGTTTACACAATTTTCTGAATACTTGGGATTCAATCACAGGAAAATCACACCTTGCTGGCCACAAGCCAATGGAATTGTGGAACGTTTTATGCGCACTCTGGGGAAACGTATCAAGGCAGCGAGTCTGGAGCACATCCCACTGAAACAGTCATTATACAAATTCATGCGTAATTACCGCAATACGCCACACTCCACTACTAATGCTGCTCCAGCTCATTTAATGTTCAGCAGAACCCTGCGTATACGTCTCCCTGATGTGACCAGCCATCCCCGACCGAGTGACTCCTCAGTGAGATCCACAGATTTCTCCAACAAACAAGCCATGAAACGTTATGCAGACAGAAGGCGAAGGACACAGTCAAGTGCCATCGAAAGAGGGGATGTCGTGGTGGTACGTCAAAGACCAACCAACAAGACCTCACCTGTATATGGTCCTGCAAAATATTATGTTACTAAAAGGAAAGGCAGCATGATCACAGCTGAACGAGATGGACACTCCATAACGCGAAATTGACATAGTCAATTCATTGTCATACCGCAGAATGATGACAATGAACTCTCTTTGGTGGAAGATTTGATATCCGATGGTGGAGAGGACCAACAAGAGGTAGCTGGTCCATCAATAATGAACCCTCTCAATGAGCCCAGACGTTATCCTATGTAGTGCCGGTGGTGGGGTGCCGAGCTGGGGGGGTGATAGGGGGTGGTCCCACTTCTTACCGCGCAGAGATGATAACAGAGACACGATGAGGCAGATTCTGGGTGCAACAGGTCCAAGTTTATTGTTCACCGTCCGACTGACGGTCCTCGCGGTACACCGCGATATCTCTCTCTCTGCCCTCCGTGTCCAGGGCCGCTTCAACACCGTACGTTACACTAGGGACGTATTTATACGTACCGTCCCGTCTCACACTGTGACAATCCTGACAGCTCAGTTACTGTGGCCGCCTTAGGCCCGTACACCATCAGCACTTTACTGGTCAGTTTCGTCGTTACACATACGGTGTCCTCCACCCAGAGCCTTGTCTCTGCTGCGGTCCTTTCCTGTCAGGACCACCCCCCTGACGTTTCCTCTCCTCAGTCCCCTTGGTCGGATTCTCCTCAGGGCACACAGACTGGCGTAGTCCTCCTGTCACCTGAGCTCCCCCTGGGGACTGGAATCTTCTGGAACCCTCCCTCAGAATTTATAGCTCACCCGGTTCCTTGAAACTGTCACTCCAACTGTCACCTCGCCCCCCATGACCAACGGTTTCTAAAGCCCTAAGCTGCTGTAAAGTCCTTTGCTCACACTCCACCCTGCCATCTAATGGTCATCCCAAGGTACTGCACGTCCACTACACTTTCCTAGTTGTTTCCCCACTGTAATCACTGACACCTACCTAAACTGTGCAAACCTATCTTTCTCCATTCTGACACGTCCGTCCGTACGTCAGGTCACCTTCCCTACACTGCAAGGGGCCCACAGCCGTGGAACTCCTGGGGTGAAGGGAGTGTCCAATACAGTCCTCTTTACGGGGGTTCGCGTTCCTCAGGTACCGCCAGTACCGCCACCGCATAATACCCGCGGGGGCAGTATTCTTTATAATAAGAGACAAAGTCCCCTATTTCCAGGGCACGGCCGTGGCGTATGGAGGCTACGTTCACGTATACCTTCTGACCAGTCTGATCACGTATGAAGCCATACCCCCGATCCACATTGGTGTACACCAGCCGCCCCCGGGATCTTTTCACCGCCATGCCAGCCTCCCCTTTTGAATGTAGCAGGCTCCATACCTCCTGCTCCCGAACCTTCTTTTGTTTTACCACCTCCGCAACCCAAACGGAGGGTACCGTGCCAGTCCCAAAGTCCGGTGGGCGGGACCTTGCCGAGAAAGGGCGTGGGGTAGAGGCGGCCGATGATATCTGTGGCCCAGCAGCCGCTGGGGCCGGGTAGCGGATGGGAGCAGCCGTGACTCCGGAGGGCTGGTCCACAGGGCCCGATAAACAGACCCCAGCCGGTTCCAATACTGGCTTCACCGCGGCCACAGGGTAGGCCGCATCCACAACTCCCAGCAAAGCTGGAGTAACGGCCGGTTCGGGTGATGAGGCTGACCCCGGCCGAGGGAGTGCAACCACGCCTTCTATAAATAAGCTCCACCCTGGTGACTCCGGGCGGGGAGATTCGGGAACGGGAGCTAGGGCCTTGCTCAATTCTACGTATAGCATAGGGCCCTCCGCAGCCGGGCCTTCCGGTACACTGGAGGCTGCGTGTTGTGGCAAAATGATAGGGGCCGCTTGTGAAGCCGCCGGCAGGGCCGGGGGAACTCTCACCTTCCCCGGCGCCACGGCCCCCGTCACACCACCGCACGGCTCATCCCGCAGCCTCCGCTCTCCAACTCGCTGCTCAGCGGGCCTAGCTTCCAGGCTCAGGGGCTCCGCGGGGAGACTCTCTGCCGGTATCAATGGCGGCCGCTCCTTCTGGTTCCGCACGGGCTCCGCACAGATTCCTCTTCTTGCCCATGGACCCGAAGATGATGTCTTCTGTCTCAGCTCGTTCTCCTGCCGCCACTGCCATTCTAGGCGGCCAATACCCCGACATCCGCAGCGTCTCATACCGTCCGGTGGGCAGCAATCGAATGGCGCCAAACAGTCGCTCCCAGGCTTTTCTTCGGTGTCACTCCCTCTGTGGGGTGGGGCGTTGGCAGGCCTCTCCACCCACCTGTCAGGGTCCAATGTATGGAAACGTCGGCCTCCGGGCACATACTGCTGTCCACGGGGGTACGTTGGAGGGGGTCCCAGTCCATTCTGAACTACTGCGAACACCCGGACCTCGCCTCTGCGTTGAAGGAGCGCCGCCATACTGCACTGTCTCTGGTACCGCCCCGGATCCTCTACTGGCCACACAGATTCATCACTGCGCTCCTCATTTGTAATCCACTGGTAAGCCAATCGTAATCCACCGGTAATTGTAATCCAAACTGAGACCAGCCATCCCCGACCGAGTGACTCCTCAGTGAGATCCACAGATTTCTCCAACAAACAAGCCATGAAACGTTATGCAGACAGAAGGCGAAGGACACAGTCAAGTGCCATCGAAAGAGGGGATGTCGTGGTGGTACGTCAAAGACCAACCAACAAGACCTCACCTGTATATGGTCCTGCAAAATATTATGTTACTAAAAGGAAAGGCAGCATGATCACAGCTGAACGAGATGGACACTCCATAACGCGAAATTGACATAGTCAATTCATTGTCATACCGCAGAATGATGACAATGAACTCTCTTTGGTGGAAGATTTGATATCCGATGGTGGAGAGGACCAACAAGAGGTAGCTGGTCCATCAATAATGAACCCTCTTAATGAGCCCAGACGTTATCCTACACGAGAGAGAAGAGCTCCATCGAGGCTTATTGAAGAAGTGTAACTACAGTTTTGTTTGTTTTGTTTTTTTTTTTTTGTTTGTTTCTCTGGTTTTGGAATTGAACAAATAAGACAAAACGGACATATGATTTCTTTGGACGTTTTCATGTTATTGCATTTATCAGTAATATGGGTTATTTATAATAAAAAAAAAAAAAAAAAAAGGGGGATGATGTAATGTATAATAATTAGATCTGTCTCTTTAAGCAAGCCAGACTTATGGGACTTGGGGGGTGGAGACAAGAGGGATGAGAAGGGAAGTTTCAGTTTCACTTCTGGGTAGCATGGGAATGCAACTGTTATGCTGTGTGCAGGAGGACGAAGAATAAAAACATATCTAAAGTTTAATACCTTGAATTCTTCATAACGTGTGGATATTACAGATCCAAAAAGACCAAATATTGAAAAGATGCTCTAACCATTTCTCTGAGCCCAGAAGTAATCCCACGGGGCCCAGACGGAGTCAAATCCATCCACTCTCGCTCCCAAAAGAGCCGTCATATATTCCATCCTACAAATGTCATTAATTCTATTCAATAAGTGCTAATGTGAAGGAGGAGAGGTCTGCTTCCAAGTTAAGGCCGATCAAACACCTCACCGCTGTAAGGATATTTAATAACAGTTTAGCTGAATTTTTCTCCATATTTAACTGATAAATAGTCGGGTCAAGCCCCACCTCAGCATAAAGAACCCTGGAGATTACCAAAACAGTCTCACTTCCTCCCAAAAACCTGTGATCACCAGACAAAACCAAAAAATATGATATCGAGTTCCCACATCAGAGCCACCACGCCAACACAAGTTTGAGAGTAAGGGGTTCAGTTTGTGGAGGAGATCAGAGGTGTGATACCAGTACATCAGTATTTTATACTGATTCTCCATATAAAGAGAGAAAATAGAGGATTTGGCCACTTTATCCCAAATAATTTGCCAGCTTTGAGTTGATAACCCTGGTCCAAAATAGACTCCCATCTGCACATGTAGGTATGTTTTAGTTGTTGACCTTCCTGAGGAAGACCCAGAATCTTATATATTTCTGAAATTAATCCTTTAGTCGACGTCCCTCTCCTGCAAATCCTCTCAAAGTCAGTCGGCAAAGAGACCTTTGGAAGTTCATAAAGTGAGGAAGCAAAGTGCTTGATTTGTAAATACTGAAAGAACTCTTTATTAGTGATAGCAAATTTGGACTTGGCAACATCAAATGAAAGAAGCTCCAATGTGTCCTCGTCTACTAGATCCACAAACCTAAATAGTCCAGGGGTGAGCCATCGCATGATCCATACCATTTGGCAACAAGGGGTCAAACATGAATGAGATCTTTTGCGAGTTAGGGGAGGAACAAATTAAACCTCTTCATACAAGAAAGCCATATGTCCCTCGTGAATCGCATAGGGCCCAACAAACACTCAGGAATTCTAATGCTCCTAGTTCACCATAATAACGAATTCAGATGAATTGGTGCTAGCCATAATTTTTCTATTTCTGTCCATTTGTTGTATGCCAACAACGAGGCCCACGAGTGGATTCTATGTAAATGATAGGCCCAGTAGTATTTAATAATATCAGGGACTGACAGATCCCACTGAGACTTATGAGAGGAAAAGACATGCTTGAAGATCCAATGATGCTAATTATTCCAAACAAATCTCATCATGGCTGCCTGTAGGGACTTAAGTTCACTCATGGGGACTTTGACCGGAGGGACTCAAAAAAATAAAGTAACTTAGGAAGGAGAGACATTTTAAATGAAGCAATGCGGCCAATTAATGAGAGCGGGAGTGGTTTTTACCTGTCCATTAGTTTCCTTAAATCACTCAGAAGTGGTGGAAAGTTACTACTATATAAGTTACCATAAGAGAATGATAGGTTAACCCCCAGATATTTGATTGCCTCAGACTTCCACCTGAATTTAAAGTTTAGCTTTGAATGATCCAATACATCAGGAGGGACATTTAGAGGCAGGGCTTCTGTTTTTGAAGTATTCAATTTATAGCCCGATACTTTTTTAGATCCTCCATCATGTTAAGCAATGTAATATGGTGTTTGGTTAGGGTTAAAAGGACGTCATATGCAAATAAGGAGATCTTAAACATTTTATTCTGAACCTCTACTCCTGATATGTTAGGGTTCGTCTTATCATTGACGCCAGCGGTTCTATACACAAGACATATAATAGGGGTGATAGGGGTCAGCCCTGATGGGTACCATTTAATATAGTGAACGAGGGAGAAGTGATAAAGGGAAGTTTAAATGAGGCCGGAGGGGAACTGTACAGTGCTCCTATAGCTGTTAGAAAAGGACCCGATGAGCCAAAAACCTTCAATGTCTTAAACAGGAAGGACCAATTAAGACTGTCAAAAGCCCTTTCCGCATCTAGACTCAATATTAGAGACTGTAAATTGCTTCTATTAGCAACCTCTATTAAGTCTATTGAGGTAGCCAAGTGTTTAACCTATTTGCCAAAATACAAGTGAAGATTTTTAGATCAAAGTTTAGAAACGCAATTGGGATCCTTCCCTGGTTTTGGGATAAGAATTAGAAAAGAATGTGAAACTGTTAAACTGTAAATGCTGCAGAATATGTTGGCGCTATATAAATAAAGATTATTATTATTATTATTATAATGTGATAACGTACCTGGGATGGGAGAGCGCTGCAAAAAGGAGTTACCAGCCTAACCATGTGGGGAGAAAGCTCTTCTGCAAATGTTTTGCAATATAAATTCATCAGCCCATCAGGGCCCGGAGATTTATCCAAAGTGAGTTCACTCAAAATGTCCACCACCTCCTCCTGCATCACCAGCTGATTAAGAGACAGTAAGGCCTCAGAAGGGAGAACTGAAAGATTTAATTTTGATAGAAAATTTTCCAATGCAATATTTCTATCAGCTTTATTTATGGGGATGGTATCTTGTAAATTATACAATTTACTATAGAAATTAAAAAATGTCTTAGAAATTTGGGTTGAGTTATAGTGAATCATGCCATCAGCTCCTCTCAGGGCCTCAGGATGAGAGTTCAAAGATATATCCTTCAATAATCTAGCCAGAAGTGTATGAGCTTTATTACCTTTCTCATAGTATTTTTAAATTTACACATTGAGAGGTCTTGTAATTTATTTTTAATTCCCACAAGCTTATTTAAAAGCCTCACGGAGGGTGAAACCGCTAACCTACGTTCCTTCTTAATTAGTTGAGAGGTTAATTTATTGAATTCGTATTTAGCATTTTTTTATCTGGAATCTTCTTTGATACAATACCCCCTCATGATAGCCTTGGGAGCTTCCCATAGAATTGAAGGGGAAGAAACCGATCCCTTATTCAAATGGAAGAAGTCAGTGAGATTGTCTAATAGGGTCTTCCGAATAATTGGTTCCTTAATTAGAAACTAATTCGGCCGCCAGTGACAATGCCTAGTAAAAGGTTGAGTGGATTTAAGGTCCAACACAACCAGGGTGTGATCAGACCAGGTAATTTGTAACATCTCTGTCACAAAAACTGCAGCCGTAGACGCGGCCCAGCCCAAAAATGCCCCCACGCCAACTGACCATGACGGCGTGGAATGGGCGTCCCCTGGGTGGGGACGCAATATGGACCCTCCAAACCGCAGAGGGGGACCCAGATCTACCCTAAACCATAAATGGGCAGCGACCGGGGTTTTGCTGGCAGCTGAGCATGTGGACAAGGAGAAGACACATAGGACTTGATTACACCGCTCAACTTCAGGTTTAGGGAGCGTAAAGTTTACTAAAGTAAAGTCACACAGTACATAAACCAAACATGACTATGCCAGGCTCCTGATTCCACACCTCTGAGAAGGGTACCATCCAGTGGACCCCAAGGGACCAACGGATCACCGAGGAACACATAGGCAGGACATCGGAACATCAGGACACAAGCAGAACATCAAGGTATACGAGGTCATCAGTACGCAGGCAGGACATCAGGGTACACAAGGACATCAGGACACAGGCAGTACATCAGGGAACACAAGGATATCAGGACATCAGGACACAGGTAGGACATCAGGACACAGCCAAGACATCAGGATCACAGGCAGGGCATTAGGATCACAGGCAGGACATCAGGACACCCACAGGACATAAGAGTCACCGGCAGACATCAGACAGGAGTTGTTCGGTTCCGGGCATCCAAACCGACCTACAGGCACCACTGCGGTCATCAGGCTCCAAGCTCCAGGCAGCGGTCATCAGGTTCCAGACAGCAGTCATCAGGCTCCGGGCATCGGCCCTAGGAAGGAACTCAAGCATGATGGTGCTAGAACCGCAGGATAGTGTTGAGCTTTTCGATACCGCAAGTATCGGGTATCGGCCGATATTAACTGTATCGGAATTTCGATACTGACTTCCGATACTTTTTTCATATCGGATACCGGAATCGGAAGTTCCCATAAAGCTATCAGCCTGCTCGATTTGATTCAGCCAATGGGAATCCTCAGAAGTGTGGGCACATCCTGTTAGGCATGTTAACTATTGGCATGGCTGTGATAGGCTGCTGAAATGACATCATCATGATGCACGGTCTGTGCGCATCATGATGCGTGGTCTGTGCCGACTGCGAGGGGTCTGTGCCGACTGCCGGTGGTCTGTACGGGCCTCTCGGGGGCCTGTGCCAGCTGCCGGTGGTCTGTTCGGGCCTACCGGGTGCCTGTGCCAGCTGCCGGTGGTCTGTACGGGCCTGCCGGGTGCCTGTGCCGGCTGCCGGTGGTCTGCGCGGGCCTCTCGGGGGTCTGTGCCGACTGCCGGGTGCCTGTGCCGGCTGCCGGTGGTCTGTGCGGGCCTGCCGGGGGTCTGTGCGGGCTGCCGGGGGTCTGTACGGGCCTGCCGGGGGGCTTGTGCCAGCTGCCGGTGGTCTGTGCGGGCCTGCCAGGGGTCTTGTGTGTGTGCAGGCATCGTCCGATGGGACTACAAGTCCCATCGGGCAATGCCTGCTACACTGACAGTGATTGACACATTAGCCAATGATGGGACAGTAGTCGTTCCATCATCCGGCTAATGTGTTGAATGTAAAAAAAAAAAAATACATGCATACTACATACATACAACATACATATATACTACATACATACTACATACATGCTACATACATGCTACATACATACTATATACATACTACATACATACTACATGCATATATACTACATACATACTACATACTACATACATATGACATACATATACTACATACATACTATATACATACTACATACATACATCATACATATATACTACATACATACTACATACATGCTACATACATACTACATATATACATACTACATACATACTACATTCATACAACATACATATATACTACATACATACTACATACATGTTACATACATACTACATATATACATACTACATACATACTATATACATACTACATACATACTACATACATACTACATACATACAACATACATATATAATACATACATACTACATACATGCTACATATATACATACTACATACATACTATATACATACTACATACATACTACATACAGTGGGGAAAAAAAGTATTTAGTCAGTCAGCAATAGTGCAAGTTCCACCACTTAAAAAGATGAGAGGCGTCTGTAATTTACATCATAGGTAGACCTCAACTATTGGAGACAAACTGAGAAAAAAAAATCCAGAAAATCACATTGTCTGTTTTTTTTTCATTTTATTTGCATATTATGGTGGAAAATAAGTATTTGGTCAGAAACAAAATTTCATCTCAATACTTTGTGATATATCCTTTGTTGGCAATGACAGAGGTCAAACGTTTTCTGTAAGTCTTCACAAGGTTGCCACACACTGTTGTTGGTATGTTGGCCCATTCCTCCATGCAGATCTCCTCTAGAGCAGTGATGTTTTTGGCTTTTCACTTGGCAACACGGACTTTCAACTCCCTCCAAAGGTTTTCTATAGGGTTGAGATCTGGAGACTGGCTAGGCCACTCCAGGACCTTGAAATGCTTCTTACGAAGCCACTCCTTCGTTGCCCTGGCGGTGTGCTTTGGATCATTGTCATGTTGAAAGACCCAGCCACGTTTCATCTTCAATGCCCTTGCTGATGGAAGGAGGTTTGCACTCAAAATCTCACGATACATGGCCCCATTCATTCTTTCATGTACCCGGATCAGTCGTCCTGGCCCCTTTGCAGAGAAACAGCCCCAAAGCATGATGTTTTCACCACCATGCTTTACAGTAGGTATGGTGTTTGATGGTTGCAACTCAGTATTCTTTTTCCTCCAAACACGACAAGTTGTGTTTCTACCAAACAGTTCCAGTTTGGTTTCATCAGACCATAGGACATTCTCCCAAAACTCCTCTGGATCATCCAAATGCTCTCTAGCAAACTTGAGATGGGCCCGGACATGTACAGGCTTAAGCAGTGGGACACGTCTGGCACTGCAGGATCTGAGTCCATGGTGGCGTAGTGTGTTACTTATGGTAGGCCTTGTTACATTGGTCCCAGCTCTCTGCAGTTCATTCACTAGGTCCCCCCGCATGGTTCTGGGATTTTTGCTCACCGTTCTTGTGATCATTCTGACCCCACGGGGTGGGATTTTGCGTGGAGCACCAGATCGAGGGAGATTATCAGTGGTCTTGTATGTCTTCCATTTTCTAATTATTGCTCCCACAGTTGATTTCTTCACTCCAAGCTGGTTGGCTATTGCAGATTCAGTCTTCCCAGCCTGGTGCAGGGCTACAATTTTGTTTCTGGTGTCCTTTGACAGCTCTTTGGTCTTCACCATAGTGGAGTTTGGAGTCAGACTGTTTGAGGGTGTGCACAGGTGTCTTTTTATACTGATAACAAGTTTAAACAGGTGCCATTACTACAGGTAATGAGTGGAGGAAAGAGGAGACTCTTAAAGAAGAAGTTACAGGTCTGTGAGAGCCAGAAATCTTGATTGCTTGTTTCTGACCAAATACTTATTTTCCACCATAATATGCAAATAAAATGAAAAAAAACCAGACAATGTGATTTTCTGGATTTTTTTTTCTCAGTTTGTCTCCCATAGTTGAGGTCTACCTATGATGTAAATTACAGACGCCTCTCATCTTTTTAAGTGGTGGAACTTGCACTATTGCTGACTGACTAAATACTTTTTTTCCCCACTGTATATACTACATTCATACAACATACATATATACTACATACATACTACATAAATGCTACATATATACATACTACATATATACTACATACATACATACTACATACATACTACATACTACATGCATGCTACATACATACTACATATATACATACTACATACATACTATATACATACTACATACATACTACATTCATACAACATACATATATACTACATACATACTACATACATGCTACATACATACTACATATATACAACATTCATACAACATACATACATGCTACATATATACAACATACATATATACTACATACTACATACATGCTACATATATACTACATTCATGCAACATACATACTACATACATGCTACATATATACTACATTCATACAACATACATATATACTACATACATGCTACATACATACTACATACATACAACATGCTACAGACATACAACATACATACATACTACATACTGCATGCATACAACATACATACATTCATACAATACATACATACTACATGCATACTACATACAATACATTCATACATTCATACAATACATACATTGACATACAGTACATATAACACAGAGTACATACTCACCAATACTTGTCACATTGTTCCCCAAAGCCAGTGTCATCTAAGGAAAAATATGAAAATAACAAACAAGCCATATACTCCCTGATCCGCACACACACAAGACCCCCGGCAGGCCCATACAGACCGCCGACAGCCGGCACAAGCCCCCGGGCAGGCCCATACAGACTACCGGCAGCCGGCACAGGCCCCCGGCAGGCCGGCACAGGCCCCCGAGAGGCCCATACAGACCACCGACAGCCGCACAGGCCCCCGACAGGCCAGCACAGGCCCCCGAGAGGCCCGTACAAACCACCGAGAGGCCCATACAGACCCCGCCCGCACACACAGACACGCACAGTGTCCGCCCACGCACCGCCCACACTCTTCCCCCCTCCCGAACAGGCTGTACAAGGCAAGAGAGGGTTTTTTTCAATTCCGATATTTCTGTCCCATTGACTTGAATGGGACTTCCAGGATCGGAATCGGCGATACCCGATACTTTTTTTAGATCAGCCGATCCATTCAGATACAATATTTTTCAGTATCGGCTGGTATCGCTCAACACTACCGCAGGATTGCTGGGCCTGCATGGAGCTAGCACCGCATGGTAGTCAGCACACAGGGTAGTAGATGCTCAGCAGGATCATCGGTTACAAGAGACTCAGTCACTGTGTGAGAGGCTCCTGACACAGAGGGATTCCAGGAACATAACACAGCAGACACAGTTCAGACAGGGTCAGGTACAGGACAAGTACAGGATCAAGGATTCAGGCCTGCATATACTGCCTCCAGGACAGGCGCCAAAACAGGGCAAAACAAGAATCAAGGCAAGGACTTTGGTACCAAAATATGAACAGGAGAGGTCCAGCAACACAAAGCACACATGGCAAAGTTCAGGAGCTTTGTGAGTAGCTCTTGCCCCATCCATAGGGCAGGGGAACTTTATATAGGAGCTGCCGTCAGCAGTTGGCTGGGGACAGCATTTCAAGTACACACTAACCCTGATAAAAGCAGAGGAGGTGTGGCCATGCACGCCCTAAGCACAAACAGAAACCATTACAGCACAGTCAGTGCAGGAACTGAGGCTCAGGACTAGTGTTGAGCATTCCAATACTGCAAATATCGGGTATCGGCCGATATTCACTGTATCGGCGTTCCGATACCGAGTATCCGATATTTTTACAATATCGAATACCGGAATCGGAAGTTCCCATAATGCAATGAGCCAGTTGTGTTAGCCATGTTAACTAATGGCATGGCTGTGATTGGCTGCTGAAATGATGTCATCATGATGCACGGTCTGTGCGGGCCTGCCAGAGGTCTGTGCGGGCCTGCCGGGGGTCTGTGCGGGCTGCCGGGGGTCTGTGCGGGCCTGCCATGGATCTGTACGGGCCTGCCGGGGGTCTGTGTGGGCTGCCGGGGGGGTCTGTACAGGCCTGCCGGTGGACTGTGCGGGCCTGCCGGGGGTCTGTGCTACATACATACTAAATATATACTACATTCATACAACATACATACATACATACTACATACTTACTACATACATACAACATACATACAACATGCTACATACATACAACATACATACTACACACATACTACATACAATACATTCATACATTCATACAATACATACATATAGACATACAGTACATATAACATAGAGTACATACT
The DNA here is from genome assembly GCF_039654945.1 of Dendrobates tinctorius. NCBI lineage: Eukaryota > Metazoa > Chordata > Amphibia > Anura > Dendrobatidae > Dendrobates > Dendrobates tinctorius. Next base: position 13,347,662 of record NW_027361732.1, read on the forward strand.
CACCATCACTTGTCACTTTGATCACTGAAGCCAGTGTCATCTCACTGTAAAAAATATTAAAATAACAAACAACTAATATACTCCCTGATCCGCAGAAATCCACGACGATCTCCTGCAGTGCATCACTGAGAGGTTACTATAGTTCACTGGTCTCCCTTTATGGCAAAAGCTGTGTGGGAACTTTCTCACACAGCAATGCCAAAAGTGAGACTAGGGACTATTTTTTTACAGTGGTGGAGGAAAACAGTGTGGAAGGATACCTACCTCCCGTTATTGTATTCCTGGTGCCCCTAGAGAGCGGTCACATCAGCTGATGCTGCTGTTCTCCACGGGAGATCATCGTGGGACACTAGTGGATTTCTGCAGATCAGGGAGTATATTGCTTGTTTGTTATTTTAATGTTTTTTACAGATGACACTGGCTTCGGGGATCAAAGTGACAAGTGATGGTGATTATGTACTCTATGTTATATGTACTGTATGTCTATATGTATGTATTGTATGAATGTATGAATGTATTGTATGTAGTATGTAGTATGTATGTTGTATGTCTGTAGCATGTTTTATGTATGTTGTATGTCTGTATTATGTATGTAGTATGTACTATGTATGTTGTATGAATGTAGTATATACTGTATGTAGTATGTATGCATGTTGTATGAATGTAGTATATATGTAGTATTTATGTACAGTAGTATGTATGTATGTACAGTTGTGGCCAAAAGTATTGACACCCCTGCAATTTTGTCAGATAATACTCAGTTTCTTCTTGAAAATGATTGCAAACACAAATTCTTTGGTATTATCTTCATTTAATTTGTCTTAAATGAAAAAAAAAACAAAAGAGAATGAAGCAAAAAGCAAAACATTGATCATTTCACACAAAACTCCAAAAATGGGCCAGACAAAAGTATTGGCACCCTCAGCCTAATACTTGGTTGCACAACCTTTAGCCAAAATAACTGCGACCAACCGCTTCCAGTAACCATCAATGAGTTTCTTACAATGCTCTGCTGGAATTTTAGACCATTCTTCTTTGGCAAACTGCTCCAGGTCCCTGATATTTGAAGGGTGCCTTCTCCAAACTGCCATTTTTAGATCTCTCCACAGGTGTTCTATGGGATTCAGGTCTGGACTCATTGCTGGCCACCTTAGAAGTCTCCAGTGCTTTCTCTCAAACCATTTTCTAGTGCTTTTTGAAGTGTGTTTTGGGTCATTGTCCTGCTGGAAGACCCATGACCTCTGAGGGAGACCCAGCTTTCTCACACTGGGCCCTACATTATGCTGCAAAATTTGTTGGTAGTCTTCTGACTTCATTATGCCATGCACATGGTCAAGCAGTCCAGTGCCAGAGGCAGCAAAGCAACCCCAAAACATCAGGGAACCTCCGCCATGTTTGACTGTAGGGACCGTGTTCTTTTCTTTGAATGCCTCTTTTTTTCTCCTGTAAACTCTATGTTGATGCCTTTCTTCCAAAACGTTTCAGTCTTTTTCAGGTAAGTTTTGGCAAACTCCAGCCTGGCTTTTTTATGTCTCGGGGTAAGAAGTGGGGTCTTTCTGGGTCTCCTACCATACAGTCCCTTTTCATTCAGACGTCGACGGATAGTACGGGTTGACACTGTTGTACCCTCGGACTGCAGGGCAGCTTGAACTTGTTTGATGTTAGTCGAGGTTCTTTATCCAACAGCCGCACAATCTTGCGTTGAAATCTCTTGTCAATTTCTCCTTACCATCCACATCTATGGAAGTTAGCCACAGTGTCATGGGCTTTAAACTTCTTGATGACACCACTGCGCACGGTAGACACAGGAACATTCAGGTCTTTGGAGATGGACTTGTAGCCTTGAGATTGCTCATGCTTCCTCACAATTTGGTTTCTCAAGTCCTCAGACAGTTCTTTGGTCTTCTTTCTTTTCTCCATGCTCAATGTGGTACACACAAGGACACAGGACAGAGGTTGAGTCAACTTTAATCCATGTCAACTGGCTGCAAGTGTGATTTAGTTATTGCCAACACCTGTTAGGTGCCACAGGTAAGTTACAGGTGCTGTTGATTACACAAATTAGAGAAGCATCACATGATTTTTCGAACAGTGCCAATAGTTTTGTCCACCCTCTTTTTTATGTTTGGTGTGGAATTATATCCAATTTGGCTTTAGGACAATTCTTTTTGTGTTTTTTCATTTAAGACAAATTAAATGAAGATAATAATACCAAAGAATTTGTGTTTGCAATCATTTTCAGGAAGAAACTGAGTATCATCTGACAGAATTGCAGGGGTGGCAATACTTTTGGCCACAACTGTATGAATGTAGTATATATGTAGCATGTTATATATATAGTATGCTTGTGTTTGGCATCAGATTTCCGGTGCTGAACAGCGGGAATCCCGAGCCTTGCCTCCGACGGTCTCCCATTCCTCCCCAGCCGCAGAGGAGCTTGCTCAGCAAACTCGTCGGTCACGGCGCTCTGTCCAGACCAGCTCCGCGGGTTTGCTTGCTGCTGCCACCCCTGGTTCAGCTTTGGCAACGCATGCTGCTCAGCAGCAAGATCCTTCAGGGACTAAGTCCTCATGTCGGGCCACTGAGCATGCCTGTGGAGTGATCTCCCATTGGAGATCAAAGGTCATGTGCTCAGGTCCTGCTCGTGTTCGGATTGGCCCATCCGAGAAGCAAGGAGGATCATGGACGCCTGCGGCTATAAAAGGTTCGCATGGCCGCTCGGCCATGCGCTAAGATAGACTCAAATAGTTTGGTGTGTATGATGATGGATGCATGTATCTGGTGTCTGACTCATTATGAAACCCCTACCCTTTGATACGTCTGTTGTTAGGGTTTAGAGACTGAGTCAGCGCCTGCTAGTGGCTAGCCTGTAGGCCACAGTGCATACCGGCCGTCTGCACACTTGCACACGCCATTTATTTGATCCCTGTTGGTATCGCAGTCGCGGTGCCGGGCGCTAGCGGTCTAGAGGGACTTCAGTCCTGCTGTCTAAGGGCTGAGTTCTGTAATGTTACGCTAGCGCTTACTCTGCCGAGCTCTGTGAGCAAAAACAGGCTACGGCATCTATTATTTGCGGTGGTGCGGCTCTAAGTCATAAGAGTTCGCCTCGGTACACCTTGGGTGAGGTTAACCCCGTGTGTGCCGTTATTTCACCGCCATATCGCGTCCGCCATTACCGAGCAGCAGTTAACACCTCTGCACAGTGGACCCCGGGCTGCGAACGCACCTAAACACCATCTTATTATTTGGTGTGTTCCGCCAGCCCTTAACATTATCTTAGCGCCAGGGTCTGGCCGATAATGGCGGATGAACGACTGCATAGGTACATCCAGCAGCTGGAGGGTAGGTTGGCAGCGCTAGAGCGTTCCACCTCAGCTGCGGATGTTACCTCGGTCGCCGTTCAGGCAGCTACAGAGGCTGTCGCTCATGTCTCCACGGCCAGTCCTGCCCCGACCATGTCCCGCCTCCCGCTGCCCGAGAAGTTCTCAGGGGATAGTGCTTCGTGTAGGGGTTTCGTGAGTCAGTGCTCCATTCACCTAGAGCTGCTGGCTACACGATTTCCCTCTGAGCGGGCCAAGGTGGGATTTATCATCTCCCTCCTGTCGGGCAGGGCCTTGTAATGGGCCACTCCACTGTGGGAGCGTGGGGATCCCCTGGTACAGAGTGCCACCCACTTCTTGGTCGCTCTGAAACAGGTGTTCCTGGGACCTCAGGTCACACATGATTCGGCACTCCAGTTGCTGGCGCTAACCCAGGGTTCATCTTTGGTCAGCCAGTATGCCATCCTCTTCAGAACTCTGGCCTCTGAGCTGGAGTGGCCAGATAAGGTGCTCATACCCATATTCTGGAGAGGCCTGGCTGATCATGTCAAGGACGCCCTGGCCACCAGGGAGGTGCCCACCACCCTAGAGGAGCTCATTACAGTCTCCACCCGGATTGACGTTCGCTTCACTGAGCGAGGGTTGGAGCACTCCAGGTCCCGCCAATGCTATAAGTTGGCTCCAAATTTTGCCAGACCGCTGGAACCCCTCGGCCCACCGCCTGAGCCTCCAGAGGCCATGGAGGTGTCCCGCACAGGGTCCAGGGCCCAGTCCGTGCGGGTACTCCCAGTCTGCTTCCGTTGTCGGCAGATTGGGCACCACGCTAACCAGTGCCCACAGCGGCCGGGAAACGCCCCCGTCTAGTGGTTATCGGAGGGGGCCTACTAGACACAGCTAATTTCTCCTTCAAGCTCCTGTTTAAAGGGGCGTCAGAGTTTGAGTCTTCCACTCTGATGGTGGAGGTTTGCGTGGACTCTGGGGCGGAGGGCAACTTTATGTCATCTGCCTTCGCTCAACAACACGCAGTCCCTCTGGTCTTGCTACCTCAGCCAGTCACCATTAGGGTGGTGAATGGGGCGACACTCCCGTCCCAAGTCACCCACCAGACGGCTCCACTGAGACTCTCACTGTCTTCGTCTCATCAGGAGATGCTGTCTCTCCTTGTGATGCCAGAAGGTATCGACCAGGTCCTCCTAGGGGTTCCCTGGTTATGAGCCCACTCTCCCCACATAGACTGGTCCTCGGGGAAAATCCTCGCTTGGAGTAAGTCCTGCGAGGATAGGTGTCTGAGGGACTGCATTCAGGTCGCTACTTCTGAGGTTCCTGCAGATCTCTCCTCGCTTCCCAAGCCATATCGGCAGTATGCAGACGTTTTCTCCAAGAAGGCGGCGGAGATCCTTCCGCCGCACCGCCCTTACGACTGTCCTATTGACCTCTTGCCCGGCGCTGAGCCTCCTTGGGGTCGAGTATACCCCCTATCTCTCCCAGAGACAGAGGCCATGTCGCAGTATATCAGGGAGAATCTGGCAAGGGGATTCATTAGGAAGTCGGTGTCCCCGGCGGGAGCGGGATTCTTCTTTGTCCAAAAGAAGAATGGGGAATTACGTCCGTGCATCGATTACAGGGGACTTAACGCCATAACCGTTAAGAACAAGTATCCTCTGCCCCTGATATCGGAACTATTTGATAGGCTACGGGGAGCGAGAGTGTTTACTAAGCTTGATCTGCGGGGAGCCTATAACCTGATTCGCATCCGTGATGGGGACGAATGGAAGACGGCATTTAACACCAGAGATGGGCACTATGAATATCTGGTGATGCCCTTCGGGCTAAGTAACGCCCCAGCCATCTTCCAAGATTTTGTGAACGATATCTTCCGGGATATGCTTGCCACCTTGGTAGTAGTCTATCTGGATGATATTCTTATTTTTTCTCCAGATATTGACTCCCACCGGAGAGATGTTCGCAAAGTTTTCGATCTCCTGCGGGCCAACTCCCTCTATGCCAAATTGGAGAAATGTGTGTTTGAGCAGGAGTCCTTGCCTTTCCTGGGTTACATCATCTCAGCCCAGGGTTTGGCCATGGATCCTGCCAAGCTACAGGCAATGATGGATTGGCAGGAACCCCATTCTCTCAAAGCGGTGCAGCGCTTTATGGGGTTCATAAATTACTATCGCCAATTCATTCCCCATTTCTCAACTTTGGTTGCACCCGTGGTAGCCCTCACCAAGAAGGGTGCGAACCCCAAACTGTGGTCGGAGACTGTCTCCAAGGCTTTCGCCTCCATTAAGTCCCATTTTGCTAGCGCTCCCATTCTACATCGCCCTGATGTAGATAAGAAGTGGATTCATTCTAGAAGTGGATGCCTCCTCCGTCGGTGCTGGGGCGGTCCTTTTCCAGAAGGACTCGCAAGGTCGGAAGCACCCATGCTTCTTCTTCTCCAAGACCTTCACACCGGCGGAGAGGAATTATTCCATCGGGGACAGGGAGTTGCTAGCAATGAAGCTGGCCTTCTCAGAATGGAGACATCTCCTGGAGGGGGCTCGCCATCCTTTCCAGGTGTTCACTGATCACAAAAATTTGGTCTATTTGCAGACGGCTCAGCGGCTGAATTCTCGTCAGGCCAGATGGTCCTTGTTCTTCTCCCGGTTCCATTTCACACTACATTTTCTCTCCGGGGAGAAGAACGTCCGAGCCGATGCTCTTTCTCGCTCTGTGGTGTCATCAGAGGAGGAGGAGGAGCCTCGACTGATAGTCCCATCGGAGAGCCTGAGGACCGTGGCTCCGGTTGCTCTTGAGTCTGTACCTCCGGGCAAGACTTTTGTCGCTGTCCATCTGCGACCGGAGGTCCTCTCGTGGGCTCATTCGTCCAGAGTGGGAGGTCATTTCGGGATCAAACGGACCACTGAACTACTGGCGAGGACGTACTGGTGGCTGCATATGGCCCGAGACGTCAAGGACTATATTCAGGCGTGCGTCTCTTGCGCCCAGAATCGGCCCTCTCGGCAGCGGCCCGCTGGGTTACTCTATCCTCTGCCGGTTGCGGACAGGCCCTGGGAGATGGTTGGTATGGACTTTGTGGTGGGTCTGCCCAAGTCCAGTGGCAGCACCGTCATCTGGGTGATCACCGATCATTTCTCCAAGATGGTGCACCTAGTACCACTCTCTCGGCTACCGTCGGCACGAGGCCTAGCAGCATTGTTCATTAAACATGTTTTCCGCCTACACGGCATGCCGGATAAGATTGTCAGCGACCGGGGTCCCCAGTTTGCTTCTCGGTTCTGGAGAGAGCTCTGTTCTCTGCTCAGCATTGAGCTAAATCTCTCTTCGGCCTATCATCCCGAGACGAATGGGTTGGTGAAGAGAGCCAACCAGACCCTGGTGACATATCTGCGACATTTTGTCTCGGCTAGGCAGGATGATTGGGCATCATTACTGCCGTGGGCGGAGTTCGCCTTGAACAACGCGGTAGCCGATTCCACCGGTCAGACCCCATTTCTCTTAAATTACGGTCAGCATCCGCGCGTCCCCGTGCCCATGCCCGTGTCATCCACCGACTCTAGGGTGGCAGACTGGGCGGTGGAAGCACGTGACATTTGGGACCGCACGCAGGGTGCTATCCGGGTCTCCAAGGAGAGAATGAGGTCCTCCGCTGATACCCGCCGGCGCCCTGCTCTGACCTTTGCCCCTGGCGACTTAGTGTGGCTCTCTGCCCGTAACATCAGGCTGCGGGTGGAATCCGCTAAGTTCGCACCACATCGGTCCTTTCAAGGTCCTCGAGCAGATTACTCCTGTGGTCTACCGTCTAGCCCTTCCACCACACTTGGCTATCTCGGACACGTTTCATGTGTCTCTCCTCAAGCCAGTTCACATGTCCCGGTTTTCTGAGCCAGCTGCCAGAACATCAGATCTGTCGTCTGACGAGTTTGAGGTCAATGCCATCGTGGGGTGCAAGGTGATGCGGGGCAAAAAGTTTTACTTGGTGGATTGGAAGGGTCATGGTCCAGAGGCCCGGACCTGGGAGAACATCAGATCTGTCGTCTGACGAGTTTGAGGTCAATGCCATCGTGGGGTGCAAGGTGATGCGGGGCAAAAAGTTTTACTTGGTGGATTGGAAGGGTCATGGTCCAGAGGCGGCTATAAAAGGTTCGCATGGCCGCTCGGCCATGCGCTAAGATAGACTCAAATAGTTTGGTGTGTATGATGATGGATGCATGTATCTGGTGTCTGACTCATTATGAAACCCCTACCCTTTGATACGTCTGTTGTTAGGGTTTAGAGACTGAGTCAGCGCCTGCTAGTGGCTAGCCTGTAGGCCACAGTGCATACCGGCCATCTGCACACTTGCACACGCCATTTATTTGATCCCTGCTGGTATCGCAGTCGCGGTGCCGGGCGCTAGCGGTCTAGAGGGACTTCAGTCCTGCTGTCTAAGGGCTGAGTTCTGTGACGTTACGCTAGCGCTTACTCTGCCGAGCTCTGTGAGCGAAAACAGGCTACGGCATCTATTATTTGCGGTGGTGCGGCTCTAAGTCATAAGAGTTCGCCTCGGTACACCTTGGGTGAGGTTAACCCCGTGTGTGCCGTTATTTCACCGCCATATCGCGTCCGCCATTACCGAGCAGCAGTTAACACCTCTGCACGGTGGACCCCGGGCTGCGAACGCACCTAAACACCATCTTATTATTTGGTGTGTTCCGCCAGCCCTTAACAGCATGTAGTATGTATGTATGTTGTATGAATGTAGTATATATGAAGTATGTATGTACTGTAGTATGTAGTATGTATGTATGTTGTATGAATGTAGTATATATGTAGTATGTATGTAGTATGTATGTTTTTTTTTTTTTACATTCAACACATTAGCCGGATGATGGGACTACTACTGTCCCATCATTGGCTAATGTGTCAATCGCTGTCATTGTAGCAGGCATCGCCCGATGGGACTTGTAGTCCCATCGGACGATGCCTGCACACACACACAACCCCCGGCATGCCCGCACAGACCCCCGGCAGCCCGCACAGACCCCCGGCAGGCCCGTACAGACCCTCAGCAGGCCTGCACAGACCCCAGGCAGCCCGTACAGACCCCCGGCACGCCCGCATAGACCCCCGGCAGCCCACATTGACCCCCGGCAGGCCTGCACAGACCCCCGTCAGCTTGCACAGACCCCCGGCAGGCCCGCACAGACCCCCGGCAACCTGCACAGACCTCCGGCAGGCCTGCACAGACCCCCAAGAGGCCCGTACAGACCCCGCCCGCACATACAGAGACGCACAGTGTCCGCCCACACTCTTCCCCCCTCCCGAACTGGATGTGCAAGTAAAGAAAGGGTTTATTTTCATTCCGATATTTGTGCCCCATGCAGGGTTTCCGGTATCGGAATCCGCGATACCCGATACTTTTTGGGTATCGGTCCGATCCAATCCGATCCGATACTTCACGATATCGGATGGTATCGCTCAACACTACTCAGGACACCTCGCAGCAGCCTCATGCCCAGACACACGTGGAAAGTCATACACCAGCTGCAAATGACCTCGCAACCCGTGGACAGCTTCCTCAGCAGCAACCAGGGACCGTACATGCGGATGGTCATGCAGCAGAGCAAAGACCTAAAAACACACATACGGCTATGCAGCAGAGGAGGGAACTGAGCAGGCTCCATACAGGTAACAGCCAACAGTATCCCAGCTCAATTAGGGGGGAAAGGAGCAAAGGGTTAAAGCAAAGACATGCATTGTCACGCCGACAACCAGGTACAGACAGAACGGCATGACAATCTCAGCCTTCGCCATCAACCTAACCGTCAATATATTTGCAAAAAAAATCAATTCTCGAATGGGTATGATCAGGGGGAGAGCAAAAGGAGAAGGCCCTGGCCCCAGGATGATCTATTCTCCACAAATCAAATAAGGAATTAGTCCTCATTAGTTTTCTAAATTCTCTCGCCATTCCAATCAGGTTTTGTGGTGGGAGTTTATTATTAATAGAGTGTCTATCAAATAGCTCAGAGAAAGGGACATTAAAGTCACCTCCAACCAACAAGGCAGCCGGCAAATTTTTTGAATCAGAGAAAAAACTTTCACAAAAATTTGATCTGACCTGTATTTGGAGCGTATAAGTTACATAGAATGATAGACCTACCCCTCAGAGAGTCCTCTAAAATTACAAATCTACCCCCAAAAGGGCAAGCCTGATGATATTAAAATAGCCACTCCCCCTCTTATTGTTGTCAAAAGATGAGTATGACACAGGGAGGGAGTTGAAGGCAAACTTGAAACTACCTGACTTATCAAAATGAGTATCTTGAAGAAAGGCAATGTCGACCCTCTGAGACTTCAGTTCCTGGAGGGTGAGCCTCCTTTTTCTAGGGGAGTTAAGTCCCCTAACATGCAATGATATGATACATGTCATTTTGTATTAGTAAGTTACCCACATGCCCATGGCATCAACTTTTGTAGGTTAAATCTTATAATATTAGAAAGAGAAAAAGGGGAAAATATTATATTAAATTAAGTCTGACAGTTCATCGAAGACCAGTTTGGGTTGTTCCTCTCTTTCCACCCCTGTCACTCAAACGTTACTTTCTTCTTTTTTTGGTCCAAACCGGAGGTAGAGGCGGACCCACAAGGTTAGTGTTGTCCCAGTCTGCAATCTTAGGGAACTGAAGCCCCAACTTGTCACAAAAAGCTGGTAGGTCATCCAAGGAGTGCAATGTCGCCGAGACACCCTTTCTCCGGGCTGTTAAAACAAAGGGAAAACCCCACCTATAGTAGACTCTAAAGTGTTTCATCCACCTGTTTTGCATGGTAATGCAAGACAAGTCCGGAAATAATTGAATAGCCGTATCCTGGTACAAAATCTCCTTTATGGACCTGGCTATTATCAAAAATTTTTTCCTTAGTTTCAAAATCATGAAAGCAACAGATAATGTCTCCTTGGTATGGTGATGAACCCTTAGGCTGGAGGGCCTGATGTGTTCCATCAAATTTAAGGGGCATAGAGACTGGGTCTCCTAGGATGGAATTAACGATGTCCTGCAGGATTAGTTAAGTATTTTCCTGTTCATTAGATTCAGGAACACCTCTCACCCTAATGTTCTTGCCCCTATTATCCAAGTCCTCCATCTGTACCTGATGGTCTCTAACCACCTTCTGCTGCATAACAGATGTTTGGAGCAGCTCAGCCATATGAGATCTGGTTACATCATATTCTCTCTCCAAAGACTCAATTCTGCCAGACAAAAGCTGTAAGTCCTGTTGCACACAGGCAATTTCAGACCTGCATGTGTCTTTATCCTCCGTTATTAATGCTTTAAAATCTTGAGGGGAAACGTGAAAAATCCTTAGCCACTGTGGGGGAAGATGATCATCCGGGTGGACTTCCTCATGGTGATACTAGGGGTTAGTCTAGGAGGATCTTTTTGGGGATTTAATACCCCTTTTTTTACAGTTTTACTCTACCCCTCCATGAGGATCATTGTATGACTTTGCAGCAACGCAGGCTCTGCACCCTGTGCCTGATCAGGAGAGGGGGAGAGATAACCTCCTTCCACTGCTTGCTTCAAACCACCATTACCAGCAGCATGGTGGCCAGGGGAGATTAGCATCTGCTTTAATCCAGCAGGGCAGCGCAGCTGGGGGACTTCACTCTTTTCTGCCGCCTCTTCCTTACCCCCTGGGGACCCAGTGTCCACCTGAGCCGAACGCTGCTCTCCCTCATCCAGGACTCCATGAGCAGCAAACTCCTCGAGCTCCTTAGCCCCCTCCTTCTCTCGGCAAGATGGCTCCCGGACCCCGATGGCACCCTGCTCCCAAAGGAGAAAGGCATCCTGGGCCGTCGCAGAGCCAACTAACACCGCTCCGGAGAGCGCGGGGTTTCTCACTCTCCTGGGACCCATTGGGGAGTATTATGAAGTGCCGGTGCAGGGTTCTTCTGTCGGTAAGTGGATATGCCTGGCAGGAGCTCTGCAGCCACACACATCCTCTCACGCCGGCACCCAGACACGCCCCCCTACATAAATTATTTTTAACAAACTCAACCTCTTTCCCAAAAACATTGTAATATCCTACATAGACATACTCCCAACAGGACACTGTGTTGATGTGAAGTGAACAGATGATTACTAATCTGTTGATTAGTAAAACAGAATGTAAAATAATTATTCCCCAATTATTCCAACTTTCACAACAAGGATGGTCGCAAAAAATGCAAAACCTCAATAAAGTTGCCTGTGATAAGCAATCACACAGTCTCTGACAAACTGAAAATTTAATGAAATTGGAATTGGACACATTCTTTTCTCATCAAATTATTAACATTTCATTGAAAAAAAGTCTTTGCAATAACTAGAGATGATAGTTATTGCAAAGGTGTTTTTTAATGAAATGTTAAAAATTTGGTAGAAAAATAACAGGATCTCCATATGACAGTCCAGCAACAGCATCTTGAAACATATTGACAAAGTAAATGATTTATTGTAGAATTATAGTTGTTAATACGAAGATACTACCAAATAATGTTTTTTTTGTGAACAGGTGGTAAATGATAACCCTCTCCTACCAATACCTGTTACTACTGTAAACTTGTATCTATTTATGATGAATATGAGGATTATTTATAAGTTTATTCATATCCAAGTGTTAATTTTATAGTATTATGTCAATATTTTTAAGTAAATTAACAGCAATATAATCCTTTAAAAATAAAAACAGAAGTTGATAAGTGGTGACCTACAAGGCGATTTCTGTAACCTGACAGTAACCCCTTGTTTGCAACATCCCACTGTATTATTTGTTTTCTATCATCATGACAACATTACTACTACTAGAGATTACATGATGGGACCTCCTGCAGAACATTCCTGTATGTGCAGAAGGAGATTACGCCATTTATAAGGGGGATTTAGTAACTTCTTGTTTACTTCTCTTAGTGCAACATAGCATATAGGTTTGTTGAAATAAATAAAACTTAAAAAGATTTGGGTATTTATTTTCTATAAAGACAATATATAATCCCCAGATCTTGTGTGCCAACAGTCCATTGGTCCTTGTCCAGACCCTGATAACAATTCAGCAGAGATTTCCTACCTTACCATCATATGTCCACTACAGCCACCGGCTCTACCTGTGATACTGACAATTAGTGATGTTCCAATTTAGTACATTATTGCTGTTTAAATGTTAATTTGTCCAAACGAGCCAAAAGAGACCATTCAGTTAGGGAATTATGTTGACATTAGGTGAGGATGGATATGGAATTATCGGTGAGTGTGTTGTAAACACTCACCTCTCTGTAGGACTGCGGCACTGAACGCCTTCCGTTTGTTCTCCGAGTAGTTTAGGATAAATGAAGAGCTGGTGTGCGGTGGGTGCAGTGGTGCGCTGTCCAGCTTTTGTCACAGGAGTACTGACAAAGGCTCCAGTCCAGAGCCAAAAACTGATTCTTTTATTTTAGGAATCTTCTAATAAAGGAATAAAGCCTATGGTTGGTAAGAGACGTCTTTATTCAGCAGCCAGTGCACCACTGCCTCCCGACGGCAAACCAGCCCTTCACATGAGAGACCATGATTGTGGTGGAGGGCTGAACCAATATTATTATTATTACTGTCATTATTAGACAAATAAAATAAGGCACCAAGTGTGATCCATGGCTGCAGTTTTCTCATGTTAAAGTATTCTTCAGGAAATAATGACAGACAGATTACTGGTTAAACAGGGGTGTACAACCTTTTGTGGTCTGATGTACACATTGTCAAATGTATCACTCTAATGAAAAAAATGGGTATTCTTGTCTGATAATTTTGTGATGTATAAACACTAAGCCCATAGGTGTCTGATTGATGGGGGTTCCATTTTTGGAACGAACACTAATACAGAGAATAGGAGTCTTTTCTGCTCTGTAAGAGAAGCTAGCTTAGCTATTGAAATAGAACAGTTTGACAGGCACCTTTATATATAGCCCTGGTCACATGATAAAACATTGTCCTATGTGAAGCACAACAGGACCATCATCCAGAATGTGGCATGGAGTGGCCAGCAGAGGACTGAGATAACTATTGGCTATAAGTTATTTAACTTTCTACTTAAAGCTTTTTTTATCCATGTTTTTGCCTGGAAAAGCCTCTTAAATGGCAATTCAAGGTAAATTCTGAAAATGATTTTGGGGATCCATATTGAACATGTCATATTGTTGACTTGTCTGCTTCTGGTATGTGAGCATGTTGCCGGATACAGTGACTGACAGGAGGAAGAGCAAGGGTTAACAATTTTAATAAACAGGGGAATACTCCACGCAGGGAGGTTAACAGTTAAATGGGGGGGTTAACCAGTACAATTTGCAAAAGGTATTCTAAGTCAGGGTTCCCCAACTCCAGTCCTCAAGGCCCACTAACAGATCATGTCTTCAGGATTTCCTTAGTATTGCTCAGGTGATAATTGCATCACCTGTACAATATAAAGGAAATCCTGAAAACATGACCTGTTGGTGGGCCTTGAGGACTGGAGTTGGGGAAACCTGTTCTAAGTAAAAGGAAAAAAACCCCTTCACCCATAGCGAGATAGCTAGCGATATTGCTAAAGCGTCACCGATTTTGTGATGCAACAGCGATATCGGTAGTGTGGCGCCCCTGAGGGTTCAGTCGCAACAGAGGTACTGCACCTCCTCCTGAGGTGTGGTGCCCCACCATTCAGGTAAGGTGGAGACACCTGAACACACTACAACACCTGCATCCCACACAACATAGTAGTGTAGCAAAGCACCTTTGGTGGCTCCCTGATTGGAACACAAAGAGTGCTGGGAGGTGGGTGGAGCTTAGTCTGCACCAGTGAGCGGGAGATGATTAGGACTAGGGTGAGTCTGACTCAGTGAGTCTGGGAGAGAAGATCCCCTGAGTGGGATGGATGGAAGGAAGTGCTGCAGCAGACCTCAGTGACCTGGGTCTGCTGGCACAGGAAAGAGATATTCAGAAAGCCTAAGTCTCCATAAGAAAGATTGATTTGTACGAAACTTGAGGAGAAGAAGAGAACTAAGGATTAGGGTTAGAGTAGAGCCCTTCCTCAAGTTCTAAGCGCATGGCCGGGGTCCGGTCCCCGAGGTTGTATGGATACTAATGGTCCTGCGACAGACACCGGAGGAATAGAAGCTGTCACCACTCTATTCCCACACAAGACTTGGGGGCACAACAGCAACGTGAGAGAGCCGGGAATTAGTAGCAAGGAGTCCCCGAAGCAGGCTACAGCTGTCTGCCGTACAAGTAGAGTTCTAAGAACATCTGAAAGGAGGAACTCCAGTGTAACTCAGTACTGTGAGTACTTCAAATAGGCGCTAGAAGGGAGACGTTCAGAAAAGGCACATATATTGGCGGAGTGTTGGAACGGAGTACTTCATCTTGCTTGGAGGTTGGCTGAGCCCTTGACCTGGAGGACACGGCACGGATGCGGGCACCTGTATGCACAACAAACTGAGTAAAGCTTTGGAACTACATGCCCTGGTGTCCTCCGCTTATTCCTGCGCCAACCCACTCAGCACTGCTACATCTCTGCGCTTAACACTGCACGTTCTCCTCTCCTCACTAGCTCTCCATCTACACTGCCCTGGGACTACAGACGTGCCTGTGGAGGGCTACACCATCATTGCTGCACCACACCATCTGTCCCAGAGGAACTATCTGCAGCGTCGGCTTAACATCTTCATTGCCGAACACCACAGGTGGCGTCACGAATCATTCACTTATAAATTTTAAACATCATCATCACCTCTATTCCCCTTTTACAATGGATGCCCAGGGTCACGGACCGGGTCACAGCTAACGTGACATCTCCCATTGAAATCAACGGGCCCGGCTCCGAGTACCCCACGGCCCTGGGAGAGCGATCCATTGCTTGGCTTCACGAATAGGATGACGAAGCCCGGTACCACCGGGTCCTGTCTGCCGAAGATTTATTGGACTTGTGATTGCTGAAAATGTGCAAAATAACCGAATTGATAGACTGTAAAATGGACTCTCAAAATGGCCGCCGGCACGGTGAAGAAGGGCTTGACAATATGGGTGGACCTAAGAAAAGAACGCGAACTGTCCTGGGCCTCCCCTGCCTAAATTTCTATGCAACAGCAGCATGGCCCACCCCCAGATGGGTTCGTATACTGGCCTGGTATGGAGAAGTAGGAAGAAGACGTTGCCCCCAGAAGGAGGAGCGAAGCCCTGTGGTGGGAAAGGAGCCCAGGAAGGAGGGAGAACACCAGGACGCCATGATGGAAGAAGGACGGAGGCCAGGAGAAAGCGGTGGAGAAAAACAACTCTCCCCCAGGCAGTACCTGCGGAACATACGACCGCTACAATACCCTTTGCAGCGCCCGCCACCACCGCCAAGCTGGTACTGCCACTGGATGCGGCCTGCAAGGAGGAGATACATGAGGGCCCCAGAGCAGCCTGTGAGGCGGGGGTTGTATCCCTGCCCGGAGCGGGTGCGGCCGCGCAGGTCCCCATCGGAGGCCTCGGTGGGCACCAATCCTGTGCCAGCTCGGATCCACCTGCCGCCCACTCACCAAGCAGCTCAGGAGGTTGCAGCTGCCACCGTTCACCACCCTGTACCCACAACGGAGCCAGGACATCACCGGGAGGTACCAGGGATGATCACCGCCCCTGCCATGATCCTGGTGCTGGGAACTGTACCTGTAGTCCAAAATGGTCCAGTGCTTGCTCAGGTCTTAAGTGGCAGCACCCAAGTTTCACCAGCAGTCAGACCAAAAGCCAAGGCAGCAGAGATACCACCTGAAGCTGAGGTGCAACATCCCCTGGTACAAGTTGCTACCCCTGCTGTACCACAGGCAGCAGTTTCACCAGCTGCCACCTCATCTGCACAGGCAGCCACCAACCTAACTCTTTGGGAGAAAGAGAACCTGCAATTTGTTAATCCGCCAGGAAGTGGAAAAGCAGAAAGTCTTCCCTGGAAGCAGAAAAAGAAGTCAGCTTCCACTACCCCAGGAGAAGACCATCAATAAAGAACATTCCTCAAATAACTAAACTGTTACCCAGGAGGGTATAGCACTGTTGTGCCCTATTGTTTATCATGTTTTTCTTAAAGTTTCCCTAGTTTTTGGAAATAGTATTTTTGAAATTTGAACTGCCGTGATCATGAACTTGGAATGAGTCACAGACTTTCTTGTATATAGTTGCACCTTTTAAGGTGCCCTCTTTTGGTTTTACATAGGCCTTCTTTAAATAAGAACTACCTCGGACTGGGAGCTCTGCTCCTATTATAAGGACATTTCAAGACATTTTGGGCTGGACCAGTGTCTACTTTATCCAAGAATAATTGCACTAATGTCTTAATAATCAATGCTTAGTATTTTATAGTGAAGGATAAGAATAGGTTGTTATGATAGTTTTTGATAAAGATACTGACAGCAATAGAACTTAGTAGGTATTGGAATAGACAGAATTTGATAATGCTTTAATAAAGATGTGTGTTGAATAAAGAAATAAAGGTTTAAATTCAGGTGACAAACCAGGCATCAGCGGTTGTCACTCATGGTCTAAAAGAAATGTGTATTATAAAAGAAAAAGAAAGAGATACTGCATTACTTAAATTGGTAGCAAATGTATTAGTAATTAGTATTTCCATAGCACTTTAAAATAGGTAATATAACTTTAAAATAGGTAATATGCTAAGTTATAGATAGTCTGTTAAATTATTTGTAACTTTCAAGAATCAGTGCCTCCCAAATTGGGAAGTTTAGTTTAAGAACTGTTTATTAAGCATTTCAAAAATTTTTGTATGTTCCTTATTTTTTTTAACATCTTTGTTCCACTTGCAGCCCGCGGACGTGCTGTGTTTAATGGGGGGTATGTGGCGCCCCTGAGGGTTCAGTCTCCACAGAGGTACTGCACCTCCTCCTGAGGTGTGGTGCCCCACCATTCAGGTAAGGTGGAGACACCTGACCACACTCCAACACCTGCATCCCACACAACATAGTAGTGTAGCAAAGCACCTTTGGTGGCTCCCTGCTTGGAACACGAAGAGTGCTGGGAGGTGGGTGGAGCTTAGTCTGCACCAGTGAGTGGGAGATGATTAGGACTAGGGTGAGTCTGACTCAGTGAGTCTGGGATAAAAGATCCCCTGAGTGGGATGGATGGAAGGAAGTGCTGCAGCAGACCTCAGTGACCTGGGTCTGCTGGCACAGGAAAGAGATATTCAGAAAGCCTAATTCTCCATAAGAAAGATTGATTTGTACGGAACATGAGGAGAAGAAGAGAACTAAGGATTAGGGTTAGAGCAGAGCCCTTCCTCAAGTTCTAAGCGCATGGCCGGGGTCCGGTCCCCGAGGTTGTATGGATACTAATGGTCCTGCGACAGACACTGGAGGAATAGAAGTTGCCACCACTTTATTCCCACACAAGACTTGGGGGCACAACAGCAACGTGAGAGAGCCGGGACTTAATAGCAAGGAGTCCCCGAAGCAGGCTACAGCTGTCTGCCGTACAAGTAGAGTTCTAAGAACATCTGAAAGGAGGAACTCCAGTGTAACTCAGTACTGTGAGTACTTCAAATAGGCGTTAGAAGGGAGACGTTCAGAAAAGGCACATATGTTGGCGGAGTGTTGGAACGGAGTACTTCATCTTGCCTGGAGGTTGGTTGAGCCCTTGACCTGGAGGACACTGCATGGATGCGGGCACCTGTATGCACAACAGACTGTGAGTAAACCTTTGGAACTGCATGCCCTGGTGTCCTCCGCTTATTCCTGCGCCAACCCACTCAGCACTGCTACATCTCTGCGCTTAACACTGCACTGTTCTCCTCTCCTCACTAGCTCTCCATCTACACTGTGCTGGGACTACAGCCCTGCCTGTGGAGGGCTACACCATCATTGCTGCACCACACCATCTGTCCCAGAGGAAGGATCTGTCTGCAGCGTCGGCTTAACATCTTCATTGCCGAACACCACAGATGGCGTCACGAATCATTCACTTATAAACTTTAAACATCATCATCCACTCTATTCCCCTTATACAATGGACGCCCAGGGCCACGGACCGGGTCACAGCTACCGTGACATCTCCCATTGAAATCAACGGGCCCGGCTCCGAGTACCCCATGGCCCTGGGAGGGCGATCCAGTAGCGATATCACTACATGTGACACTTACTTCCGACCCAGCTCCTCGCTGGATATCGCTGATCGCGCGAGAACGGGATGGTCCATTTCTCGTTGTTGGCTTCCTGCTGGCGCCGACGAGCGACTCCATGGACGCGGGCGGAAGATGCCACCCTCGCTGCGTGTGACAAGTAAGTGACGACCGCCGACCCCTGCTGCATCGCTGGTGAGACCTGCCTGTTTGTCAGCTCACTAGCGACCATTTAGCGATGCACCAGCGATCCTGACCGGGTCATATCGTTGTCAGGATAGCTGGTGCATCGCTAAATGTAACGGGACCTTAAGGTAAAGGCAGTTCCCGTGAATATAGCCAGAAAGTCAGTAGTCCCACAGACTATAAAGTCAATAGCACCGACTACGGCTGGCGCTGTGTCTTTTCCAGTGAGGTCCTGTGGGCATCAATGCCCCATCTTCTGGCAGCCACAGTCGGTCTCCGGTATACTTCCGCTGAGCCCTAGTACATATGCTGCAGTGGCTGACAACAGTGAGGGCCACAGTCCTGTACAAGCCCAACATGGCTCAGCAAATATACACTGGCAAAATCAGGGCGCAAGTGTCTGTCCCATACCCGGTCACTCTTATGTGGCATGTGCACTGTACTCACGGACATGGAGCATACGGTGCCTTGTTCTATGTAGTCACCGCGTAGCCTGTACCTCTCTCTTTCAAGTCCTGGCGGTTGGCGACGGGGGTTAAAGGACACAACCCTGCGCAGCTCCGGTACTCTGGGGACAAAGCACTCCTCTCAGCCTGCAGCACGCCGCCTGCCCATGCCAAAACTTTCTCTAGGCCACCGGTCTGTCTGCTGCAGTCCGTCGCAGCGACGGCGGGTCAGGTGTGGAGCGCGCAGCCTGCCCTGCTGCTCGCACACTGATGGAAGGGGCTTTTCTGCAGCTTCGCACGCTTTCTACCTCAGCTTCCGGCCAGGTTCTCTGACTAAACACGCCCCCTCTTTCTTGTCATGGGGCCTGTCCAGTCCCCTATTCCTTCTCCCAGAAAACAGGGAAGGCAGCCTCAACAGTTCCGGTCCCGGCAAGCAGGTACCCGCAAGCCCGGTCTTCTCCCTTACAGGTACAGCACATGAGTTGTCTTGGCTGTGAACAGTACTGTTATTTGTCATCTTTTGACATCCTATTAAAACCAGGATGGCAATAGTTATATTATAACATTGCTGATCATTCGTAACGGCCGATCCCCAACCATCATTATACTTCCTTTGAGTTCTCATCAGTGAGAAAATAAGAATTAGAGGAACCGAATCAAGTTTCCAGATTCAAAATTGATGCCACTTAATTTTTATACAGTTAATTTGCTATTTAATACCTGACAATTCTAGCACTATTTACATTATTCAGAAGACCACTCAATGCCATTATTCTAAATTTGATGAAATGGGAAGACAATGTGATGTCATCTATGTCATTCAAAGGAAGATGAGTGGTAGTAGCAGGCTGACCTTGTGATTTTCAAAGCTATTTTTCTAAGATACTAGAAATAGGCCCGATGCTCTTGCATCAGGAGTGCAGTGAAATTAACATCTGTGTATGCTTAGTGGTGCTGACAGGAGCAGCGGACATGTCTCACACCGTTTAGGCTTTC
Source organism: Dendrobates tinctorius (assembly GCF_039654945.1). NCBI lineage: Eukaryota > Metazoa > Chordata > Amphibia > Anura > Dendrobatidae > Dendrobates > Dendrobates tinctorius. The sequence continues at coordinate 13,367,739 of NW_027361732.1, forward strand.
CAACATATCTGTTCTATATCATCGCTCTGCATTTATGTATTGTATGTGTTGGGTCATTTCACCTCTTTCACCCCTTGTGCACTATTTCTTCCTTGTGTGCTGTATTACAATTGTTATACAGTATGGGACTGTGTTGAATTTGCTGCTGGCTGAGGTAATAAAAATAACATATATATTAGCGTGGTACTGGCTTTCTTTGTGCCATATTGGTGATGAGGCCAAATATTTTTAGTTATTTTTTTGTTCATTACAGTTAAAATGGCAAATCCAGAAGCAGTGCCTCAGTGGTATGAACTACGTACATACCAGTAGTAGATAGTATTTTTCTGTCTCAGATAGTAGACAAAATTGATGCACAGTATGGGACTGTGGAGAAGTTTGTGCTGCATGAGGTAAGCAAAAATCATAAGTAAGCATGCCCGGGTACACCACGCAGTTATGGCTGTTACTGGGAATAGCGGTGACGTATATCTGTCACTTGCGCAGGCGCAGTTCATGGCCGTAAGGCTGTTACTGTGGCTGCACAAGTAAAACATAGACGTCCCCGCTATTCTCCATGCAGGCGCAGTAACAGCCGCGTCATTACCGCTTATGCATGGGTAGAGCACGCAGTTGTGGCTGTTACTGCGCATGCGAAGGAATAGCGGTGACGTGAATGTCACTTGCGCAGGCGCAGTTCGTGGCCTTGCGGTAACTAACTGAGCCTGCGCAAGTGACATACACGACACCGCTATTCCCACGCATGCGTAGTAACGACGCTGCTGTTACTGCGCCTGCGGGAATGGCGGAGACGTTTCCCTCAATTTTTGTGGTCAAAAAGTGAAATGGTGCTACTTCCGAGCCCTGTCATGCACCCAAACAGTAGTTTTTCCCCCATTTATGGGGTATCAGAGTACTTGGGAGAAATTGCTCAACAAATTGTATGATGCATTTTCTCCTATTACTCTTGTGAAAATGCAAAATTTGGGGCTAAAAACTTTCGAGGCAAAAACATGTTGTTTTTTTTTCCATGGATCTACATTCTAAACTTCTGTGACGCACCCGGGGGTTCAAGGTGCTCAGCACACATCTAGATACATTCCTTGAGGGGTCTAGTTTCCAAAATAGTGTCACTTGTGGGGGATTTCCTTCTCTTCAGAGCCCTGCCGTGTGCCCAAACAGTAGTTTTCCCCCACACAACACAGATCACACAACAATTATTGGGTTCCATTTTCTCCTGTTAACCTTGTGAAAGTAAAACAATTTGGGTCTAAATTTATGTGTAAATAAAGTTAAATGTTCATTTTTTTACTTCCACATTTCTTTTATTCCGGTGAAGCACCTGAAGGGTTAATAAACTTCTTAAATGTGGTTTTGAGCACTTTGAGGGGTACAGTTTTTAGAATCGTGTCACTTTTGGGTATTTTCTGTCATATAGGCCCCTCAAAGTCACTTGGAATGTGATGTGGTCCCTAAAAAATGGTTTTGTAAATTTTGCTGGAAAAATGAGAAATTGATGGTCAATTTTTAACCCTCCTAACTTCATAACAAAAAAGGATTATATTTTAAAAATTGTGCTGATGTAAAGTAAACATGTGGGAAATGTTATCTGATTTAAGGGCATTAAAATGAAAAGTTTGAAAATTGCAAAATTGTTGCCACATTTCCAATTTTTTAAAAAATAAACGCAATTCATATCGTACAAATGTTACCACTATTGTGAAGTAAAATATGTCACAAAACAAATATGTCAAAATTAGTTACAGTGTTCCAGAGTTATTACCACATAAACTGACACTGATCAAAATTGTAAAATTTAGAAGGTGAAACCATGCTTGGGGGGGTGAAGGGGTGAACCCGTTCTATGCCCATTATAGCACAAGATGCGGTATCCCCTCCAAGATGGACAGGAAAATATTTTGTGGCTGACAAGCATTTATTTGTGAGTTTATTGGCCACATCCAATAGATGGAGTCTGATGCATTTTTTCATGGGCCAATTGTGCAGCCTACCTATTGGATATTACAACTGTCACATGTTATGAATGTTATAAGAAAACATTCGGGGAATTAATATGCACTAAAAGTTATACCACTATAGACATCAGATTCCAACAGGAAACTGGTTTGGTACATTAAAGAAGGAATAGAAGATACCTTAATTGGATGCTTGAGAGAGAGAGAGAGAGCTCAGAATATTATACACTACACAGATAGACAAGGTATTCTTAAATACAAATCATGTTACTTTTGCTTCTAATTACAGTCCCCAGTTTACAAACAACAAAAAATATATATAAAACATATACCTTTGCTTTACCAAGGCAAAAAAATAATAAAAAATCTTAATGAATACAATTAGTTTGATGGCTAAAAAATCCCGACCTTGGGCTGCATATTATCTCCAAGTCTGTATCTTAACGATAATACTCACCCTAAAAATACCTGGTGTAGCGTAGCGGTATCTACACTGAGCAGTGATGAGGCAGTGACTCAGCAAAGTTCCAAAACAAAAGTCTCTTTAATGTTCAACTCACAGCAAAACACAGCACATGATATCCTCCGGACAACAGCCAGGAATGATATCCTGCAGATTGCAGTCAATAAACACACCAGTCCACCCCCGGTTCACAGCCGGGCACAAGACAGTCCACCACCAGATCGCAGCCGGGCACAGGACAGTCTACTTCCGAGAACAGTTGTCGTGGGCCACTGCATCACCGTGTTCACTGTGAATGTCAGGCCCTCTGCTTTTCACTATTGCAAACACCAGACTGACACTGACCCTGACACACCCAAACCCTTTACTGCAGGGCTTTTAACTGGAATCTGTGGTCATGGGCAACATGGAAAACCCGGGATGGGAATGAAACAGACTGCACCATTACCAATTGTAGTCTGTTTCAAAATACAAAAGCCCAGAGCAGGTTTTCCCTAAATCTGCCCTGGACAACCAGCATATCCAGGACTTATACTCACTTTTCTTCTGCATTGCAACCACAGCTATGCCTGTGACTGCAATGCACTCCTATGGCCTCAATACGCATCCTTGAACATCCTGGGGGGAACACACAGCTACCCTTACATGTGACACCGGTCACTGCGTCACACTGGTTACACATGACAGGGTTTTTTTTAAATGTGGCCATTCTCTATGTATATGCTGCAAACATGGTAAAAATTCCACTCACTTCACATCTTCCACCACCAATAAGATGTTGTGGTGTAGTGACCACTGTGTCCCCTAGGGGGTGCTGTGTGGGTGTCCCAGGAGAGAGGATGAGTGGCAGGATGCTGAATGATTATGTATCCCAAGGTAGGTGGCCTTGGGATGGAAGCTTGAACATGTGTGTTGATCAGCAGAGGTACCGCTGAGCTTTCGTTACACTGTGTCAGGGAGAGCTTTCCAGGTAGCTGGTGAGACGGGTGGAACCAGCTACCTACAAACCCACCTAGGGGCGGTGTCTAGGACGCCATAGTAAAGTGGATGTGTGTGAAGGACCTGCGATGAGGTCATAGCCATGTGATCCGGTGGGCATGGCTACGGACCGTATAAGGTGACCAGGGTAGGTCACATGAGTGAATGCTTGGACCCGGTTGGTCCGTAAGGAAGGTCTCGTCTGGCTGACGTGGCTGCCTTCCTGACAGCACGTGGAGAGGCTGTGTATAATGGCATATGCCTGAGAGTTCCCAGGGAGAGGGAATGAACGTCTGCACAAAGAAGCAGCCATGAGGTAACCTGAACAGGGGGATATTACTGTGAGGCTAGAGAGCCTGATTGCTGGACTTTGCACAACCTGGGTGACCACAGGATTAACAGAGTGAATCTCTGTCATGGACGCTATGCTGTTGTATATGAACTTTCTGTTGCTGTTCATGGTTTATGATGCCTAATAAACCGCATGGACTGTTGGAGTTATATGAGAAACCCGTGCCAGACCTGGTTATTTGGCTGCCTAGGGAGTGTCCCCTACCTGAATAACAAGAGCTACCTTACAATTGGTGGAGAATGCTATGGGCAGTGTTGTAGCCTTCTTGCTAGGGGCATTGGATGAGGACTGCAAAACTCGGTTGCTAAGGGCAACGGTTCCAAAAGCACATGTTGCAGTGCTGGCAACGCTGAGCAAGGAGGGGTGACGGTCATGAAAACCGTGTGATATACTGACCGGGGTCAGAGAAAGAGACTTTGGATTGCTATAGGTTGCCTCTGTGGATAAGAGGTACCCGAGAACCTGTGTGGCCGACACAGGTAACGGACAGGTGTCCATGTTGTACTGACCGAGGTCAGTGAGAAAGACTGTGTACCTGGAGGGTTCAGTGTGCGAGGTCCTGGAGGGTCAGTGTTGGGAGATTCTTGGAGAAGAATCAGATCCCTGGAGCACATGCTGTGACCTTGGACCTGGTGAGGCGTGAGTGTTGGACAGTCTCAGGCAGAGAAGGATGTCCTGAATAGCACCCACTGAGCCCCTGGAGCTGATGAGGCTGGTGTGTTGGGAAACCCTGGGAGGAGGGTCGGCTCCCTGAATAGCACCCAGTGCGCCCTGTGTGTTGGACGGTCTCAGGAGGAGACGGATGTCCTGAATAGCACACAGACAGGACACATGAGTTGTGTGTTGTATGTTTTTGTTTTTTTTTCTCTTTTCTCAACTCAGCTTGCAGTGGCTCAGTGGGGTCAAGAAGGTGACAAGCAGTTTGCTGTAACTTGGCGGGGTTACAAAGGTGACAATCGGCATGCTGTAACTCAGCAGGGTTACAGCGGACGCCAAAGAGGGCTGCAACTGTAGCGCGGCATAGCACACTGCCGCTTGTCGACAAAGCAAGGAAGCAGGCGTAATGTCGGACGCTAGCACTGTGGATGATGCTGTAGTGGCTTGAGGCTTGCCACGCGCTGGCGCTGACTCTAATCTAAGTCCCTGTACACATTCGTAATATCAGAGGGAGGGGATCTTAATGAGTCATTTGCAAGTTCATACATCCATCATCATTCACACAGTAGCAACTAGAGACTATACTAGCGCATGGCCGAACGGTCATGCGCGCTTTTTATAGCCGGGACCTTCCGGAATCTTCCAGATCTCCGAGATGGAACAATGAGATCTGGAGCAGGACCTGGGCACATGACTCCGGATCTCCAATGGGAGATCGTCTCATGAGCATGCCCAGTAGGAGAACAGAGGGACTTAGTCTCTGGAGCGATCTGCTGCAAAGCAATCTCCTCTGTGGGAGATAGACAGCAGGAGACTGCAGAATGTGAGGCTCTGGATTCCTGCAGAACAGATGCAGGAACCTGACGCCTAATAAAACCGGGTAGCTGTCCTGAAAGAGATGCATTTGCAATATCTCCACGCCAAACAGTTGGTCAGGTGGAGAAATATGAAAGCTGCTCGACGCCTAGAGTTAGCAAGGGAGGCTATGGATCAGCTGGGTTTGCGGAAAGATGTAATTCCGGTACCCAAAGGTCTGATTGGGAGAATCATTGGAAGACTCAGGAAGGTAATGCAAGACCTTGTAAATATCTCCTATGTGGTGAGGGTGAGGATCCCTCCTGATGATGAAGACCAGGTATCCAGTAAAGAGGCCATGGTTCCCATCATGGTGGTTGGCTCCGTGGAAAGCCTGACAAACTTTCGGATGCTCTTGGAGTATCGAGTGGGGTACTTGCAAGATATTAAGCAGTTGAGGCAGGACTGTCTGCGGATCAATAAAGAGGTACGGAACACCAGGTGGCGGCCACCTTCAACCCAAGATGTAAGGTCCCGAAGGGTTCCTTCAAGTAGTGACATGGCAGGTTGCCGAAGAATGTCAGCAAGGCAAGGACATCAAAAATCGTCGAGTGGCAGTTTTACTGGCAAGACCAAACTGAGAAACCTTAGCTCCTGTGAGACACTAAATGGGTCAGACTCAGGCCAGACAGTTGACGCGACTTGGAGTGGGACTTCTGACTGTACCCACCGGGAGAGCCGGTCAGTGAGAGAAAGGTTGGGTGACGAAGCGCACTGCAGACAGGTGGAGACTAAAGAGTGTCTGGTCACGCTGATGGACTTTGACGGAAAGGCCAAAGACCAAGGCCGATATTATGACAGCTGGGGGCGGGGGAGGCCTAACGTGGAGATGAGGCCGTGGGATAGACAAAACAGACGAAGACGATTCTCTTGACCTGTTGGGCAAGGTGACATGGGTGCCCAGTCTCGAGATCCCGGGGTAATGTGTGTTCAACCCCACAAGTAGTTTGAACAGAGGGGGAAGGTATGTGGTGTAGTGACCACTGTGTCCACTAGGGGGTGCTGTGTGGGTGTCCCAGGAGAGAGGAGGAGTGGCAGGATGCTGAATGATCGTTATGTATCCCAAGGTAGGTGGCCTTGGGATGGAAGCTTGAACATGTGTGTTGATCAGCAGAGGTACTGCTGAGCTTTCGTTACACTGTGTCAGGGAGAGCTTTCCAGGTAGCAGGTGAGACGGGTGGCCAGCTACCTACAAACCCACCTAGGGGCGGTGTCTAGAACGCCATAGTAAAGTGGATGTGTGTGAAGGACCTGCAATGAGGTCATAGCCATGTGATCTGGTGGGCGTGGCTACGGACCATATAAGGTGACCAGGGTAGGTCACATGAGTGAATGCTTGGACCCGGTTGGTCCGTATGGAAGGTCTTGTCTGGATGACGTGGCTGCCTTCCTGACAGCACGTGGAGAGGCTGTGTATAATGGCTGCATATGCCTGAGAGTTCCCAGGGAGAGGGAATGAACATCTGCACGGAGAAGCAGCCATGAGGTAACCTGAACAGGGGGATATAACTGTGAGGCTAGAGAGCCTGATTGCTGGACATTGCACAACCTATGTGACCACAGGATTAACAGAGTGAAGCTCTGTCATGGACGCTATGCTGTTGTATATGACCTTTCTGTTGCTGTTCATGGTTTATGATGCCTAATAAACTGCATGGACTGTTGGAGTTATATGAGAAACCTGTGCCAGACCTGGTTATTTGGCTGCCTAGCGAGTGTCCCCTACCTGAATAACAAGCGCTACCTTACAACGTACAAAATTAATTATTTCATCAACCATAACCTAATAAAGATAATGATTTTATTAAGATCCTTCTTTCTGAAGGTCATAATAGGCGTTATAAAGGAGTAAAATAAGGTCAAGGTACAAGCCGGGTCAATTACAGGAATTCACAAGCAAGCAAACACCCAAGCCCAAGGAGCTTCTAGGCACAATATCTGGCAACTGAAAGCAATAAGTTTATATAGGTTGTGGTACTGCCCAATACACCACCAATAGGGAGATAACTACACCTGCTGGGCAGCAAGTCACCCATTAACCTGGCTGAGCGGAACCACGAGTCTTAGACTAATTACTGGCTTGACAGCAACTGCACTACTGGTCACCATATCTCCGTAGGGCAAATAAGGCAGTGCCTGGTGACCAAATCAGATATAACTGAAGCAAAACTAGATGGAGATGTGAAAGCCAAGATGCAGGGGAAGGGACAGACAATTTTTTCAAAAGCAAATTTAACATATTCAAATGAGGTAGCACCATTTTTGAACTATGGAATCTGATGACGGGGTCTCTTCTCGAAAATAAATATACAATCCACACAAGAGTGGAATGCTCCCAAATCACATGAAAATACATTTCAAATTCCATACTTTCATTCTATGTTTCAACACATTTATATTTCAATATCTTATGCCTTGTCCAAAAGCAGTCTGTGAAACTGTACCATATTCTGTTTTTATGTATTGATTTATGCTTCTTGTGGTTTCCTGTTAACCTATGAACATGTTTATGGCTGGAGGTGAACCGCAATCTCTTGCTTTTTCAGTTACCCAAACTATACGAAGCAGGATTATCACGTGATTGCATAAAATGTAAGTGTAGAAAAAGGAAGTGTGCCATCCTGCAAGAAGTTTCACACATTACGAGCAATTGACAACTGTTCTATTGCATAAAGATAATTGAATGCAATAGAGAACAAAATGAGTACAACAAATACCACAACTTCAAAGCAAAATGGTCCTCTCTTTAAAAAAAGAGTTAGAAAAATATGAAGTGTAAAGCGCCATGAAATAAATGACGCTATAAAAATGAATAATAATAATAATGAGGTAGTCTTCATAATGCTATGTAAGTATGCCATAATTATCCTCAAAACCCATGATGACGCATGATCTTGGTGAAACAAGTTACAGAGGCTAAATGAATGACATTTAGAATAGATTGGGCCGTATAAATCTAATAATCTTCCCTGATGGTGTATGACCATAATAGACTGAAATGGTATATGGGAATTATTTTAAGAGTCTGAGAGTTGTGGCTTCTGTTATTAATGGAAGCCAATGTAATTTTCAACATAGCTTTAAGCACCAATACCTGAAATACACATTTTTGTGCTCTTCCCTGTTGTATAGATGGGGTGGGTACATGATAGAAGGACACCCTTCTAGTAATAAAGACATGAACTGTCCAATGAGGATAACACCTTACAAGTAATAAAGGGGCTTTCATTTTATCTCATATACTGTAATAGAGATGAATGAAGATGTAGACGCATGAGCTGGATCCACCATTCATTTTCCTAGAACAAGGTAACAGTATCTAGAATCATAGTCTATAGATATTCCCAAGCATTTACTCTTACATACAAAACACTGCTCTTTTGAGCTTATCTGTAATGTTCATGAATCTTTGTTGTTCTACATTTGGCTTTGTCTTTTGGAAATTCAACCAACACAATGAACACTTGATTATAATCAGAATAGATCAAAATCTGTATAAAGGTTATATTGGTGCCTTAAAACCCATCAGCTGTACACGTGCTCAAAAGTATAGTAATGGCCATCACAACTACTCCAATTCTAATTCCTATATTTTTTAGTATTTGTGCATAAAACCAGTAACTCCCCAATATTTCCTACACCTTAGCATTGCTAATGATGACTGATTTTCAGTACCAGGTATACTTTATAGATGACAAGGCATTTTTTTTAATATTCCCCTATGTAGTTCAGTCTCTAATGACTACATGTGTTATGTACCAGTGCCATAGATATTCATTTACAATATTTTTATGTTTGACCCTTTTAATTTTCAATATACAAGATTGTTTGTTATATTTCTTCAGGGATGATCAGATGAGTTTTACATCATTGTAAATTGCAGAAAGTGTTCAGTTGCTTGACTGACAGGGTGTTGTCTACTTCCTTTTAACATCTCAGGGGAAATGTTTTTGTGTGCTATTGTAATAGTTTCATTGTGATAATTTAAGTTTGCATTATACTTTTAACCACTTTACCCCCAAGGGTGGTTTGCACGTTTATGACCGGGCCAATTTTTACAATTCTGACCACTGTCCCTTTATAACGTAATAACTCTGGAACGCTCCCATGTGTTGTGAGTTCATTTTCCCCTTCACCATTGAGGTCTGATGAACTCCCTCTTCTGGTGAAGGAAGGTAGTGAGGCTGATTACCAAGCACCTGGGCAGGATGATGATGACTGGGTGACTGGATATAAGGCAGCCGACGCCCTTCTGCCTTGCTGGTGATCTCTCTGAGGGATTCTAGGAGACCAGTCTGATTCCTGCTCCTCAAAAGCTAAGTTTTCTGCTTTACTTTTTGCATTTGTGTTTTGGTTTTGTTTTGCATTGTTTTCCTTGATTTCTGCCATTCCCTGCTGGGGTGAGCTGAATTCCTTTTTTGCTCTGTCTTCAGAAAATACCTGAGTACTGATATAGTCTTTTTGAAGCCAAGCGTCTTCAGGGCTTTTTTCCCTATCAGCTGTTGGCTCTTGTTTTGATAGGGTTTTGGCGGATTACAGACAGCAGCTTTTCTATCCTGTCCTATCTAGTTAGCTTGGGCCCCATCATTTGCTCAGCCTATCTTTCTATCTGTGTGAGTGTTTTTTCATCTTGCTTCACCGTCATTATATGTTGGGGGCTGCCTATTGCTTTGGGGTCTGCTCTGGGGCAGTTTAGATTTCCCTTTCTGTCTTTAGGCTATGTAGTTCTCCGGCTGTGATAGAGGGGTCTAGGGCACCGTAGGAACCCCCCACGGCTACTGCTAGTTGTTGTTGATAGGTTCAGGGGTCTGCAATCCGATAGCTGCCAACTTCTCTGTTTTTCTGGACTTAGCTAGTATTTCTGTTTTTGCCTCCTATGGTGACTCAATCATAACAGAATCACCAGCCATACCGCAGATCCTAGAGTACTCAATAGCAGAAAAGAATTGTAAAAAAAAAAAAGTGTGTATATTTTGTCCTCTATATCTCTGAGGCCGTAGGGGGAATTTTTTTTTCTCTCAATGGAGATAAAGCAATTGTCTGATCGTGTGGAGCAGCTCGCTGCGGAAGTGTGGGGAATTTCCGCCTACCTTGCTCATTCACATGCTGCTGAACCAAAGATCCCTACTCCTGATGTGTTTTTTGGGGATCGGTCTAAATTTTTGAATTTCAAAAATAATTGTAAATTATTTTTTGCCTTGAAGCCTAACTCGTCAGGGAGCTCCGTGCAGCAGGTTAAAATTGTCATCTCTTTGCTGCGTGGCGATCCCCAGGATTGGGCGTTTTCTTTGAAAGCAGATGATCCTATTCTGACTAATGTGAATGCATTTTTTCAAGCCTTGGGGGTTGTATGACGAACCTAATGCTATTGATCAGGCTGAAAAGACCCTGTTGGCATTGAGCCAGGGTCGAGATTCTGCAGAATTGTACTGTCAAAAATTCCGAAAGTGGGTGGTCCTTACTGCCTGGAATGATAATGCCTTGGCAGCTCTCTTTCGGAAGGGTTTGTCAGAAGCTGTAAAAGATACTATGGTGGGATTTCCTGTTCCCTCTGGTCTTGACGATTCTATGTCATTAGCCATTCAGGTTGATCGGCATTTACGTGAACGCAGGACTGCACGACAGGTGTTGCCACCTGTTGAACAAATGTCTGAACCTATGCAATGTGATAGAGTTTTGTCCAGGGAGCAACGTCAGGAGTTCAGAAGGCGTAATAAGCTGTGTTTTTTTTGTGGAGATGCCTCGCATATTATTTCTGTCTGTCCTAAACGAGAGAAACGTTTTGCACACACGTTTTCTGTGGGTGGTGTTCAACCTAAGTTTCTTCTGGCAATTACTCTGATCTGCTCCCTGTCCACATTTTCCACCAAGGCTTTTGTGGATTCGGGAGCAGCCCTGAACCTAATGGACTTGGATTTTGCTAAACGTTGTGGATTTCCTATGACACCTCTGCGGACGCCTATCCCTCTGAGGGGGATTGATGCTACTCCTTTGGCAAAAAATAAACCTCAGTTTTGGACCCAGGTGGTAATGCGGGTCGCCCCAGACCATCAAGAAAATTGCAGATTTTTGGTGTTGCATAATTTGCATGATACCATTGTTCTGGGGTTTCCCTGGTTGCAAATTCATAATCCAGTTTTGGATTGCAAATCTGTGTTTGTGGTGAGATGGGGTTGTCGGTGTGCTCTTAGTGAGGCTCCGGTTTTTTCCACCTCTCCTCAGTCGCATGATGTTCCTGACTATTTGGCGGATTTTTATGATGTATTTAGTGAGAATGAGTCTGCGTCTTTGCCTCCTCATAGGAGTTATGACTGTGCAATTGAACTGAGCCCGGGGTGTAAATTTCCCAAGGGTCGGCTCTTCAATCTATCTGTACCCGAGTGTCACGGGGTCCTTCTCTGGTATCACACAATCAACAGAGCAAGCGAAGAGTGAACAATTCCAAGACCTTTATTCAGGCAAAAATACGAAAAGGTCCATATCCAGTCCACCACACAAAGGATAAGATAGTCCAGAATAAGAATGCAGTCCAGTATCAGGATAAAATGTCCAGGGAAACGAGATTCCACAACTCTAGCATTCAGAGGATAAAAATGGATCCTTCTCTCTGAAATGCAGCCTTTTCACCATCATGTCTATACCGGAACTGACTTGTCCAGCTGCCGTTCTTCCCCCCACCCCCTTCCTTCCAGGGGTAGTCCAACAAGTTGCCTCCCAGAGGAGAACAAAAGGCCTTAGGGATTAATGCACTACAGGGGGTCATCAAGAGAGAGATACAGTGAGGCTGTAGACTTACAATGTAATAAGGAAAACACTATGAAAATAACTGGAATTGTTAAAAATAGGAATATACAAAAAATGACATCCACATAACATATCACACCATCACAACCTCTCCCCCCCATAATAAGTGAGCACGCCATGAGGTCTACACAGACCTCTGGCCTGCTCACTTTAGTCCATATTGCTCAATTATTTATAGTTCCTTGTACAGTGGCAGGGGTAGGTCGGCCTGGGGAGCCTATGGTTCTTCTTGTCGAGACAGACCATCGGCGTTCTGGTGTTGGCTTCCCCGCTTGTATTGGATGGAAAAGCTGTAGGGTTGTAAGGACAAGCTCCACCGCAGCAATCTTCCATTGTCCCCTGATACGCGGTTTAGCCATGTGAGGGGGTTGTGGTCTGTAACGATTGTGAAGTCTCTGCCATACAAGTATGGCTGCAATTTTTTTAGCGCCCATACGATGGCAAGGCACTCCTTTTCAATAGTGGCATAGGCAACTTCCCGATCCAGTAGTTTCCGACTGGCAAATGCAACAGGATGTTCTTCTCCGGCGGCGTTCACTTGGCTAAGTACTGCCCCAATCTCAAAGGTGGATGTATCTGTCTGCACGAGGAACCTGCGTTTATAATCCGGGGCAGCCAAGACAGGAGCAGTGACGAGGGCAGTCTTTAACGCTGAAAAGTCATCCTCGCATGCCGTCGTCCACGTCACATTCCTAGGCATGTTCTTGCGGGTCAGGTCGGTTAGGGGCTTGGCCAAGGTGCTGAAGTTAGAAACAAATTTGCGATAGTAACCAGCAGTTCCTAAAAACGCAAGTACCTGCTTTTTAGTCTGGAGTCTACACCAGTTGCTAATGGCTTCCACCTTGGCAGGCTCAGGCCTTAGTGTCCCACCCCCTACTCTATGCCCGAGGTACTGCACCTCAGCCATCCCTATTTGGCACTTATCAGGGCGAATGGTCAGTCCTGCAGTAAGGATACAGTCCAGCACTATGCCCAAGTGTTTAAGATGTTCCTCCCAGGTTGTGCTAAAAATGGCGATGTCGTCTAAGTAAGCACAGGCAAAGTCCTGACATTGTTGTAACAGTCGATCCACCAGTCTCTGGAAAGTAGCGGGGGCAGTTTTCATCCCAAAGGGCATTCCCAGGAACTCATAAAGCCCAAATGGAGTAGTGAAGGCTGAGCGCTCCCGAGCGTCCTCCATTATGGGTATCTGCCAGTACCCCTTGCTCAAGTCTAACGTGGTCACAAATTGGACACTGGCCAGACGATCCAATAGATCATCAATCCTGGGCATGGGATAAGCATCACTCTTGGTGGCATCATTTAGTCGTCTGTAATCAACACAGAATCGTGTTGTACCATCCTTCTTGGGGACCAGGACGACAGAAGAGGCCCAAGAACTGTGAGATGGCTGAATAACTTCCAGTTGTTTCATCTCCTTCAGTTCGTTCTTTATCATGCCTTGAACAGCCTCTGGAACCCGGTAGGCAGCCAGCTGGATGGGGCGTTGTCCGGGGGTTTACACATGGTGACTGGTGAGAGTAGTCTTCACGGCTTTGAGGAGAAAGCAAAAGCCCTACGGCGACATTATCGTCTGTTATGAATGAGTCACCGTAGGAGGCAAAAACAGAAATGCTAGCTAAGTCCAGAAAACCAGAGGAGTTGGCAACTATCAGATTGCAGACCCCTGAACCTATCAACACAACTAGCAGTAGCCGTGGGGGGTTCCTACGATGACCTAGACCCCTCGATCACAGCCGGAGAGATACATAGGCCTAAAGAAGGAAAGGGGAAATCTAACTGCCCCAGAGCAGACCCCAAAGCAATAGGCAGCCCCCCACATATAATGACGGTGAAGCAAGATGAAAACACTTACACAGACAGAAAGACAGGCTGAGCAAAGACGGGGCCCAAAAACTACCTAGATAGGAACGGATAGGAAGGCTGCTGTCTGCAATCTGCCAAAACCCTATCAGAGACAAAAGCCAACAAGCTGATATAAAAATGGCCCTGAAGCAACTAAGCTTCAAAAACTAAATCAGCACTCAGGTACTTTCAGAAGACAGAGCTAACGGAACACTGCACACTCCAGCAGGGAGTGGCAGAATCCAAAAAGCAAGAAAAACAAAAACAAATCTTAAATGCAAAAAGGCAAAACAGAAAACTTAGCTTTAGGAGAGCAGGAATCAGACTGGTGTCCAAGAGTCCACAGAGAAATCACCCGCAGGGCAGAAAGGGCGTAGGCTGCCTTAAATCCAGTCAGTGACTCCACTCAGCCAATCGTCTTCATTAGTCCCAGGTGCCTGATAATCAGGCTCACTACCTTCCTTCACTAGAATAGGGAGTTCACCAGGCCTCAGTGACGGAGGGGAGAATTAACTCACAACAGTACCCCCCTTCTTGAGGAGGGGTCACCGAACCCTCAACAACGCTACCAGGGTGATCAGTGTGAGCCCGATGAAAGGCACGCACCAATCTTTTGGCATGAATATCAGAGGCAGAGACCCAGGAATTATCCTCCTGACCATAACCCTTCCACTTAACCAAATACTGGAGTCTCCGTCTAGCCAGACGGGAATCCAGAATTTTCTCTACCTCATATTCCAAATTACCTTCAACCAATACAGGGTCCGGAGGTGCCACCTCAGGCACAACTGGCTCAACAAACCTCTTCAACAAGGACTTATGGAACACATTATGGATCTTAAATGTGACAGGAAGAGCCAAACGAAAAGAGACCGGATTAATAATCTCCAAAATCTTGTAAGGTCCAATAAATCTAGGCTTAAACTTAGGAGAAGCCACCTTCATAGCAATATTTTTTGATGATAACCACACCATATCACCAATCTTAAACTGGGGACCAATGGTCCTATGTCGATTGGAAAACCGCTGGGCCTTTTCCTGGGAGAGAGATAACTTATCCACCACTTGGTCCCAGATCTGGTGCATTCTCTCCACCACAGTGTCAACACCTGGGCAGGCAGAGGGCTCCACCTGCCCTGAAGAAAATCGAGGATGAAACCCAAAGTTACAAAAAAAAGGTGACATCAAAGTGGCAGAACTAGCTCTATTATTTAAAGTAAATTCGGCCAAGGGCAAAAATGAAACCCAATCATCCTGATCAGCGGAAATAAAACATCTCAAATACGACTCCAAGGTCTGGTTTGTTCTCTCTGTCTGCCCATTGGTCTGAGGGTGAAAGGCAGAGGAGAAGGACAACTGAATTCCCAACTTGGAACAGAACGTCCTCCAAAATTTAGACACAAATTGAACTCCTCTGTCAGATACAATGTTCTCAGGAATCCCGTGCAAGCGAACCACCTGTTGCAAAAACAGGGGCACCAACTCAGAGGAAGATGGCAACTTAGGGAGTGGTACAAGATGAACCATCTTAGAGAACCTATCACAAATCACCCAAATAACAGTCATTCTTTGAGAGACCGGCATATCAGAGATGAAATCCATTGAAATATGGGTCCATGGCCTCCTGGGGACCGGCAAAGGCATCAACAACCCACTAGAGCAAGAACAAGATTTAGACCAGGAGCAAGTCCCACAGGACTGCACAAAATTCCTGACATCATGAGACAAGGTGGGCCACCAAAAAGAGCGACTCACCAGATCTCTAGTACCAAAAATACCCGGATGACCAGCCAATGCAGAGCAATGAACTTCAGACATCACTCTCTTCTTCCACTGGTCAGGAACATACAACTTTCCACTGGGGCAACTCACTGTTGTGAGTTCATTTTCCCCTTCACCATTGAGGTCTGATGAACTCCCTCTTCTGGTGAAGGAAGGTAGTGAGGCTGATTACCAAGCACCTGGGCAGGATGATGATGACTGGGTGACGGGAATTACTGACTGGATATAAGGCAGCCGACGCCCTTCTGCCTTGCTGGTGATCTCTCTGAGGGATTCTAGGAGACCAGTCTGATTCCTGCTCCTCAAAAGCTAAGTTTTCTGCTCTACTTTTTGCATTTGTGTTTTGGTTTTGTTTTGCATTGTTTTCCTTGATTTCTGCCATTCCCTGCTGGGGTGAGCTGAATTCCTTTTTTGCTCTGTCTTCAGAAAATACCTGAGTACTGATATAGTCTTTTTGAAGCCTAGCGTCTTCAGGGCTTTTTTCCCTATCAGCTGTTGGCTCTTGTTTTGATAGGGTTTTGGCGGATTACAGACAGCAGCTTTTCTATCCTGTCCTATCTAGTTAGCTTGGGCCCCATCATTTGCTCAGCCTATCTTTCTATCTGTGTGAGTGTTTTTTCATCTTGCTTCACCGTCATTATATGTTGGGGGCTGTCTATTGCTTGGGGGTCTGCTCTGGGGCAGTTTAGATTTCCCTTTCTGTCTTTAGGCTATGTAGTTCTCCGGCTGTGATCGAGGGGTCTAGGGCACCGTAGGAACCCCCCACGGCTACTGCTAGTTGTTGTTGATAGATTCAGGGGTCTGCAATCCGATAGCTGCCAACTTCTCTGGTTTTCTGGACTTAGCTAGTATTTCTGTTTTTGCCTCCTACGGTAACTCAATCATAACACCCATGGATCCTCGTGATTATGACAATGTTTTCTCGTGACATATTGTACTTCATGTTAGTGGTAAAATTTAATTCATATAACTTTGGTTTATTTGTAAAAAAACGGAAATTTGGTGAAAATTTAGAAAATTTCTCAATTTTCCAACTTTGAAATTTTATGCCCTTAAATCACAGAGATATGGCACACAAAAAGCTTAATAAGTAACATTTCCCACATGTTTACTTTACATCAGCACAATTTTGGAACCAAAATATTTTTTCTTTAGGAAGTTATAAGGGTTAAAAGTTGTCCAACGGTTTCTCATTTTTACAACACCATTTTTTTTAGGGGCCACATCACATTTGAAGTCACTTTGAGGAGTCTATATGATAGAAAATACCCAAACGTGACACCATTCTAAAAACTGCACCTCTCAAGGTGCTCAAAACCACATTCAACAAGTTTATTAACCCTTCAGGTGCTTCACAGAAATTTTTTGAATGTTTAAAAAAAAATGAACGTTTAACTTTTTTCACAAAAAAGTTACTTCAGGTCCAATTTTTTTATTTTACCAAGGGTAACAGGAGAAATTGGACTGCAAAAGTTATTGCGCAATTTGTCCTGAGTACGCTGTTATCTGATATGTGGGGAATCACTGTTTCAGCACATGGCAGAGCTCAGAAAGGAAGGAGCGCCGTTTGACTTTTTCAACGCAAATTTGGCTGGATTTCAGATCGGACGCCATGTCACGTTTGGAGAGCCCCTGATGTGCCTACACAGTGGAAAACCCCCACAAGTGACCCCATTTTGGAAACTAAACCCCCCAAGGAACTTGCCTAGATATGTGGTGAAAACTTTAAACCCCCAAGGGCTTCACAGAAGTTTATAACGTACAGCCGTACAATTAAAAATTCATATTTATTCCACAAAAATGATCTTTTCACCCCAATTTTTATTTTCTCAAGGGTAACAGGACCCCAAAGGTTATTGTACAATTAGTCCTGAGTATGCTGATACCCCTAATGTGGGGGTAAACAACTATTTGGGCACATGGCAGAGCTCGGAAGGGAAGCAGCGCCATTTGACTTTTTTGGCTGGAATTGAGATTGGACGCTATGCCGAGTTTGTGCCTAAACAGTGAAAAACCCCACAAACGACCCCATTTTGGAAACTATAGCCCCCAAGGAACTTATATACATGTGTGGTGAGTACTTCGAACTCACAAGGGCTTCACAGAAGTTTATAACGCCTGGGCGTGAAAATACAAAAATCATATTTTTTCCACAAACATGATGTTTTAGTCCAGAATTTTTTTATTTTCCCAAGGGTAACAGGAGAAATTGGACCCCAAAAGTTGTTGTCCAATTTGTCCTGAGTACGCTGATATCCCATATGTGGGAGAAAACTACTGTATGGGCACACGTCGGAGCTCAGAAGGGAAGTAGTGACGTTTTGGAATGCAGACTTTGATGGAATGGTCTCCGGGTGTCATGTTGCCTTTGGAGAGCCTGTAATGTGCTTAAACTGTGGAAACCCCCCACAAGTGACCCCATTTTGGAAACTAGACCCCCCAAGGAACTTATCTAGATGTGTGGTGAGCAATTTGAACCCTCAAGTGCTGCACAAAAGTTTATAACGCCCGGGCATGAAAGTAAAAAAATCATATTTTTCCCACAAACATGATCTTTTAGTACCAAATTTTTTTATTTTCCCAAGGGTAACAGGAGAAATTGGACCCCAAAAGTTGTTGTCCAATTTATCCTGAGTACACTGATACCTCATATGTGGGAGAAAACTACTGTATGGGCACACTTCGGGGCTTGGAAGGGAAGTAGTGACATTTTGGAATGCAGACTTTGATGGAATGTTCTGCAGGTGTCATGTCACGTTTGGAGAGCCCCTGATGTGCCTAAACAGTTGAAATCCTCCACAAGTGACCCAATTTTGGAAACTAAACCCCCCCAAAGGAACTTATCTAGATGTGTGGTGAGCACTTTGAACCCCCAAGTGCTTCACAGACGTTTATAATGTAGAGCCATAAAAATAAAAAATCATACTTTTTTTTCACAAAAATGATATATTTGCCCACAATTTTTTATTTTCCCAAGGGTAACAGGAGAAATTTGATCCCAAATGTTGTTGTGCAATTTTGTCCTGAATAGGCTGATACCCTATATGAGGAGGTAAACCACTGTTTGGGCGCATGACAGAGCTTGGAAGGGAAGGCGCACCATTTGACTTTTTCAATGCAGAATTGGCTGGAATTGAGATCAGACGCCATGTTGCGTTTGGAGAGCCCCTGATGTGCATAAACAGTGGCAACCCCCCAATTCTAACGCCAACACACCCCTAGCCCTAATCTCAGCCCTAACCCTATGTTAGGCGTTGGGTTCCTGCAACTGCACAGCAGGGATCCAGAGCCTCACATTCAGCGGTCTCCCATTCTCCATCTACCGCAGAGGAGCGTGCTCAGCAGTCCCGTCGTTCCCGACGCTCTGCTCAGACCAGCTTTGTAGGTCTGGTTGTTGCTGCCACCTCTGGGCCAGCAATAGCAATGCAGACTGCTCAGCAGCAAGCCACTCCAGAGGCTAAGTCCTTCCGTCGCTCCACTGAGCATGCCCACGAGACGATCTCCCATTGGAGATCGGGAGTCACATGCACAGGTCCTTGTCCAGATCTGATTGGTCCATCTCAGGGATCTGAAAGCTTCTGGAAGGTCCCGGCTATAAAAGGTTCGCATGGCCACTCGGCCATGCTCTAGTATAGACTCTAGTTGCTACCTGTGTGAATGAGGACTGATGCATGGACTTGCAAATGACTCATTAAGATTCCCCTCCCTCTGATATTACGTGTGTGGATAGGGAACTAGTGATAGAGTCAGCGCCAGTCAGTGGCAAGCTACAGGCCACAGTACATATCATCCACGGCACTAGCGTCCGACAGTGTGCGTGCTACTGGGCATTGTCGTCTTGAGGCAGTGTCTGTCGCCGCGCTACAGTCAGCAGCACTTATTGGCGTCCGCGATTGCGACGCCGTACGCACGGTAGGTCTAGAAGGACGCTGACCCTGTGTCTGGGTCCTGTGACCATATACCGTGCGTGCACTCCACTGAGTCCTGTGAGTTCAACAGGCTCAGCATTTGTGTTGAACGCCTCGGCATCTCTGTGAGTTAACAGAGTCCGCCCAGCGCATACCAAGTGACATTCAACCCGCGTGCGCAATACCGCAATATAATTTATAAAGCGGTTTTATTCTTCGGGTCAGTACGATTACAGTGATAGCTCATTTATGTCTCTTTTTATGTTTTGGCGCTTTTATGCAATGAAAACAATTTTATATAAAAAATAATTATTTTTGCATCGCTTTATTCTGTGAGCTATAGCTTTTTTATTTTTTTGCTGATGACACTGTATGGCGGCTCGTTTTTTGCGGGACAAGATGACATTTTCAGCGGTACCATGTTTATTTATATCCATCTTTTTGATCGCGTGTTATTGCACTTTTTGTTCTGTGGTATGATGATAAAGCATTGTTTTTTGCTTTGTTTTTTTATTTTTACTTTTAAAAGGGTTAACTAGTGGGACAATTTTATAGGGCAGGTCGTTACGGACGTGGCGATACTAAATATGTGTACTTTTATTTTTATTTTATTTTTTTATTTCCAAAAAAATGAATTTATTAGGGAATTTGTAATTTTTAATTTATTTAGGTATTTTATAAATTATTTTTACACATTTTTTTTTTTACTTTATTTTATTGTCCTGGGGGGGACATCACTGTCTAGTGTCAGATCACTGATCTGACACTGCACAGCACTGTGTCAGATCAGCGATCTGACAGGCGCTGCTGCAGGCTTTCTCAGCTCCTGCTCTCTCTGCTCCCCCCGAGGGCTCCGCTGATCACGATGACGTACTATCCCGTCCCTGGGCATACAGGCCCAGGTACCGTGGACGGGATAGTACGTCTGATGTCAGAAAGGGGTTACGAAAGTCACCAAAGTATAATATTTTATATGGCAAATAATTGAATTTTAATGTGTGATTTGGTCTTAAAGCAAAGCTGAAATGTCTGTAAGTAGCAAGGGAATAAAAAAGTAGTCCACAAAGATCACCCACAAAAAGACAATATTTTAACTAATCTATAAGAGTGGATGCACATGCTGCAGCAAATTTGTTCCAGCCATGTCTGTGATCGCCCAATTCATCTGAATGCGGCCAAGAGAAATCCATGTGTATGGTGCAGAAACAACCAATCACACGTATGGAATTGATTTTCAGTGGCAATTTCATACATGTGGTACTTGAGAGTGAGAGTAAGGCTTGGGTCACACTGGCGAGGAATACGGACGAGTGAGAGGCGTTAAAGGCACGCATTACACACGGACAAATGATTCTCTATGGGGCAGCCCCCAACAGCCGTATATTTCTTGGGCGTATTCTACGGTCCGTGCCAATCGCAGCATGCTGCGATTGTTAGCATACTACGCCCGTAATACGCCAGTGCAAGTCTATGGGTGCGCAAAAAATACGGATTACACACGGACCACACATGTGACTTGCGAGAAATACGCACCCAGCGTCTTTTAGAAAAGCCGGCAATTCAGTGCGCTATACAGTAAACTCACACTGACAGTTTTAATAAAGAAACGAAAGAATAGATATATACACATAGAATACATCTATAATAATAAATGCCCTAACCAGCTTCCGGTTGTAACAACTTCCGTCCATTTGTAACCGGTGACGTCACCACACACACACGCACGTTAACCCTCAACACACCACACCGCCTCAACACACACTCCTCTCACCTTTCACCTCCACTCATGTCCACTCACTCTTTCACTCCACATACGTTCCTTTCTCTCACTCCGTTTCTCATACTCACACCGTCATCGTCGCTGCCCCGACATCTTCCTCCGCCGCCGCGATCCAGGATCCAGACGTTCTCCAGGCCGCCGACATCGGGATCCAAAAAGATGGCGTCGGCGAAATCTCGCGAGATTACGCCGACGCCATTTTGGATCCCGATGTCGCCCATGCCAGCGACATGTTGTTGCGGCGACGCCATCTTGAATATCGCGGGACTTCACGAATTCCAAGATGGCGTCCCGCAAGAACATGTCGGCGGCCTGGAGAACGTCTGGATCCTGGATCGCGGCGGCGGAGGAAGATGTCGGGGCAGCGACGATGACGGTGTGAGTATGAGAAACGGAGTGAGAGAAAGGAACGTATGTGGAGTGAAAGAGTGAGTGGACATGAGTGGAGGTGAAAGGTGAGAGGAGTGTGTGTTGAGGCGGTGTGGTGTGTTGAGGGTTAACATGGCAAGAGGTGTGAGGCTGTGTGTACACGCTGCGGATTTTGCTGCGGTTCCGCAGCGGTTTTGGCCGCTGCGGACCCGCAGCAGTTTTTGCTGCGGTATACAGTACCATGATTCCCTATGGGAATCAAAAACCGCAGTGCAGACGGTGCAGAATTTTCCGCACGGATTATCTGCGGTTTTCAATCCACAGAAAGAATTGACATGTCAATTCTTTCTGTGCATTCTCCTGCGGTTTGCCATCTCCTCTATTGAGGAGATGAAAAACCGCAGGGCAAAACCGCAGAGCAATCCGGAGGTAAAACCGCAGGTCTTTTGACCTGCGGTTTCACCTGCGGATTTTACAAAATCCGCGCGGATGAATCCGCACCTAATCCGCAGCGTGTGCACACAACCTTAACGACGTCGGCGAAATCTCGCGAGATTTCGCCGACGCCATCTTGCATTCGTGAAATTGCGTCATTTACCTCACGCCGACTTGCTGTGCGGACGCTTGGCATTGCCTGTACCACCATAACTACTGCTGCCTTGGTCCTATGCCTGTTTACTGCCGGTGTCTAATTACAGGGCCAATTTGCCTATACTGCCATAACTATTGCTACCTTGCTACTCTGCCGGTGTCTAATTACAGGGCTAATTTGCCTCTACCGCCATAACTACTGCTGCCTTGCTCCTCTGCCGGTGTCTAATTACAGGGCTAATTTGCCTATACCGCCATAACTACTGCTGCCTTGCTCCTCTGCCGGTGTCTAATTACAGGGCCAATTTGCCTATACCGCCATAACTACTGCTGCATTGCTCCTCTGCCGGTGTCTAATTACAGGGCTAATTTGCCTATACCGCCATAACTACTGCTGCCTTGCTCCTCTGCCGGTGTCTAATTACAGGGCTAATTTGCCTCTACCGCCATAACTACTGCTGCATTGCTCCTCTGCCGGTGTCTAATTACAGGGCCAATTTGCCTATACCGCCATAACTACTGCTGCCTTGCTCCTCTGCCGGTGTCTAATTACAGGGCCAATTTGCCTATACCGCCATAACTACTGCTGCCTTGCTCCTCTGCCGGTGTCTAATTACAGGGCCAATTTGCCTATACCGCCATAACTACTGCTGCCTTGCTCCTCTGCCGGTGTCTAATTACAGGGCTAATTTGCCTCTACCGCCATAACTACTGCTGCATTGCTCCTCTGCCGGTGTCTAATTACAGGATCAATTTGCCTCTACCGCCATAACTACTGCTGCCTTGCTCCTCTGCCGGTGTCTAATTACAGGGCCAATTTGCCTCTACCGCCATAACTACTGCTGCCTTGCTCCTCTGCCAGTGTCTAATTACAGGATCAATTTGCCTCTACCGCCATAACTACTGCTGCATTGCTCCTCTGCTGGTGTCTAATTACAGGGCCAATTTGCCAATACCGCCATAACTACTGCTGCCTTGCTCCTCTGCCGGTGTCTAATTACAGGGCTAATTTGCCTCTACCGCCATAACTACTGCTGCCTTGCTCCTCTGCCGGTGTCTAATTACAGGGCTAATTTGCCTCTACCGCCATAACTACTGCTGCATTGCTCCTCTGCCGGTGTCTAATTACAGGATCAATTTGCCTCTACCGCCATAACTACTGCTGCATTGCTCCTCTGCTGGTGTCTAATTACAGGGCCAATTTGCCAATACCGCCATAACTACTGCTGCCTTGTTCCTCTGCTGGTGTCTAATTACAGGATCAATTTGCCTCTACCGCCATAACTACTGCTGCCTTGCTCCTCTGCCGGTGTCTAATTACAGGGCTAATTTGCCTCTAACGCCATAACTACTGCTGCCTTGCTCCTCTGCCGGTGTCTAATTACAGGATCAAGTTGCTTCTACCGCCATAACTACTGCTGCATTGCTCCTCTGCTGGTGTCTAATTACAGGGCCAATTTGCCAATACCGCCATAACTACTGCTGCCTTGCTCCTCTGCTGGTGTCTAATTACAGGATCAATTTGCCTCTACCGCCATAACTACTGCTGCATTGCTCCTCTGCTGGTGTCTAATTACAGGGCCAATTTGCCTATACTGCCATAACTACTGCTGCCTTGCTCCTCTGCCGGTGTCTAAATACAGGGCCAATTTGCCTCTACCGCTATAAGTACTGCTGCCTTGCTCCTCTGACTGTTCACTGCCTGTGTCTAATTACAGGGCCAATTTGCCTCTACCGCCATAACTACTGCTGCCTTGCTCCTCTGCCGGTGTCTAATTACAGGGCCAATTTGCCTCTACCGCCATAACTACTGCTGCCTTGCTCCTCTGCCGGTGTCTAATTACAGGGCCAATTTGCCTCTACCGCCATAACTACTGCTGCCTTGCTCCTCTGCCGGTGTCTAACTACAGGGCCAATTTGCCACTACCACTTCATAACTACTGCTGGGCAATTACAGGGTCAATTAGTATCTGTTTACTATACAATACTCCAGGACGCCTTCTTCACTGCCAGATAACTGCCAAATAGACTCCTTTACCTGTGCCAACATGAGTCATAACAAAAAGTATGCCAATGCCAGTGAAAGGAAAGCAGCTTTAGCACTATGACAAAAACAACGCCGTGCTAATGAGACTCCTGAGGAAAAACACCATCGCCTTGAGAAGATTAAGGCTTATAAACGCCGTCGCCTCACACACGAATCCCCTAACTCTAAATCCATAAGATTGGCTGAAGAAGCCTCTGCACGCCGTCACCGCCGACAACAGACGGCCTCCTCCTCATCATTATTATTAGACTCACAACAGGATGCTTCCACATCAGCATGTGGAACAATTTACTGCTACACTTCATCCCATATGCCGTTCACTGACATAACTAATCAGCAATCTGTTTCTGCCCTATCAATACCACCATTCAATACCGATGCACAGTATGCCAATGCCAGTGAAAGGAAAGCAGCTTTAGCACTACAACAAAAACAACGCCATGCTAATGAGACTCCTGAGGAAAAACAGCATCGACTTGACAAGATTAAGGCTTATAAACGCCGTCGTCTCACACACGAATCCCCTAACTCTAAATCTATTACATTGGCTGAAGAAGCCTCTACACGCCATCACCGCCAACAACAGACGGCTTCTTCCTCATCATCTATAATAAATGCCCTAAGCAGCTTCCGGTTGTAACAACTTCCGTCCAGTTGTAACCGGTGATGTCACCACACACACGCACATGTTAACCCTCAGCACACCACACCGCCTCAACACACACTCCTCTCACCTTTCACCTCCACTCACGTCCACTCACTCTTTCACTCCACATATGTTCCTTTCTCTCACTCCGTTTCTCATACTCACACCATCATCGTCGCTGCCCCGACATCTTCCTCCGCCGCCGCGATCCTGGATCCAGACGTTCTCCAGGCCGCCGACATGTTCTTGCGGCGACGCCATCTTGGATTTCGTGAAATCCCACGAGATTCAAGATGGCGTCGCCGCAAGAACATGTCGCTGGCGTGGACGACTCGGGATCCAAAAAGATGGCGTCGGCGAAATCTCGCGAGATTACGCCGATGCCATTTTGGATCCTGATGTCGTCCACGCCGGCGACATGTTCTTGCGGCGACGCCATTTTGGATTGGCGAAATCCCGCGATAGTCAAGATGGCGTCGCCGCAAGAACATGTCGCCGGCGAGGACGACGTCGGGATCCAAAATGGCGTCGGCGAAAACTCGCGAGATTTCGCCGACGCCATTTTGGATCCCGACGTCGTCCACGCCGGCGACATGTTCTTCCGGCGACGCTATCTTGACTATCGCGGGATTTCACGATACTCAAGATGGCGTCGCCGCAAGAACATGTCGCCGGCGTGGACAACGTCTGGATCCAGGATGGCGCCGGCGGAAGAAGATGTCGGGGATCGTGGAGCAGCGGCGATGACGGCGTGAGTATGAGAGACGGAGTGAGAGAAGGGGTCGTATGTGGAGTGAAAGAGTGAGTGGAGATGGTGAAAGGTGAGAGGAGTGTGTGTTGAGGAGTGTGTGTGTTGAGGGTTAACATGGCAAGAGGTGTGATGCTATCGCATCCTCCCGATGCGATAGCATCGGGCCATAATCTAGTATATATATATACATACATACATACATGTCATTCTGACAAACATATATATTTATATTTCACAGAGTTCTTCATAGCAGAATAGCCGCTAATTAAATTGTTAGATTAACCCATTCGCCACCGCTACAGGGCAATGGGAAGCCCACGCATTTTTTAACAACGAATTAACCCCTTAAAATAACAACTACAACTCCCAAATTTTGCACACAAACCCGCATCTAATTATTAGTCTAGGACATATAAAAAAACATGAAGTGAAATGCTTTACTGAATGTAAAGCATGTGTCATTTCATGTCGGGTTGGGGAATTATTTGATAGAAGCCGGCAATTTAATTAGCGGCTATTCTGCTATGAAGAACTCTGTGAAATATATATATATATGTTTATCTCAATGACTTGTGTGTGTGTATATATATATATATACTAGCTGAAGAGCCCGGCGCTGCCCGGGTATAGTAGCTAACTGTGGTTAGTTATAGAAAATTATAATTATCCTCCATCCCATAGTCCCGTGCCCATATACCCATCATACATATCCACGATACCATAGGCCCGTGCCCATATACCCATCATACATTTCCTCCATCCCATAGTCCCATGCCCATATACCCATCATACATATTCTCCATCCCATAGTCCCATGCCCATATACCCATCATACATATTCTCCATCCCATAGTCCCATGCCCATATACCCATCATACATATTCTCCATCCCATAGTCCCATGCTCATATACCCATCATACATATTCGCCATCCCATATTCGAGTGCCCATATACCCATCACACATCCTTCATCTCATAGTCCCGTGCCCATATATCCATCATACATATCCTCCATCCCATAGTCCCGTGCCCATATACCCATCATACATATCTGCCATCTCATAGTCCCGTTCCCATATACCCATCATACATATCCTCCATCCCATAGTCCAGTGCCCATATACCCATCACACATCCTCCATCCCATAGTCCCGTGCCCATATACATATCCGCCATCCCATAGTCCCATGCCCATATACCCGTCATACATATCCTCCATCCCATAGTCCAGTGCCCATATACCCATCACACATCCTCCATCCCATAGTCCCGTGCCCATATACTGTACATATCCGTCATCCCATAGTCCCGTGCCCATATACCCGTCATACATATCCTCCATCCCATAGTCCAGTGCCCATATACCCATCACACATCCTCCATCCCATAGTCCCGTGCCCATATACATATCCGCCATCCCATAGTCCCGAGCCCATATACCCATCATACATATCCTCCATCCCATAGTCCCGTGCCCATATACATATCCTCCATCCCATAGTCCCGTGCCCATATACCTGTCATACATATCCTCCATCCCATAGTCTGGTGCCCATATACTCATCACACATCCTCCAATCCATAGTCAACCATTATGATATCATAATGAGCGGCGGCAGGGCTTGCAACCTTTGATGACATCAGCGTCGCCATGGCAACCATTGTGTCATCATAATGAGGGGCGGGGCTTGATACGCACACACTGCTTCCCCAGTATGCAAATAGGGGCATTGTGACATCACAATAAGGGGTGGGGCTTGACGCGCACACACTTTTTCCCCCAGTATGTAGATAGGGGCAACATTGTTTGGTGAATTGGAACGCGCGGGGTTAAAATTTTGCCTCACAACATAGCTTAGGACGCTCTCGGGGTTCAGACGTGTGACTGTGCCAAATTTTGTGGCTGTAGTTGCTACGGTGCGGATGCCTATCCCGGACATACAAACAAACATACACACACACACACATACACACATACACACTTTGAGCTTTATATATTAGATATATATATATATACAGTATATATGCATTCTATGTGTCTATATCTATTATTTCGTTTCTGTTAGAAACCCTGTCATAGGGCTCCATTATATGTCCATTTTGCAAGGCAGCGAGACAAACTCGCCATACAGATTGCATACGGATGCCATACGGATTACATACGGGTGCAGACATGCACAAAATACGCAACCACACCTTGCTTACGGATGACATACGGAGCACTATTTAGGGGTCATTCATCCGTATTACGCCTGTAAACTACGGACCGTATTTTGCGTCGGTTAGTGTGATCCCGGCCTTAGAGCATTATACTCTATAAGGGCCACCATACACAGACAGTCATCTGAACCTGCAACTATGGGCGGCATCAAACTACAGTATAATGTGAATGGTGATCTCCTGACCTTCCTCTAGAAAATTAACTCTGAGGAGAAAGGTTAGGGTGGTTTAAATTTTAATGACAGACCCTTTTGTTTTTCAGGAGATATACAACTGCCAGACCTCTCTAGCAGAGCCTTTTTCCTGACAGCCAACAGCTTTTTTTATTGAAGCAACATCCAAGGCTCTGAAAAATGTGACTGAAGTCACACCAAAACAGCGCACAAGACGAGGATTCATGTGGACCCTTCCCGAGGAGAGGGTCCTCATTAAACAATACCCATCCCTCCGGCCACAGCGAGGGTCAGGGTTCTTAGATCCTCTCCCCATCTGAAGCTGGATAAGAGCCGTTTTTGTGTTCCCAGTGTCCAACTAAACTCTCACCCTAGTGGAGCTGGGAGCTCTTTTTCATGTGGTTTCTTAGCCCAAAGTTGACCAGACCTTCGACCTGATTCATAAAAATTCCCCTTCCTGACCTGAACACCAAGAAGTGCTCAAGAAATTATGAAAGGCTATGTGCGGTGTACTACAGAGTCCAAGACTTACCTGGGATCTCACTCAAAGTAAACTCAGAGTCAAACCAAGGTGACCAGTCCTGGGGCACATAGCACCATAAGCCCCCACACTTACCCAGCCTAGTGACTTCAATCCTGGGGGAGCCATGGTTTCCACCAGATGACTATATGAGCCACCTGGCGTACTAGCAAGTGCACCAACCAACCCAGTGTGTATTGTGTATCAATGTACTAAGGTGGCATGAGTAGGCCACCTTTTCGAAAGATACTATACTTGAGCTTAGCCAAAAGGCCGAGAAGCGTTGACAAACAACAGCTGTCCAACGTGCATGGGGATCTTTATTCTTTTCTCAAAGTGATGCTTCAGGGGAAGAATCACTTCTTATTATGTAAATGGTAACGTTTCTCCTTGCCGAGAGTAACATACTGGCTCTGGAATGCCAAGGTAAGTATGCTTATTCACCGTGCAGTGCTCCTCTGTAACATATATTATGCAAATTGCCTCTTCAGAGAGGAAAAGGACTAAAACTCTATAGCGCCACCTGTAGGAAGCAGCACTCCTACAAGTCACTTTTGACCCTTTAGGCTAGTTTCACACTAGCGTTTATGAGCGCAGCAACGGCCTGCGCACGGGCGCCGCTAAGCCCCGCCCCTGCCGCGCCTCTGCCGGTAGCTCCGCCCACCGGCGCATGACACTGCATGCGCCCTGCGTCCCCTATCTTTGTCACAAGGGGCGCAGGCCGTGCGCAGTATGCGTTTGGCGGCGCATGCGCCTTTTTGACGGTGCGCCGACGCAACCAAACTGCAGCAGGTTGCGTTTGGCGCAGGTCGGCGCACCGTCAAAAGGACGCATACGCCGCCAAACGCATACTGCGCATGGCCTGCGCCCCCAGTGATAAAGATAGGGGACGCAGGGCGCATACAGCGTCATGCGCCGGTGGGCGGAGCTACCGGTGGAGGCTCGGCAGGGGGCGGGGCTTAGCGGCGGCCGTGCGCAGGCCGTCGCTGCGCTCATAAACGCTAGTGTGAAACTAGCCTTAGCGAGCCTTGAAATGTGACTTAGAAAAAAAGCCAAATCAGAATCTCAATTTGCAGACATGCTGTTTCAGGGTACTGCTCCTTATCAGTGCAAAGTATGAGAACTGATTTGGCAAGGTGAGAGACTGGACTGGGGTTTAAAAGGTAACATTACTCCTTGCAGAGAGTGACATACCGACTCAGGCATGCCTAGGTAAGGATGCTTATTCATCATGCAATGCTCCATAGGGAAATTTAATATACAAAATGCCTCTTCAGAGAGGAAGAAGATTTGAACTCTATAGTGGGTCGCCCTCGCACACCCAGGGCAGCGGGGTACTCGGTACCGGGCCGGTGTCAAGGCGGAAATGTGTCACAGCAGTGGTGACCCGGTCCGTGGCCCTGGGCGCCCAATATCAATGGCGGTGATGTTAATGGTGTTAAAGTTTATATGAATAGTTCGTGACGCCACCCGTGGTGTTTGGCAAGTAAGATGGTAAGCCAACGCTGCATACAGATCTGCTGCGACTGATGGTGTGGTGCAGCAGAGATGGTATAGCTCTCCACAGGTGGAGCTGTAATCCCAGGGCAGTGTAGGTGCAATGGATAAGGAGAGGCACAGAATGGTATGGAGGCTGGTACCCAGGTGTAGTGATGCAGGAATAACTGGAGGACACCAGAATGTGCGGTTACAAAGCTTTACTCACTGTTTGCAGTTCACACAACTGCCTGCCTCCGTACCGTGTTCTCCAGGTCAGGGCTCCAGCCAACCTCCAGGCAGGACAGGATTCTCCCTTCCACACTCCGCCAACATGTACCTTACTGAACGACTCCTCCAATGCGCCTTTAGGTGCGAAGCACTCCAGTACTTAGTTACCCTGGAATGCCTCTCTCTAGGTGTTCCTAGTCTTTACTTGTAAGACAGACAGCTGTAGCCTGCTTCGGGGACTCCACTCTGCGTCCCGGCTCTCTATTCAGTTGCTGTTGTGTCCCAAGTCTATGATGGGAGCAAGGCGTTAGCGGCTCACTACTCCTCCGGTGTCTGTTGCCAGACATAAAGATCCAATAAACCTCGGGGACCGGGCCCCGACCTTTGCGCTCTCTGGACTGGAAGGGTTCTCTCGCTTTCTCAACCTGCTTCCCACCGTCCTTCTATTCTCCTTCGTTCCGATCTGTTCTCTCTCTCTCTTATGGAAGGTTAGGTTATCAATCTTATCAGTCTCTTTCTCTGGTCTTTCTCGTGCCAGCAGCCCAGATCACTGGGACCTGCTGCAGCACGTCCCTCAGACACCCATCTTCTCTCTTCTCTCTCCTCCAACCAACTAACTACTAACTTTCACTCTTCCCAATCTTTTGTATCATCTCTCTCCACCCGCCTCCCAGCACATCTCGTGTTAAGAAGCAAGGTTCCACGAGGGGTGCTCTGCTAACCCCCAGCATGAAGCTGTTAGGTGGCCCCACTGAACTATCCTGTGTGTGGAATGCAGGTGTGGAGCGTGGTCAGGAGTTCCCACCTTACCTGGATGGTGGGGCACTACACCTTAGGAGAAGGTGCAGTACCTCTGTGGCGACTGAAGCCTCAGGGGCGCCACAATAGCACCACCTGTTGGAAGCAGCAATCCTACAAGTCGCTAGCGACCCGATAACGGGCCTTGAAATGTGACTTAGACTAAAAGCCAAATCCGAATTTCAATCGTTTGTGGTATTATTTGGTCTCTATGTGGCGGTAATAGGTGGTCTGGTCATGGTGTAGCAGTATTTGTTCCTTGTATGTGGTATTATTCAGTCACTATGTGGTGGTAATATGTGGTCTGGTCATGTTATTGTAGTATTTTTTCCTTGTATTTGCTATTATTGAGTAAATATGTGAAGGTAATATGTGGCCCGTTCATGATGAAGCAGTATTTGTCACTTGTATGTGGTATTATTGGTCTTGGTATAGGGTATTGTGTTGTGTATGGCGGTCAGATTCCTTATAAGAGTCCTTATTTCCAATAGAGATTAATTATTTGGCCATTTAACCCTTCCCTGTCTTGTGACGATTAGACAGTAGCAATCATACACTTACATAGGTTATCCAGTGAAAACAAGTAATTGTCTATCCTAAGGCCACATTCAAACATTTAGTATTTAGTCAGTATTTTACCTCAGTATTTTTATGCCCAAACCAGGAATGGGTGATAAATGCACAAGTGGTGCACACGTTTCTCTTATACATTTCCTCTGATTGTTCCACTCCTGGTTTTTGCTTACAATTAAGTGATGTAAAATACTGAATGTGTGAACGTGGCCTAAGGATAAGTGATAAGTTATTGATTGGTGGGGTTCTGACTGCTGGAAACCACACCAATAGGCAGAATGTGGATCTTTTATCCCCATTACAATGGAGCTCATGTGCAACTTGACCATTGATCCATTCATCCTCTCATTGGCTGCACTTGACTTTTTCTGGTGAGGACATAGTGCAGAAGTGGAGGTTTTTTCCATGAGTGGGCAGTGGGATTGTGGAAGTACTGAGGGGTGTAGGTGCATGGAGCCTGGGCAGAGTCACAAGGGGAACCAAAACATTTTCCAATATGGGGGCCTGAAATTTCTGGTGGTAGCCCTGCAAAGGCTAATTCATATACAAGTATGGCTGTGCATTATTGTAAAATAATCGAAATTTGAAGTTACTGCATAATATATCAACTTCTGCAGCTTGGTTTGCAAAGTTAATTCACTACTCCAGCCGGCTTTTAGCAATACAGCGCTGGAGTGGTGCTTCTAATTTATGGTCCCTGCACCTAGTTATAGACTGTATTTACCTGACACTGTCTTAATCTTTTATTGGCGCTGCGTCTGTCGGTCTGTGACCTGCTGGATCGCTCCAGTGTTTGCTGGACAAGTCTATAGGTTACTTTTCACTGCAAATCTCATAGATTACATTGAGCATTTGTGACCGTTACTTTTGATTTCCAGTCAGTCAGAAGCTGCGGTCACAAGATGGGAATGGAGTGGCGCCGATAGAAGGTGAAGACCAGGGCTGGTAAGTATAAGGCCACGTGCACACGTTCAGTATTTGGTGAGTTTTGTTATCTCAGTATTTGTAAGCCAAAATCAGGAGTGGAACTCTCAGAGGAAAATTATAATAGAAACACGTCACCACTACTGTATTTTTCACCCACTTATGGTTTTGGCTTACAAATATTGAGGTACAGAAATAACCAAATAGTCAACGTGTGTACAAGGTCTTAGACTACGGTCAGGGACCCTAGTGTCACGGTCACCTGTGTCTGGACGCAGCGAGTACCGCAAGGCGAACCCATGACACGCGTGGCCCTGGATACACCACCTCCAGTGGGGCGAATTTAAATAATAAACATGTGCAGCTGGATACAACACCTCCAACTGGCGAATTTAGACATTACACGTATATACAAGTCTGGAAACCCCGCCTCCAGTAAGGCGAATTTAAACAATAAGGGAAACCTGGGAAACATTAACAATGGTGGGCCCTGCGATAGGGAATAGGGAAGTGGAGACCTCCTGAGCTCCCCTGAGCCAGTGTCCCTGCACTCCTAACGTTCCCTAAGCCGGTTCCGCACCGGGCGCGCAACAGGATCCTAAAAACCCTAGCTCGCCCTGACCTAAACCCTCACTAGGGAATTGGTCGGTGCGGAAACTAATCCCACCACTGCACTAAAACACACATGAGGAAAGATGACAAAACAGGGAAAACACCACTTAGCTTTGCTCTGTTGCGTACGCTCCTAGCAACAGAGCCTACCACCTGTGTGCATCTTCTCCTCCACCCGGATCCATCACCATAACTGGATCCTTCACCATAGTGCAGCCTTGGAGCAGAGTCCACCACCAATTGCAGAAGTCCAGTAACAGAGTCCCAAAGATGAGTTCAGCTCCTTCCCAAAAAGTCAAGCATGCTTGAGTCCAGCTCTCAGCAACCAAGTCCCGCATGCTGAGTGCAACTCTCTCCATAGTTGTCACTCTACCACGCCATGCCAGCCCTTCTTGCAGACCACCTAGCTGCCACTCGTCCCCTCTGGCTGGGCTGCGCAGGACTCATGTTCAGCTCCTTCTTTCACCCAGGCTTCCTTGTGAATGACTAACACACAATCAATATCACCAACAGTGATTGAACCCACCTGGCTCCCTTTTATAGAGCCTAACACCTGATTTGTAATTGCGTGCACATTAACCCTAAAACTAAGGTGTGATACCACTCACCACCACCGGGGCAACTTAGAATGAACGACACCACGTGTAATAATTCTAATGGCCACAGGGGGCAATCACATCACTTTGGCACCTAGCCAAAGGAAAAAAGTTCACTTAATCCATTTACCTTGTCAGATCCAGCCTGGATCATGACAGTAGCCCCTCCTTAATGAGGGGCCTCTGGACCCTCAAGACCACTCCTCATTAGGGAAACACCAACAGCGGGGGCGCCCAGATCCTGAGTTCACCCCACCACTACCTGACACTTCAGGTTAATGACAAACGCACCGCTGGTATTGGCAATAATGTTCGTTTTGGAGGAACCACTCATCTCCACAGTGCCGACCTGGGGAACGAGTTTATGTATGTGCATGTTTGCTATGAGCTGATCAGACTCCACAACACACTTCCACAAGATGTTTTTTGGTGGCCACCCATACATGCTCGTTCACACACAGGTACGGACCTGAACGTTTATTGCACACATTCATTTGTCATATATTTGGTGAACTCCTTCTGGACACGACAACAGAGGCATCCCCCTGCTGTCACCACACTCACTCTCCCACTATTCACCAAGGGACACCACCCTCCAACCCTTTCACCATGAGGTCTGCGCCTCCCAGGGTTGGTTAATGGCGAGAGTTGAGATTTGTCCCTACTCCCCCGCAGCGCACCTGCTGCACACACCTGGAGGAGAAGGGGACCAGAATATGGAGGAAATATACACTCGCTGGTCGCCTTCCTCCACACGACCAGGAGGGGGCAGTTTCTTTGGTGGTATAGAAGATTTGGCGTGAGCCCCGCGGACTATCACCAGTCTGCTCACTACAGGGATGTACCCCCTCACCTCGGGGAACCCCAGACAGCACCATGGGGATCACCAACTCCACCCACCTGTCTGGTTACGTCCGCCTGTATGAACAAGTCCCGCTCCCCAGCAACGACTCTAGGGGGCTTTTACCAGACCCGCAATTTGCCAAAGCTGCCATTTTGATTTCCTGGTTGCCTGAGCATAGGCCCCAGACCCTGATAACTGCTGCTGCAGCGGCTCTAACACACCTGGAATATGGAGGAAATATACACTCACTGGTTGCCTTCCTCCACACGACCAGGAAGGGGCGGCCTCTTCGGTGGTATTGAAGATTTGGCGTGAGCCCCGCGGACTATCACCAGTCTGCTCGCTACTGGGATGTACCCCTTCACCTCGGGGAACCCCAGACAGCACCATGGGGACACCAATTCCACCCACCTGTCTGGTTACGTCCTGCCTGTATGAACAAGTCCCGCTCCCCAGCAGCGACTCTAGGGGCTTTTACCAAAGCCGCAGGGACATGGAGGAAATATACACTCGCTGGTCGCCTTCTTCCACATGACCAGGAGGGGGCGGCTTCTTCAGTGGTATTGAAGATTGGCATGAGCCCCGCAGACTATACACCAGTCTGTTCACTACAGGGACGTACCCCTTCACCTCGGGGAACCCCAGACAGCACCATGGGGATCACCAACTCCACCCACCTGTCTGGTTACGTCCACCTGTAAGAACAAGTCCCGCTCCCCAGCAGCGACTCTAGGGGGCTTTTGCCAGACCCGCAATTTGCCAAAGCCGCCATTTTGACTTCCTGGTTACCTGAGCAGAGGCCCCAGACCCTGACAACTGCTGCTGCAGCGGCTCTAAACACCTTGCCGCTCCCCACTCACCTCAGTGAGGCCCGGCAGCAATTACTCAGTGGTCTCCACATGGCCAAAGCTCACCAGAGAAAAAAAATGTATGGTTGGTGATAATGTCACGGTCACGTGTGTCTGGACGTAGCGAGTACCGCAAGGCGAACCCATGACATGGGTGACCCTGGATACACCGCCTCCAGTGGGGCGAATTTAAATAATAAACACGTGCAGCTGGATACACCACCTCCAACTGGCGAATTTAGACATTACACGTACATACAAGTCTGGAAACCCCGCCTCCAGTAAGGCGAATTTAAACAATAAGGGAAACCTGGGAAACATTAACAATGGTGGGCCCTGCGATAGGGAATAGGGAAGTGGAGACCTCCTGAGCTCCACTGAGCCAGTGTCCCTGCACTCCTAACGTTCCCTAAGCCGGATCCGCACCGGGCGCGCAACAGGAACCTAAAAACCCTAGCTCGCCCTGACCTAAACCCTCACTAGGGAATTGGTCGGTGCGGAAACTAATCCCACCACTGCACTAAAACACACATGAGGAAAGATGACAAAGCAGGGAAAACACCACTTAGCTGTGCTCTGTTGCATACACTCCTAGCAACAGAGCCTACCACCTGTGTGCATCTTCTCCACCCGGATCCATCACCATAACTGGATCCTTCACCATAGTGCAGCCTTGGAGCAGAGTCCACCACCAATTGCAGAACTCCAGTAACAGAGTCCCAAAGATGAGTTCAGCTCCTGCCCAAAAAGTCAAGCATGCTTGAGTCCAGCTCTCAGCAACCAAGTCCCGCATGCTGAGTGCAACTCTCTCCATAGTCGTCACTCCACCAAGCCATGCAAGCACTTCCTGCAAACACCGTAAACTGTGACTCCACCACGCCATGCCAGCCCTTCTTGCAGACCACCTAGCTGCCACTCATCCCCACTGGCTGGGCTGCGCAGGACTCATGTTCTGCTCCTTCTTTCACCCAGGCTTCCTTGTGAATGACTAACACACAATCAATATCACCAACAGTGATTGAACCCACCTGGCTCCCTTTTATAGAGCCTAACACCTGATTTGTAATTGCGTGCACATTAACCCTAAAACTAAGGTGCGATACCACTCACCACCACCGGGGCAACTTAGAATGAGCGACACATGTGTAATAATTCTAATGGCCACCGGGGGGCAATCACATCACTTTAGCACCTAGCCAAAGGAAAAAAAGTTCATTTAATCCATTTACCTTGTCAGATCCAGCCTGGATCATGACACCTAGATTAGACGCACCAGTCCAGCACTGGGAAAAAATGCCAATGTAGTGCTTTAATTGATCCATTAAAACATGGCAAAAAACACTATAGCTTCATGTTTTCCATTGGTTCTGTTAAGTTGAATCTATTATCTACTTACAGCACTTCTGCTGCTCCTGCATCGCCTCTGCTCTTTACCTTTCTCAGTACCACTCCTCATTTTCCACTATACCTTTTAAAAATACAACCTTGACAAAATGGACATTAATGCTGCTTTTTGAAGTACACTTTGGTAGCAAGTCCCAAACATCATTGTTACATAGGTTGAAAAAAGACCTAGGTGTCATGATCTGAAGTGATCTGACAGTTTTAAATCACTGGGTGAACTTTTTTTACTTTGGAAAGTTCCAAGGTGTCTTGACTGTCCCCGATGGTTGTTTTGATATTGCACTTTAGGTTTTGTGCACTTAATCATGTATCAGGTGTTACACCCTATAAAGTGTGCTAGAGGTGTGCAATCACTGCCTGTGATATTGTGAGATTGCTTTCACTTTGAAGTGGAGAGCCTGGAGGAAGGATGGAGCTGGTGAGGAGTCCTGCGCAGCTTAGCCAGGGGGTCGTGTTGCAGCTATGGTGTCTGGACGAAGGGCTGGCATGGCATGGTGGGGTCACAGTGATGGAGTCAGCGGGAAGTGTCTGCATGGTCTGGTGGAGTGGCTACTATGGAGAGTGGCACTCACCATGTGGGACTTGGCCGCTGAGCTGGACTCAAGCATGCTTGACTTCGTGGCAGAAGCTGAACACTTCCTTGGGACTCTGGTACTAAGCAGCTGCAACTGGTGTTGGACTCTGCTCCAAGGCTGCACTAAGGTGAAGGATCCTGTTATGGTGATGGATCCAGGTGGAGGAGAAGATGCACTCAGGTGGAGGGCTCTGTTGCTAGGAGCGCACGCAACAGAGCAAAGCTAAGTGGTGTTTCCCCTGTATTGTCTCTTTCCTCATGTGTGTTATTAGTGCAGTGGTGGGATTAGTCTCCGCACCGACCCATTCCCTAGTGAGGGTTTAGGTTCAGGGTGAGCTAGGGCGTTGAGGTACGCATGCGGCGCCCGGTGCGAAACCGGCATAGGGAACATTAGGAGTGCAGGGACACTGGCTCAGGGGAGCTCAGGAGGTCTCCAATTCCCTTTTCCCTATTGCAGGGCCCACCATTGTTAAAGTTTCCCAGGTTCCCCCTTTATTATTTGATTATTGTATGTATAACGTGTAATACCTAAATCCACCAGGTGGAGGCGGCGTATCCACCTGCACGTTTTTATTATTTAAATGCGCCCCACTGGAGGCGGTGTATCCAGGGTCACGTGTGTTATGGGTTCGCCTTGCGGCATCATCTGCGTCCTGACACACGTGATCATGACACTAGGTCCATCAAGATCAATCTTTCGCCACCAATTATACTAAAATTAAGCCACTCGAAAATCTGAAAACTTATCAGTCATGAGTGGATTGGCCACAAGTTATTTTTTCCTGGTTTCTTGTATTTGCCAGTTATCCTGTAAGTCCCTTGTGTATAAATAATCACATTGCTATAACAGAAAATGTGGCTTTTTATTTGGATGGCAGTAACCAGCAACCCTGTGTTTCTCTAGTGCTTTACTCTAGCCCTAGAGCAATGAGTTTATAGTGTTAAGAAATAAAAATAAAGTGGAAGGGAACACTATCTCATCCTACAGTTTAAAACCACAGGCATATTCCAACATGCAGAGCCAAGTAGGACAATTTCCTGACTAGCGATTGTCTTAATTTTACCTAATTCCAGTCAACTATTATTTTCTGCTGGATATGGGGTCAGAAGGTTTTCACCAACCATAGTTTCCATTTGTTTTCCTATTTATAGCAGGAATTTTGACAATCTAAAGACAGTTTTAACAACAAAACACAGTGTGCTGTCATAGGGAACAGTATCTGAAAACATGTCCATGCACCATTCTGGATAAATCCGTGGTCTAGTTGTTTGTTATTCTTAGAGGTCATTGTATTATGAAATCTTTCTAAATATCAATTGGTAAGAACAGATCAGCATGGTGCTTGTTTCTGTAGCCTGGCCAAGATGTTCTCAACTTACAGCAGTGTCAACTAATAGAATTCAGTGTACAGAAGCACTCAGATGTTTTCTTTTATTATTTCTCCTTTTGTTAGCAATCATGTATGTGTAATGAGCACAATAACAGACTCACCAGTTGAGGTCTTTTGCCGTTTTCAGTGGCGTCCTGGACCTCTCCGGCGTCATGTAACCTTATTTGTGACCTGTCAAATAACACAGTGATTACTGTGTGAAGCGGCGTTCACTTTTTAATTTTCTAAATATAAATCTATGAGATTCAGAATTACGCTCTCCAACCTCGTTCTGAGTCTCATAGACTTAAGCCCCCGTTACACACGGCGAGATCGCTAGCGATATCGCTGAAGCGACAACGATTTTGTGACGCAACAGCAACATCACTAGCGGTCTCGCTAAGTGTGACATGCGGAAACGACCGGCTCCCTGCTACGATGTCGCTGATCGTGCGCGAACGTTCAGGATCATTTTTTGATCACTGGTGTCACGCTGACCAGCATGCATCGCTGTGTTTGACGCCCCTTATCAACGACGAGCGACCTCGTTGGCGACTCCGAACTCATATAGATAGCGCTGAAGGACCCCTATTCAAAGTCTGAATCGCTATTATAGACAGTGTGTGACACGGTACCAACGATCGCCGAGGTTGATAGTGACATCGCTGATCGCTGATGCGTCGTTATGAAGATCGGCCTGTATGACTGCTTATTAGCGATGCACAAACGATCTTAGCCAGATCGTATCGTTGTCGGAATCGTTGGTGCGTCGCTACGGGTAACGGTACCCTTAGAGATCCTAGAAGTTACCAATCCAGATTCTATTTAGACTAATCATTTCTAATTTTCTGTTTTTGTGTATTTTTCTCCCCTTCTTGCACTTCTTTCAAGAATCATGACTTTTTTAATTTTTAGTTATCATAGAAGGATGTTTTTGTGCGACAAGATGTAGTGTTAAATAGCACCATTCATTGCTATTCAATGCACTAGAAAACATGAAAAATAGACAAACAAATAGATAAACAAATCCAGGTCAGTGAAAGTGCGCAAACCCCACCTCAATTCCGCAATTGTTTTTGGAGTTTTGTTTTAAAGGTATTCATTGTTTGGTAAAAGGGACTTGTGAACATGTTTCTCCAGGTCAGTATGATTACACTGTTCTACATATTTTCAAACGTTGTCAGGTTCAGTTATTGAATGAGCCATTTCTTAATAATTTTGACCTAAATTCAAATCTGACAATGACATTTTTGGTTGCCTCTTGTTTTTATGATGTCAAAGAGTTTTTCTTTTACTGCTACATATAATTAATGCATAAACGTTTCAGTGCTTTGAAACATTATTATTATTGCAAATATAAAGATGCAGAAAATTTTATGACAATTTTCTGATATTTATTTAGAGGAAACTTAGCAAATTTTCAAATAACTAAAACGTGTCTAAACGCTTTTGCAAATTATAAACAATTAAATAAATTGCGCTACAAAATTTGGTCTTGTCATGATCCAGACCGGGTTTTTGTTCTTGTCTCTCCTTTCTTGGTCTGGTCATGTCAAGTGTTAACTTTCTGTACCTCGTTCCCATGTCAGGTCTGCTATTTCTCTGCACTGCATCCTACAGTGTCATGATCCATGCTGGATCAGGACTGATAAAAAGCACAGGCAACCTTTTCTTTCCTTAAGTTGTGCTTAAGTTTGGTTTT
Organism: Dendrobates tinctorius; assembly: GCF_039654945.1. Lineage (NCBI taxonomy): Eukaryota > Metazoa > Chordata > Amphibia > Anura > Dendrobatidae > Dendrobates > Dendrobates tinctorius. The sequence goes on from NW_027361732.1 coordinate 13,408,388, forward strand.
TGCCCCCGGTGGCCATTAGGATTATTGCACTGTGGTGTCGTTTGTTCTAAGTTTGCCCCCGGTGGTGGTGAGCGTCATTGCACTCTTGTTTCTTTAGTTAAGTGCACATGATTATAATGCAGGTGTGATTGCCGGCTCTGCTATAAAAGAGTCACAGGTGTTGCAATCAGCGTTGGTGATAGTGTTCATTTCAACCATCCTTGGTGGAGGAAGGAGCTGGAGAGCGTTCCTTGCAGCACTGTCTTAGCCCTGGTGTGGAAGGAGTCATAGGGGATTTCCTTGTAGCTCTGACAGAGCTTGGTGGCAGTGATTCAGGAGGAGAGCTGCATTCTGGTGGTGGACTCTGTTGCCAGGAGCAAGTGCAACAGAGTAAAGCTAAGTGGTGTTTCCCTGTTTGTGCTTTTCCTTAGTGTGTATTAGTACAGCAGTGGGGCCAGTGCCTGCGCCACCCAGCTCCCTAGCAAGGGATAGGTGTAGGGTGAACATATTAAGCTATAGTTAATCCAGGATTGATGCATCATTCTATTCAGCATTATATAACTAGTATACGCCTGGGACTATAATCCATATTTTTTATCACTTTTTGGTTTTCACTTTCCTACCTGCCATCTGTTAGTGCCACCTATCAGTTTCCTTTGGGCTCTTCAACATGCACTATTGGCACTTTTATAATGTAAGTCTGTTTTTTTAATACATTATTAATAAAATATTGGATTTTTTATGTTCAGTATACACCTTCTTTTTGTATATGTTCTCTCATGTTTTGCGTTGAACAGTTTTCTAGAGAGTCCTATTGAGTTTTGCTTTGTTTAGCTGTATATAATTATTTTTACTTAGAAAATTGATTTGCATCATTTTATGCTAGGGATATTTAACAATTTTTCTTGTAATGTATTTTTGATGTGCAATGTGTTTAGTAATGTATGTTATTAGTGATAAATTATGTTCTGCCCAGCCACAGGTAGTTACTAAGAACAGTTATGGTTAATGGTTGAGACTAGCCCAGAGTGGGACTGGCTAAAGTGAAGGGACAGGGAGAGTTTGTCAGAAAACTTCATAGATGTTTCTCTTAAAACATCTTCATGCACATTCCATTCCTTCCTGAGCTTGCTCTGCTCTCTTTATGTTAGCGTCTCTCTCTAACTCCACCACAACCCAGCATTTCAGGAGATTCCCAATTCTCCAACAGCACAACTAACCAGTAAGTTAGAGTCCTATTTCTCAACCGCGGTTCCACGTCCTTTCCCCCTTAGGGGAGCTACTTGCTCCACTATGACCGTGACTTATCTTCTCTGCATGCCGACGCCTTGGAACTAGCTCACTGGGCACTCTATCTTCATCCTGATTTACTTCTTAGCTCTGCTCCGTTACTTGACTGTTAGATAACTCTGTACCATCTCACTGGGCTTCCTGCTCGAAATCCCATCTTCAGAGAATAACTAACTTCTTCTAAAGCTTTTTCTTGTCTCCCCTCTGGATCACACTATGTGCTATCTTGGTCTCTGCTCCCATTCAGGACACTCAATCTAGGCTGCTCTACTCAATACTCATACCAAAGGACTAATCTCACTGACTGGCAAGGCCCTCACTGCCTTCCTGACAGGAAACTTCCCCTGTCCTCTCACTTTAGTATCTCTCACTCTGGGCCAATGTCAACCGTTAACCCTAACTGTCCCTGATAATTACCTGTGGCTGGGAAGATCACAACGTGTCACTAATAACACACATTACTAAACACATTGCACATCAAAAATACATTGCAACAATAACGTGTCTTCAAGGGGAAATGTGAGCAGAACTTCCATCTTCTTACAACATGTTACAGCCAAGATCCTTATATAGTTTGAGGAGATTTTCCACCAAATCTTTACAGATATCGGCTCTAGAGTTCCCCAAGAAATTAGTTACCACTAAAGCGAATGGTATCATGCAGCCTTTTCCTTGCCCTGCAACAAACAGAGAAGCTTGCAATAAAGCAAGCATCTTGAAGAAGCTTGCAATAAAGACTACTTCCTTTATTGTTGCTTCACTCAACCTATTTTGTTGGGACTGTTCTATATGTTTTTGTAAATTTGTGGTTCAACAAAGTATTGCCACACTATTTTACCCTCATCCTGTGTTGTCTGAGTGGTAAAAGGAGAGCGGGCGTTCGTGGGATGAGCACTGGTCCATGCGATCTCAGGCCAGCGGACGAGAGCACCCACTGACCCCCGTGCCTCCAATGCTTGATTATAGGCCTCTTTCTCCTGATTGGCACTCTCCATTAGCAGAACCAGATTTCTTGCTTTGCACTGATGAGGGGGAAACAACGTGAAACATGTCTGCAAACATTTCCATTTATCGGGTGATGAGATCTCTTATTCCACCATAAAAATCATCGTTATTGGCAGTACATTAACCTTATGATTGTTATTGTCTGTAATCACTGTAGCAGAGTACATACAGCTCTGTCCAAAAAGTGTTGCCACTCCTTGAATGCTAGTTTGATTGTGAGTAATTCCCTATTACCAATATCACAACTGTGTTCACCTGACGAGAGTTTCTTAGAGAAAAAGGCTCAACTTACCAAGAGACGGACCCTGGGATAATACCTTGGCCACACCTGCCATGGATGCCTCAACCTCCACTGTAAAGGGTTGAAACACATCAGGCTGTATCAATACAGGAGCCGAAGAAAAGCGTTCTTTAAGACTGTTAAAAGCACATAAAGCATTCTCAGACCGTCTTGAGAAATCCGTACATGTTTAGTCATTTCGGTAAAAGGTTGTGCTATGGCAAAGAAATTTTTAATACATTTTCTGTAATTTGCTACAGGAAAGATGTATATCTTTGTACCGTGTTAGCCAGTAGATAGAAAAATATTCAGGATTAAAAGGTATCAACTACTGAGGACTCTCAATCCTGAATATTTTTCTGTAATTTGCAAAACCCAAAAATAGGTTGTAGTGCCCTAAGGTTTCCAGGATGGTCACATTTACTATAATCTATAATTCAGTGGGATCCATCCAAAAATTAGCAGCAGAAATCACACTTCAAGTTTAGCATACAATTTCTTCTCTCTGAGAATATGCAGTACCTGCCTGACATATTCTATATTAGACTTATAATCCTGTGAGCATGTCATCAAGGTAAATAATAACAAACCTCCCTAAAACATGAGAAAAAACATAATTAACAAAATGTTTGGTAAAACCGACAGGCAGCACAAATTTTTTGAAGTGCTCTTCTGGTATGTAAAAAGCCGTATTCCACTCATCCCCAATGTTAACCCAGTTCAGATTATAGGCCCCTCAGGTCAATTATAGAGAATCATTTAGCTCTGACAATCTAATTAAACAGGTCACGAATGAGTGGGAGAGTGTACAGATCCCAGACTGTTATTTGATTTAGTTCCCGGAAGTCCAGGCACGGCCGTAACGCACCAATTTTCTTTTTAACAAACAAGAACCCAGCTGCTACTAGGCAGAAGATGGCCCAATATCTCCTTTAGCTAGACTCCGCTATATACTCATTGAGAGCTAACCTCTCCTGACCAGATACCTTGGTCAGATAACTTGTAAAGTTTGCACTCCGGCCACTTTACTCCTGGAATCAACCTTATATTACAGTCGTAGTGCCTATGGGGTGGTAACTCCTGACATCCTTTCTCTGAGAGTACATCACAAAATCAGAGAGAGGAACAGGAAGGCTTGTGGAAACCACCAAAATACAGGTTCCTAAACAGTGATCCTTACAATATGGGCTCCATTTGGTTATCTCTTGAGTCTGCCAATCAAATATTGGGATTATGTAGGGCCAACCATGGAAATCCCAACACTACTTGTGCAGGAACTGGTGAACTGAAATCATATTTGCCCCTAAACCACTATCAAGAAATATAGAAATAGAGATCTTCTGGCACCCAATCTTAACCCTGGCAGGTACCAGATATTGAGACACCATAGTGGAGGATATGCGTAGACCCAGGTCAAGATCCCCTGAACACCCTGGGTCTACGAGTTTTCTGGCTGCTGTCTCTCTTTGTGCACCGAGGGACAGGTACTCATAAAGTGTCCCGTTCTATCATAAAAAACACACTTCACCCCTTTTGCGTCGAATAGGGGTTTTTCCTCCGATGGAGCATCCCCCCTAACTGCATGGGCTCAGGTGACATCCCAGATGGTATAGAAATACCCACCCAGGATGTTTTAGATTCATGGGATCTCTGCCGAGAATGCTTGTCAATACATATTACTAGAGATGGGTGAACCCAAACAGTAAAGTTTGGCGTCCATACCGAACACCTACTGTTCGAGCATGGACACCGAACATGGACTTTACTAGGAAGTCCATGTTACTGTTCGGGTTCGGCTGCCCAAACACTGGGTGTTTGTCGCGCTGTCATGTGTCATGGGATCTCACTGAGGTCACTGCAGTTCAGCCCAGCAGGGAACACAGCCTCAGTGACCAGAAGTGAGCTTAATGGTGTCACTGCTAGTCAGTGAGGCTGCATTCGCAGCAGCTCATCAAATATATAAAGCTCAATGTGGGTGTGTATGTCCGGGATTGGCATCCGCACCGTCGCAGCTACAGCCACAAAATTTGGCACAGTCACACATCTGGACCCCGAGAGCATCATAGGCTATGTTGTGAGGCAAAATTTTAACCCCGCGCGTTCCAATTCACCAAACAATTTTTCCCCTATCTACATAATGGGGGAAAAAGTGTGTGTTTATCAAGCCCCGCCCCTCATTATGATGTCATAATGGTTGCCATGGTGACGCTGATGTCATCATAGGTTGCAAGCCTCGCCGCTCATTATGATGTCATAATGGTTGACTATGGGATGGAGGATGTGTGATGGGTATATGGGCACTGGACTATGGGATGGAGGATATGTATGACGGGTATATGGGCACGGGACTATGGGATGGAGGATGTGTGATGGGTATATGGGCACTGGACTATGGGTTGGAGGATATGTATGATGGGTATATGGGCATGGAACTATGAGATGAAGAATGTGTGATGGGTATATGGGCACTGGACTATGGGATGGAGGATATGTATGACAGGTATATGGGCACTCGACTATGGGATGGAGGATAGGTATGTTGGGTATATGGGCATGGGACTATGGGATGGAGGATAATTATAATTTGTTATAACTATCCACAGTTAGTTGCTATGCCCGGGCAGCGCCGGGCTCTTCAGCTAGTTCATAATAATAATGATAATCTTTATTTTTATATAGCGCTAACATATTCCACAGCGCTTTACAGTTTGCACACATTATCATCACTGTCCCCAATGGGGCTCACAATCTAAACTCCCTATCAGTATGTCTTTGGAATGTGGGAGAAAACCAGAGTACCCGGAGGAAACCCACACAAACACGGGGAGAACATACAAACTCCTTGGTGGGATTCGAACCCAGGACTCCAGCGCTGCAAGGCTGTAGTGCTAACCACTGAGCCACCGTGCCACCCATTCATCAGTGGTTCTCAGCCTGGACAGTCACATCTTGGCACCGACCAGGTTGAAAACTGTTTTTCCCCCACACATGGATTACTGCGTGGGACTGAACAACAGGGATGTGAGGGATATTTTTTTTTTTGTTGTTTATTACAGGAGATCGAGGGCTTCGGTGGAATTAGGAGTTAGGTGAATATAATTGTTTGCTATTTTTAAATAAAAATGGAAAACTGTGTTTTGTTTTATTTGTAATAAAGGACTTTATTCTGGCTGTGTCTTTATTTACCATGCAACTATAAGATTAGCAATGGATAGGTGTTGTGAACTCGCTCGATTTGACTTCTGAGTCGGGGCTCCCTCTGGTGGTTATTGTGGGTAGTGGAGCTGGCCGAAGTCTGCCACCTGACGACAATGATTGGAAATCAGGGGTTACTGACTGGAGTATTTAAGTGAACAGGCTTCGTTTATTGGCTGCTGGTGATTAGTTTCTTCCTGTGCATTCTGAGATCTGCTGTGTCCTGCCTTCTCCTGCATTTTTCAGTTAAGTTGTTCATTTGCTAATCCTTTGCATCTGATCTGGTTTTGCCTCTTTCTGCTTTGCTGTGAGGGTTCAGTGTGCTCCCTGCTGGGGCTGTGCTGGACCCTGCTCCATATGTTACAGCTTGTGTCAGTTTGTTCAGTCCCCTGTTATATTAGTTTCTTTTGCTTTGCTGCCAGTTTACACCAGAATACTGATATAGTGGGGGAGAGGTCGTGAGATCTCAGTGTTTTTTGTACATCAGACGTGTTGGATTTTTTAGAGTTTTTGCGAGATTACAGACAGTGTCTTTCCTTTCCTCTCCTATCTAGTCAGTTTGGGCCCCATCATTTGCTCAGTCTATTTTATGCCTGCGTTTGGGTATCATCTTGTCTCACAGACAGTATATGTTTGGGGGCTATCTATTCCTTTGGGGTTCTACTCCAGGGCAGTTTAGATTTCACCTTTCTTGCTTTAGGCTTAGTTAGCTCTCCGGCTGTGCCGAAGTGTCTAGGGCATCGTTGGTATGCCCCAAGGCTACTGCTAGTTGTGTTGTTAGGATTAGGGGTCTGCAGTCCACTAAATTACCAACCTTTCTGGTTTCCTGGTGGCCTAGACTATTCCTGCCATCCTCCTTGGTGACCAGTTCATAACAGAATCACCAGCCAAAACTGTAGACTCTAGGGTAATCAAAAGAAGGAAAGGATTGTAAAAAAAAAAAAGTGTCAGAATTTATGATTGGGTTCAGCCCACTTCGCTGAAGGCTCTCCAGAAGTTTTTTGGTTTTCCTAATTTCTACCGTAAATTTATAAGTAATTTTTCTGGTATTGTTAAACCACTGACGGATTTGACCAAAAAGGGCGCTGATGTGGTGAAATGGTCTCCAGAGGCAGTCTCAGCATTTCTGGAGCTTAAGCGGAGATTCACTTCTCCTCCGGTTCTAAGGCAACCTGATGTTTCACTCCCAATTTCAGGTGGAGATAGATGCTTCTGAGATTGGTGCAGGAGCAGTTTTGTCTCAAACAGATTCGGTAACCTCTAAGATGAATCCCTGTGCCTTCTTTTCTCGAAAATTTTCCCCATCTGAACGTAACTATGATGTGGGGAATCGGGAATTGTTGGCCATGAAGTGGGCATTTGAAGAGTGAAGACATTGGTTGGAGGGAGCTAGACATCAAGTTGTGGTCCTCACCGACCACAAGAATTTGATTTATCTTGAATCAGCCAAGCGCTTGAATCCTAGACAGGCTAGGTGGGCCTTGTTTTTCATGTGTTTTAATTTTGTGGTCTCCTTTATTCCGAGCACTAAGAATGTTAAGGAGGATGCCCTTTCTAGGAGTTTCTTTGCGGATTCTCTTGATGTGACCGAGCCTACTACCTGAGGGTGTAGTTCTTTCCGCTTCTCACCCGATTTGAGACATGCCCTGGAAGAATTTCAGGAGGACAAACCTGAACGATGTCCTATGGGAAAATTGCATGTCCCTGACCAGTGGAGGAGAAGAGTAATGTCTGAAATTCATTGCTCTGCGTTAGCTGGTCATCAAGGTATTTTTGGTACCAGAGATTTGGTGAGTCGGTCTTTTTGGTGGCCTGCCTTATCTCGTGATGTCAGGAATTTTGTGCAGTCCTGTGGGACTTGTTCTTGGTCCCAGCCCTGTTCTCGTTCTAGTGGTTTGTTGATGCCTCTGCGGGTGCCCAGGAGGCCATGGACCCATATCTCAATGGATTTTATTTCTGATCTCCCTGTCTCTCAAAGAATGACTGTTATTTGGGTGATCTGTGATAGATTTTCTAAGATGGTCCATCTTGTACCACTCCCAACGTTGCCATCTTCTTCTGAGTTGGTGCCCTTGTTTTTACAACAGGTGGTTCGTTTGCACAGGATTCCTGAGAACATTGTGTCGGACAAAGGAGTCCAGTTTGTTTCCAGATTTTGGAGAGCTTTTTGTTCCAAACTGGGAATTCAGTTACTGTGTTTTTCTCCTCTGTATTTCATCCTCAGACCAATGGGCACACTGAGAGAACAAACCAGACTTTGAAATCCTATTTGAGATGTTTCATATCTGCTGATCAAGATGACTGGGTCTCATTTTTGCCCTTGGCCGAATTTGCGCTAAACAATAGGGCTAGTTCTGCCACTTGGATGTCTCCTTTTTTCTGTAACTTTGGGGTTCATCCTCGATTTTCTTTGGGGCAGGTGGAAGCTTCGGCCTGCCCAAGTGTAGATTCTGTGGTAGAGAGAATGCAGCAGATTTGGGACCAAGTAGTGGATAAGTTGTCCCACTCTCAGGAAAAGGCCCAACGGTTTTCCAACCGGCATAGGACCATTGGTCCCCGGTTTAAAGTGGGTGATATGGTTTGGTTGTCCTCAAGAAATATTTCTCTGAAGGTTACATCTCCAAAATTCAAGTCAAGGTTCATTGGACCTCATAAGATTTTGGAAATCTTTAACCCCGTTTCTTTCCATTTGGCTCTTCCAGTTACATTTAAGATTCATTACGTTTTTCATAAATCTTTGTTGAAAAGGTTTGTGGAGCCAGTAGTTTCCATGGCGGTGCCCCCTGACCCTGTATTGGTTAATAAGTAGGGTAGTGAAAGCCGGTACATATAGCATATAAAAAAGTTTAATATATCTATTCCACGTAGTAACAGGCAACATATCACTGCAATGTACTCACAAGGACTTGTAAATGACCAGTTGTAGTATTATACATAACACAAGGGGGAGGACGAATCCAGAAAACAACCAGAGGTCATAATAAAATTGCTTTATTAAAGTGGTAAGGCAAGGGACAAATACATCGTGCTTAGTAACTATAAAATCATAACCAATGTGCATTCTGAGGTCTGCTGTCTCCTGCCTGATCCTGCCATCCTCCTCGGTGACCAGTTCAAAACAGATAGGTGTCTCAGACGCCTCTTCATTATTAATCCATGGGCTTGATGTCACCTGACAAAAAAAAAGGTGACATCAACCCCACAAATATGAACCCCACTTGCCACCACTATATGGCAAGTGGGAAGTGCCGTTCAAAGTGCCAGAATTGGTATAGATGCCTTTTCTGGGCAGCTGCAGGTTGCTATTTTTAGGCTGGGGGGAAATATCCATGGCCCCTTACCAGCGTGAGAATACTAGCCCCCAGCTGTCTGCTTTCGTAAGGCTGGTTGTCAAAAATGGGGGGACCCCATGCCGTTTTTTTAAATTATTTATTTAAATAATTTTAAAAAAATAGCTTTGGGACCCCTCTATTCTTGATAACCAGCCTTCCTGAAGCTGACAGCTTAGAGTTGCAGCACCCAGCTGTGAGTTTTGTCAAAAATAGGAGGGAACCAAAGCCATTTTTTTAAATTATTTATTTACAGCACAGGAGTCGGCTAATGAATACACCCATCAGTCGCTCCTGCTCTCGCTGTTATTAGCGGCAGCAGGTGTCAGATGATGGGAGCATTTGTCCCATCTGCTGACACTAGTGACCGGAAGTAAACTTTATACCTTTGATCACAGCTGAGCACTCACACTGTCATTTGACAGCGTGGGCACCATGGCTCTCTGACCAGTGGGGATGATTTCACCGCCGATTAGAAGCAGTGTTTGCTGCACTGCCCTGCACATGACAGCATAGCAAACACTGGATGCTCGGGACCCCATTCAAGTGAATCAGGTCCGGGTACTGTTCTGGTAACTTGGAACTTTTTATAACTGTTCTGCTGAACCCGACGCACCCGAACATCCGAACATCCAGTTGTTCGCCCATCTAAACGTATTACCAAAGCCATAGTGCACTTCAAAGAAGGAGGGTTCTCTTCCCATTGGAAAAATAAAGTTGGATCCAAAATGTCTGACTTCAAAATTGCCACCATGGTCACCACCCATCTGGAAAAGTTTTCCCCCTCGCATATACTAATGTGCCACAAACAGGAAGTTGATATCACCAACCATTCCCATTTTATTTAGATGTATCCATATACATGACCCACCCTGTACTTTGGTTTCATCAGACATATGACAGTCTCTCAATACTGTTCTGGATAATCCAAATGCTCTCTAGCAAACTTCAGACAGGCCCAGACATGTACTGGTTTAAGCAGGGCGATACGTCTGCAGTTTCTGAGTCTCTGGCGGCATAGTGTGTTACTGATGGTAGCCTTTGTTTCGGTGGTCCCAGCTCTATGCAGGTCATTCAATAGGTCCCCCATGTGGTTCTGGGATTTTTGCTCACCGGTCTCGTGATCATTTTGCCCCCCACGGGGTGAGATATTGCATGGAGCCCCAGACTGAGGGAGATTATCAGTGGTCTAGTATGTCTTCCATTTTCTTATTATTGCTCCCACAGTTGATTTCATCAAACCAAGCTGCTTGCCTATTGCAGATTCAGTCTTCCCAGCCTGGAGGAGGGCTACAATTTTGTTTCTGGTGTCCTTCGACAGCTCTTTGGTCTTCACCATAGTTGAGTTCGGAGTATGACTGTTTGAGGTTGTGGACAGGTGTCTTTTATACTGATAACCAGTTCAAACAGGTGTCATTACTACAGGTAATGAGTGGAGGACAGAGGAGCCTCTTAAAAAAAAGTTACAGGTCTGTGAGAGCCAAAATACTTGCATGTTTTTAGGTGACCAAATAGTTATTTTCCACCATAATTTGCAAAATAAATGTTTCCAAATCAGACAAGGTGATTTTCTGTATTTGTTTTCTCATTTGACTCTCATACTTGTGGCCTACCTATGATGTTAATTAAAGGCCTCTCTCATCTTTTTAAGTGGGAGAACTTGCACAATTGGCATCTGACTAAATACTTTTTTCCCCACTGTATATACCTTTCTGTCCAAGAAGACAGTGTAGGCAATAATGCCACGTTATTGTGCTGCTGTTATAGCTAAGCAAAAACATTCATATTAAGAATCATAACTTTTGTTAGGATTTCTTCACATCCCGTTTATAGAACATCTCTAAACAGAAAAAAAAGTTTTAACCCAAGCATATATTTCATCTTTCTGCTAAAATACTTGTATTGGTACAAATTTGATTTTGATTTTAGCAATATAGCTTTTAACCCCTTTCCTACAATGGACGTACTATTCCGTCCATGTGACCTGGGACCTAAGTCCCATGGACGGAATAGTATGTCATGCCCTTTAATGCGACATCACAACTTAAGTTGCGGTGATCGCATTAAAATGCCGACGCCATCTTACCTCAGGATAGATGGCCTCGGCATCCCAGGCAGTTTCCGCCCTGCCCGCCCCTCTGTGAGCTGTGATTGGCTGTTCAATTCAGAACAGCCAATCACAGCGCTTCTCTTTGTTTCAGCCAATCAGATTGGCTGAAACAACAGGATCCTAGGCTAGGATCGAGTACCGATATACTCAATCCTAGGACCGGTGCCTGGCAATGCCAGGCACCGGAGAAAAGCCCCCAGATTGGCGCGATCGCCGATCTAATCGATCACGCCAATCGCAGCGCTGTAATAGCACCAATCCTAGGCCGGAGCCTAGGACAGGCCCAGCAGGGCCTGCAGGAAGTGGTTGGCGCGATCGATTAAATTGGCGATCGCGCCAGCCACAGGGCACAGCTGCGGTCACGAGCTGTGAGCTCCGATCCTAGGCAGTTACCATGGTCACCAGGCAGAGCAGGGATTGGTGGGATCGATGTATTCATTCGATCCCACCAATGACAGGTCACAGCAGCGATGTGACCGCTCTGTGACCTGCCCCTGACCTGCCTCTGACCTGTCTGACCTGTCTGCAGGGGTCCTCACTCTAGCTGAGGATTCCTGCAGAGAGGTCAGACGCAGCAAGACCTCCTGTGCTGGGTATTGTGGTGCCACAGCTTGTAGCATCACAATCCCTGCAGAAGAAAGAAGAAAGAAAACTAAAACTGTAAGTGTTAATTGATCCCTAATCCCCTGCCCAATCTATCTTCACCCCCCAATCTATCTTCATCCCCCCACCCCCTTTTACCCCCTTCACCCCCCTTTTACCCCCTCCACCCCCCCTTTTGCGCCACCTCCGTGCGCAGCCACCGAGCATTGATCGGTGACGCAGTTCACCGATCAACACTCGTGCTTGCTTTTTTTCCTTAGCCCCCTTTGCGCCAGCTCCGCACACACATCCCGTTTTTCATTTTTTTCACCCCCCTTTGTGCCACCTAACTACAACCCTAACTGATCCCTGCCCATTCTCTCTTCATCCACCCCAATCCCCCCATTCCCCTTCCCCCTATTTTTACCCCCCCACCCCACTTTTGCGCCACCTCCGTGAGCAGCCGCCGAGCGATGATCGGTGACGCAGTTCACCGATCAACACTCATGTTCGCTTTTTTTCCTTAGCCCCCTTTGCGCCACCTCCCCACACACATCCCGCAGCCGCAAAACTTTGATAAGTGACGCACATCACTTATCAGAGCTTGTGCCTGCCGTTTTTCATTTTTTTCACCCCTTTTTGTACCACCTAACTACAACCCTAACTGTTGATCCCTGCCCGATCTCTATTCATCCACCCAATCCCCCCAGCCCCCTCTTTTTACCCCCTTTGTGCCATTTCCGTGTGCACATTTAGCAGCCGCCGAATTTTGATAAGTGATTCAATTCACTTATCAAAGTTTGTGTCGGCTGTTTTCCATTTTTCTTTTTCACCTCCCCCCTTTGAGCTACCCCTGTGCACACATCCAGCAGCCACTAAATTTTGATAAGTGACGCCGTTCACTTATCATATCTAGGACCTGCTGTTTTAGACTTTTTTTCACAGGTATTTTGCTCCCCATTTCCTTTTAGCTTTTTCTTATAGGATAGTGTGCACCAATCACTAGCCCCCCACCACTACATACACAGTTATAAATAAAGTACACCCAAGCACCATATTTACACAAAAAAATGTCCCGCCCATCACGTTCCTCCCAACAGTGCTATTCAATGGAGGAGGCATATGCTTTACTTGCCTCCGACACTGATAGCGAGGTTGACGATCCGAGTTTTCTTTATTTTTCAGATTCTTCATCCTCTTCCTCTTCCCCCTCCTCATCTTCCTCCTCGAGTCCTGCGGAACCGCCACGCAGATGCTCCAGGACAGAAGATGAGGCAGCGCCCACCATGCCCGCAGCTGATTCAGCAGACCCTGTGTGGACCTCGCCCCCCAAAAATTACAAGCCACTGATTCCTGATTTTGTGGCAGAATCAGGAATCAAGTTTGACACCACCGGCCTCACAGGAATTGACTTTTTCAAAGTCTTTTTCTCTGAGGATTTTGTTAACCTCATGGTGGAGCAAACTAATTTGTACGCTCGGCAATTTTTGGAGCAAAACCCACGTTCATCCTATACTAACTGGTCTCCTGTGGATGCACTTGAAATGAAGCAGTTTTGGGGCCTGGTCCTCCACATGGGTATCCTGAAGAAGCATGAAATTCGGCAATATTGGAGTGTTGATATTTTATACAACACTCCAGTGTTCCGAATGGTCATGGTCCGGACAAGTTTTCAGGCCATCCACAAGTTTCTGCATTATAACGATAATGCACAGTGTCCCGCACGAGATGACCCCAACTTTGACCATCTGTTCAAAGTTCGGCCGGTCATCGAACACTTCAAAAAAAAGTTTGCTGAAGTGTACGTGCCCCAAAGGAACATCTGCGTGGATGAGTCCTTGGTCCATTTCAAGGGAAGGCTCGGATTCTGTCAATACCTGCCCAGGTACGGAATCAAACTCTATAAGCTGTGTGAGAGTACCTCAGGGTACACCCACAGGTTTAGAGTGTATGAAGGAAAGGACACCAGGATTGAACCCCCTGACTGTCGTCCTGACCTGGGAGTGAGTGGGAAAATTGTGTGGGATTTGGTGCACCCACTGCTGGATAAAGATTATCACCTCTACACTGATAACTTTTATACCAGTGTCCCACTCTACAAATCCCTCTCTGCGCGAGGTACCACAGCTTGCGGTACTGTCCGCAAAAATCAGAGAGGCCTCCCGAAGATGCTACTTGGGCAGATGCTCCGAAAAGGTGAGAGCAGGGCCCAATGTAGCGACCACCTGATGGTGGTCAAGTACAAGGACAAGAGGGATGTCTTTCTCTTGACCACCATACACGGTGATGGCAGCGCCCTCAGCACTGTACGGGGTACCTCTGCACAGGTCAGCAAACCTGAATGTGAGCTGGGGTACAATAAAAACATGTGGGGCGTTGATCGCTCCAATCAACTCCTCCAACCGTACAATGCTTTGAGAAAGGCCAAGGTGTGGTACAAAAAGCTGGCCGTGCACATCGTCCAATTGTCAATGCTCAACGCATTCCTGCTGTCACAATGTGCACACCACACCAATACGTCGTACCTTGAGTTCCAGGAGGTAGTGGTTAAGGCCCTGATGTTTGGCACTCTGGAAGGAGTGGGCCCCAGAACTTCCGGAACTGAAGGTGCTCGTATTGTACCAGGTCAGCATTTCCCGGGGGAGGTCCCGCAAACTACAAAAAGGTAAATCGCAAAAAAGGTGCCAAGTGTGTTACAAAAATGGAATACGCAAGGACACCATTTATCAATGCGACACCTGCCCCGAAAAACCTGGCCTGTGTATGAAGGATTGCTTCAAATTGTACCACACCTCAATGCACTACTAAATTACTTTACCGGAAACATTAGATTAGTTGGGGCACATCTAGATAAGTTCCTTGGGGGTCTAGTTTCCAAAACAATGTCACTTGTGGTTTTTTTTTTACTGTTTAAGCACATCAGGGGCTCTGCAAATGGAAAATGACGCCCGCAGACCATTCCATCTAAGTCTGCATTCCAAAACGTCACTCCCTTCCGATCCCCGACGTGTGCCTAAACAGTTTTTTCCCACATATGGGGACCAGCGTACTCAGGACAAATTGGACAACAACTTTTGGAGTCCAATTTCTCCTCTTACCCTTGGGAAAATTAAAAATTGGGGACTAAACAATCATTTTTGTGGGCACAAAATAGGATTTGTTATTTTCACGCCTGGGCAGTATAAACTTTAGTGAAACACTTGGGGGTTCAAAGTTCTCACCACATATCTAGATAAGTTCCTTAGGGGGTCTAGTTTCCAAAATGGGGTCACTTGTGGGGGGTTTCTACTGTTTAACCACATCAGGGGCTCTGCAAACGGAACATGACGCCCGCAGACCATTCCATCAAAGTCTGCATTCCAAAGAATCACTTCTTCCCTTCTGAGCCCCGACGTGTGCCCAAACAGTAGTTTTCTCCCACATATGGGGTACCAGCGAACTCAGGACAAATTGGACAACAAATTTTGGGTTCCATTTTCTCCTGTTACAGTTGGGAAAATTAAAAATTGGGGACTAAACGATCATTTTTGTGGGCACAAAATAGGATTTTTTATTTTCACGCCTGGACATTATAAACTTTAGTGAAACACTTGGGGGTTCAAAGTTCTAACCATATATCTAGATAAGTTCCTTAGGGGGTCTAGTTTCCAAAATGGGGTCACTTGTGGGGGGTTTCTACTGTTTAACCACATCAGGGGCTCTGCAAACGGAACATGACGCCCGCAGACCTTACCATCAAAGTCTGCATTCCAAAGCGTCACTTCTTCCCTTCCGATCCCCGACGTGTGCCTAAACAGTAGTTTTCTCCCACATATGGGGTACCAGCGTACTCAGGACAAATTGGACAACAACTTTTGGGGTCCAGTTTCTCCTGTTACGCTTGGGAAAATTAAAAATTGGGGTCTAAATGATCATTTTGGTGGGCACAAAATAGGATTTTTTATTTTCACGCCAGGACATTATAAACTTTAGTGAAACACTTGGGGGTTCAAAGTTATCAACACATATCTAGATAAGTTCCTTAGGGGGTCTAGCTTCCAAAATGGGGTCACTTGTGGGGGGTTTCTACTGTTTAACCACATCAGGGGCTCTGCAAACGGAACATGACGCCCGCAGACCTTACCATCAAAGTCTGCATTCCAAAGTGTCACTTCTTCCCTTCTGAGCCCCGACGTGTGCCCAAACAGTAGTTTTCTCCCACATATGGGGTACCAGCGTACTCAGGACAAATTGGACAACAACTTTTGGGGTCCAGTTTCTCCTGTTACGCTTGGGAAAATTAAAAATTGGGGTCTAAACGATCATTTTGGTGGGCACAAAATAGGATTTTTTATTTTCACGCCTGGGCAGTATAAATTTTAGTGAAACACTTGGGGGTTAAAAGTTCTCACCACACATCTAGATAAGTTCCTTAGGGGGTCTAGTTTCCAAAATGGGGTCACTTATAGGAGTTTCCACTGTTTGGGCACATTGGGGGCTCGTCAAACGCAACATGGCGTCCAATCTCAATTCCAGCCAATTTTAGGTTGAAAAAGTCAAACGGCGCTGCTTCCCTTCCGAGCCCTGCTGTGCGCCCAAACAGTGGTGTCCCCACATATAGGGTATCTGCGTACTCAGGACAAATTGGACAACAACTTTTGGGGTCCAATTTCTCCTGCTACCTTTGGGAGAATAAAAAATTGGGGACTAAACGATAATGTTTGTGGAAAAAATATGATTTTTCATTTTCACGCCCGGGCGTTATAAACTCCTGTGGAGCCCTAGGGGGTTCAAGGTGCTCACCACACATCTAGATAAGTTCCTTTGGAGGCCTAGATTCCAAAATGGGGTCACTTGAGGGGGTTTTCCACTGTTTGGGCACATTGGGGGCTCGTCAAACGCAACATGGCATCCAATCTCAATTCCAGCCAATTTTAGGTTGAAAAAGTCAAATGGCACTGCTTCCCTTCCGAGCCCTGCCGTGCGCTCAAACAGTGGTCCCCCCAACATATAGGGTATCAGCATACTCAGGACAAATTGGACAACAACTTTTGGGGTCCAATTTCTCCTGCTACCTTTGGGAGAATAAAAAATTGGGGACTAAACGATCATGTTTGTGGAAAAAATATGATTTTTTATTTTCACGCCTGGGCGTTATAAACTCCTGTGAAGCCCTAGGGGGTTCAAAGTTATCAACACATATCTAGATAAGTTCCTTAGGGGGTCTAGTTTCCAAAATGGGGTCACTTGTGGGGGGTTTCTACTGTTTAACCACATCAGGGGCTCTGCAAACGGAACATGACGCCCGCAGACCTTACCATCAAAGTCTGCAT
This sequence comes from Dendrobates tinctorius, assembly GCF_039654945.1. NCBI lineage: Eukaryota > Metazoa > Chordata > Amphibia > Anura > Dendrobatidae > Dendrobates > Dendrobates tinctorius. The sequence goes on from NW_027361732.1 coordinate 13,425,470, forward strand.
TCCAAAGTGTCACTTCTTCCCTTCTGAGCCCCGACGTGTGCCCAAACAGTAGTTTTCTCCCACATATGGGGTACCAGCGTACTCAGGACAAATTGGACAACAACTTTTGGGGTCCGGTTTCTCCTGTTACACTTGGGAAAATTAAAAATTGGGGTCTAAACGATCATTTTGGTGGGCAGAAAATAGGATTTTTTATTTTCACGCCTGGGCAGTATAAATTTTAGTGAAACACTTGGGGTTAAAAGTTCTCACCACACATCTAGATAAGTTCCTTAGGGGGTCTAGTTTCCAAAATGGGGTCACTTATAGGAGTTTCCACTGTTTGGGAACATTGGGGGCTCGTCAAACGCAACATGGCGTCCAATCTCAATTCCAGCCAATTTTAGGTTGAAAAAGTCAAACGGCGCTGCTTCCCTTCCGAGCCCTGCTGTGCGCCCAAACAGTGGTGTCCCCACATATAGGGTATCTGCGTACTCAGGACAAATTGGACAACAACTTTTGGGGTCCAATTTCTCCTGCTACCTTTGGGAGAATAAAAAATTGGGGACTAAACGATAATGTTTGTGGAAAAAATATGATTTTTTATTTTCACGCCCGGGCGTTATAAACTCCTGTGGAGCCCTAGGGGGTTCAAGGTGCTCACCACACATCTAGATAAGTTCCTTTGGAGGCCTAGATTCCAAAATGGGGTCACTTGAGGGGGTTTTCCCACTGTTTGGGCACATTGGGGCTCGTCAAACGCAACATGGCATCCAATCTCAATTCCAGCCAATTTTAGGTTGAAAAAGTCAAATGGCACTGCTTCCCTTCCGAGCCCTGCCGTGAGCTCAAACAGTGGTCCCCCCAACATATAGGGTATCAGCATACTCAGGACAAATTGGACAACAACTTTTGGGGTCCAATTTCTCCTGCTACCTTTGGGAGAATAAAAAATTGGGGACTAAACGATCATGTTTGTGGAAAAAATATGATTTTTTATTTTCACGCCTGGGCGTTATAAACTCCTGTGAAGCCCTAGGGGGTTCAAGGTGCTCACCATACATCTAGATACGTTCCTTAGGGGGTCTAGTTTCCAAAATGGGGTCACTTGTAGGGGGTTTCCACTGTTTGGGCACATTGGGGGCTCATCAAACTCAACATGGTGTCCAATCTCAATTCCAGTCAATTTTAGGTTGAAAAAGTCAAACGGCGCTGCTTCCCTTCCGAGCCCTGCCGTGTGCCCAAACAGTGGTCCCCCCACATATAGGGTATCAGCGTACTCAGGACAAATTGGACAACAACTTTTGGGGTCCAATTTCTCCTGCTACCTTTGGGAGAATAAAAAATTGGGGACTAAACTATCATGTTTGTGGAAAAAATATGATTTTTTATTTTCACGCCCGGGCGTTATAAACTCCTGTGAAGCCCTAGGGGGTTTAAGGTGCTCACCACACATCTAGATAAGTTCCTTAGGGGGTCTAGTTTCCAAAATGGAGTCACTTGTGGGGGGTTTCCACTGTTTGGGCACATTGGGGGCTCGTCAAACGCAACATGGCGTCCTATCTCAATTCCTGCCAATTTTAGGTGGAAAAAGTCAAATGGCGCTGCTTCCCTTCCAAGCCCTGCCATGCGCCCAAACAGTGGTCGCCCCCCAACATATAGGGTATCAGTGTAATCAGGACAAATTGGCAACAACTTTTGGTGTCCAATTTCTCCCGCTACCTTTGGGAAAATTAAAAAATTGTTGCTAACAGATCATTTTTGTGACAAAAAAGTTAAATGTTAATTTTTTCCTTCCATGCTGCTTCTGCTCCTGTGAAGTGCCTGAATGGTTAATAATCTTCTTGAATGTAGTTTTGAGTAGCTTGAAGGGTGCAGTTTTTAGAATGGTGTCACTTTTGGGTATTTTCTGCCATATAGACCCCTCAAAGTGACTTCAAATGTGAGGTGGGCCCTAAAAAATTGGTTTTGTAAATTTTTTGTAAAAATGAGAAATCGCTGGTCAATTTTAACCCTTATAACTTCCTAACAAAAAAAAATTTTGTTTCCAAAATTGTGCTGATGTAAAGTAGACATGTGGAAAATGTTATTTATTAACTATTTTGTGTCACGTAGCTCTCTGGTTTAAGGGCATAAAAATTCAAAGTTTGAAAATCGCAAAATTTTCAAAATTTTCACCATATTTCCATTTTTTCATAAATAAACGCACATTATAGCAAAGAAATTTTATCACTAAAGTGAAGTACAATATGTCACGAGAAAACAGTGTCAGAATCGCCTAGATCTGTTGAAGCGTTCCATAGTTATTACCTCATAAATGGACAGTGGTCAGAATTGTAAAAATTGGCCCGGGAGTTAACGTGCAAACCATCCTTGGTAGTGAAGGGGTTAATGAGTTTCACCTGTTATAGGATAAAATGTGTGAAATTAAGTCAGAGTTGAATTGAGTTGTTCACCATATTTCAAGCAAGGGCAGATATTTTGCAAGAACATTATGATATACATGTAGAGAGGTTGAACCAATATCTTGCATTTTTTGTTTAAAAAAGCAACTTCCAAAATGCACTAGAAGAAATTATATCCTCACCTGACCATACTGACACCACTTGCTTACAACAGAATAGGAATGTGACAGGAGCAGCCAACCTGGGGCCAAAGCAATGTCTAATTCATTACTGGTACTTCCAGTGATTCTCTGAAGCGGTCACATGTCTGTACTTCCAGAACAGTACGCTTAGGCCGGGGTCACACTGGCGATTAAAACGGCCGAATGCAATGCGATAGAAAATCGCATTGCATTCATCCCAATGTTATTCTATGGGGAAGCTCACATCATGCGATTTTTGATCGGATCCGATCCTCGGACCAAGACAATCGCAGCATGCTGCGATTGTCACCGCTTTTCGGATCGGATTCGACAATGCAAGTCTATGGGGGCGAGAAAAAATTGGATTGCAAACGGACCCGATGTGTGAGTTGCGATAAAATCGCACCAAAAGCCGGCATTTTTTTTTCCAAAATACAGTAAAATCACAGTGTCCGGTTAAATAAAGAAACGAATTAATAGATCTTGACACATTAAATAAATATATATATATATATATATATATATATTGATATATATATATTTCATACATGTCATAGAGACAAATTTATATATATATTTCTAATTCATACAGTTCTTAATTGCAGAATAGCCGCTGAAACATTAGCCGGCTTTTGTATAACATTCTCCTGCCCTACATGAAATGACACATGGCTTACATATAGTTAGACATAAAAAAAAAAACATGAAATGAAATGGTTAACTATATGTAAGCCATGTGTCATTTCATGTCGGGCAGGAGAATGTTATACAAAAGCCGGCTAATGTTTCAGCGGCTATTCTGCAATTAAGAACTGTATGAATTAGAAATATATATATAAATGTGTCTCTATGACATGTATAAAATATATATATATAAATATATATATATATATATATATATTTATTTAATGTGTCTAGATCTATTAATTCGTTTGTGTGGGGAAACCTGTCATTGGGTTCCATTATATGTCCATTTAGCTATCCTGCGAGAAAATCTCGCAAGAAAGATGTCAAAAGGATCCTTACATGCGATTAAAATCGCATCAATGAAGAAAAATCGCATCAAAAACGGATCACTGGTTAAGATACTTTTGTGCGATTTCAGACCGTTAAAATGGGACCGATTTTTTATTCGTTGTGTGTGACTCCAGCCTTAAACAAGTTACGGTACCTCTACAATATCCAAGAAGTATCATTTCTCCTTGCAGAGAATGACATGCTAAGCATGTCGAGATGAGGAGACTTAAAGCCGCAATGCTCCTCTGGGAAATATGCTAATTATGCAAATTTTCTCTTCAGAGAGGAAGAGGACTAGAACTCTACTGTAGTGCCACCTATTGGAAGTAGAAATCCTAAAAGTCAATGTCGATCCTTTAACGAGCCTTGTTACATGACTTAGGATAAAAGCCAAGCCAGAATCTCAATTTGCAGACACTGTGTTTCGGGGTACTGCCCCTCGTCAGTGCAAAGTGTGAGATCTGGTTTGGCTGTGAGAGAGGCGCCTGACCGATATCCAAGAAGTATCGACATTGACTTTTAGGATTGCTACTTCCAATAGGTGGCAAGAGAGTTCTAGTCCTCTTCCTCTCTGAAGAGACAATTTGCATAATTGGTACCTCTACAAAAAATCTTCAGCAGCTGAGGCAACACATAGGTACCATAGTGACTAATGTTAGGCTTCAGCGGTCACATACCCATCCAGGCAAAAGAATAAATGTGTCTGTATGTGTATTTTAGACAATGGATCGTCTTTGCAAAACAACACCCATTTCCAATAAAACATAATCATTTATTAAGTAAGATGAAAAAGGTTTCCAAATTTGTGGAGGCAAATTGTGCCAAAATAAAATAAAATTGTGCCAGATAAAAAATCGGATTGTACTCTGACCAATGTTATTCAATGAGTTAAGTCTCATCTGTGATTTTTTTTCTCAGCTGAAATCGGACAGAGAAAAAAAATCGCAGCATACTGCGATTTGCTGCGTATCTCGGATGAGGCTCGCCAATGCAAGTCAATGGATGCAAGAAAAAAAAAATCGCACAGCACTCGGACCATGCAAGTGCTGTCCGATCTTTACACACCGGTGTCCTTTGAAAAGCCAGCAATTCATATGTGGCTACAGTAAAATCACAATGACAGGTTATACTAGAATAGCTAGAATAGATATATACATATATATATACACTCACTGGCCACTTTATTAGGTACACCTGTCCAACTGTGTGTTAAGACTTAATTTCTAATCAGCCAATCACATGGCGGCAACTCAGTGCATTTAGGCATGTAGACATGGTCAAGACAATCTCCTGCAGTTCAAACCGAGCATCAGTATGGGGAAGAAAGGTGATTTGAGTGCCTTTGAACGTGGCATGATTGTTGGTGCCAGAAGGGCTGGTCTGAGTATTTCAGAAACTGCTGATCTACTGGGATTTTCACGCACAACCATCTCTAGGGTTTACAGAGAATGGTCCGAAAAAGAAAAAAAATCCAGTGAGCGGCAGTTCTGTGGCCGGAAATGCCTTGTTGATGCCAGAGGTCAGAGGAGAATGGGCATACTGGTTCGAGCTGATAGAAAGGCAACAGTGACTCAAATTGCCACCCGTTACAACCAAGGTAGGCAGAAGAGCATCTCTGAACGCACAGTGCGTCGAACTTTGAGGCAGATGGGCTACAGCAGCAGAAGACCACACTGGGTACCACTCCTCTCAGCTAAGAACAGGCATCTGATGGCTACTTTCAGCAGGATAATGCGCCATGTCATAAAGCTCGAATCATCTCAGATTGGTTTCTTGAACATGACAATGAGTTCACTGTACTCAAATGGCCTCCTCAGTCACCAGATCTCAATCCAATAGAGCATCTTTGGGATGTGGTGGAACGGGAGATTCGCATCAGGGATGTGCAGCCGACAAATCTGCGCCAACTGTGTGATGCCATCATGTCAATATGGTCCAAAATCTCTGAGGAATGCTTCCAGCACCTTGTTGAATCTCTGCCACGAAGAATTGAGGCAGTTCTGAAGGCAAAAGGGGGTCCAACCCGTTACTAGCATGGTGTACCTAATAAAGTGGCCAGTGAGTGTATATATATATATATATATATATATATTGTGAGAATCATGTGGGAATAGTGGATGAGGGCAGGTATATCTCGCCCAGATTCCTTTCCTATGTGGCCTAGTCTGGTCAGTATCGCACCTGCTTACTAATGAATAATGGGAGGTGGATATAAAAGGATGCCAGGTGGTTGTGTGAGTGTCTCAGCCTGGGAACACAGAGAGCCTGTCTGTGTGAGAGACACACGTGAGTGAAAGCAGTGCCCACTGCAACTGTGGTTTGACTGGACGGGAGAAGCCCGCCAGTTGGTAGTTAGGTGGTACCTTGTTTAGTTAGTGCCGGACAGGCAAGGATTTGTTTTATGTTTTATTTCTTTATGCATTGCTTTCACCATTAATAAACCTGACCCAGTGTCAGTTATACCCGAATCCCAGCTCTGCGCCTGAGTTTCATGCTGAACACACGTGACCTTTGACCCCAGCAAAGGCGATCCCGGAGTGTTTTATCACAATATATACACACATATGTCAGAGACACACACATATATATGTATTTATATTAGCCAGTAATAAAGCAGCCGCGGTAGAGTAAAATCACAGCAAGAACCGGCAGGATAGAAGCGATGGTTTGCATACAGTAAATATATACAGAATAGGTAGATATATACATGTGTGTAACAAATACAATTAGTACAGTGTGCGTGCAAATTACTGGACATGTATTTAATTAATAAAATATTATTTTGGGGAAAAATGGCGTGGACTCCAGCGCAATTTTCCATACCAGCAGAGAGAAAGCCGACGACTGGAGGCTGATGTTTATAGCATAGGAATGGGCCATGGATATTTGCCCCCCCAGCTAAAAACATCAGGTCTCAGCCACCCCAGAAAAGGCGCATCTCTAAGATGCGCCAATTCTGGCACTTAGCCTTGCTCATACCACTTGCTCTGTAGCGGTGGCAAGTGGGGTAATAGTTGGGGGGGTTGATGTCACCTTTCAGGTGACATCAAGCCCCGAGGTAAGTAATGGAGAGGCGTCAATAAGATGCCCCTATTACTAACCCCATAGTCAAATTGTAAAGAAAACACAGACACCTAGTAAAAAATCCTTTAATTGAAATAAAGACACAGACTCCTTTATTATTCTTAATTAAACCATACTTACAACGACACCTAATCCATTTAAAGCCCTCCATCTCCGGTAATAAAAATAAAATAAAAAAAACAATATACCATACCTGTCCGTCGTTGAGTCCCATGCCGTAATCCATAACATAGTAACACAGTTTTGAAGGCTGAAGGAAGATCAGGGGGATATACATTTTTCAACCTGGACCACCTAAGATGTGACCACCGCAGCTGAAAAACACTGGTGAATGAGGATATGCTGCCAGCGCAGCATTAGTGACTAGCGTTGACGTCACTGAATCTGCACTCCCTCACAGCCTGAACTGCAATGACCTCTGGACCATGGGAAAATGCCAGTGAAGAAATTCTCACGGTGATCTGCTGTGAAGACACTGTGCTTTAACTGCCGTTACTTCATCACTGGCATTTTCCCACAGTCCTGAGGTCACAGCAGTTCAGCCCGGCTACGAGAACAGCTTCAGTGACGTCATCGCTAGTCACTGAAGCTGTTTTCGCAGCCAGGCTGAACTACTATGACCTCAAGACCATGGGAAAATGCCAGTGTTGAGGTCATGGCAGTTAAAGTTCAGTGTCAGGGGAAGTCTTTAAATACAATTTCCAGCTCAGGAGAGGGAGGCCACACCCTGGCATAAGAACTCTGTATTATTTAAATGCACTTTTGCTTTTTACCTGTTTAGTTACCGCAGGGTTTTTGCTCACTTTGTCTCTTGTAGGTTTTGTATGTTTTATGGCCAATGTGAACATGCGTTTATGTGCTGCATATATACCAACTCAAACCAAGCTCAATTTTGTGTTTTTTCTTTGTATTTTTGCATTCTGTGCGTGCTGGGGTATGGCCTACCTCTCCTCAGAGCTGGAAATTGTATTTAAATGCTTCCCCTGACTGGTGCCCACTGGTTGGGACCTGGTCCTTTTGTCTGCCCTTATGGTTCTTATGAGTCCATACCCTGCAGGATTCACCTGCACTAATCCCGCACCGTCATTTAGCTCCTCCGGGAGCTACGTGGGAGTTCCTGCTCTACCAATACACTAAAACACTGAATCTCATGGCCAGGTATTTAACACCCATGTGATGGTCACATGACCTTGACCTCACACAGGTCCTGGCAGGACTCTGCATGTGGAGATACCATGGACCTCTGCCCACCTGCTCTATGAAGGTTCACTAAAACCAGCCCACAACATATGTTCCTATTAACCATCTCAGGACTTAGTGTACTGGGGGAAAATACTGGTTTTACATCACTGACTGTAGTAGGCGCAGTGACACGTATCTCTCTTCACTTCACTTTGTCACTGCTGCTGGCAGTAGAGGCGCTTGGAGCTTGTGAGCAGGAGAGAATTTTATCAAAGGTTTTGCATTACTATATTTTCAGAGCTATAATTTTTCCATATTTCGGCTGACATAGTCGTGTGAGGGCTTGTTTTTTGGTGACCTTTTTCTTGGTAAGGCTGGAGTCACACCAGAGAGAAATACGGACGAGTGAGAGGTGTTAAAATCATGCACTGCACACGGACCAATGTTTCTCTATGGGACAGCTCCCATCATCCGTATCTCAGCAGTATTTTACGGGCTGAGACAATCGTAGCATGCTGCAATTGTCAGCGTATTGTGGCCAAAATGCGCCAATACAAGTCAATGGGAACGAGAAAAATACAGATTACACACGGACCAGACGTGTGACTTGCGAGAAATGCGCACCAGTGTCCTTTAACAAAAGCCGGCAATTAATTTTGCGATACAGTAAAATCACACTGACATGTTTAATAAAGAAACGAAAGAATAGATATAGACACATGGAATACATGTCATATATATATATATACTGTATATATTAATATTTCATAGAGTTCTACATAGTAGAATAGCCACTAAATCAATTGCCGGTTTCTGTAAAATCATTCTAAAACCCAACATGAAATGACACATGGTTTACATATAGTAAAAGATTTCATTTCATTGATTTTTTTATACGTCTTTGACTAATAATTAGATTTGGGTTTGTGTGTAAACTTTGGGACATCTAGGTGTTAAATTAAGGGGTTAATTCATTGGAAAAAAAATGCGTGGGCTCCCACGGTAAAATCGCAACCAGAGATGGAAAGCCAGTGAGTGGGGGAAGATATTAATAGCCTTGAGAGGGACCATTGTTTTTGCCCCCCCGGCTACAAAAATCTGCCCCCAGACACCCCAGATGGCACTTAGCCTCTCTATTCCCATTGCCCTGTAGTGGTGGCTACTGGGTTAATACTAATGGGATAATGTCACCCCTGTGGGGGGGTCTTCATGTGGTGCTGTGATTAGGTATTCATACTGATGGCTTACGTCAGGTCACTGACACCTATGGAAGGTCGGCTCACTTAGTTGCTCCCCAAGGTAGACTTTTGGAACATGTTTGGTCTCTGGGTAAATTATTGCTTCATAAACCACTAGGCCCAATCTAGTAAAAGAAAACAGCCTTTCTGGCTCAAATGAAAGTAAAAAAATATACAGTCTTTCCCAATATGACTCCCGCCTTCTGAGACAACATATACGGCAGCTTTCGCAGGAACTTTAGTCTGGAGGCTGCCTTCTTCTAAACCATAGACAGAGGGAAAAAAAACAGCTGGACATTTATCTCCCTCCAGCCAAACACTGGAGGTGGAGATATGGTGGCTAGGTGTCCTGCCCATCTCTGATCTACCCACCATGAAAGCCAGACCCATATAGCGACTGGATTGCTCTCAGCACATATCATGCTGGAGGAAAACTCATGGCTTTCACATCACGCAGGATAGCAACCTTTGCGACACATATCTCCCCTCACTTATGGCACCAGTGACCCTGTCACATCCCTCAGTGACCTGCTCCCTATTTTACATACTGATTATTATATTTATAGAAAAAAAAAGAAAACACCGTCGGTTAAGCGTACGCAGTAACATCTACCGGCGATCTGATCTTGGTGGAGACTAAATAAAACAATTTAATGCACATTATACATGCGATCATGCCTGCTGAAGGTGATTTTTTTTCAATACTTATAATAATCAGCATGTAAACTGGGGGCATTTCACTGAGAAATCAGTGACCTGTCATAAGCCATCAGTATGCATACCTTTAAGTAGAGCACCACATAAAGACCCCCCCCCTGGCCGCCCCTGAAGAACGAGCATCTCATTAACTGAAAACTGAAAATAAAGGTTAAACAACAACCACAAGACGGATTTAATCACCTCAGGTATCATTGTAATCTGTATAATGGCGCCAACCCGACAATGTCTGTAGGTTACAGAGCACAATCCTGCTGAATTGTTCCCTTTAATTTATACTAGTAGAACTACAGTGATATCGTAATTAACGTAACGTAATTACACCAATGTGTAGTGCTACTATGTAGGCACCTAACGCCACAGCGCATTACAGACATCATCATCACTGTCCCCATTGAGGCTCACAATCTAAGTCCCCAATCAGTACATCTTTTGAGTTTGGCTGGAAATCGGAAGAGACCCCCATAAACAAGGGGAGACCATAAAAACATTTTGCGGATGTTGTCCTTGGTGGGATTTGAACCCAGGACCTCAGTGCTGCAAAATAACAGTGCTAAACACTGAGCCACTTACATCCTTGTTAACACAACCGTGCATATGAAGAATATATTATTATTGACACTACCTATTTTGTATCTTTGATATACATCCCCATGGAAGTAAACATGTTATGTTGCTCTAATTATGTTCTGTATCTTTATTACAGAATCTCTAAGGCCGGTTTCACATTAGCGCTTTTTAAGCGCACGCACGGCCGGGGGTAGCTCCGCCCCCGAGCCGGCTCTCTGCCCGGCGTGCCCGCCCCTTGCTTGTAGCGCCGCCTACTAGCGGACAGCGGCGCCTGCGATCGGCGCACCCTATCTTTAGCATAGGGTGCGCAGATCGTGCGCAGGCCGTGCGCTAGTTGCGCTTTGACCTGCGCTGCGCACTTTTGACGGTGCGCCGTGCGCGCCAAAATCAAACTTTTCGGATTTTGGCGCGCACGGCGCACCGTCAAAAGTGCGCAGCGCAGGTCAAAGCGCAACTAGCGCACGGCCTGCGCACGATCTGCGCACCCTATGCTAAAGATAGGGTGCGCCGATCGCAGGCGCCGCTGTCCGCTAGTAGGCGGCGCTACAAGCAAGGGGCGGGCACGCCGGGCAGAGAGCCGGCTCGGGGGCGGAGCTACCCCCGGCCGTGCGTGCGCTTAAAAAGCGCTAATGTGAAACCGGCCTAAATAAAGAAATATCTAAAATAAATAAGTTTATTTGCCCATTCTGAAATGAATTATGAGTCAAAATTATGGGTTTATTTATTTTCATTGCTCATAATTAGAGTGACTGAATCACACAAAAAAAGTCTCAGGCATATTTATACCATCTATAAAATACAGAAATAAATGAGTCATTTTATGAAGAAAGTACTATAATCCTACACAAGATTGAATCACATATGTAAAATAACCATAAAATTGAAATGAAGAAATGACATAATAATTACTAACTGCCAAAATACTGAAAAACTTCCTTGAGTAATAAAGAAAACTATAGTGACCAATTATGTATTCCAGGAGAGCTTAGTTTAACCCCTTACTGCCATTGCAAGCAATAGTACATCCAATGGTAGCACCCCCGCTTTGATGAGGGCTCCGGTGGTGAATCCGCATCAAAACCAGTACATGTCAGCTGTTTTCAACAGCTGACATGTGTCCGCAATAGGCACAGGTGGAATCGCGATCCACCCGCGCCTATGAACTAGTTAAATCCTGCTGTCAAATGCTGACAGCGGGATTTAACCAACAAATATGAACCTAGCACTCAACTTAAAGGTATTTGTAAGGCGGTTTATTGTAGTACACGAAAAAAGACGTTTCGGTCAATGTGATCTTCTTCAGTTACGTGTGGTATACCGCATCTTGAGGCACGTTTGCCCCTCTCCTATATACTGACAAAGCTCATTACTTAGAGAGATCATTCTCCTCAATGCCTAAAGCACCATCGTCCTTTCTGATAGATGCCTATAAGCTCTACACAATCTATATACCACACATAACTGAAGAAGGTCACATTGACCGAAACGTCTTTTTTCGTGTACTACAATAAACCGCCTTACAAATACCTATATTTTGAGTGCTAGGTTCATATTTGTTGCTTTAACGGTTTGGGAACCTAACCTTAGCACCATCTTGAGTTGTGCTCACGGTGTTCTTTCTAAGCGGTATTTAACCGGCGCTTCCGGCCGCTGGAAATACGCACATCGCTGACCCCCGTCACATGATCGGGGGGTCAGCGATGCACTGCCATAACAACCTGAGGTCTCTTAGAGACCTCTATGGTTGTTGATGAGGCATTGCTATGAGCGCCACCCGGTGGACGGCGCTCATAGCAATGTTGCAATTCTGCTACATATAGGCGATCTGCTCATCGCCTATATGAAGCAGAGCCGATCGAATTGTAGATGCTTCTAGCCTCCCATGGAGGCTAGTGAAGCATGCCAAAATGTAAAAAAAAAAATGTTTTAAAAAATATAAAAAAATAGAAAAGTTTAAATCACCACCCTTTTGCCCCATTCAAAATAAAACAATTAAAAAAAATCACACATACACATATTAGGTTAGGTATCGTCATGTTCAGAATCACCCGATCTATCGATTAAAAAAAGGACTAAGGCTAGTTTCACACTTGCTTTTTTTTGCAGCGCGTTTTTCCCGCAAAAAAACGCATTGAAAAAACGCATACAAAAGCATACAACTGCTGCGATTTTTTCAAGCATTTTTATGAGCATGCATGAAAAAAACGCAGCGTTTTTAAGCGTTTGTATGCGTTTTTAGTGCGTTTTTACCGCGTTTGCGTTTTTTTCCAACATTTTTAGGTGGCCCCTCACACTACCCAAACCATGACTTTACTAACCCTAACCCTGACCCTAACCCTAACCCTAACCCTGACCCTAACCCTAACCCTAACCCTGACCCTAACCCTTAACCAAATCATACTTAACCCTAACCCAAACCCTAAACCCTAACTAACCCTAACCCTAACCCTGACCCTAACCCTAACCCTAACCCTGACCCTAACCCTAACCCTAACCCTAACCCTGACCCTAACCCTAACCCTGACCCTAACCCTTAACAAAACCATACTTAACCCTAACCCTGACCCTAACCCTAACCCTAACCCTGACCCTAACCCTAACCCTAACCCTGACCCTAACCCTTAACCAAACCATACTTAACCCTAATCCTGACCCTAACCCTGACCCTAACCCTTAACAAAACCATACTTAACCCTAACCCTGACCCTAACCCTAACCCTGACCCTAACCCTAACCCTAACCCTGACCCTAACCCTAACCCTAACCCTAACCCTGACCCTAACCCTTAACCAAACCATACTTAACCCTAATCCTGACCCTAACCCTGACCCTAATCCTTAACAAAACCATACTTAACCCTAACCCTGACCCTAACCCTAACCCTGACCCTAACCCTAACCCTGACCCTAACCCTAACCCTAACCCTGACCCTAACCCTTAACCAAACCATACTTAACCCTAATCCTGACCCTAACCCTGACCCTAACCCTTAACCAAACCATACTTAACCCTAACCCTGACCCAAAACCCAACCCTAACCCTGACCCTGACCCTAACCCTAACCCTAAACCCCCTTAACTAACCCTAACTCTAACCCAAACCCCTAAATTCCATGGTTAAAAAAAAAAACGCATATGCAAAAAAACGCTTACATGAGCATGCCAGTGCGCACATATGCGCATCCATAGGCTATAATGGCCATTTTTAGCGCAAAACGTGCGCATATGTGCGCATGCGCTTTTTTGCAGGGCCAAAAAATGCAACATGATGCGTCTGGAAAATCCAATCGCACACCCCAAAAAAACGCAGCGCATGAAAATCGCATACATGCGCTTACAAGCGCGCAGGTATGCGCACCCATGTTAAATATAGGGGAAAAAACGCATGCGCAGGTTAGCGTTTTTTTCCAGCGCTAAAAAACGCAAATGTGAAACCAGCCTAACCTGATCGCTAAACAGCGTAGCGGGAAAAAATCGAAACGAAAGAATTACGTTTTTTTGGTCGCCGCGACATTGCATTAAAATGCAATAATGGGCAATCAAAAGATCGTATCTGCACATAAATGGTATCCTTAAAACATCAGCTCGGTGTGCAAAAAATAAGATAAGCCCTTAACCAACCCCATATCACGAAAAATGGAGATGCTACGGGTATCGGGAAATGGCACAATCTATTTTTTTTTTTTTTTTTATAGCAGGGAATTTTCTTTCACCACTTAGATAAAAAAGAACCTAGACATGTTTGGTGTCTATGAACTCTTAATGTAAGCAATGACTAGCCAGGTCTTTCCCCGGGAAGGAACAACCACGGGAAGGGCAGTCTCCAATGAAGGAAACCACCTATGCCAAAACATGGTATGCATCCACAGACAGCTGTTTCGGGGTATTGCCCCTCATCAGTGTGGAGTAGGAAACTGGCTAGTAGGAGCAATGCCTAGTAAAAGACTGTGAAAAATGAGGATGAATGAACTCATGGAGATCAACATCCAACACTGCGGAGACACCATCACATGTTTCTCAACGCAGTGATTCTAGAGCAATGCCCCCATCCCTTATGGGAAATATGCAAATTCATGCAAAACACAAGCCGCGGAGACACCATCACATGTTTCTCAACGCAAGCAATGACTAGCCAGGTCTTTGCCCAGGAAGTCTTTTACTAGGCATTGCTTCTACTAGCCAGTTTCCTACTCCACACTGATGAGGGGCAATACCCTGAAACAGCTGTCTGTGGATGGATACCATGTTTTGGCATAGGTGGTTTCCTTCATTGGAGACTGCCCTTCCCGTGGTTGTTCCCTCCCGGGGAAAGACCTGGCTAGTCATTGCTTGCGTTGAGAAACATGTTATGGTGTCTCCGCGGCTTATGTTTTAGCATATTTCCCATAAGGGATGGGGGCATTGCTCTAGAATCACTGCGTTGAGAAACACGTGATGGTGTCTCCGCAGTGTTGGATGTTGATCTCCATGAGTTCATTCATCCTCATTTTTCACAGTCTTTTACTAGGCATTGCTCCTACCAGCCAGTTTCCTACTCCACACTGATGAGGGGCAATACCCCGAAACAGCTGTCTGTGGATGGATACCATGTTTTGGCATAGGTGGTTTCCTTCATTGGAGACTGCCCTTCCCGTGGTTGTTCCTTCCCGGGGAAAGACCTGGCTAGTCATTACTTGCGTTGAGAAACATGTGATGGTGTCTCCGCGGCTTGTGTTTTGCATGTTTTTGCATATTTCACATAAGGGATGGGGGCATTGTTCTAGAATCACTGCGTTGAGAAACGTGATGGTGTCTCCGCAGTGTTGGATGTTGATCTCCATGAGTTCATTCATCCTCATTTTTCACATATGAACTCGTAATGACCTGGAGAATCATAATGGCAGGTCAATTTTAGCATTTAGTGAACCTAGCAAAAAAGCCAAACAAAAAACAAGCGTGGGATTGCACTTTCTTTGCAATTTCACCGCACTTAGAATTTTTTTCCTGTTTTCGAGTACACGACATGCTAAAACTAATTATGCCATTTAAAAGTACAACTCATCCTGCAAAAAATAAGCCCTCACACTGCCATATTGATGGAAAAATAAAAAAGTTATGGCTCTGGAAAGAAGGGGAGCGAAAAACGAAAACGCAAATCCGAAAAAATCTCCGGGAGTTAAGGGGTCAATACCGTATGTAAAAATGTGTCTGAATAAAGCTGCGGACCCTGATGGTTCACATCTTCATGTACTTAGAAAAGATAGCACAGTCATTTCAAAGCCATTATTTTTTGGTATGAAAACTAAATGTGTCATCAGAAAAATGCACACTGTTTAAAACACGCTTTTTATTGGTGTTTCTCCTTTGACTTCCCCTGCCACTGTATTTAAAAAAAAAAAGTCATAAAATTTAGTTTTTCCTCTGCTCATATTAGGCTGTTTCTGTTTTGAAAACATGGCTTTTCAGTAGTCATCTCATTATGACCACCGTCAGGATTACAATAAAATGTAACACTTTTATATAGGTCAAACCATCTGCCAGAAGTAATACAGCTCACCTGGGAGAGGGTCACGGAACAAGCTCACAAAATGTTCCCAAAGTAGGCAAAGTACATCACTAGTAAATTGTTATATCATGTACTGAAAACAAAATTAGCACAATTACAATATAAAACAGATAGGAAGAAAAAAGAATATGTATGATTATTAGGTTATAATTAAAAAAAATCACTATATTAAAGCACCACTCCAGCATTTGTTTTTTTTTCTATTTTACCACTGAAGTGGTTCTAATCTATGGTCCCTGCACTTAATCTTATACTTTCCCATCGCCACCTTTGCCTTCTATTGCCACCATTCCAGTCAGTCTCCAGCAGTTTGTGACCTGCCGGATCACACCACTGTTTGCTGGACTGAGCCTGAGGTCACTTTTCAATGTACATTCTGGCTCTCCTAGACTTTTAGCCCCCGTTACACATAGTGATAGCGCTTGCAATATCGCTGTAACGTCACCGATTTTGTGACGCAGCAGTGATATTGCTAGCGATATCGCTATGTCTGATACTTACCTCCGACCGGCTCCCCCGCTGCTCATCGCTGGTCGCGCGAGAATGTCCTGGACCATTTCTCGTCGTCTGCTTCCTGCTGGGTTTTCTATGGCGCCGACGAGCGACGAGTGGATGCGGGCGGGAGGACGTCAGAATCGCCGCGTCTGACAGGAAAGAAGCGACCCCCGACCCCTGCTATGTCACTGGTGAGATCTGCCTGTGTGGCAGCTCACTAGCAACCACTTAGCGATGGACCAGCGATCCATATCGTTGTCGGGATCGCTGGTGCATCGCTAAGTGTAACGGTACCCTTACATTAACAGCTTGTAACCGCTACTTCTGACTTATGGTCAGTCTGAAGTTGTGGTCATAAGAAGGCGCTGCGGGACCAGAGGGGTGCTGAGAAGAGCTGAACACAGCAGATAGTGAGTATATTAGATGCAGCTTTCTTGCATTAGTAGCACCACTCCAGCACTGAAATAAGAAAAAATGCTGAAGTGGTGCTGTAAAGAAAGAGCCATGGCGGATCACAAGATGGTGGATTGAGATCACAAGATATTGGATCGGGTTCACAAGATGGCAGATTCGAGACTGAAGTGCCGCCGATAAGAATTGAAGATGCCAGTGGGTATGAATAAGACAACAGTCAAGGACCTTAGATTAAACGCACCACTCAAGTGCTGAAAAAACTTCTGGAGTGGTGCTTTAAAAATAGATTGAAAAAAGCTTGTTACTTATACATTAGTAAGTTTACTAACATATCAGTTTATTTGCATAAAGTAGCTAAATGGGCTCAAAATGCAGATAAGATTCTATGTTGTCAAAAGTAAATTTATACATTATGGAGCAAATATTATATATGTTTAATGAATAGATCACCACTGGAAGAGTCTACAATGGAGAAAGATTTGGGTGAAATTATACACTATATTAGAGCATGCAGTTGCAGGCTGCTGCTAACAAGATATTGTATTGTATTGTATTAGAGAGGGCATAAGTACAAATATTATGTTATCCCTTTATGAGCACCTGATGTAGCTTTATTTGGAATATGCAAATAAGTTTTTTGCATCAGTCTTTAAAGCACCACTCCAGGAATGGTTCTATTAATCTAAGTTTACTGTCCCTAGTCTTATACTTATCAGTCGATGTCTTCATCTGTTCCCGATGCTGCTCCTGTCATTCTCCAGTAGTTTGTGACCTACAGATCGCTCCAGTGTTTGCTCGAGCTATTAGACAGTTACAACTCAATGCAAGTCTATGAGAGCCTGAACGAGACCAGTATGACGTATACTGACAGATTGTGACTGTTACCTCTCACTTCCGGTCAGTCAGAAGTTGTGGTTGCAAGATGGCAGTGCAGGACTGGAGCAGTGCAGTGAAGAGTTGAAGATGGTGAATGGAAGGTACAAGACTAGGCTCAGAGAATTTAGATTAACAGCACCACTCCAGCGCTGAAATAAAAAAAATGCTGGAGTGGTACTTTAAAAAATATCAGTTTGCTGTGGAAGGTTACTCAACAAAATTACAAGAAATAAAAAAATAAGAACATCTCAGCCGTATGAAAATCTTTTCAAAGCTACATTTATTTACGTAGAAAAGAGATTTTATATCAAAATGATAAAGAATTTGTTTATTGTATGAGTTATAAAATTAAAGTTCATTCCACCAAATGATTTAGTAATGACCACAAGGGCTTGATGTGGACTAAGATATTGATGACTAAACAATTCACAGTGTACCACAATACATAAAGATACAGTTTAACAGCATATACTCACCTAACACTGTTTCCTGGGGAGCCCATCATCAGGCAGAGGCAAGGCGTGGGCGGACCAATTTGGTGATGTCATTGCAGAAGACGTCAGAGTCCCAGCACAATGAAGTCATCACTTTGCTCTGCACCAGAGAATTGTCTAGTTCATCACCCTGCCATGAAACAGTAAGAAAGTGGGAATTCCCTAGCATACAGGCATTCCACACATGTAATTAACCTGTCTAGCAGTCGCAAATCATGCAGCTGAGACAACGAAAACTAAATCTCCGAGCACGTCAAAATACTCGGAGGCCACCCGAGCATGCTTGGGGAAACCCGAGCAACAAGTATACACGCTCATCACTACCAGGGGCGGGCTGGGCCGGGTGGCAGGGAGGCAAATGCCCTCCGGGCCGCTCCCCCAGCAGCTGTGCAGGGCCGGCCGCCTGATGGCCCTGTACTGTGAACTGTGTGCGGCCGTGTCTGCTGTGCTGTCATGCGGCCGGCAGCAGATAGTGACAGGGCCGTGATGTGTTTCCTCAGCTGCGCGATGAAAAGTGAGTGCAATTAGTGCAGCGGTTTATTTGGCGTCGCTGTGTGATCATGTAACGTCGCTCCACTTTACAGCAGCCGCAGTCTGCAGCTTATGAGACTGACTGTGATGTGCACACAGGCGGCGCGATGACGTCATTGTCTCACGCCGCTCTAGTCTCTACAGGCCAGAAGAGGACACGGAGGCCGCAGTGCCGGGAATCAGGATGAGGTGAGTATAAACTTTATTATTTTTTATATGAACGGGCTGTGTGGCCATCCTACTATATATATGGGGGAGAAACTGCGGCCATACTACTATATATATAGGGGGGAAACTGCGGCCATCCTACTGTATATATGGGGGGAACTGCGGCCATCCTACTGTATATATGGGGGGAACTGTGGCCATCCTACTGTATATATGGGGGGAAACTGCGGCCATCCTACTGTATATATGGGGGAGGAAACTGCGGCTATCATACTGTATATAAGGGGGGGGAACTGCGGCCATCATACTGTATATATAGGGGAGGAAACTGCGGCCATCATACTGTATATATGGGGGGAACTGCGGCCATCATACTGTATATATGGGGGAGGAAACTGCGGCCATCATACTGTATATATGGGGGGGAAACTGCAGCCATTATACTGTATATATGGGGGAGGAAACTGAGGCCATCATACTGTATATATGGGGAGGAAACTGCGGCCATCATACTGTATATATGGGGGGGAAATTGCGGCCATCCTACTGTATATATGGGGGGAAACTGCGGCCATCATACTGTTTATATGGGGGGGGAACTGTGGCCATCATACTATATATATGAGTGAACGGGGGCTATCATCCTTTATATATAAGGAAACTGGGGTCATCCTACTATATATATAAGGGAAATGGGGTCATCCTACTATATATATATGAGGGAAATGGGGCCATCCTACTATATATATGGGGGAAATGGGGCCATCATACTATATACAGGGGGGTCTGGAGCTATCATACTATATACATGGGGAACTGGGGCCATCCTACTATATATGTGGGGGAACTGGGGCCATCCTACTATACATGTGGGGGAACTGGGGCAATCCTACTATATATGTGGGGGAACTGAGGCCATCTCACTATATACAAGGGGGGAACTGGGGCCATCATACTATATATATGAGGGAACTGGGGTCATCATACTATATATATATATATATAGGAGAACTGGGGCCATCATATATATGGGGTGAGCTGGGGATATCTTACTATATATATGGGAAGAACTGGTGCCTTCACACTATATATATATATATATATGGGGCTGTGGTGTGGGGAGGTTGAGCTGGGTACGGTTCTGTCTGTGATAGGAGACAGAGAGTTTGACAGCAGGTGTCATGTGGCAGTCTGCCCATCAGAGGTCACTAGAGAGCACCGATGGCAGTGATTATGTAACTGTCATTTGAGTATTGAGTATTACATAACTGCCAGAGGTCGAGGTGACTCTGATTGGGCAGAGGTGACTGTCAGGTGACAGAGGGTGGGGCTACCTGGTCTGTCTGAATAAATACTGTGGTAAGCTTCCAGAAGCTTGCGTCAGCCAGGGGAGCTCACAGGTTAGGAGAGTCTGTCACACAAAGGAGATCCCTCAGAGACTTTGGACAGTGGAAACGGTCATGGGGGGTGACCCCATAGGACATTGGTCACAGGCAGAGACGGCCTGTGAGGACCTGCATTATTGGTGGACTTTGTCAGGTGAAACGCCGTGGTGGATTGGCCTAGGGCAGCCACGGCGGATAGAGCCACGAAGTACGCCTGACGGAGAAAGTGTACAAGTGAAGGTACCCTGGCCTGTCTGCAGGAGGATAACAGTGTGAAACATCTGTTGTGTTTTGTTCTGGTCGTCGTGAGGGCGGCCAATAAAAGCAAACCTATTGAATACAATTCCTGCCTCTGTCTCATGCCTGTCGACGTCAAGAAGCGGGTCACCCCCCATTCCTGTGAGTACAGCACACCTCCGCCGCCTACCAGCCACACCACCTAAATACCACAGCACGCTACCCTTCGCCCCAGCCTGCCACCAGTCTCTACATTTGGCGTAGTCGGCAGGATCCATCGCCGCAAATAAAACATCTTCAGCGGTAAGCCTGTGCCAGAAGAATCAAAGGACCCTAAGCTGTGTGGGTTGAAGATTTTATTTTTCCCTGTGGATTACAAAAATTGGACTGTGAATTGCTGGATTTCTGCAGGTGGATCTGGAGCGAAAAAGGCCTTGTTAAAAATGGCTGTGGCAATTTGGCGCCAAAAAGAAGCACAAGAGTTTGCAGCCACCTTGGACTACCAGGAACAGCTGCTAGAGGAGCTGTTGCCGACCGTCCGTGCAGAGTCATCGGGCCTGGAGGCTGGCCCTGCTGGATGGCGGGTTGAAGAACATCTGCTGCTGAAGGAGCTGCGGGATGGACTGTCGGGAGCCGCGGTACCAGGGAAGGTGATGAAACCCAAAGTTACAAAAAAAAGGTGACATCAAAGTGGCAGAACTAGCTCTATTATTTAAAGCAAATTCGGCCAAGGGCAAAAATGAAACCCAATCATCCTGATCAGCGGAAATAAAACATCTCAAATACGACTCCAAGGTCTGGCCATTGGTCTGAGGGTGAAAAGCAGAGGAGAAGGACAACTGAATTCCCTGCTTGGAACAGAAAGTCCTCCAAAATCTAGACACAAACTGAACTCTGTCAGATACAATGTTCTCAGGAATCCCGTGCAAGTGAACCACCTGTTGTAAAAACAAGGGCACCAACTCTGAGGAAGATGGCAACTTAGGGAGTGGTACAAGATGAACCATCTTAGAGAACCTATCACAAATCACCCAAATAACAGTCATTCTCTGAGAGACAGGCATATCAGAGATGAAATCCATTGAAATATGGGTCCATGGCCTCCTGGGGACCGGCAAAGGCATCAACAACCCACTAGAGCGAGAACAAGGTTTAGACCGAGAGCAAGTCCCACAGGACTGCACAAAATTTCTGACATCACGAGACAAGGCGGGCCACCAAAAAGACCGACTCACCAAATCTCTAGTACCAAAAATACCTGGATGACCAGCCAATGCAGAGCAATGAACTTCAGACATCACTTTCTTCTTCCACTGGTCAGGAACATACAACTTTCCACTGGGACAATGCTCAGGTTTGTCCTCCTGGATCTCTTCCAGAGCACATCTCAAATCGGGCGAAATGGCAGAGAGAACTACCCCCTCACCGAGGATGGTAGTAGGCTCGGTCACACTAAGAGAATCGGCAAAGAAACTCCTAGAAAGGACGTCTGCCTTAACATTCTTAGTGCCAGGAAGAAAAGAGACCACAAAATCAAAACGTGTAAAAAACAAGGCCCACCTAGCCTGTCTAGGGTTCAAGCGTTTGGCCGACTCCAGGTAAATCAAATTCTTGTGGTCAGTGAGGACCACGACTTGATGTTTAGCTCACTCCAACCAATGTCTCCACTCCTCATATGCCCATTTCATGGCTAACAGTTCCCGATTCCCCACATCATAGTTACGTTCAGATGGGGAGAACTTTCGGGAAAAGAAAGCACAGGGATTCATTTTAGATGTTACAGGATCCTTTTGGGACAAAACAGCTCCTGCACCAATCTCAGAAGCGTCCACCTCTACCTGGAACGGGAGTGAGACATCAGGTTGCCGCAAAACCGGGGCAGAAGTGAATCTTCGCTTCAGCTCCTGAAAGGAAGAAACAGCCTCCGGAGACCAATTCAACACATCAGCACCCTTCTTAGTCAGATCAGTCAATGGCTTGGCAATACTAGAAAATTTTGCTATAAATTTCCGATAAAAATTAGCAAAACCCAAAAACTTCTGGAGGGCCTTCAAAGAAGTGGGCTGAACCCAATCATAAATGGCCTGTACCTTGGCCGGGTCCATTTCAATAGTTGACGGAGACAAAATAAATCCCAAAAATGAAATCCTCTGTACCCAAAAAGGCATTTCGATCCTTTGACATACAGGGAATTCTCCCTCAAGATCCGGAACACAGTCCGAACATGTTCCACATGAGAATCTCAATCCTTGGAGAAAATCAAAATATCATCCAGATAGATAATCAAAAATTTATCCACAAAGTCTCGGAAAATGTCGTTCATGAAGCACTGGAAGACAGAAGGGGCATTAGTGAGCCCAAAAGGCATCACCAGGTACTCAAAATGTCCCTCCGGAGTATTAAACGCCGTCTTCCATTCATCCCCATGCTTAATGCGGATAAGATTATACGCCCCCCTGACGTCAAGCTTGGTAAACCAGCAAGCACCTTTAACTCTGGAGAATAGATCCGAAATCAGGGGTAACGGATACTGATATTTAATAGTAATTTTGTTGACGGCATGATAATCAATACAAGGCCTTAATGAACCATCCTTTTTGGCAACGAAAAAAAAAAACAGCACCTAAGCGTGAAGAGGATGGTCTAATTTGACCCTTCTCCAACGCCTCCTTAATATAGGATCGCATAGCCTCGTGCTCGGGTACAGATAAATTGAAGAGCCGACCCTTAGGGAATTTACACCCCCGGCTCAGTTCAATTGCACAGTCATAACTCCTATGAGGAGGCAAAGACGCAGACTCATTCTCACTAAATACATCATAAAAGTCCGCTGAATAGTCAGGAACATCATGCGACTGAGGAGAGGTGGAAAAAAACGGAGCCTCACTAAGGGCACACCGACAACCCCAACTCACCACAGACACAGATTTCCAATCCAAAACTGGATTATGAATTTGCAACCAGGGAAACCCCAGAACAATGGTATCATGCAAATTATGCAACACCAAAAATCTGCAATTTTCTTGATGGTCTGAGGCGACCCGCATTACCACCTGAGTCCAAAACTGAGGTTTATTTTTCGCCAAAGGAGTAGCATCAATCCCCCTCAAAGGGATAGGCGTCCGCCGAGGTGTCATAGGAAATCCACAACGTTTAGCAAAATCCAAGTCCATTAGATTCAGGGCTGCTCCCGAATCCACAAAAGCCTTGGCGGAAAATGTGGACAGGGAGCAGATCAGAGTAATTGCCAGAAGAAACTTAGGTTGAACACCACCCACAGAAAACGTGTGTGCAAAACGTTTCTCTCGTTTAGGACAGACAGAAATAATATGCGAGTCATCTCCACAAAAAAAAACACAGCTTATTACGCCTTCTAAACTCCTGACATTGCTCCCTGGACAAAACTCTATCACATTGCATAGGTTCAGACACTTGTTCAACAGGTGGCAACACCTCTCGTGCAGTCCTGCGTTCACGTAAACGCCGATCAACCTGAATGGCTAATGACATAGAATCGTCAAGACCAGAGGGAACAGGAAATCCCACCATAGTATCTTTTACGGCTTCTGACAAACCCTTCCGAAAGAGAGCTGCCAAGGCATTATCATTCCAGGTAGTAAGGATCGCCCACTTTCGGAATTTTTGACAGTACAATTCTGCAGAATCTCGACATTGGCTCAATGCCAACAGGGTCTTTTCAGCCTGATCAATAGCATTAGGTTCGTCATACAACAACCCCAGGGCTTGAAAAAATGCATTCACATTAGTCAGAATAAACGCCCAATCCTGGGGATCGCCACACAGCAAAGAGATGACAATTTTAACCTGCTGCGCGGAGATACCTGAGGAGTTAGGCTTCAAGGCAAAAAATAATTTCAATTATTTTTGAAATTCAAAAATTTAGACCGATCCCCAAAAAACACATCAGGAGTAGAGATCTTTGGTTCAGCAGCATGTGAATGAGCAAGGTAGGTGGAAATTCCCCGCACTTCCGCAGCGAGCTGCTCCACACGATCAGACAATTGCTTTATCTCCATTGAGAGAAAAAAAAATTCCCCCTACGGCCTCAGAGATATAGAGAAAAAAATATACACACTTTTTTTTTTTTTTTACAATTCTTTCCTGCTATTGAGTACCCTAGGATCTGCGGTATGGCTGGTGATTCTGTTATGAATGAGTCACTGTAGGAGGCAAAAACAAAAATACTAGCTAAGTCCAGAAAACCAGAGAAGTTGGCAGCTATCGGATTGCAGACCCCTGAACCTAACAACAACAACTAGCAGTAGCCGTGGGGGGGTTCCTACGGTGCCCTAGACCCCTCGATCACAGCCGGAGAACTAAATAGCCTAAAGACAGAAAGGGAAATCTAAACTGCCCCAGAGCAGACCCCCAAGCAATAGGCAGCCCCCAACATATAATGACGGTGAAGCAAGATGAAAAAACACTAACACAGATAGAAAGATAGGCTGAGCAAATGATGGGGCCCAAGCTAACTAAATAGGACAGGATAGAAAAGCTGCTGTCTGCAATCCGAAAAAACCCTATCAAAACAAGAGCCAACAGACTGGAAAAAAGCCCTGAAGACGCTATGCTTCAAAAAGACTAAATCAGTACTCAGGTATTTTCTGAAGACAGAGCAAAAAGGAATTCAGCTCACCCCAGCAGGGAACGGCAGAAATACAGAAAAACAAGGCAGAACAAAACCAAAACACAAATGCAAAAAGCAGAGCAGAAAACTTATCTTTTGAGGAGAAGGAATCAGACTGGTCTCCTAGAATCCCTCAGAGAAATCACCAGCAAGGCAGAAGGACGTCGGGTGCCTTATATCCAGTCAGCAATTCCCGTCACCCAGTCATCATGATCCTGCTCAGGTGCTTGGTAATCAGCCTCACTACCTTCCTTCACCAGATGAGGGAGTTCATCAGACCTCAATGGTGAAGGGGAAAATGAACTCACAACAGTGAGCGTTACTCTGGCTCAACCGGCGGCACCGCAGGCAGATCCCACCCCCATGCCCCGTGTACGAGACACCGGCCCCTGGCCACCCCGCCTGACATCTCGTTCTTCAGCGACCCCGGCCCCGCCCCAGACAGCCGCAGCCTTCTCACTGGGATCCACGGCCACCGCTGCTCCATCCGTGGTCCCTGCTGCGGCCTTCTTGCCGGAGCTCGCGGCCGCCTTGATCCCTGCTGCGGCCTGCTCCGCGGCCTACCCGCTGATGCCTGTGGCCGCCTCTGTCCCTTCTGTGACTCTGGGTGCAGCCTGCTCCCCAATGTCTGCGTCCGCCTCTGCCCCGTTCTTGGCCCCGACTGCTGCCCACCCACTGGACTCTGCGGCCTACGCCGGACCCTCCGCCTGGGTTGCGGAGATTAATGAACAGAAGGCGGCCAAAGAGTGGGAGGTGTGGGCACTGCTACATGAGAAGAGAGAGGCAGCCATGACTGCCCCTCAATCATATGGGCGGCTTGTACATGCTAACACCGCTAAAGGCTACGGGTTCATCTGGGACCCCGCCAGCGGCCACATAGACTACCTCAATGTGACCCCCATCAGACATGGACGGGCTCTGCGGGAGGGAGACCCGGTCTCCTATTACAATGAATACTGCCCCAGCGGCTGCTATGCGGTAGCAGTCATCACTTACCCTGAGGGGTATGAGCCTCCATAGAAAGAGACAAGGACTCCTGGGTCTCGGGCATCAGGGACACTCGAGGCCCAGAATATTGCAAGCATCCCAGGGACTTCATGGCTGTAGAATTTCCTGCTAATTGGCGAAACATCAGCCGCCAGGAGGTGGCCTGGAGTTTCCTGCTAAATGGACTGCCGGGGACTGTCGTGCGCCGTTGCACGACCTGGGGACAGTTCAAAGTCCTCAATTGGGTAATAAGTGCCCACTCTTGGTGTAGCGGGGATGCATACAGGGGGAGTGCTCTCCTCAAAGGAAGGGGGAGCACTAGTGTCCTTGTTTGTTAAAAATTTAAACATGTTATGCTTTATTTAAAAAAAAAATGCTTTGCATAATGATACTGGTAGATATAGGTAACAAAACTAGTGAGTAATTTAAGCATAGTATGGTACTTAATGTAGAATGTTGCAAAGAAGAATGTAAATGTTGTACCCATCAAAAAGTCATGTATGTCGAAGCTATGTGTAATATGTATAGTGAGTTAGAAATGTTATTTGAAAAATGAAAATGTGTATTCAGCAGGTCCCGGGTACGTGGAATATGCTGACCCTGACGATGTTAAGCTACAAGGACGATGGGACAGAGAGAAGGCAAAATGGACCGGGTGCCTGAGTAAGAGAAGTCTGTGTGACACAGGAGTTTGTGTGACGCAGAGGTCTGTGCGACCGGGAGACTTTGTGACGCAGGGAAGACTGTGTGCAAGAGGTTCTCTGTGACCAAGACTTGTGTGACACAGGAGTTTGTGTGATGCAGAGAGGTCTGTGTGACAAAGAGTTGTGTGACACAGAAGTTTGTGTGACTGAGGGTCTGTGTGACAGAAAGTACGTGTGACTCAGGTGACGACCATGTCAGGTATTGACACCACGTTCATCCTCGGGACGTAAATTGTCGAGGACGACAATGGGCAAATGAAGGGGGAATGTGGGGAGGTTGAGCTGGGTACGGTTCTGTCTGTGATAGGAGACAGAGAGTTTGACAGCAGGTGTCATGTGGCAGTCTGCCCATCAGAGGTCACTAGAGAGCACCGATGGCAGTGATTATGTAACTGTCATTTGAGTGTTACATAACTGCCAGAGGTCGAGGTGACTCTGATTGGGCAGAGGTGACTGTCAGGTGACAGAGGGTGGGGCTACCTGGTCTGTCTGAATAAATACTGTGGTAAGCTTCCAGAAGCTTGAGTCAGCCAGGGGAGCTCACAGGTTAGGAGAGTCTGTCACACAAAGGAGACCCCTCAGAGACTTTGGACAGTGGAAACGGTTACGGGGGTGACCCTATAGGACATTGGTCACAGGCAGAGATGGCCTGTGAGGACCTGGATTATTGGTGGGGGGCAACTGGAGCCATCAAACTATTTATTTGGTGCAGTGGGGACCATTATACTATATATACAGGGCAGTGGGGCCATCATACTATACAGTTGAAACCAGAAGTTTCCATACACTATATAAAAAGACACATATGACCTACAACGGGAAAGGTTTATTCTGATTTCATGTCAGATAGAGAAAAACATGCAGATTTGTATTTTTATACAGTATATAGTGGCTGTAAACTACTGGTATCAACTGTATATACATAGGGGGCAGTGAGGATTTCATACTATATATAGGGAGCAGTGGGGACCTTCATACTATATATAGGGGGCAGGGGGACCTTCATGCTGTATATAGGGTCATTGGGGACCATCATACTATATTTAGAGGCAATGAGAACATCTTATTTTATATAGGGGCTATGTAACCATTTTATCATATATAGGGAGATCTGGGGTCCTCAATGTATAATAAAGGGCTTTGGGGACCATCATATTGTGTTTTGTGGTATGTAGGACCATCATTCTGTATATTCAGAGCTTTGTGGTCACTGAGAGGACATTATTTGTTATAAATAGGGACATTATTAGTTAGTGATACGGGCACTCAGGTTCCATTATTTTTTTCTTAGGGCTCGGTTCTCCTCCCATATCTCTGAAGTAAGCTCCGTTCTGCTCCTATACTTCTGTAGTAAGCTCGATTCTGCTCCCATATTTCTGTAGTAAGCTCTGTTCTGCTCCCATATCTCTGTAGTAAGCTTGGTTCTGCTCCCATATTTCTGTAGTAAGCTCAGTTCTGCTCCCATATCTCTGTAGTAAGCTCCGTTTTGCTCCTATATTTCTGTAGTAAGCTCAGCTCTGCTCCCATATCTCTTAGTAAGCTTGGTTCTGCTCCCATATCTGTGTAAGCTTGGCTCTGCCCCCTTATCTCTGTAGTAAGCTTTGCTCTGCTCCCATATCTCTGTAGTAAGCTTGGTTCTGCTCCCATATCTCTGTAGTAAGTTTGGTTCTGCTCCCATATCTCTGTAGTAAGCTTGGTTCTGCTCCCATGTCTCTGTAGTAAGCTTGGTTCTGCTCCCATATCTCTATAGTAAGCTTGGTTCTGCTCCCATATCTCTGTAGTAAGCTTGGTTCTGCTTCAAATCTCTAGGTAGCTCAGTTCTGTTCCCTTATCTTTGTAGTAAGCTTGGTTCTGCTCCCATCCCGCTGTAGTAATCTCGGTTCTGCTCTCATATCTCTGTAGTAAGCTCAGTTTTGCGCCCAAATATCTGCAGTATGCTCCTTTCTGCTCCCATATCTCTATAGTAAGCTTGGTTCTGCTCCCATATTTCTGTAGTAATCTCAGTTCTGCTCCCATATCTCTGTAGCAAGCTCCGTTTTGCTCCTATATTTCCGTAGTAAGCTCAGTTCTGCTCCCATATCTCTGTAGTAGGCTCGGTTCTGTTCCCATATCTCTGCAGTAAGCTTGGTTCTGCTCTCATATCTCTGTAGTAAGCTCGGTTTTGCGCCCAAATATCTGCAGTATGCTCCTTTCTGCTCCCATATCTCTATAGTAAGCTTGGTTCTGCTCCCATATTTCTGTAGTAATCTCAGTTCTGCTCCCATATCTCTGTAGCAAGCTCCGTTTTGCTCCTATATTTCTGTAGTAAGCTCAGTTCTGCTCCCATATCTCTGTAGTAGGCTCGGTTCTGTTCCCATATCTCTGTAGTAAGCTTGGTTCTGCTCCCATATCTCTATAGTAAGCTTGGTTCTGCTCCAATATCTGTGTAAGCTTGGTTCTGCTCCCATATCTCTGTAGTAAGCTTTGTTCTGCTCCCATATCTCTGTAGTAAGCTTGGTTCTGCTCCCATATCTCTGTAGTAAGCTTGGTTCTGCTCCTATATCTCTGTAGTAAGCTTGGTTCTGCTCCCATATCTCTGTAGAAAGCTTGGTTCTGCTCCAAATCTCTGTAGGTAGCTCGGTTCTGCTCCCTTATCTTTGTAGTAAGCTTGGTTCTGCTCCCATACCGCTGTAGTAATCTCGGTTCTGCTCTCATATCTCTGTAGTAAGCTCTGTTTTGCACCCAAATATCTGTAGTATGCTCCTTTCTGCTCCCATATCTCTGGAGTATCCTCTAATCTGATCTATATCTCTGCAGTAAGCTTGTGTTATGAATGGTTCACCGAGGAGGAAAAAAACTAAACAAGCTAAGTCGCAGAAAACCAGAGTGTGACAATTAGGAGCAGGTTATGTCCGAGAGTGGACCCTCTGGATCGCGGATCTGGAGCCCCTGGGGCGAGCACGCCAGGTGAAGACCGACCCCTATACAGGGATCGTTAGGGGCAGGACCACAGGGGGCAGAAGCGCGACAGCCGGAACCAAGAGGGGCGGCTCAGGACAACAAGGCTGAGGGAGACAGACGGAACTTAAGGAACCAGAGCAGGAGTACCTGGGCAGGGAAGGAGAAGCAATAACAACAGCAGGGAAGGTACAGAGAGACTTGCGGAGAGGAACAAACACAGCTGACAGACTGTGAGGACACTGGGGGACACACGGACAGAGCAGGGCAAGGCAGGGAAGAGGAGGCACCGGAACAGGGATAGAGGCAGAACCAACGGAAGACAGGAATGCACAAAAAGTGTAAACTACAGAGAACTGTAGCGGCCAGAAAGGTGCAGGGTTAGCACACGATCACCAGGTGCCCTCCACATAGAGAGGATGCCTGAAATATCCTAGAGGCAGGAAGTACGTCCTCCAGCCCTGCCCCTCAGCGACGCTCCCCACCAGAGGAAGAGAGCGGGAGGGCGCGTGCCCGCGACCTAAGGCCGGCGCGTGTGCCCGCAGCCAGGCGGAAGGCAGAGCGGGTGTGCACGTGGCCGTGCAGGTGAGGAGACGCTGCGGCGGGCGCCGCCGCTGAAGGGGCATCGGCGGTCACGGCCGCCGATATCACAGTAACCCCCTCCTTACGTCCTCCCCTTCTGAGATTGGCCAGAAATCTTTTCATGATAAGGGGGGCATTGACATTCTCTCGAGGCTCCCAGGACCTCTCCTCAGGACCAAAACCCCTCCAATCGATAAGAAAAAGGGTTTTTCCCCTGACTCTTTTCATGGCCAAAATGTTTTTTACTTCAAAGATGTCGTCCGAGCCAATTGGTGAAGGAGAGGCAGTGGAAGCTGGTTGGAACCGATTCAGAACCACAGGTTTCAGGAGCGAGACATAGAAGGCGTTGGGAACCCGGAGCGAAGCAGGCAACCTCAGTTTATAAGCCACTTCATTAATGCGTCCAATCACTTCAAAAGGTCCGATATACCGGGGGCTTAACTTGTAAGAAGGGACTTTGAAGCGGATATGTTTGGTTGAAGGCCAGACTTTGTCACCAGGATGGTATGGAGGAACATCCTTCCGTCTCTTGTCCGCATGTTTCTTGATTCGGGCACTGCCATTCTCGAGCGCCTCCCTGGTTTCCTTCCAAATTTGCAAAAATCCCTTGGCAAGAGTATCTGCTGCGGGCACTCCTGATGAAGTGGAAAAGGGCAGCGGAATACCAGGATTCTGACCTGTTATCACAAAAAATGGTGATTTGGCGGTTGATTCGCTGGGATGGTTATTATGCGAAAATTCAGCCCAGGCTAGGAGAGCGACCCAATTGTCTTGATGGGCGTTGGAAAGGTGACGTAAGAAGGTAGTCAATACTTGATTAATTCGCTCCACTTGCCTGTTGGTCTGAGGATGATATGCAGAGGAAAAATCGAGAGATGTACCCATAAGCCGACAGAGAGCCCTCCAGAATCGAGAGGTAAACTGGACCCCTCGATCCGACACGATCCGCTGAGGAAGACCATACAGCCTGAAGATCTGGTAGATGAAGATCTCGGCCAACCTCGGGGCAGACAGCAGTCCGGGAAAGGGAATGAAATGGGCCATCTTGGAGAAGCGATCTGCTATGACTAAGATGGTGGTACATCCAGCTGAGTGGGGGAGATCAGTCACAAAATCCATAGCAATATGCTGCCAAGAAGTTTCTGGAACTGGTAATGGGTGAAGAAGTCCGGAGGGCAGAGCTCTTCCAACCTTGTTCTGGGCACAGGTCGTGCACAAGGCTACATAGTCCATAACATCCTGGCGAAGAGCAGGCCACCAATAATAACGGATAAGCAGCAAGAGAGTCTTTTTAGTCCCAACGTGCCCAGCAACTTTGGAGGAATGCCCCCAGCGCAGCACCTCCGAACGTTTCTCTTGAGGAACGAAGGTTTTGCCTGGTGGAGGAGTAGAGAAATTCACGGGAGCCACGGTGATAACTTTAGCAGGCTCGATAATATACAATGGATCCTCATCCTTCTCAGGCGACTGCAAAGACCTGGAGAGTGCATCCGCTTTGATGTTCTTACTGCAAAGGTCGGAAGTGAAGCTTAAAATTAAAACGGGAAAAGTACAGAGCCCATCTGGCTTGCCGGGAATTGAGTCTTTGGGAGGACTGCAGGTAGGCCAAATTCTTGTGGTCTGTGAAGAGGGTGAAAGGGTGTACTGCCCCTTCAAGTATATATCGCCACTCTGCCAAGGCCATCTTAATGGCCAGTAATTCCCGGTCTCCAATGGAGTAATTGCACTCCGCAGATGAAAAGGTTTTTGAAAAATCCCGCAAGGCACCAGACGTCCAGATGAGGCCTGCTGGGACAGAACCACTCCAGCTTCGGTGGAAGAGGCATCCACTTCTAAGACGAAGGGCCTGCTGGCTACTGGACAATGTAAGATTGGTGCTGATGCAAAAGAACGTTTCAGAGCAAGGAAGGCGTCTTCAGCTTCGGGGGACCAGCTGTTTGACTTTGTCCCTTTACGTGTCAGGGCCGTGATGGGTTTGGTGACTGTGGAAAAATGAGGCACAAATTGTCGTTAATAGTTAGCGAATCCGAGGAAACGCTGGATGGCTTTTACACCAACGGGACGAGGCCACTTGAGTACTGCAGAGAGTTTCTCTGGATCCATCTTCAGGCCGGAATCTGTGACGATATATCCCAAGAAGGGTAACGATGTTTGCTCAAAGAGGCATTTTTCGATTTTGGCGTAGAGTTGATTCTCTCAAAGCCGATGCAGGACCATGCGCACGCTCCTCCGATGAGAGGTCAGGTCGGGCAAG
Source organism: Dendrobates tinctorius (assembly GCF_039654945.1). NCBI lineage: Eukaryota > Metazoa > Chordata > Amphibia > Anura > Dendrobatidae > Dendrobates > Dendrobates tinctorius. The sequence continues at coordinate 13,458,100 of NW_027361732.1, forward strand.
AAGATAATAATATCATCTAAGTACACCACCATGCAGGAGTAGAGTGGATCCCGGAACACCTCGTTAACGAATTCTTGAAACACAGCCGGAGTATTGCAGAGACCAAATGGCATGACTAGATACTCATAATGCCCATCACGGGTATTGAAGGCCGTTTTCCACTCATCCCCCGCGCGGATCCGGATCAGATTGTAGGCTCCTCGCAGATCTAACTTCGTGAAGATCCGGGCCCCTCTCAACCGGTCGAAGAGTTCTGGAATCAGCGGGAGCGGATATCGATTCTTAACGGTGATGTTGTTCAGGCCCCGGTAATCTATGCATGGTCGCAGTGATCCGTCCTTTTTCCGGACAAAGAAAAAACCTGCACCAGCAGGGGATGAGGATTTCCAAATAAACCCCTTGGCCAGGTTTTCTTGTATGTACACTGTCATAGCCGTGGTCTCTGCTGGGAAGAGAGGATACGTTCTTCCTCTGGGGGGAACAGCTCCGGGAATCAGGTCGATAGGGCAGTCATAGGACCGATGTGGCGGAAGAGACTCCGCTTCCTTCTTGCTGAAAACATCGGCGTATGCGTGATATGGTGCAGGAAGGCCTGGGAGATCGACTGGCGTAGGCGGAAAATGGGGACGAACGAGGACCCGCAGACATCGTTCATGACAGGAGTGCCCCAATGCAAGATCTCTCCTGAGCGCCAGACGATAACTGGCTCATGCCGCCTGAGCCAGGGTAGCCCTAGGAGAACAGCATGGGACAACTGAGGCAGGACGTAGAAAGCTATTCTCTCGAGGTGGAGTGCACCAATTTACAGGTCAATTTCGGCGGTAACCGTGGTGATGAGTTCGGGTAAAAGCTTGCCGTCGACGGAAGTGATTGCCCGCGGATTTCTTAGGAAGACCACCAGAATCTGGAGTTTGTCAACCTCTTCTTGGCGAATGAAATTACCTGCCGCGCCCGAGTCCACATACGCCTCCACAGATCCGTGCCCCCGACCTGTAATAATCAGAGCTGACAGGGTAAGTGGTAGAGAGGAGTTATGTCACACGATGTCACACAGAGAGGTTGGTAACTATGCAGATTGCAGACCCCTGATCCTAACCACACAACTAGCAGCAGCCGTGGAGCATACCTACGATGATCCTAGATGCCTCGTCACGGCCGGAGGACTAAATAAGCCTGAAGCTAGAAAAGGAGAAAACTAACTGCCCCAGAGCAGACCCCAAAGGAATAGACAGCCCCCACACATGTATTGACGGTGAAAAAAGATGAAAGCACAAACACAGGCAGGAAAATAGGCTGAGCAAATGATGGGGCCCAAACTAACTAGATAGGACAGGAAAGGAAATACACTGTTTGCAATCTGCCAAAAACCCTACAAAAATAATGTCCAACACTTCTGATAGCAAAATTAACCCTGAAGTCACTAGACTTCTCCCACTATATCAGCACTCTGAAATATTCTGAGACAGAGCAAAAAGAGGCCAATCCAATAAGGGACAAAAAGCAAATTGGCAAATACAGATAAATAAGAGTGGAAATTCAGCACATCCCCAGCCGGGGCTGGCTGACCACACAAAAAACTGAATAGACCAACAAAATCAATTGTGAACATTAGCAGAAAAACTTAGCTTTAGATGACTGGAACAGAGCTGTAAACCAAGACCTGACAAGCAGAAGGAATCACCAGCGCCAGAATAGGGCGTCGGCTTTCTTAAATCCAGTCTGAGATTCCTGAGGTCCAATCATCATCCTCCTTATCAGGTGGCAGATCTCTACTGATCAAATCAGCCTTACTACCTCCTGTTACCACCAGAGGGAGCCTGGAAGGAGAACTCACAACTGGTGGACCAGAGAATGAACTCACAACAGTACCCCCCCTTGAGGAGGGGTCACCGAACCCTCATCCACGCCACCAGGCCGATCAGGATGGGCCCGGTGAAAAGCACAAACCAATCTATTGGCATGAATATCAGAAGCAGAGACCCAAGAATTATCCTCCTGGCCATAACCCTTCCATTTGACCAAATACTGGAGTCTCCGTCTAACCAAACAAGAATCCAATATTTTCTCTACCTCATATTCCACATTGCCTTCAACCAACACAGGGTCAGGAGGTGCTGCCATAGGAACCACTGGCTCAACAAACCTCTTCAACAGAGATTTGTGAAATACGGATTACGAATCTCCAAAATCTTATAAGGTCCAATAAATCTTGGCTTAAATTTTGGAGATGCAACCTTCATAGGAATATTCTTAGACGACAACCAAACCATATCACCCACTTTAAACCGGGGACCAATGGTCCTATGACGGTTGGAATATCGCTGGGCCTTTTCCTGAGAGTGACAACTTATCCACCACTTGGTCCCATATCTGCTGCATTCTCTCAACCACAGTGTCCACACCTGGGCAGGACGAAGATTCCACTTGCCCTGAGGAGAATCGAGGATGAAACCCAAAATTACAGAAAAAGGGTGACATCAAAGTGGCAGAACTAGCTCTATTGTTCAGTGCGAATTCGGCCAAGGGCAAAAAATGAGACCCAATCATCCTGATCAGCAGATATAAAACATCTCAAATAAGACTCCAAGGTCTGGTTCGTTCTCTCAGTCTGTCCATTGGTCTGGGGATGAAACGCGGAGGAGAAGGATAACTGAATTCCCAGATTGAAACAAAAGGCTTTCCAGAATCTGGAAACAAACTGGACTCCTCTGTCGGACACAATGTTCTCAGGAATCCCATGTAACCGAACCACCTGTTGTAAAAACAAGGGCACCAACTCAGCAGAAGATGGCAACTTTGGGAGTGGTACAAGATGGACCATCTTCGAAAATCTATCACAAATCACCCAGATAACAGTCATTCTCTGAGAGACAGGAAGATCAGAAATAAAATCCATTGAGATATGGGTCCATGGCCTCTTGGGCACCGGCAGGGTCATCAACAACCCACTAGAACAAGAACAGCGTTTAGACCGAGAACAAGTCCCACAGGACTGTACAAAATTCCTGATGTCACGAGATAAGGCAGGCCACCAAAAAGACCGACTCACCAAATCTCTGGTACCAAAAGTGCCTGGATGACCAGCCAATGCGGAGCAATGAACTTCAGACATCACTCTCCTTCTCCACTGGTCAGGAACATACAATTTTCCCATAGGGCAACGCTCAGGTTTATCCTGAAATTCCTCCAGGGTGCATCTCAAATCGGGCGAAATGGCAGAGAGAACTAGCCCCTCACCGAGGATGGTAGTAGGCTCGGTCACACTAAGAGAATCGGCAAAGAAACTCCTAGAAAGGACGTCTGCCTTAACATTCTTAGTGCCCGGAAGAAAAGAGACCACAAAATTAAAACGCGTGAAAAACAAGGCCCATCTAGCCTGTCTAGGATTCAGGCATTTGTCCGACTCCTGATAAATCAAATTCTTGTGATCGGTGAGGACCACAACTTGATGTCTAACTCCCTCCAACCAATGTCTCCACTCCTCAAATGCCCACTTCATGGCCAACAATTCCCGATTCCCCACGTCATAGTTGCGTTCAGATGGGGAGAACTTTCGAGAAAAGAAGGCACAGGGATTCATCTTAGAAGTCACAGGGTCTTTTTGGGACAAAACAGCTCCTGCACCAATCTCAGAAGCATCTACCTCCACCTGAAATGGAAGTGAGACATCAGGTTGCCGTAAAACTGGAGCTGAAGTAAATCTCTGCTTAAGCTCCTGAAATGCTGAGAGAGCCTCAGGAGACCAATTCAGCACATCAGCGCCCTTCTTGGTCAGATCAGTCAGTGGTTTGACAATACCAGAAAAATTACCTATAAATTTACGATAGAAATGAGCAAAACCCAAAAAACTTCTGGAGGGCCTTCAAAGAAGTAGGATGAACCCAATCATAAATGGCCTGTACCTTGGCTGGGTCCATTTCAATGGTCGATGGAGACAAGATAAATCCCAAAAATGAAATCCTCTGTACACCAAAGAGGCATTTCGATCCCTTAACAAACAGGGAATTTTCCCTCAAAATCCGGAAAACAGTCCGGACGTGTTCCACATGAGAATCCCAATCACTAGAAAAGATCAAAATATCATCCAGATAGATGATCAATAACTTATCCACAAAGTCACGGAAAATATCATTCATAAAGGACTGGAAGCCAGAAGGGGCATTAGTGAGCCCAAAAGGCATCACCAGGTACTCAAAATGTCCCTCCGTAGTATTAAACGCCGTCTTCCATTCATCCCCGTGCTTGATGCGAATAAGATTATACGCCCCCCTGAGGTCAAGCTTAGTAAACCAGCAGGCACTCTTAACTCTGGAGAATAAATCAGACATCAGAGGTAACGGGTACTGATATTTAACCGTCATCTTGTTAAGGGAACGATAATCAATACACGGTCTTAATGAACCATCTTTCTTGTCCACAAAAAAAAAACCAGCACCTAAAGGTGACGAGGATGGTCTAATATGACCATTCTCCAACGACTCCTTAATACAGGATCGCGTAGCCTCATGTTCAGGTACAGATAAGTTGAAAAGCCGACCCTTGAGAAATTTACACCCAGGCATCAACTCAATTGCACAATCATAACTCCTATGAGGAGGCAAAGACGCAGACTTGCTCTCACTAAATACATCAGAAAAATCGGCTAGATAATCAGGAATATCATGAGACTGTGGAGAGGTGGAGAAAACAGGAGCGTCCCTAAGAACACACTGACAACCCCAACTCACCACAGACCCAGATTTCCAATCCAAAACTGGATTATGAGTTTGCAACCAAGGAAAACCCAGAACAATAGTATCATGCAAATTATGCAGCACCAAAAATTTACAATTTTCTTGGTGGTCTGGGGCAACTCGCATTATCACCTGGGTCCAAAACTGAGGTTTATTCTCCGCCAAAGGAGTAGCATCAATACCCCTCAAAGGAATAGGCGTCCGCAGAGGCGTCATGGAAAAACCACAACGTTTAGCAAAGTCCAAATCCATCAGATTCAACGCTGCTCCTGAATCCACAAAAGCCTTCGTGGAAAACGTGGATAAGGAGCAGATCAGAGTAATTGCCAAAAGAAACTTAGGTTGTACACTGCCCACAGCAAATGTGTGTGCAAAACGTTTCTCTCATTTAGGGCAGACAGAAATAGTATGAGAGGCGTCTCCACAGAAAAAACACAGCTTATTACGTCTTCTAAACTCCTGACGTTGCGCCCTAGACAAAACCCCATCACATTGCATAGGTTCAGACGTTTGTTCAAAAGGTGGCAGCGCCTCCTGTGTAGTTTTACGTTCACGTAAACGCCGATCAACTTAAATGGCTGATGACGTAGAATCATCCAGACCAGAGGAAACAGGAAATCCCACCATAACATCTTTTACGGTCTCTGATAAACCCTTCCGAAAGAGAGCTTCCAATGCACTATTATTCCATGTAGTAAGGACCGCCCACTTTCAGAATTTTTGACAGTATAACTCTGCAGAATCCTGACCCTGGTTTAATGCCAACAGGGTTCTCTCAGCTTGATCAACAGCATTAGGTTCATCATACAACAACCCCAAGGCTTGAAAAAATGCATCCACATTAGTCAGAATAGGATTTTCAGGTGTCAGAGAAAAAGCCCAATCCTGGGGATCGCCGCGCAGCAAGGAGATGACAATTTTAACCTGCTGCGCAGAGCTCCCCGAAGAGTTAGGTTTCAAGGCAAGAAATAATTTACAATTATTCTTAAAATTCAGAAATTTCGACCGATCCCCAGAAAACACATCAGGAGCAGGGATCTTAGGTTCAGCAGCATGTGACTGAATGAGGTAGGTGGAAATTCCCTGCACTTCAGCAGCAAGTTGCTCCACATGATCAGACAATTGCTTAATCTCCATTAGGAAGAAAAAAAATCCTCCTATGGCCCCAGAGAAAAAGAGGAAAAAATATAAAAAAAAAAATTCTGACACTTCTTTTTTTTTAACAACTTTTTCCTGCTTTTGAGTACCCTAGAATCTGCGGTAAGGCTGGTGATTCTGTTATGAATGGGTCACTGAGGAGGAAAAAACTAAACAAGCTAAGTCACAGAAAACCAGAGAGGTTGGTAACTATGCAGATTGCAGACCCCTGATCATAACCACACAACTAGCAGCAGCCGTGGAGCGTACCTACGATGATCCTAGACGCCTCGTCACGGCCGGAGGACTAAATAAACCTGAAGCAAGAAAAGGGGAAAACTAACTGCCCCAGAGCAGACCCCAAAGGAATAGACAGCCCCCACACATGTATTGATGGTGAAAAAAGATGAAAGCACAAACACAGGCAGGAAAATAGGCTGAGCAAACGATGGGGCCCAAACTGCAATCTGCCAAAAACCCTACAAAAATAATGTCCAACACTTCTGATAGCAAAATTAACCCTGAAGTCACTAGACTTCTCCCACTATATCAGCACTCTGAAATATTCTGAGACAGAGCAAAAAGAGGCCAATCCAATAAGGGACAAAAAGCAAATTGGCAAATACAGATAAATAAGAGTGGAAATTCAGCACATCCCCAGCCGGGGCTGGCTGACCACACAAAAAACTGAATAGACCAACAAAATCAAGTGTCAACATTAGCAGAAAAACTTAGCTTTAGATGACTGGAACAGAGCTGAAACCAAGACCTGACAAGCAGAAAGAATCACCAGCGCCAGAATAGGGCGTCGGCTGTCTTAAATCCAGTCTGAGATTCCTGAGGTCCAATCGTCATCCTCCTTATCAGGAGGCAGATCTCTACTGATTAAATCAGCCTCACTACCTCCTGTTACCACCAGAGGGAGCCTGGAAGGAGAACTCACAACTGGTGGACCAGAGAATGAACTCACAACAGTTCTGCTCCCATATCTTTGTAGTAAGCTCAGTTCCGATCCCAAAGCTCTATAGTAAGCTCCGTTCTGCTCCCATTTCTCTATAGTAAGCTCCGTTCTGCTCCTATATTTCTGTAGTAAGCTCTGTTCTGCTCCTATATCTCTGTAGCAAGCTCGGTTCTGCTGCCATATCTTTGTAGTAAGCTCTTTTCTGCTCCAATAGCTCAATAGTAAGCTCGGTTCTGCTCCCATATCTCTGTAGTAAGCTCGGTTCTGCTCCTATATCTCTGTAGTAAGCTCGGTTCTGCTCCCATATCTCTGTAGTAAGCTCCGTTCTGCTCCCATATCTCTATAGTAAGCTTAGTTCTGCTCCTATATCTCTGTAGTAAGCTCTATTCTGCTCCCATATCTCTATAGTAAGCTCGGTTCTGCTCCCATATCTCTGTAGTAAGCTCTGTTCTGCGCCCTTATCTCTGTAGTAAGCTCTGTTCTGCGCCCTTTTTTCTGTAGTAAGCTCGGTTCTGCTCCCTTATCTCTGTAGTAAGCTCGGTTCTGCTCCCATATCTCTGTAGTAAGCTAGGTTCTGCTCCCATATCTCTGTAGTAAGCTCCAGTCTGTTTCCTTATCTACTTAACAATCTTAGTTCTGGTCTCATGTCTATGTAGTCAGCTTGCTTCTGTTACAGTATCTATGTAGGCAGTAAGCTTGGTTCTGCTTCCATATATATGCAGCTAGCTCTGTTCTGTTCCCATATCTATGTACCACCCTGTTTTTAAAGCCTGTTATCTCTGCTTCTTTAATGCAGCGGCCAGAGATAAGCAGGGCAAAAGCACCGCAACTGGAGGGCCACTGCCTTGTGATTGCCCCCCCAGGGTGAAAAGTGCCAGCCAGCCCCTGATCACTACTCTTGAGCTATGTGACTGCGATCTCCAAGGCATATTCATTTTATCACTGCCTGATTGCGATGAGCAGTACGGAGGTGTGGGGATTCTCTCTGCATTGTTGTCTCATTAAGGGACAGGTTAAAGGTGCAGGTGGAGTCCCTAGAGGAGGTGGAGAACCCAGAAGCAGTGGAGAAAGTGTTAGATACAGAGGTTTGTCCTGCAAACCCTGGGGATTTCAAGACTTGTGGAGCAGCCTTGACCGCCTGCCCCCACAGCCACCAGAATCACCCAGTGCGCAGTCAGCGAGATGTGACACCCCTGCTCATGTTTGCTCGTCCAGATGTCAGTGGTGAAATGCACCCTGGCAGACAGATTTTTTTCAGGGAATGGGTGATGTTGTCTGCGACATCTTGGTGTAGCGCAGGCAAAGCTTTCTTTCGAGACGTAATGGCGATTGGTCAACTGGTACTTAGGGACTGCGATGGCCACCAACTTTCAGAAAACATCTGTATCCTCCAAGTGGAAAGTCATTTCCGTGGTCAACAGATTGGACATGGTGGAGTTCAAGCTCTTAGCTTTGACGTGTAAGTGATCGCAACTGCGGGACCGAGGGCTGGCTGCTGTGCTGAGAGATGGTGGAGAAGGGTGAACAGGACAAACTGCTGGACTATGAGTTACTTGAGATGTTATGGTGGATTGAGAAAAACGTGTTGTCCTAGGTGAATCAAAAACATTGTCCATTTCCGTAACAGCTGACGGGCTGTCACTCACCCCGACTGTAGGGGTAAACAAGTGGAGTTTCTGCAGCCGGAGACCTGTGTGACAACACTTGGCACGGTGATGGAGGAGGAAGAAGTAGCAGATGTGGTTGATGGGATGGCCGGTGGTTGATGAGGCCTGCTTGTTTGCATTTTAGCCCAATGAGATTCCCAGACTAAGGCATGTTGATAGCGCATGTGCCAGTTCATGCATGTGGTTGTCAAATTATTGCATTTTTTGGCAAATTTGGCAGATAACATGAGTTGAGTCATCCTTTGTGGTCTCAAAAAGGCCCAGGCTAGATAACCCTTGCCACCCTTGCAAACTGCCCACTCGCGACCGATGCTGGCCACAGCCAGAGTTGGGGCTGAAGATGCAGCTCTTTTCGTGGTTGCAGTATTTCGTGTCTGTGTGGGAAGCAGTAACGTAACCTCCTCATCTTCCTCCTCCAATTCCTCTGCTGAGCTACTCAGCTGCAAACCACTGGGCTCACAAGTGGGATCTATAACCTCATCATCATCCTCTGTTCTCACACTCCTCACCCTGAGAGTCATCTTCCTCCCCTTCCTGCTGTGACCACACAGTACAGTCCGCATGCTCATATGGTATCTGAGTCTCATCAGGATCACCTACCCCCTTGCTGATTAACATCTGGTGATGAGAGTCTGGATTCAGCTCGGACCCTACTTTGTCCGGCCCAAGATCCAACATAAAAAAATTTTGGGCATCGGTGTAGATGCTTTCTTTCTCTGAATTCTGTGATTCTTCAAAGCAGACCTCTGATGTCTATGGAATAGAATGTGTGAACAGCTCTTCAGAATGGTCCATATGTGGTTCCCCACAGTCAGTTGGGCATTTGGAAATGTTTGACGTGGAGTAAACAAGGGTGATTGGGGTGCCACCTGTGAGGATTGTACTGTGTGTGATGTTAAGGTGGAGGAAGAGGAGAGGCCGCTTGATGGAGTGCTTGCCATCCAAAGTAGCATATGCTCTTCTGAGCCTCTACAAGATGTACCGCTGTGACAAACAAAGGGAGTCGAATAACCCGGACAGTAACATAGGTTGTGGTCTTTGAATAAGACGAGACAGTGTTTGTTCAGTTGAGCTTTCATTAACATTAATACCTAACCCACGTATATGTCGAACACCAAGCCTATACTGTCTACCACTAAGACATTGCTTTTTCCTAATCATGTTGTAAGTAGCCTTCCCCTCTTCACCTGTCACTAAATTAACAATCACTATTTATTTTCATTGATAGTGTTCCTGACCAACATTCTTATACCTACCAATTTTGATGAGAAAATAGGGGCCTCCTGATTCCTCACTGCAACACCGTTTTATCCCAAATTATTTGAATTAGCAAATAGGGCCTCCTGGCTGAACTCCAATATTAGGCGTACCTGTTTTTACAAGGAAATGGGGCCTCCTGATTCCTCACTGCAACTGTTTTATCCCAAATGATTTGGATAAGCAAATAAGGCCTCCTGGCTGAAACCAATATTAGGACTAGTAATTTTTAAGAGGAAATGGGGCTTCCTGATTCCTCACTGCAACACACTTTTATCCCAAACAATTTGGATAAGAATATAGGGCCTCCTGGCTCAACCCCAATATTAGGCCTAATGAATTTGAAGAGCAGATGGGGCCTCCTGATTCCTCACTGCAACACAGTTTTATCACAAACAATTTGGATTAGTCAATAGGACCCTGTTGTGAACTCTTTCTCTGGCTTCCCTCTGGTGATTACTGAAGGTAGTGGAACTGGTCAGATTGACAGAGGGGTTGCGAGTTCTCTTTCTGGGCTCCCTCTGGTGGTTACTGGAGGTAGTGGAGCTGATCTGATTGACAGAGGCTTGCACCAGATAATGAGGAAGACGATTGGAGATCTGGGGTTTCTGATTGGGATTTAAGACAGCTGACTCCCCCTATCCCTGCTGGTGATTTTCTTTCTGTTCCTTCTGAGGTCTGATGTCTACTGCGCTGTCCCTGCATGGTTCAGCTAAGTGGTTCATTTGCTATTCTATTTGCATTTAATCTGGTTTTGTCTATCTCTGCTTTGTGCGGGTCAGCCAGCTCCGGCTGGGGCTGTGCTGAATCACCGCACATATGTTACTGCTTGTGCCATTTTGTTTTGTCCCCTGTTGTATTGGTCTCTTTTTGCTTTGCTTTCAGAATATACCAGATTGCTGATATAGTGGGGGCGAAGTCGTGCGACTTCAGTGTTTTTTGTGCATCAGACGTGTTGGACTTTTTGAAGGGTTTTTTGCGTGATTGCAGACAGTGTCTTTCCTTTCCTGTCCTGTCTAGTCAGTGTGGGCCCCATCATTTGCTCAGTCTATTTTCCTGCCTGGGTTTGTGTTTTCATCTTGTCTCACCGACAATATATGTTTGGGGGCTATCTATTCCTTTGGGGTCTGCTCTGGGGCAGTTTAGATTTCCCCTTTCCTGCTTTAGGCGTAGTTAGTTCTCCGGCTGTGCCGAGGCGTCTAGGATCATCGTAGGTAGGCTCCACGGCTGCTGCTAGTTGTGTGGATAGGATCAGGGGTCTGACATCCGCTTAGTTACCAAACCTCTCTGGTTTTCTGTGGCTTAGCATGGGCCTGCTATCCTCCTCAGAGACCAATTCATCACCGAATCACCAGCCTAACTGTAGACTCTAGGGTACTCTAAAGAAGGAAAGAATTTTTTAAAAAGTGTCAGAATTTTTTTTTATATATTTTTTCCTCTTTTTTTTTCTGGGGCTGTAGGAGGATTTTTTTTTGTCTAAATGGAGACTAAGCAATTGTCTGATCGTGTTGAGCGGCTTGCTGCTGAAGTGCAGGGAATTTCTGCCTATCTCGCTCGGTCATCTGCTGTTGAACCAAAAATCCCTACTCCTGATGTGTTTTCTGGGGATCAGTCGAAATTTTTGAATTTTAAGAATAATTGTAAACTATTTTTTGCTTTGAAGCCTAACTCATTGGGGAGCTCAGTGCAGCAGGTTAAAATTGTAATCTCCTTGCTGCACGGCGATCCCCAGGATTGGGCCTTTTCTTTGACACCCGGAGATCCTATTCTGGCTAATGTGGACGCGTTTTTTAAAGCCTTGGGGTTGTTGTATGATGAACCTAATGCTATTGATCAAGCTGAGAAAACCTTATTGGCATTGAACCAGGGTCAGGATTCTGCAGAGTTATATTGTCAAAAATTCCGAAAGTGGGCGGTCCTTACTAAATGGAATGACGATGCCCTAGCAGCTCTCTTTCGGAAGGGTTTGGCAGAAACCATAAAACATGTTATGGTGGGATTTCCTGTTCCCTCTGGTCTTGTCGAGTCTATGTCATTGGCCATTCAAATCGATCGGCGTTTACCTAAACGTAAAACTACACGAGAGGTGTTGCCGCCTTTTGAACAAACTTCTGAACCCATGCAAGGCGATAAGGTTTTGTCTAGGGCGCAACGTCAGGAGTTTAGAAGGCGTAATAAGTTGTGTTTTTTCTATAACATACTCTCATACTATTTCTGTCTGCCCAAAACGAGAAAAGCGTTTTGCTCACACTTTTGCGGTGGGCAGTGTACAGCCTAAGTTCGTTTTGGCGATTACCCTGATCTGCTCCTTGTCTACATTTTCCGCTAAGGCTTTTGTCGATTAAGGAGCAGCTTTGAATCTGATGGGTTTGGACTTTGCTAAACGTTGTGGTTTTCCCATGATACCCCTGCGGACTCCTATCCCTTTGAGGGGTATTGATGCTACTCCTTTGGTGGAGAATAAACCCCAGTTTTGGACCGAGGTGATAATGCAGGTCGCTCCGGACCACCAAGAAAACTGTAAATTTTTGGTGTTGCACAATTTGCATGATACTATTGTTTTGGGTTTTCCTTGGTTGCAAACTCATAATCCTGTTTTGGATTGGAAATCTGTGTCTGGTGAGTTGGGGTTGTCAATGTGTTCTTAGTGACATTCCTGTTTTCTCCACCTCTCCCCAGTCTCATGATGTTCCTGACTATTTTGCTGATTTTTCTGATGTATTTAGTGAGAGTATGTCTGTGTCTTTGCCTCCTCATAGGAGTTATGACTGTGCAATTGAGTTAATGCCCGGGTGTAAATTTCCCAAGGGTCAGCTTTTCAACTTATCGGTACCCAAACATGATGCTATGCGATCTTATATCAAGGAGTCGTTGGACAAGGGTCATATTAGACCATCCTCTTCCCCTTTAGGTGCTGGGATTGTTTTGTGGCCAAGAAAGATGGTTCATTAAGGCCATGTAATGACTATCGTTCCCTTAACAAAATCACTGTTAAATATCAGTACCCGCTAACCCTGATTTCTGATTTATTTTCCAGAGTTAAAAGTGCCTGTTGGTTTACCAAGCTTGACCTCAGGGGGCGTATAATCTTATTCGCATCAAGCACGGGGATGAATGGAAGACAGCGTTTAATACTCCGGAGGGGTATTTTGAGTACCTGGTAATGCCATTTGGGTTCACTAATGCCCCTTCTGTCTTCCAATCTTTTATGAACGATATTTTCTGGGACTTTGTGGATAGGTTTTTGATCATTTATCTGGATGATATTTTGATCTTTTCCAGTGATTGGGATTCTCATGTGGAACATGTCCGGACTGTGTTCCGGATTTGAGGAAAAATTCTTTGCATGTTAAGGGATCGAAGTGCCTCTTTGGTGTACAGAGGATTTCAGTTTTGGGATTCATTTTGTCCCCATCTGCTATTGAAATGGACCCAGCCAAGATACAGGCCATTTATGATTGGGTTCAGCCCACCTCTTTGAAGGCTCTCCAGAAGTTTTTGGGTTTTGCTAATTTCTACCGTAAATTTATGTAATTTTTCTGGTATTGTTAAACCACTGACTGATTTGACCAAAAAGGGTGCTGATGTGGTGAATTGGTCTCCAGAAGCAGTCTCTGCATTTCAGGAGCCTAAGCGGAGATTCACTTCTGCTCCGGTTCTACGGCAACCTGATGCCTCACTCCCATTTCAGGTGGAGGTAGATGCTTCTGAGATTGGTGCAGGAGCTGTTTTGTCCCAAAGAGATCCGGTGACTTCTAAGATGAATCCCTGTGCCTTCTTTTCTCGAAAATTCTCCCCATCTGAACGTAACTATAACGTGGGGAATCGGGAATTGTTGGCCATGAAATGGGCATTTGAAGAGTGGAGACATTGGTTGGAGGGAGCTAGACATCAAGTTGTGCTCCTCACAAGAATTTGATCTATCTTGAATCAGCCAAACGTTCGAATCCTAGACAGGCTAGGTGGGCCTTGTTTTTCATGCGTTTTAATTTTGTGGTCTCTTTTCTTCCGGGCACTAAGAATGTTAAGGCAGACGCCCTTTCTAGGAGTTTTTTTGCGGATTCTCTTGATGTGACCGAGCCTACTACCATTCTAAATGAGGGTGTAGTTCTTTCCGCCATCTCACCCGATTTGAGACGTGCCCTGGAGGAATTTCAGGAGGACAAACCTGAACGTTGCCCTATGGGAAAATTGTATGTCCCTGACCAGTGGAGGAAAAGAGTAATGTCTGAAATTCATTGCTCCGCGTTGGCTGATCATCCAGGTATTTTTGGTACCAGAGATTTGGTGAGTCGGTCTTTTTGGTGGCCTGCCTTATCTTGTGATGTCAGGAATTTTGTGCAGTCCTGTGGGACTTGTTCTCGGTCCAAGCCCTGTTCTCATTTTAGTGGGTTGTTGATGCCCCTGCCGGTGCCCAGGAGGCCATGGACCCATATCTCTTTTCTTTTCAATGTTCTTTTTATTAAATTTTTAAAGCATAACATAAAATGTAATAGAACAGTATTACATTTTTAAGTTTCAACGCTTAACATATATACATACATATAGTTGGCTAGTCAAAACCATTGTAGTGCACGTCATTTACTTATGACTAGCATTATGCAGCCAAATTTAAGAAAGTGTTTTGACACCTGAAGAATTCAAAATACCATAATGCATAGTATCGAACTAAGAGTCCCAGGTTAAATCCAACACTTGGCCTTTTCAATATAGCTATCTGGGACAACAGCGAACCAATTAAGAGATAGTTAGAGTAAGAGAAGGGAAATAGGACAGACAAAGAGTGAGAAGGGATGGAAGGGTGGGGGGAATGAGTCTTCACTGTGTGGCGTCCTGCATAGAATCCGAGTGGATGTTTGATCTGAACAGAATCCAAGGTTTCCAGGAGTCCTGGAACAGCGTTAAAGAGAGATTCACGTGTGCCACCAACTCAGCCATGTGATACAGTTGATATGGACCCATATCTCAATGGATTTTATTTCTGATCTTCCTGTCTCTCAGAGAATGACTGTTATCTGGGTGATCTGTGATAGATTTTCTAAGATGGTCCATCTTGTACCACTCCCAAAGTTGCCATCTTCTTCTGAGTTGGTGCCCTTGTTTTTACAACAGGTGGTTCGGTTACATGGGATTCCTGAGAACATTGTGTCGGACAGAGGAGTCCAGTTTGTTTCCAGATTTTGGAGAGTTTTTTGTTCCAAACTGGGAATTCAGTTATCTTTCTCCTCTGCATTTCATCCTCAGACCAATGAGCAGACTGAGAGAACAAACCAGACTTTGGAGTCCTATTTGAGATGTTTCATATCTGCTGATCAGGATGACTGGGTCTCATTTTTGCCCTTGGCCGAATTTGCGCTAAACAATAGAGCTAGTTCTGCCACTTTGATGTCGCCCTTTTTCTGTAACTCTGGGTTTCATCCTCGATTTTCTTCAGGGCAGGTGGAATCTTCGGCCTGCCCAAGTGTGGATTCTGTGGTAGAGAAAATGCAGCAGATTTGGGACCAAGTGGTGGATAAGTTGTCCCACTCTCAGGAAAGAGCCCAACGGTTTTCCAACAGGCATAGGACCATTGGTCCCCATTTTAAAGTGGGTGATATGGTTTGTTTGTCTTCAAAGAATATTCCTATGAAGGTTGCATCTCAAAAATTCAAGCCAAGATTCATTGGACCTTATAAAATTTTGGAAATCCTTAATCCCGTTTCTTTCCGTTTGGCTCTTCCAGTTACGTTTAAGATTCATAACGTGTTTCATAAATCTTTGTTGAAGAGGTTTGTGGAACCAGTAGTTCCCATGGCGGCGCCTCCTGACCCTGTATTGGTTAAAGGCAATTTGGAGTATGAGGTAGAGAAAATATTGGATTCTCGTTTGGCCAGACGGAGACTCCAGTACTTGATCAAATGGAAGGCTTATGGCCAGGAGGATAATTCTTGGGTCTCCGCTTCTGACATTCATGCCGAAATATTGGTTTGTGCTTTTCACTGGGCCCATCCTGACCGGCCTGGTGGCGTGGATGAGGGTTTGGTGACCCCTCCTCAAGGGGGGCTACTCTTGTGAATTCTCCCTGGCTTCCCTCTGGTGATTACTGAAGGTAGTGGAGCTGGTCAGATTGACAGAGGGGTTGTGAGTTCTCTTTCTGGGCTCCCTCTGGTGGTTACTGGAGGTAGTGGAGCTGATCTGATTGACAGAGGCTTGCCACCAGATAATGAGGAAGATGAATGGAGATCTGAGGTTTCTGATTGGGATTTAAGACAGCTGACTCCCTCTAGCCCTGCTGGTGATTTTCTTTCTGTTCCTTCTGAGGTCTGATGGCTCCTGCTCTGTCCCTGCATGGTTCAGCTAAGTGGTTTATTTGATATTCTGTTTGCATTTAATCTGGTTTTGTCTATCTCTGCTTTGTACAGGTCAGCCAGCTCCGGCTGGGGCTGTGCTGAATCACCTCACATATGTTACTGCTTGTGCCATTTTGTTTTGTCCCCTGTTGTATTGGTCTCTTTTTGCTTTGCTTTCAGAATATACCAGAGTGCTGATATAGTGGGTGCAAAGTCATGCGACTTCAGTGTTTTTTGGGCATCAGACGTGTTGGACTTTTTGCAGGGTTTTTGTGTGATTGCAGATAGTGTCTTTCCTTTCCTGTCCTGTCTAGTCAGTGTGGGCCCCATCATTTGCTCAGTCTATTTTTCTGCCTGCATTTGTGTTTTCATCTTGTCTCAATATATGTTTGGGGGCTATCTATTCCTTTGGGGTCTGCTCTGGGGCAGTTTAGATTTCCCCTTTCCTGCTTTAGGCTTAGTTAGCTCTCCGGCTGTGCCGAGGCTTCTAGGATCATCGTATGTACGCTCCATGGCTGCTGCTAGTTGTATGGATAGGATCAGGGGTCTGCCATCCACTTAGTTACCAACCTCTCTGGTTTTCTGTAGCTTAGCATGGGCCTGCTATCCTCCTTGGTTACCCTGGCTGAACCCCTATTTTAGGCCTAACGATTTTTAAGAGGAAATGGGGCCTCCTGATTCCTCACTGCAACACAGTCTTATCCCAAACGATTTGGATTAACAAATGGTGCCTCCTGACTGCAACACAGTTTTAGCACAATCTACTTAGATGCTGGAAGGTCAATTTCACACAGAACATGATCCCATCTAATTAACTGACAAGTTTACTTTCAGCAGCAGCAGGAGCGGCCTCTCTGCACTGTCACTCTGAGAAAATGGCGCCAGCAAAACAAGATGTCTGCTGGTTATATGGACAGGGACAGGTGACTTTGGTAACCAATCACAGAAGACCTTTTGTCATGACGTTGTGGATGGTTTCTGCGCTCTAATTGGCTGCCGAAATGTTCACACATTAACTTACTAAAGAACAAAAAAAATTAAAAAATTAAAAAAAGAATTACACTCTGCCTCTCCTCTGACTTAGACACAACCCCTCCCCTCATAAAACATGTTTCCCCCAATGATCATACAGCACCACTATTTTCAAAACAAAAGGTTTATTGGAAACGCGATCATTTACCAACTTTGAGGAAAAATGCTCAGGAAACCGAACATGAATCCAAATGTGTCTCTTTTGTGCCAAATTTGAGATTGGCGAACGTTTTCCAAACAAGTTCGCTCATCTTTATTCCTTAAGGGATTTTGCAGATACTTACTGAGACTATTATTTACTTGTATTGCCTAAACAACATTGTTGATTGTTATATGACTCATTGTCTTATTATTGTGGTGTATCTGTTGGTCATATTTCCTTCATATAACACTCATCCTAGCTCTCTTGAAGGGATTATACATAGGCATAGTGAGATAATTATCCATTGGCATTACACATTTAATGTTCATCACATTATTTATCGCGTGCTACTACTGTGATGTACTTATATGTATTTTCAATGGTGTGGGTGCACTTCACCTTGGTTGTGTTTTTAAATGGTTTTACATCCCCCTGTTTGTCCGTTGGTGTTAATAAAGCATGTATTTTTATTTAATAATCAAGAGTGTGCATCTTAAATACATTGATCTTTCTCTTCCCTTGATACTGTATTTTCCATACATGATGCAGCACGCTTTAGTATTTTTGCTCTCATTATACTGCACCCCACTTAGTAACATAGTAGTATAGTTAGCAAGGCCGAAAAAAGACATTTATCCATCCAGTTCAGCCTATATTCCATCAGAATAAATCCCCAGATCTACGTCCTTCTAAAGAATCTAATAACTGTAAGATACAATATTGTTACGCTCCAGGAAGACATCCAGGCCTCTCTTGGACCCCTCGACTGAGTTCGCCATCACCACCTCCTCAGGCAAGGAATTCCAGATTCTCACTGCCCTAACAGTAAAGAATCCTCTTCTATGTTGGCGAAAAAAACCTTCTCTCCTCCAGATGCAGAGAATGCCCCCTTGTGACCATCACATTCCTTGGTATAAACAGATCCTCTGAGAGATATTTGTAATGTCCCTTTATATACTTATACATGGTTATTAGATCGCCCCTCAGTTGTCTTTTTTCTAGACTAATTAATCCTAATTTTGCTAATCTCTCTGGGTATTGTAGTTCCCCCATCCCCTTTATTAATTTTGTTGCCCTCCTTTGTACGCGTTCTAGTTCTATTATATCCTTCCTGAGCACCGGTGCCCAAAAGTGTACACAGTACTCCATGTGCGGTCTAACAAGGGATTTGTTCAGAGGCAGTATAATGCTCTCATCATGTGAATCCAGACCTCTTTTAATGCACCCCACTATAATATTGTAGTTAGTCCTACACAACAGTCACAGTAACTCATGTGGCCCCTTTGAGAAAATTAATTGCCTGCCCCTGATAATAAAATTTTGGCCAAAATATCAGCTAATACTCCACATTTTTTTAATGTGTTTTTGCACTTTTTATTCAGGGTGCAGTTGGGCCCATTTGGTCTTGTAAACTGCGATGTCTGTTCACATGGCATGCATTTTGATAGCGCTGGGCCAGTCTGCCTGAGCTAATAGAAGGGTGTCACTACTAGGCTGGCATGGATGCTGTGCATGGCCATAGTGTGAATAGCACTGCATACAAGTGTTTTGTTGTGCATTAACACACCAGGCATCCGCCCCCTCCATGTATTGGTAGGCTGCGAGCGGTTGTTTTATCAGTATTCTTGCACCTGTGTTGTCATCTTAATTATATGGGTCCACTGCATCCTGATAGTGCATTAGTCTGGAGGCCTGTACGGGTAAACCTTTTTGCTCTTTTGCTGTTTTATATTATTGGTGGACTTTCAAGTCCTCTTTCTGTGCTGTATCACTGCCCCTGACATAAACCAAAGAATTCTTTTATATTATATATTCACACTCTCCATTATTGCCAAAGACATTTATTTACATGCATGACAATCACAATGCCATTTCTTTGTAAGGAATGGGTTTTCATAATTCCAATTAGTTACTCTATTTGCATAATCGTTATTGGAAACTGAGTTTAAATAGTTACCATTGTATTCAGAGGGCACAGAATATGTAGCCAATTAGTTTAGATTGGTGACAAATCATCCTTAAGTATATTATTTTAGTTCATGGTTTGCATGCTCACGGTGACCCATGGGAATGTGTGGGAGTCAAGTTTGTGGTTCCTCGAGTGCATTCCCTTGCGTTGAAGCCAGAAACACCCAAACCTCCAGACAAAGCAACAAACTGTGGTTGAGAGGCCTATATCAGCCAAATATACAACTCCATCCAGATACACAACACAGCCATGTATCCCTGTATGACCAACCTAGGTCATTTTCTTACATTTCAAGAGGAATAAATTAATTTCAAATTGAAAATTTTGTTCACTAGACGAGTCTAGAATTGATGGAACTAAATAAACAACCAGCACATGATCATAGCATCAACAATTAGATGTATTTGTGCATCCTAAGGCAATATGATATTGAATAATATGATAGTACTCAGAATATATTATTGATTATAAATAGTCAGGTCCATAAATATTTGAACAGTGACACAAGTTTTGGCATTTTAGCTGTTTACCAAAACATATTCAGGATATAGTTATATAATCAATATGGGGTTAAAGTGCAGACCCGCAACTTTAATTTGAGGGTTAATACATCCTAATTGGAGTAAGGGTCTAAGAATTACAGCTCTTTAATATTGTATGTAGCTGCCTCTTTTTAAAGGGACCAAAAGTAAATTGGACAATTATTTAAAAAGTTCTTTAATGAGCTGCATGGGCTATTCCCTTATTAATCCATCATCAATTAATCAGATAAGAGGTCTGGAGCTGATTTCAGGTGAGGCATTTGCATTTGAAGCTGTTGCTGAGAACCCACAACATATGGTTAAAGTAGCTCTAGCAGAAATGTTAGGGGAGGCAAATCAACATTTTGTTACATTCTAAATAAAGAAAGAGTGCATTGTTGAGCTTGGGAACTCAAAAAAGCCTGGACATCCATGGAAGATAACAGTGTTGGATGATGGAAGAAATCTTTTCATGCAGAAGAAAAACCCTTTTACAATATCCACCTAGGTGAAAACACTCTTCATAAAGTAGGTGTTTCAGTATTTAAGTCTTCCATAAAGAGAAGACTTCATGAGAGAAAATACAGAAGGTTTACCACAAGGTGCAAATAAATAATCAGCCTTAAAAATAGAAGGGCCAGATTAGACTTTGCCAAAAAAAATCTAAAGAAGCCAACCTAGTTTTGGAAAAGAATTCATTGGACAGATGAAGCTAAGATCAACTTGTATCAGAATAATGGAAAGAAGAAAGTATGGAGAAGGCTTGGAACAGCTCATGATCCAAAGCACACCACATCCTTTGTAAAACATGATGGAGGTAGAGTGATGACAAGGGCATACATGGCTTTCAATAGCACTGGGTCACTAGTGTTTCTTAATAATGTGACTGAAGACAGAAGAAGCTGGATGAATTCTAAAGTGTACAGTGCAATACTTCAATTGCATCTTGGTTGTTTAATTCTAAATAGAAAACAGTGGCATGCAGGAGCCAAATCACGAAGATTCGGTCACTGTCCAGATATTTCTGGACCACTCTGAGTATAGTGGCTTTAATAGCATTGGGCATTTAAGACACATTTTAGTTTCTGCAACAGATTTTGGGTAAACACTAGTTCCAATTTGAAGTCCTCTTGACACAAATACAGCTGAAACATATGGTAGTTTTTTTTACATTGTCATTCTTCATGTTGCAAGCCACAATGCCCTTTGATGTCTCTAGATCAGGTTGCCAGTCTTGGGTCCATTTTGTGGCCCACATAAGGTTAAATACGATACATAATAGGGTGTACATACAGGTACAATTAGTTTTAATTGAATGCTCAAGGAACATTATTAACATTTAAGGAATGAAGAAGACAATTTTAGTTTATGAGGGCACACACAGGACATTATTTTCTAGGGAATTTCTCTGAGCATGAACTGCCGTGACCTCATCACTGGCATTTCCGATGGTTCTGAGGTCACAGCAGTTCAGCTCGGCTACGAGAACAGCTTCAGTGACTAGCGGTGATGTCACTGATGCTGCGCTCCCTCACAACCTGACCCGCGCTGAAGTCTGGAGCATGGAAAAATGAACTGGCATTTTGCCACACTCCAGAGTTCAGCGCGGGTCAGGCTGTGAGGAAACACAAACTCGGTGACGTAACAGCTAGTCACTGAGTCTGCGCTGCCAGCATCTCCTCATTCACCAGTGTTTTTTCAGCCAGGATGGTCGCATCTTAGCACCGTCCGGGTTGAAAAATGTATATCCCCAGATATGGATTACAATATATAAAGGAGTCTGTGTCTTTATTTCAAAAGGATTTTTTACTGGGTGTCTGTGTTTTCTTTACAATTTGACTATGGGGTTAGTAATAGGGGTGTCTAATTGACGTCTCTCCATTACTAACCTCAGGGCTTGATGTCATCTGAAAGGTTACATCAACCCCCCAAATATTACCCCATATGCCACTGCTACAAGGCAGTGGGAAGAGCAAGGCTATGTGCCAGAATTGGCGCATCTTAGAGATGCGCCTTTTCTGGGGCGGCTGAGAGCTGATGTTTTTAGCCAGGAGGGGCAGGATCCATGGCCCCTTTCTAGGCTATTAACATCAGCCCTCAGCTGTCTACATAGCCATTAATAGCCATAGCAACTAATGAATTTAATTATTCATTAAATACATGTCCAGAATTTTGCACACACACTATACTATTTGTATTTGTCACCGACATGTATATATCTACCTATTCTAAATGGATTTATTGTGTGTAATCCATCTCTCCTATCCTGTCAGCTCCTGCAGTGATTTTACAGAAGCCGACAAATGAATTACCGGCTATTCTTTTATCTCTCTATGAAATATAAAGATATACATATATATACTGTATATACAGTGCCTTGCGAAAGTATTCGGCCCCCTGGAACTTTTCAACCTTTTCCCGCATATCATACTTCAAACATAAAGATACCAAATGTAAATTTTTGGTGAAGAATCTACAACAAGTGGGACACAATTGTGAAGTTGAACAAAATTTATTGGTTATTATAAATTTTTGTGGGAATTAAAAAACTTAAAAGTGGAGCATGCAATATTATTTGGCCCCTTTATTTTCAGTGCAGCAAACTCACTCCAGAAGTTCATTGTGGATCTCTGAATGATCCAATGTTGTCCTAAATGACTAATGATGATAAATATAATCCACCTGTGTGTAATCAAGTCCCTGTATAAATACACCTGCTCTGTGATAGTCTCAGGGTTCTGTTTGAACCACAGAGAGCATCATGAAGACCAAGGAACACAACAGGCAGGTCTGTGATACTGTTGTGGAGAAGTTTAAAGCCGGATTTGGATACAAAATGATTTCCAAAACTTTAAACATCCCAAGGAGCACTGTGCAACTGATCATATTGAAATGGAAGGAGTATCAAGCCACGGCAAATCTACCAAGACCCGGCCGTCCCTCTAAACTTTCATCTCAAACAAGGAGAAGACTAATCACAGATGCAGCCAAGAGGCCCATGATCACTCTAGATGAACTGCAGAGATCTACAGCTGAGGTGGGACAGTCTGTCCATAGGACAACAATCAGTCGTACACTGCACAAATCTGGCCTTTATGGAAGAGTGGCAAGAAGAAAGCCATTTCTCAAAGATATCTATATAAAGTGTAGTTTAAAGTTTGCAACAAGCCACCTGGGAGACACACCAGACATGTGGAAGAAGGTGCTCTGGTCAGATGAAGCCAAAATCGAAATTTTTGGCAACAATACCAAACGATATGTTTAGCGTAAAGGCAACACAGCTCATCACCCTGAACACACCATCCCCACTGTCAAATATGGTGGTGGCAGCATCATGGATTGGGGCTGCTTTTCTTCAGCAGGGACAGGGAAGATGGTTAAAATTGATGGGAAGATGGATGGAGCCAAATACAGGACCAATCTTGAAGAAAAGCTGTTGGAGTCTGCAAAGGACCTGAGACTGGGATGGAGATTTGTCTTCCAACAAGACAATGATCCCAAACATAAAGCAAAATCTACAATGGAATGGTTCACAAATAAACGTATCCAGGTGTTAGAATGGCCAAGTCAAAGTCCAGACTTGAATCCAATCGAGAATCTGTGGAAAGAGCTGAAAACTGCTGTTCACAAACGATCTCCATCAAACCTCACTGAGCTCGAGCTGTTTGCCAAGGAAGAATAGGCAAGAATTTCTGATGTACAAAACTGATAGATACATACCCCAAGCGACTTGCAGCTGTAATCGCAGCAAAAGGTAGCGCAACAAAGTATTAAGTTAAAGGGGCTGAATAATATTGCACGCCCCACTTTTCAGTTTTTAATTTTCCACAAAAATTTAAAATAACCAATAAATTTTGTTCAACTTCACAACTGTGTCCCACTTATAGTTGATTCATCACCAAAAATTTACATTTGGTATCTTTATGTTTGAAGCATGATATGTGGGAAAAGGTTGAAAAGTTCCCGGGGGCCGAATACTTTCGCAAGGCGCTGTATGTGTCACTGTATACTGTATATGTATTCTATGTGTATATATCTATTCTTTTCTAACCTGTCAGTGTGATTTTACTGTACAGCGCACATGAATTGCTGGCTTTTCAAAGGACAACCGTGCGTATTTCTCGCAAGTCACACGGGTGGTCAATATTCCTTGCTAGTGTGACTTCGGCCTTATACATTACATAGGACACACATCACTTTTACACATAAAACCGCACAACAGTATTCACATGACACACTTGCTGTCTTCAGGGGCAGGATCAGGGTAAGACAGTCCACATCTCTACTAGTATATGATGTTTCTTTCTCAGAGATCAGAGCCAGGAGAGCTTAGGGTGAGCAGAACGAGGGCTGAAACAGATAGAGAGAGAGAGAGAGACAACTAGGCTGCAGCGGAGGGAGGGTGTCTGAGCTGTTGCTTCCAGTTAAACATATGTTACAAAGTGGGGATTAAGGCCATGCTTCAGGGAACGAAGGCGGCCAGTGCACCGAGTAACTCACCAATCTTGGACTTTAAGAAAAGAAGGTATTATCGTCGGCTCCCATTGGTGCCTGTGTGATGTTTTGCGTTGCCTAGAGAGTAGTGATGAGCATTCCGATACTGCAAATATCGGGTATCGGCCGATATTCGCTGTATCGGAATTCCGATACCGAGTACCGATATTTTTACAATATCGGATACCGGAATCGGAAGTTCCCATAATGCAATGAGCCAGTGTTGTGGCTGTGATTGGCTGCTGAAATGATGTCATCATGATGCGCGGTCTGTGCGCATCATGATGCGCGGTCTGTGCGGGTCTGCCGGGGGTCTGTGCGGGCTGCCGGGGGTCTGTGCGGGCCTGCCGGGGGTTGTGTGTGTGCAGGCATCGTCCATCGGGCTATGCCTGCTACAATGACAGTGATTGACACATTAGTCAATGATGGGACAGTAGTAGTCCCATCATCCGGCTAATGTGTTGAATGTACAAAAAAAACAAAAGCATACATACTACATACTACATATATACTACATTCATGCAACATACATACATACTACATATATACTACATTCATACAACATACATACATACTACATATATACTACATTCATACAACATACATACATACATACTACATACTACATATATACTACATTCATACAGCATACACACATACATACTACATATATACTACATTCATACAACATACATACATACATACATACTACATATATACTACATTCATACAACATACACACATACAGTTGTGGCCAAAAGTATTAACACCCCTGCAATTCTGTCAGATAATACTCAGTTTCTTCCCAAAAATGATTGCAAACACAAATTCTTTGGTATTATTATCTTCATTTAATTTTTCTTAAATGAAAAAACACAAAAAGAATTGTCCTAAAGCCAAATTGGATATAATTCCACACAAAACATAAAAAAGAGGATGGACAAAAGTACTGGCACTGTTCGAAAAATCGTGTGATGCTTCTCTAATTTGTGTAATTAATAGCACCTGTAACTTACCTGTGGCACCTAACAGGTGTTGGCAATAACTAAATCACACTTGAAGCCAGTTGACATGGATTAAAGTTGACTCAACCTCTATCCTGTGTCCTTGTGTGTACCACATTGAGCATGGAGAAAAGAAAGAAGACCAAAGAACTGTCTGAGGACTTGAGAAACCAAATTGTGAGGAAGCGTGAGCAATCTCAAGGCTACAAGTCATTCTCCAAAGACCTGAATGTTCCTGTGTCTACCGTGCGCAGTGTCATCAAGAAGTTTAAAGCCCATGGCACTGTGGCTAACCTCTCTAGATGTGGACGGAAAAGAAAAATTGACAAGAGATTTCAACGCAAGATTGTGCAGATGTTGGATAAAGAACCTCGACTAACATCCAAACAAGTTCAAGCTGCCCTGCAGCCCGAGGGTACAACAGTGTCAACCCGTACTATCCGTCGGCATCTGAATGAAAAGGGACTGTATGGTAGGAGACCCAGGAAGACCCCAATTCTTACCCCGAGACATAAAAAAAGCCAGGCTGGAGTTTGCCAAAACTTACCTGAAAAAGCCTAAACCGTTTTGGAAGAAAGTTCTCTGGTCAAATGAGACAAAAGTAGAGCTTTTTGGGCAAAGGCATCAACATAGAGTTTACAGGAGAAAAAAAGAGGCATTCAAAGAAAAGAACACGGTCCCTACAGTCAAACATGGCGGAGGTTCCCTGGTATTTTGGGGTTGCTTTGCTGCCTCTGGCACTGGACAGCTTGACCGTGTGCATGGCATTATGAAGTCAGAAGACTACCAACAAATTTTGCAGCATAATGTAGGGCCCAGTGTGAGAAAGCTGGGTCTCCCTCAGAGGTCATGGGTCTTGCAGCAGGACAATGACCCAAAACACACTTCAAAAAGCACTAGAAAATGGTTTGAGAGAAAGCACTGGAGACTTCTCAGGTGGCCAGCAATGAGTCCAGACCTGAATCCCATAGAACACCTGTGAAGAGATCTAAAAATGGCAGTTTGGAGAAGGCACCCTTCAAATATCAGGGACCTGGAGCAGTTTGCCAAAGAAGAACGGTCTAAAATTCCAGCAGAGCATTATAAGAAACTCATTGATGGTTACCGGAAGTGGTTGGTCGCAGTTATTTTGGCTAAAGGTTGTGTAACCAAGTATTAGGCTGAGGGTGCCAATACTTTTGTCTGTCCCATTTTTGGAGTTTGTGTGAAATGATTAATGTTTTGCTCTTTCTTCATTCTCTTTTGTGTTTTTTCATGTAAGACAAATTAAATGAAGATAATAATACCAAAGAATTTGTCTTTGCAATCATTTTCAGGAAGAAACTGAGTATTATCTGACAGAATTGCAGGGGTGTCAATACTTTTGGCCACAACTGTACATACTACATATATACTACATTCATACAACATACATACATACTACATATATACTACATTCATACATCCATACATACTACATATATACTACATTCATATAACATACATACATACTACATATATACTACATTCATACAACATACATACATACTACATACATACTACATATATACTACATTCATACAGCATACATACATACTACATAATACATACATACTACATGTGTGGTTCCGTTTGTGGTTCTACTATTACTCCCCAGCAACATGCCCGCTGTCTTGGGGTCATACTTGACTTCGAGCTTTCCTTTGTCCCCCACATACGATCTCTGGCTCGCTCTTGTTATCTGCACCTCAAAAACATTTCTAGAATTCGACCTTTTCTTACTTTTGACTCCGCAAAAACTCTGACTGTTTCTCTTATTCATTCTCGTCTCGACTATTGTAACTCCCTTCTAATCGGTCTCCCTCTTACCAAACTCTCCCCCTCCAATCTGTCTTGAATGCTGCTGCCAGGATGATATTCCTCACCAATCGTTACACAATTGCCTCTACCTTGTGCCAGTCATTACACTGGCTACCCATCCACTCCAGAATCCAGTACAAACTTATTACCCTCACCCACAAAGCTCTTCATGGCTCAGCATCACCCTACATCTCCTCCCTTGTTTCAGTATACCATCCTACCCGCGCCCTCCGTTCTGCTGATGACCTGAGGTTAGCATCCTCAATGATCAGAACCTCCCACTCCCGTCTTCAAGACTATACACGTGCTGCGCCAATTCTTTGGAATGCACTTCCCAGGTCAATGCGATTAGTCCCCAATCCCCACAATTTTAAGCGTGCCCTGAAAACGCATTTATTCAGACTGGCCTACCGCCTCAACACATTAACCTAATCTATCCCTATGTGGCACAGCCAAAAGTTTTTTTTACCATAACCAGGTTCCTCTCATTATGTTCCCACATGCTTTATGCATCCATTAGCTCTCTGCATCTGTACTGTTACACACTTAACATTATGGCTGGTCCATACAATCATGGCAACTGTTACCACCCACCTTTCGTGTCTCCCCTTTTTTCCTCATAGATTGTAAGCTTGCGAGCAGGGCCCTCATTCCTCTTGGTATCTGTTATGATCTATGTGATTATTGTTATGCTGTAATGTCTATTGTCTGTACAAGTCCCCTCTGAAATGTAAAGTGCTGCGGAATATGTCAGCGCTATAGAAATAAAATTTATTATTATTATTATTACATAATACATACATACTACATAAAATACATTCATACAATACATACATATAGACATACAGTACATATAACATAGAGTACATACTCACCATCACTTCTCACTTTGATCCCCGAAGCCAGTGTCATCTTTAAAAAATATTAAAATAACAAGCAAGCGATATACTCCCTGATCCGCAGAAATCCGCGAGTGTCCCACGAAGATCTCCTGCACTGCATCACTGAGAGGTTACTATAGTTCACTGGTCTCACTTTATGGCAAAAGCTGCGTGGGAACTTTCTCACACAGCAATGCCAAAAGTGAGACTAGAGACTATTTTTTTACAGTGGCGGAGGAATACAGTGTAGAAGGATTCCTACTTCCCGTCATTGTATTCCTGGGGCCCCTAGAGAGCGGTGGCATCAGCTGATGCTGCTGTTCTCCATGGGAGATCGTCGTGGGTGGTATATGGGTTGTTTGTTATTTTAATATTTTTTAAAGATGACACTGGCTTCGGGGATCAAAGTGACAAGTGATGGTGAGTATGTACTCTATGTTATATGTACTGTATGTCTATATGTATGTATTGTATGAATGTATGAATGTATTGTATGTAGTATGTAGTATGTATGTTGTATGTCTGTAGCATGTTTTATGTATGTTGTATGTATGTATGTAGTATGTAAGTACTATGTATGTATGTTGTATGAATGTAGTATATATGTAGTATGTACAGTATGTTGTATGTATGTTGTATGAATGTAGTATATATGAAGTATGTATGTTGTATGAGTGTAGTATATTTGAAGTATGTATGTAGTATGTGTGTATGTTGTATGAATGTAGTATATATGTAGTATGTATGTAGTATGTATGTATGTTGTATGAATGTAGTATATATGTAGTATGTATGTAGTATGTATGTTTTTTTGTCTTTTTTTTACATTCAACACATTAGCCGGATGATGGGACTACTACTGTCCCATCATTGGCTAATGTGTCAATCACTGTTATTGTAGCAGGCATAGCCCGATGGGACTTGTCGTCCCATCAGACAATGCCTGCACACACACACAACCCCCGGCAGGCCCGCACAGACCCCCGGCAGCCCGCACAGACCCCCGCAGGCCCGCACAGACCCCCGGCAGGCCCGCTCAGACCCCCGACAGCCCGCATAGACCCCCGGCAGCCCGC
Source organism: Dendrobates tinctorius (assembly GCF_039654945.1). Lineage (NCBI taxonomy): Eukaryota > Metazoa > Chordata > Amphibia > Anura > Dendrobatidae > Dendrobates > Dendrobates tinctorius. The sequence continues at coordinate 13,487,142 of NW_027361732.1, forward strand.
ATAGACCCCCGGCAGCCCGCACAGACCCCCGGCAGGCCCGTACAGACCCCCGGCAAGCCCGCACAGACCCCCGGCAGGCCCATACAGACCCCTGGCAGGCCCGCTCAGACCCCCAACAGCCCGCATAGACCCCCGGCAGTCCACATAGACCCCCGGCAGCCCGCACAGACCCCCGGCAGGCCCGTACAGACCCCCGGCAAGCCCACACAGACCCCCGGCAGCCCGCACAGACCCCCGGCAGGCCCGCACAGACCGCCGACAGCCTGCACAGACCCCCGGCAGCCCGCACAGACCCCCGGCAGCCCGCACAGACCCCCGAGAGGCCCGTACAGACCCCGCCCGCACACACAGACACGCACAGTGTCCGCCCACGCACCGCCCACACTCTTCCCCCCTCTCAAACTGGATGTACAACTAAAGAAAGGGTTCTTTTTAATTCCGATATTTCTGTCCCATTGACTTGAATGGGACTTCCGGTATCGGAATCGGCGATACCCAATACTTTTTGGGTATCAGCCGATCCAATCCGATCCGATATTTCTCAATATCGGATGGTGTCGCTCAACATTACTAGAGAGTGACGAGTGATGAGTCCAGAAGTGGCAGGGACATCCTTTAGGTTGGGGTATTAGGACTGAGACATCACTGACGATAACAGTTATCTAATGGTAATAATCGAACGATAGAGTGTACATATTAATGTGTCAATATTCTGTTCATCTGATTTACTGTATTCTTTTTGCAACATAACTTGTTTTATTTTCACCATTGCATTATCCCCTGATATTTTGATTAAAACACAATCAAAAGGGTGTCTTCATCAAGTAAATAGTTGTTAGTTTAACCCCCTTCAACCACCCCCAAGCCTGATTTCACCTTTATGACCAGGTCAAATTTTACAATTCTGACCAGTGTCACTTATTGTGGTAATATCTCTGGAACGCTTCAACGGATCCCACTGATTCTGAGATTATTTTCTTGTGACATATGTTTTTTATGATAGTGGTAAAAAAAATTGGATATGACATGTTTATTTGTGGAAAATTCCTAAATTTGGTGAAAATTTAGAAAAATTTGCAATTTTCAAAGTTTGAATTTTTATGCCCTTAAATCATAAAGTCTTTTCACATAACAGTTAATAAATAACATTTTACATCAGAACAATTTTTGAAACATTATTTCTTGAGGTTAGGAAGTTATGAGGGTTAAAAGTTCACCAGCAATTTCTCATTTTTACAACAAAATTTACAAAACCATTTTTTAGAGACACCACATCACATTTGAAGTGACTTTAAGGGGTCTATATGACAGATAATACTCAAGAAGGACACCATTCTAAAAAAAACTGCACCCTTCAAGGTGCCCAAAATCACATCAAATCACAAGAAGTTTATTAACCCTTTAGGTGCTTCACTTGTATTAAAGGAATATGGAAGGAAAAAAATGAACATTTAACTTTTTTTCACAAAAATTTTACTTTAGACCCCATTTTTTTATTTTCACAAGGGTAACAGCAAAAGATAAACCCTAAAATCTGTTGTGCAGTTTCTACGGAGCACGCCCATAACCCATATGTGGGGGAAATTTACTGTTTGGGCACATGGCAGTACATTGACTTTTTCAATGCAAAATTTGCTGGAATAATTAGCACATGCCATGATGCATTTGGAGAGCCCCTGTTGTGCCTAAAAAATGGAAATTCCCCACATGCGACCCCATTTTGGAAACAAAACCCTCAAAGAATGTATCTAGAGGTGTGGTGAGCACCTTGAACCCCAGGTGCTTCACAGAAATTTATAACGTTGAGCCGTGAAAATAAAGAAAAATAGGATAGCAGGAGAAAATGGACCCCAAAATTTGTTGTGCAATTTCTCCTGCCTGAGTAAACAAATACCCCATATGTGGTTGAAAATTACTTTTTTTTTTACTTAGTCCCTCTATGGGACTGCATTAGAACTGTCCGCCTGCTCTCACACAAATTTGTTAGATGATGAACTGAGCATGATCTAACAAGTTTGCTATAGCCTGATGACATGGATGGGTCACTATGGTAACGATCGGGCCTTCGCGATGATCGGAGGGCAGAGGGCGCGCCCTACCTCTGCCTGCCTTTTAAATGCCGTGATTGATATCGATCGCAGCATTTAGGTGGTAAAAGCACCATGACCGATGTGGGCACCACTCCTGACACCGAATCCCAGGTGTCAGCTCTCAGAATGGCTGAACACCCAGTGGCGATCGTGCATGCACAGCCTCTGTGTGCGCTAAATCACCTGGACGCACCTACCAAACTGGACGTATGGATACATCCAAAGCCATGAAGAGGTTAAAGGGGTTTTCCCATGAACAATAGTTCATTTTAATCAATACATCTTGGCTTAATAACTTCCACAATTGGATGTGTTTAAATAAAATGTTCCTGTGCTGAGATAATCTTAGAAATGTGCCCCTGCTTTGTACTTTGCAATGACCATGTCTGACCGTGCATGATCATGACCGCACAGGAACATTTTCTGATCATACTACATCTCCTGAGCAGGGGAGGAATCAAAATAGAGTATATTAAAGCATGGCATAACAAGTGATTCGTTTTGTAAGGTAAACCATTTCCCTGCCTGTTTTTAAACAATGTGTTTCTTCAAAGAGAGAATCATTTGCAATCCAATGCTGTAATGTCTGTATACTTTTTTGCTTCCTTCCCTGCCCAGGAGATGCGGTATGATCAAACCATGTCCCATGTCCCTGTACGGTCAAACACAGCCATTGCAAAGTACAAAGCAGGGACATATCTATAAGATTATCTCAGCACAGGAACATTTTATTTAAATACATCCAATTATGGAAATTATTTCAAGATCTTTTCATTAAAATTAACTTTTGTTCATCGGAAAACCTCTTTAAGCACCACTGTCTCCTCATTGTCTGTGATGTTGCATCCGCGTACCTGTTAACATGAGCATGGTGTGCAACCACATAAAACCACTGTTTTCTAAGAAAGGAGCCCCATCAAAAGAAAGATTCTTTGAACAAGCATTCTTATGAGAAACAGGTGCACATTTTCTTTTGCCTTGTCCGTTGCTGTTCATCTTGTGAAATGGTAACTCAAATATAAATGCAAGTGTCTTGTTTTCTTAACTGTCCTCCATGAGTTCATGGCACCGTTATCTCTTGAAACCACGAACTTTGGAATGACTGTGCACAAATACACAGGCAGGAGTTTTAGACAAGAATAAACTTTTTTTGGCAACATTTCAACAAAGTAAGAAAATATTAACTTGCATTGTGTTGTGTAATAATACTTGTGTTCATGTGAATGCAATGAGATACAGCTATTGTGTCATACATTCTAAGGAAATGTCACTTGAATTCTTCAGTGCAGTGAACCTTTAATATAGTACTACATAGACCACACTGCACACTTTTTGCTTTTTAATTGAGGCAAATATTTTGACTTTAAATAAGTTGTAACTTAGGCCGGGGTCACATGCGCGAGTGCAATGCGAGAAACTCGCGCCAGTCTCTCGCATCAATACCCGGCACTGCCGCCGGTACTCGGGACCGGAGTGTGCGGCTGCATGTATTTCTATGCAGCCACACACTATGGTCCCGAGTGCCGGCGGCAGAACCGGGTATTGATGCACGAGTTTCTCGCATCGTATTCGCAAGTGTGACCCCGGCCTTGTATTGCTATTAAGGGGGTTTTAGACAGCATGGCAGCCAAGTAGTGAACTCAGCCACTCTAAGGATATGTGCACATGTGAACTATTTGATGAGTTTTTTACCTTAGTATTTGTAAGCCAAAACCAGGAGTGGATGATAAATACAGAAGTGGTGACGTGTTTCTATTATACTTTTCTTCTCATTGTTCCACTGCTGGTTTTGACTTACAAATACTGAAGTAAAAAAAAAAAATCACCAAATACTCAACTTGTGCACATGGCCTTAACGGCTTGAGCCATCCACACTGGCAGAGTCACTGCAAACAGTAACAGACACCAGAACCAACAAAGAAAACTCACCACTGGACCAAGGGAGGGTGAATAAAGAGGTTGTTAAATGACTAACAAAGGTTATTAAAAAAGAAAACTTTTTTTCTAAAAAGGATCCATTTAAGTGTCCATTGTAAAAAGTATTGATTCTAAACCAAATTGACTTATAAATGATCTGTCACAAGTCCGGGCATATCTGTAAATGCTTGAATATCTTAGGACATAAAGACTATAGAAAGTCTTATCACTCTGCATTGTACCTTTCCACTGTTCTGACCTCTAAATATTTATGAACACCTTGATCACTATGCAGTAGCACTTAATGAGTATCATTAAATACCCTTTGGTCTCATTTGCACTACCATATTTTTGGTCTGAGTGCTGTCCATGAAAAAAACGAACAGCACTCGTTATTCAATGGAGCAGTATAGATGAGAGATTTTATCACTGACCAAATCTGTGTATGAAAACAGAAATCATAGTATGCACTAGTTACGCCCATAAATCGGAGCCTTGTCTATTCAAGTCTGTAAGTGCGCAAAAAAAAAAATCAGATGCCATATAGAAACACAATATACCATTTTATTTTAATGGTTACATTGCAATTCTGTAATATAGGAAATTGTAAACAGTCTAGTAAATTAATAAAAGCTGATGCTTTAAAAGAAAAAACAAAAAAATCAGCAACTGTACTAAGATTGAACACTGATGACAAGTCAGAGAGAAAAAAAACCTTTCTGTAAAATTTTTTAGACATTCGTGTGAACCTTAGGGTATGTTCAAACAGTGTGACACTGTCAGTGTATATAGGAACAGCTCCACAACTGGCAACTCGGTTATCAAAATGTTCATACAATCCAAGGAGTGTTGTTGTAAGGTGGAAGCAGGAACACGAAATGCAGTGATGAGCAGGAGGCAAAACAAAAGATAACGGGTATTTTATGCAGAGATTAATCAGCAGTCAGTACTCCACGCAGGGAGAACAGCAAAAGCATAATAATACAAATACCGTAAAAATGAACAGTGTAGATCTAACGCTAACAAAGATCGGTAAAGGAATAGCTCAACACTTATCAGTCTGTAGCTCCCGGCCTGTCAGGGTTACATGATTCCACGGTGTCGATGGAGGTGACAGAAGTCTCAGAAGCGATCCCGGATGACGTGGAAACAATATCTCTTGAATGAAACGACAGTTTCTAACTTTTCCTGATGCGGGGTTCCGATCTCAGTACACGGGGTTGCACGGGGTGAAAAACACATGGGTCACAAAGTTCCTGAGAGGAGTCCGAAGAGGGGACCTCGTAATCAGTGTGTTGCGCATGGTCCATTTGATAACGACTGTCAGACACTGTGATGGGTGCTGTCCAATTAGAGCTCTCAGGTGTAGAAGCAGGTGGGGAGCTTGGCTCTGTCTGGATGCAGGCCGTGCGCATAGAAGCGGGTAAGCTGCGGCATCAGCCTGTTGACAGGCGTGGAACAGGGCAGACAGAGTCAACCTTCTCCTTGCGTGCTCTCTTCCTTCTTGCCAGAAGTCCCTCTTTTGTGCGCTCAGCCCCTTTTATCCCCATCCCGCCCCCTGCAGCCAGGTGCAAAGGTCTGATCCGGTCAGAAAGTACTTCCCCCCACAACAATGACAGCCCCAATGGTTCCAGTCCAGACACACAAGAAGCTGCCGCAGCCCAGTCCATCTCCCTACATTGTTAAGATTTACAACACATTGGAGAGTTCAAAGCAATTATGCTCCAAAATTGTCTATTTTGGTTAATATTTAGGCTGAGTTCACACGTGGCTTTTTTCGCGTTTCCGTGGCGGTTTTAACCGCGCGATTTTGCCGCGAAAACACAAAAAATAAGCATCCCATGCATTCCTATGGGATTCCGCAATGCTGTGCTAATGCTGCGGTTTTTACCGCGGCGGAATCGCTTCGTGGTAAAAAACGCAGCATGCTCATTATTTTGCGGAATCGCGGCGATCCCGCACCCATAGGAATGTATTGTTCCGCTTACTTCCCGCATGTGGTCACACTGTGTTTGATGAGTGTGACCAACCTGTCAATCAGTTCTCCAAGCGATGCTACAGATCGCTTGGAAAACGCTAGCATTCTGCAAGCTAATTACGCTCGCAAAATGCTAGTTTTTCCGAGGGAAAATCGCGGGAATTTAAAATGCGATTTTCCCGCGGAATGGAATTCCGGAATTCTCGCGGTAATTTCCGCGAGAGTTCCATTACGTGTGCACATAGCCTTATATTTTTCATAAACATAACACCTTAGCAGTCACAAAAAGTCCCCGTTAATAACTTGATTTTAATATGTAAAGCTAAAGTTTCAAAGGAGCTTTGGTGTTATGGTTAAATTAAAATGGAAAAGTGGCTATATTAAAACATGAGAATATGTGGTAAGTGATATAAAAACCTTATTTTATTTGAAGATTATATATCAAATATGTTTACTGCCATACATACTGTATATATCCATTGACTTTCATTAGCCAAATAATTATACAATATGCTAAAAGAGTGTTACATTTGATTTTCTTTACCTTTAAAAAGGTGTAGGTTTGTCTCCGAAACACATTTCCTTCTAATAAAAAACCTTACTTTGATTGCCAAGAAAGCTTCATTCTTGCAGCCAGCCCGTTCATCATGATACATTTAATTTTTTAAAACAGTGTTTTTTTGGCATATATTTAGCAAATAAATCTTACTATTGAATTCTAGAAGGAAATGAAGCTCACTCAAAAAGAAAGTCTGGATAGGTTGCAATAGCCATTGCCTTTATGTTCAATCTATTTTATTAAGCATTTTACAAACAAAGAATATATTATATGCAAACAGATAATATATAGAATCATAGAAAATATCTAGTATTCAAAAATGAGAATACAACCATCTATCAGTAAGTCAAACATACCATGGTAGACAATAACAGTAACCATATGGCGAACGCCAACAAGGTATTCAAGAGAGGAAGTATTCTCTATATTATGCAGAGGAAAGATATAGGATAAAAAAAAAGCGGAAAAGAAAGACAAGTGAAGAGGTGGGGGGGAAGGGGTTATGGATAAAGAGGTCCTTAAAATCATATATATATTAATGTGCAAATTCCTATGTAACTGAAAAAGTCAGCAGAACAAATTATTGAAATCAGGTGAGTCCTGAAACAAAATCCATCCACTCCAAATCCCTCTAAATTTATCATTTGTACCATTGCAGTCTGCAGACAGCTCCTCCATTCTACACATATGGGAATGTTTAGTTTGCAAAAGAGAAGACTGAGAGGAGACTTAATTGCTGTCTACAAATATCTAAAGGGCTGTCACATTGTAGAAGGATCAACTTTATTCTCATTTGCACAAGGAAAGACTAGAAGCAATGGGATGAAACTGAATGGGAGGAGACACAGATTAGATATTAGAAAAAACTTTTTGACAGTTAGAGTGATCAATGAGTGGAACAGGCTGCCACGAGAAGTGGTGAGTTCTCCTTCAATGGAAGTCTTCAAACAGAGGCTGGACAGACATCTGACTGGGATGATTTAGCGAATCCTGCTTTGAGCAGGGGGTTGGACCAGATGGCCCAGGAGGTCCCTTCCAACTCTACGATTCTATGATTCTATGATTCTATGATTCATATTGACCATTTCCTTATACCAGTCTAATATGTCAGGAGGGTTTGTAAGTTTCCAAAACCGTGGAATTACCATTCATGCTGCTGTCAGACAAAACTGAAGAATATCTCTCTTCTGAGTCCCTATTGAAGAAGGTAAATTTGACAGAAGAGCTATTTGAGGGGACCTTGGTACACAGTTACCCGTGATTCGTTGATAATTGTCAAAAACCTTCTCCCAGAATGGCTTAATCTTAGAGCATTCCCACCAAATGTGAATCATAGAGCCCACCTCCCTCTCGCATCTCCAACAAGCCCCTGAAACTGCTGGATATATTGCATGTAGTTTAGAAGGGTAATGATATAGTTCTTCTTTTGTGCAATCCCAGCGCTAGCAAGTTTATGAGTGAAGAGAAACCCCCTTTCCCATTCCTCAGGAGACAAGCTTATTCCCAAGTCTCTCTCCCGCACCTGCTGAAATGTTAACTTCTCCGCTTCACCCTCTCTGCTAAATCACAGCTATAGCATGTGGTGGCTTATTTTCCTCTACGAACAATTTCTCAAAAAAGGTGAAGTTTGAAATCGAAATTTTATCAAAATTATGTGTGCCTAGGAAGGATTGTAATTGCAAGTATTCAAACCACCTAATTTTCTCATTTGGAAACTGAGCCTGTATAGAGACAAAAGAAGGCAACTCCCCATTTTCTAGCACCTGAAACAATCGGGTATCCTCCACTGCCCTCCAACCGAAAAAAGATCCACGCAAGTATCCAGGGGGGAAGGATGAATTGAAAAACAATGATGTAAGTGGGCTAATATTCCGATCTGGGAACCCTTTCCTTCTCAGAGTGTGCCATATTTTAAGTGTGTCTCTAATTAAATTACAATTGACAATAGTCAATGACTCCCCAGAACACCACGGCAGGTGTCTTAAAGGTACATCTAAACCCTCCTGTTCCACCCCCACCCATTGTTTAGCATCAGCCCGAAAGTGCCAGTCTAGAATCCTAAGTAATGTAGTAGCCTAAAAATACCTCTTAAAATTGGGAAGACCAGCACCACCTATAGATTTAGGTTGAGAAAGGGTCTGTATGCTTATGCGAGGTTTGAGTTTACCCCATATGAATTTGGTTAAAGCTGATTGTAATTTACAGAAGAAACTATAAGGGGGGGAATTGGTATAGTTTGGAATATGTATAAGAAACGGGGTAAAACGTCCATTTTGATAGCATTCATCCTTCCAAACCAGGACAGTTTAAATTTACTATAATTCGCTAGGTCTCTGTATGTTCTGCTTAATACAGCTTGATAGTTAAGTTCGAACAATTTATTAGGATCAGAAGGGACCACAACCCCTAGATATTTCAATGACTCTCCTTGCATTTAAATGGAAATTTATTCATGATTTGAAGGACCTCATTCTGAGAAAGGGATATATTTAAGGCTTCTGATTTGGAATAATTGACTTTAAAATTACTAAGTGATCCGAACCTATCAAATTCCTTTAAAATCATTGGAAACGATATTTGTGGTTGTGATATATAAAGGAGTAAATCATCTACCTACAGAGCTGTTTTATAAGAGTTAGGTCCTATCGTGTATCCATGAATATTGATATTATTTCTGATAGTGTTGGCTAGGTGTTCCATTACCACTACGTAAAGTAATGGAGAAAGTGGGCAGCCCTCTCTGGTTCCATTGTTGATCTTAAATGGGCTAGATAATGAACCATTTATTCTAAACCGCGCTGTTGGACCATTATATAAGGCTAAGAATTTCTGTAGAAAGTGAGGACCTAGACCTATCTGTCTCAAGGCTTCCTCCATAAACCCCCAATGGACTCTATCGAAAGCCTTCATTGCATCTACAGATAAAAGACCTAGTGGTGTGGAGCTAGTTTTTGCCTTGGAGATGATAAGTAATGTCTTAATAGTATTATCCCGGGGTTCTCGTCCTTTGACGAATCCTACCTGATCATTATTGACTAGGGAAGGAAGTAAAGGGGCTAGCTTCTCAGCTAAGATTTTTGAAAATAATTTAATGTTTATGTTTAAGAGAGAAATTGGCCTAAAGTTGGCAATTATCGAAGGGTCTTTACAGCCATTGCCTTTATAACCAAGGCCAAATATTTTTCAAATTAACACTTAGTGGCTATGAACACTTTTGACATTGAAAAAAAAAAAATTAGTGGATCCCTTTGGTTACGAAAGTTTAAATTACACTAAGGCAGGGTTAAGACTTGTGGGTATGATGCGAGAAACTCGCGCGAGTCTCTCGGATCAATGCCCGACACTGCCGCTGGCACTCGGAGTGCATGTATTTCTATGCAGCCGCACACTCTGTTCTCGAGTGCCGGCGGCAGTGCCGGGTACTGATGCGAGAGACTCGCATCACACTTGCAAGTCTGACCCCGGCCTAAGTTTCAGACTGCAATTTGCATTTCTTTAATTTTCAGCATTTCCAAGTTTGAGATTTGTATCTTGTGGAAGTGACCTCCCCTTTAATACATACTGGATGTGATCTCTGAGTGTATCCTGAGTGCTACAGTCTTCATTATCTCATAAATCAACACTGCTTCTATCCTTCAGTAATTTCGCTTTATGTGCTTTCCATTTATTCTGTAGCTGGAGAGAAGAGGATAGCGATCCAGCAGAAGTTGTGACTGATTTGCAACATTTTTGCAGAGCATTCAGCTATATAAAGGGATTACAGAAACTACAGTAGTAAACAATAGAAATGTGTTAATTGCTCAACTCTGCATTTAGGAAGCAAATTAAAAATAAAAAACCTGCAACAAAGTATTTTTCTAGTCACAAAATTACTGAATTTACCTTCCATATTTTTTGTAGCTAGAAATAATGCTGTGCTTAAAAGTTTTTTGATGGTTTTGAAAATTCACTAAAGTCTTGTAGTCTGTAATCATGTTATTTTTATTTGGCAGGAATACTTGACATTTTAGGATATGTTATAAGTTATTACATAATATATAAGGAAGCAGATTCACAATAACAAAATATATTAATTTTAATACAAAATGTTTTTGCTGCAAGTATCAAAAATATATATACAGGTAGCACAAGTTAAATATAAATACATATAAAAACAATAACAGTCTACAGTACAAAAAATTAAATATTTGATGTGACATAAAAATGTAGAAAAACAAGAAACAGCTTACAAATGTTAAAATATAGGTATTTAGTAACACTGTACTCATTTGTCTAAAATAGTTTGCTAGTTATTTATTTATGCCTGATAATAAAACTGTAACATGATTTTAAGCTAAATATTGAGATTCACAAACTGAATTAATAAATGCACCTAAAACCCTAAAATTATTGCCAAAATTAATTCATATGTTCAAGATGCAGGCAAATTTGATGTGCTTTAGTATAGACAATATATACAAAATGGGGAAAATACATGTTAATTTACCACTTAGTTAGAAATGATTGTACCTCAGAATAAGTGAGAATGTACAGAGTCAGTGTCTAGAGACCAAACGTTCACTTGCCATTATATGGACTGTTATGTTAATAATGTCATACTATGTCTTGGGTTGCCATCCGTTGGTAAAAAGGAGACAATGTTAAAGGGAATCTGTTGGCAGGTTTTTGCTACCTCATCTGAGAGCAGCATGATGTAGGCAAAGATACTCTGAATTCAAAAATGGATCACTTTGAAGGTTTACTGAATGCATCAGTTTGGACACAGAGTTCTTAGATTTAGCATGAAGCAGAGCTGAGAAAGCTAACCACACCCCCATCAGGCTCAGTATGTACATTATCTATTGACAATGAGCTGCTTATCACAGGAGAGGGCGGAGTCGGACCAGTGCTTACACAGACAGGTAATCACTATAGTGTCCTAGTGATAAAACCTTCACTGTATGTAAACAACAGAACACAGTCAGATATGTGACACATCATTGAAATATGTGTTTTATCTTCTAATGCTTTCAGATTACATAGCAAAAACCTGCTGACAGATTCCCTTAAATTAATAAAGAACTACAATTAAGACCCATTTTTTTCCTAAGGCAAAGCTATATAAATCACTTCCAGTTGGTTGATCTGTGCCAGCAGACCCCAAAATTAATCAACTCAAATGTCAGTGGAGTCATTTTTATAGCCTAAATGAATAACTGTTTTTTTATTTAATTACTGACCAGTCTTTATGAACCTTTGTTATGTAGTTCATTATCTTTTCTTGCTTTCTGTTCTCACAAACTCCATGCTTCAAGGGCTGTTTCATCTGCCTTGTATATACACTATACACTTAGAGTAACTGATTTGAACTGCAGGTCTACCACATATGAGTACCTCTGTGTCAGTTTCTCTGTCCCTCTTCCCTATGCTCAGACAGAGAGAGCATTCATGAAAATGCATGGGAGAGGAAAGCAGAGAAGTTCACACAGGAGTACACGATCTTCAGTTAAAAACAGCTACTGTAAGTGCATGAAGAAGGCAACTTAAACAGCCCATCAGCAAGTAGTAAGTAGGAAAAAGTAAGATATGGTAATGGAATGTGTTACAAAGATTTATAACTTAGCAAACACAGATCAATAATAACATTTTGAAAAAGTTTACCTTCTTTTTAAATGTTAAACAAGCCCAACAAAAAGCAAAGCTCTTCCTTAAGGCCAAAACCATTTTTATCAAAATCAAATATATTAAAAACGTTTACGTGATAGTATATGTTAGGGCGCAGTTAGACGGACGTATAACACTGCCAATTATCGCTTTGCAGTGCATGGATGGGTCGGCACCTCTCCTGAAAGAAGCATAATGGCGTCATGCATTTCTATGCAGCTGTCACGCTCAGGTCAGGAGAGGTGGCGGCCAGTCTCTGCACTGCAATGCGATCATTGTCTGTGTTATACGTATGTCTGACTGAGACCTAAGGCCGGAGACACACTAGCGATTAAATCGGACGAATGCAATGCGATAAAAAAATCGCATTGCATTCGTCCCAATGTTATTCTATGGTGCTGCTCCCATCATGCGTTTTTTTATCGCATCCGTTCCTCGGACCGAGACAAACGCAGCATGCTGCGATTGTCACCGATTTTCGGATCGGATTCGACAATGCAAGTCTATGGATGCATTGAAAACGCATTGAAAACGCACCACACGTGTGACTTGCGGTTAAATCTCAAGACCTCTCCAGGTCAACAAGAAAGAGCATCAGGCATTGACAATGGATGTCAATTTGATGCTTAGATGCGAATAAAATCGGTTCATCGCCGGAAAATGGGATGACAGACGGATCCCTGGACAAGAATTCTTTGTGCGATTTCGTACCGTTAAAATGGGACCGATTTTTTATTCGTTGTGTGTGACTCCAGCCTAAAAGTAAAAACGGGGCAATACAGATGAGGTTAAAAGGTGGGTAAAGGTGGAAAATAGTATAATAAAATCCTAATTGGTCATACACAGATATGTCTTGCAAATAAGGGGTCAATCCAAAATGCATAATAACATATCTTGATAAAAACAGTATTTGGTGGGAAATAAGAGCAATATACTTTCATGTATACATTTTTAATATATATAATATCACTAAAAATGCTTTTAGCCATAAAGTAAAGCCTTGATTTTTGTGAAGGTCTATTTATAAATATTTTTTTGGCTTAATTATATGGATTGTGGGTATAGGAGTGGTTTTAAATGTTAGTCTAGGAAAGAGTATTTTTTACTCTGTTTGATAGCCGACACATTGTGGAGCATGTACGGCCCACTGATTTCAATAGGCGATGTATAAAGATTAATTTCCCAAGTAGCGATACTGAAGAGGAATGAATACTTGTTGCCAGTCTCCTCTACATATTACAGCTGATAGCTACTGTGATCAACTTCTTTTTAGAGAACGAAGGGTTTCTAAAGAAAGGGGTTATCAAAATGTTACATTATATCTAAATTGTATATAAAAGAGCCCAATATTAGAAGAAATGAAGACTCTTTTCTTTCTCAGATTATATGCAAGTCTGATCACATATGTCTAGAGATTCGGACACATTTGCTAAACAAACACAAGTTATCTATGGTATACACATTTCAATACAAATTGAAAGGGAAAGAAAGCTCTTCCTGTCAAAACGCCCACATACACTTGAAAAAGAAAAAAAAAGTTTATCAAGTAAAGCTGAATAGAACAGCTGAACTTGTCGAGTGCAAATGTCACTTCATACGACACAGAGGACAAAGTCTATTGTTACTATTATTAAATGTAGAAGTTCACTTTTAGGAATTTAAGGATGAAAATGTATAACATAAAGTCTAACACAAACATGAGTTCTTTTATTATAGCTGGCGTACTGGATACAAGGGCCAACGTACCACAGAGTCAGACTATGTGGCTACTATGGGTCACTTGGAGAAAGGGGGCTCATTCCAAGTGGGAAGCAGTTTTTTTTGTATTCAGCTTCAGATAGGGCAGGTTGATCGGGTTTAATTCTGTTTCAGATAGCTTCAAAAAAGGCTGCCATCTCCTCATTTTAGCACCTATTGGCCATAAAATGCCAAGATAATGCACAATTTGAGACTCTTGATAAAGGCATAGCCACTGAAAACTGCAGAGATAATGTGCCTTCATAACCTGGTACCAGTTGTATAGATTGAGGATGAAAATTAAACTTTTTTTCTATTAGCAGACATATGATGAATTCAGCAACACAGAATTTTTTTCCCGATAAGCATTGTATACACCTAGTACAAAATAACTGAATAGCTAATAAAGAGAAATATCATGCCAGCATGAACACAATCATCTCTTTATGTTCAAAGGTTGGATATCAATTACATAAATAAGTCAATGTACGATATACACATAAGTAATACCCATATGTGTTTTTAAAAACAAAGGATTTACAGTACCTAGATACCAACAATATCAAACACTGTATGTAAAAAAAGAAAAACAATTGGGATTACCACTATTAGTTTTGTAGCTTCCAATAAAAATACAAAATTACAGGTGAATATCAAGGATCTTAAAGGCTCCAAAATAGGTTGCTTCCTGCGCAGGGTCCAGAAGTGCTGGATTTGAAGCCCTGATAAATATTTCCTCTCCAACAAGTAATTTGAAAATGCCGCCTTGGTAGACTGAGTAGAAGTTGAACGTTGAATTATTAGACCACACTGTAGTGCTTCCACCCTTTAGTAAGTTTTCAGGAGGTTGTCCACTCTTTTTTAATTTACTGACATAAAGCATGAGCTGCAAATTGCTTTGGGTGGTCTTCGGAGCTCCTTTGTGATGTCTGAAGCAAATATTAGCATACACAAAATAATATCCATCTTGTAGGACTTTTAAGGTTCCATTGTTATAGCTCATATTTTGTATATTTCCCCAACCTTCTTTATGATTCCAAGACCTCAAGTGCACTATGGAACTGTCACCTTGAAAAACAAAACAAAATGTGTCATTCTAGTATTCCATTCACTTTTATATAAAGGCATACTACTAAGGCAGGTATGGACTTTTGATGGTTTGTAGAAATGGATTGAAAGAAGTTGTTATGGTCAGGACATTAAGGGCATATCAACAGGATGAAAGTTCCTGATGGGTACACCCATTTAACCATATGAATTACCCAAATTAGAAGATCCTGGTACTAAGCAGTATATTTTTAGCTAAGCTATGCTTACCCTAAAAAAAAAAAAAAAAAAAAAAATTCTAGGTAACTTTTTTATTATTAAACAGCGTTTTATTAGAACTGATAACAATGTGGCTGCTAGTATAGACAGGAAACAAATGAGTGCAGCCAAGCAGAGTTTAAATGTGCTGGGACCTGTCATTGTCAAAAAATTATTGTCTGTAGTCTTTATGCATCTAATCATTAATGGATTACTAAGCTATGTTTTTAAATGTGTTTTTGGAAACATACAGTGGGTGAAATAAGTATTAAAACATTACAAATTTTCTAAGTAAATATACTTCTAAAGGTGCTATTGACATGAAATTCTGACCACATGTTGGTAAAAACCCATCCAGTCAACACAAGCAAAGAAATCAAATCATAGATGTCCATAAATTAAGCCATATGTAATAATGAAAAATTACACAGGGAAAAAGTATTGAACACACTTGCTGAAATTAAATTAATACTTTGTACAAAAGCCTTTGTGGGTGATTCCTCCTGTATGGAGAAATCACATGCATTGCTCAGGTGTGATTTTGGCCCATTCTTCCACACAGACTCTTCAAATCCTGAATGAAGATTCTGTGGGCTCCTTCTAGGAACTCTGAGCTTTCGTTCTTTCCATAATTTTCTATTGGATTCAGGTCAGGTGATTGGATGGGCCATTCTAGCAACTTTACTTTATTTCTCTGAAACCAATTGCAAGTTTCCTTAGTTCTTTAGCTGTGTGTTTGAGATAACGGTCTTGCTAAAATGTACACCCCCGTTTCATCTTCATCATTCTGGAAGATGACAGTTAATTTTTATCAATAAAATCTTAGCACATTTGTCCAATCATCCTTCGTTCAATTATATAAAATTTATCTGTTCCGTATGCCGGAAAACAGCCCCACACCAAGGGAGCAATGACTGCAGTCAGGCCTGCGCAGGTGGGAGCCTATGCGGGTAAGCATTCCGTTGATGCCAGCAGAAACTTCAACTGGATATGGGTCCTCGGACACACTTCCAATTCAACTGTGTTGCGGCGCATGGAGTGGTCCATTGGGTCTGCGCGCGGCAATACATGCTGCTGGCCAATAATTTCATGTAAATTATAATAATAATCTTTATTTTTGTATAGCGCTAACATATTCCGCATAGCTTTACAGTTTACACACATTTTCCTCACTGTCCCCGATGGGGCTCACAATCTAAATTCCCTATCAGTATGTCTTTGGAGTGTGGGAGGAAATCGGAGTACCCGGAGGAAACCCACGCAAACACGGGGAGAACATACAAACCAAAACGTGACGGACAGCGGACCCTGTGTCACCAATATGTCACAATCCCACCACTGACACGGGTGTATCAGAGGACGAAGGGACGCGACACACTGCCGGCACACGGCTATCACAGGCACAGTGGGGGCTTATCTTAGTTATCCCACCACTGCCACCATGTGACAAAAATGCAGCAAGCTAACCTTGCTCTAACAATTTACCGCAGGGGGGTTATTTTTGGATGCCCCACCACTGCTAACAACCTTCCAAGATACTGCGGGGATTTATGTATATCCCACTTTCTCAGTTCCACTTTGGAACTTGCAGCTCTCTGGCACCCCCCTTACCCTCAGGTCAGTCAGGGAACTGCACCTAGGATAATTAGTCACCGGACGGGCTGCTTGTTGTGCACGGGCAATTAGGCTACCGCAGTAAGGGAATTATCAATGCTGTGCCTGCAGCACCCCTTTAGCAATATAAGACCCTTCTGTCCTGCCAACTAGCCTAATCAATCGCACACACCACGCTGCCACCATCCACGCTTTTCTTAATTCACTGAGTGAAATTAAGAGGGTCCGTGGCAAACCCCTGAAATCAGTAAAAGAGGCACATAGTTCGTTTCTTAGAGCATGGAGACAAACTGATAATTTTAAGATTTATTCACAAAAGGGCAGTGATTACACAGATAAAAGTTGCTATAAAGTTGAGACATAAAATATGTACAAATACAAATATAAAACAAAGTGGATGAAAGAAGAAAGTGCACTTACATGTGGTCAGTTGGTGTTAGGCAACCCATGCGGCTCGGGGGATGGGTGGCCAAACATCCCAAGACATGGGGTAGGTCTGTTCAGCATCAGAACTCCAGCTTAATAGCACTTGTAGAAATTTACTTAGAAAATTGGTGAATTGTTCAATACTTATTTCACCAGAGTACATCATAGTATATACATGTAAAGATTTCAAGTGAAACCTTACACTTTTATATTGATTACTTATTCTTACGAATTGGATCAGATCAGTGGGGGGTCTGACAATTGCCAGCCCCACCAATCAGCTGTTCTAAGCGCCAGCACCAGGTAAATGTTAGCACTTGCTGAGCTGAATAGCAAAGCTCTGTCAACCGTGTAGTTGTCTCTGCTGGATACTGCAGACCTGCTCCTATTCTATTAAATAGAATTGGATCTGCACTCCCCACTACGCAGTTGATGGAGCTATCAAGCATGGCAGCTTCTAATTAGAGATGAGTGAATTTGTTCAAATTCGCTCATCTCTACTTCTAATATCCAGAATAGAGAACTGCTGATCAGTGGAGAGTGCTGGGTGTCAGACCCCCATTGATCTGATATTGATGACCTATGTTAATGATAGGTTATCAATATAAAAGTAGTAGAGCAACCTTTTAAGTATTCAGGTGAGTAGTCAAGTTTTTGTTGATTGTACAATTTAAACTCAGAGAGTATCATTAAAGGGGTTATCCAACCATAGGCTACAAGTCACTCTATGTGACTGTAGACCTGTGAATCTTCACAGCATACGCAATGCACACTCTGAGGATTCTCCGGCGTTGGCATCAGGGATATGCATACATGCGATCAAGTGCAGACTAGATGTGCACAGCCTCGCTAAATGCAAGTGTGAAGACTGATGCCAGACACAATGTTAGGGCTGGCGGAACGCACCAAATTATAAAGTAGTAGGTGCGTTCGCAGCCTGGGGTCCACCGTGCAGAGGTGGTACACTGCTGCTAGACAATGGCGGAAGAATAGAGCAGCGTGAAAACAGTCACACGTCGGTTACGTCACCCAGTGTGAACAGGAGCGGACTCTGTTAATTCACAGAGCTGCACAACTGCTGAACGTGGATGCCGGAGCCTGTTAAGCTCACAGAGCCCAGCCAAAGAGCGCACAGCAAATGGCCACAGAACTCTACCCCAAGGACACAGGGTTAGAGTCCCTCTAGGCCCACTGAGAGCGCAGCGTCGCTGCCACGAACGCCGCTATAGACGCTGGCTATGGAGTGTGGAGCACTTGCACTGAGGCGTGCTGAGTCACTGATGATGACTAATGCCTGACTCAGACTCTGACCTACCTACGCCTAAGCCTGGGCGCTAGCAGGCTAGGCTGCACAACCCATGCGTACCAAGGGTAGGGGTTTCATAATGAGTCAGTCACCAGAGACAGTCATACGTGCAAACATCACTCACTCCTTATAGTCTGAAAATACAGTCTATCCTAGAGCATGGCCGAGCGGCCATGCGACCCTTTTATAGCCGCGAGCGTCCGGACCTTCCTGGCTTCTCGGATGGGTCAATCCGAACAGGAGCAGGACCTGAGCACGTGACCTTCGATCTCCAATGGGAGATCACTCCACAGGCATGCTCAGTGGCCTGACATGGGGACTTAGTTCCTGGAGAATCTCGCTGCTGAGCAGCATGTATTGCCATAGCTGAGCCAGAGGTGGCAGCAGCAAGCAAACCCACGGAGCTGGTCTGGGCAGAGCGTCGGGACCGACGAGTCTGCTGAGCAACCTCCTCTGCGGCTGGAGAAGAATGGGAGACCTCCGGAAGTAAGGCTCGGGATTCCCGCTGTGCAGCGACAGGAACCTGACACCTAACATTACCCCCCTCCTAGGGCCCACTCCTCTCTGAGCCTCGCTCCGCTCAAATTCCGCAATGAGAAGAGGAGCGTGGATGTTCTCCACCGGCTCCAGGTCCGAGCCTCTGGACCATGACCCTTCCAATCCACCAAATAAAATTTTTTGCCCCGCATCATCTTGCATCCCACGATGGCATTGACCTCAAACTCGTCTGACGACAGGTCAGATGTCCCGGCAGATGGCTCAGAAAACCGGGACATGTGAACCGGCTTGAGGAGAGACACATGAAACGTGTCCAAGATGGCCAAGTGTGGTGGAAGAGCCAGGCGGTAGACCACAGGGTTGATCTGCTCGAGGACCTTGAAAGGACCAATATAGCGCGGTGCGAACTTAGTGGATTCCACCCGCAGCCTGATGTTTCGCACGGAGAGCCACACAAAGTCGCCAGGGGCGAAGGTCAGAGCCAGGCGCCGGCGAGTATCAGCGGAGGACCTCATTCTCTCCTTGGAGGCCCGGATAGCATCTTGCGTGCGATCCCAAATGTCACGTGCCTCCACCGCCCAGTCTGCCACCCTAGAGTCGGTGGACGACACAGGCATGGGCAATGGGATGCGCGGATTCTGGCCGTACTTTAAGAGGAAAGGGATCTGACTGGTGGAGTCGGCCACAGCGTTGTTCAAGGCGAACTCTGCCCACGGGAGCAAGGATACCCAATCATCCTGCCTGGCCGAGACAAAATGTCGCAGATATGTCACCAGGGTCTGGTTGGCTCTCTCAACCAACCCATTCGTCTCGGGATGATAGGCCGAGGAGAGATTTAGCTCAATGCTGAGCAGAGAACAGAGCTCTCTCCAGAACCGAGACGCAAACTGAGGACCCCGGTCGCTGACAATCTTATCCGGCATGCCGTGCAGGCGGAAAACATGTTTAATAAACAATGCTGCCAGGCCCCGTGCCGAAGGTAGCCGAAAGAGTGGTACCAGATGCACCATCTTGGAGAAATGATCGGTGATCACCCAAATGACAGTGCTGCCGCTGGACTTGGGCAGAACCAACATAAAGTCCATACCGACCATCTCCCAGGGCCTGTCCGCAACCGGCAGAGGATAAATTAACCCAGCGGGGCGCTGCCGAGAGGGCCGATTCTGGGCGCAAGAGACGCACGCCCGAATATAGTCCCTGACGTCACGGGCCATATGCGGCCACCAGTACATCCTCGCCAGGAGTTCAGAGGTCCGTTTGATCCCGAAATGGCCACCCACCCTGGACGAATGAGCCCAAGAGAGGACCTCCGGTCGCAGATGGGCAGGAACCAAAGTCTTGCCCGGGGGTACAGACTCGAGAGCAACCGGAGCCAAGGTCCTCAGGCTCTCTGATGGGACTATCAGCCGAGGCTCCTCCTCCTCCGATGACACCACGGAGCGAGAAAGAGCATTGGCCCGGACGTTCTTCTCCTCGGAGAGAAAATGCAGTGTGAAATGAAATCGGGAGAAGAACAAGGACCATCTGGCCTGGCGAGAATTCAGCCGCTGGGCTGTCTGTAAATAGACCAAATTTTTGTGGTCAGTGAACACCTGGAATGGGTGGCGAGCCCCCTCCAGGAGGTGTCTCCACTCTGAGAAGGCCAGCTTCATTGCTAGCAACTCCCTGTCCCCGATGGAATAATTCCTCTCCGCCGGTGTGAAGGTCTTAGAGAAGAAGAAGCATGGGTGCTTCCGACCTTGCGAGGCCTTCTGAAAAAGGACCGCTCCACCTCCAGGATGAAGGGCTTATCTACATCAGGACGATGTAGAATGGGAGCGCTAGCGACGTGGGACTTAATGGAGGCGAAGGTCTTGGAGACAGTCTCCGACCACAGTTTGGGATTTGCACCCTTCTTGGTGAGGGCTACCAAAGTTGAGAAATGGGGAATGAATTGGCGATAGTAATTTATGAACCCCATAAAGCACTGCACCGCTTTGAGAGAATGGGGTTCCTGCCAATCCATCACTGCCTGTAGCTTGGCAGGATCCATGGCCAAACCCTGGGCTGAGATGATGTAGCCCAGAAAAGGCAAGAACTCCTGCTCAAACACACATTTCTCCAATTTGGCATAAAGAGAGTTGGCCCGCAGGAGATCGAAAACTTTGCGACCATCTCTCCGGTGGGAGTCAATGTCTGGAGAGTAAATGAGAATATCGTCCAGATAGACTACTACCGAGGTGGTAAGCATATCCCGGAAGATGTCGTTCATAAAGTCTTATGCAAATAAAGTCCATGGAGCCTGATTTAAGATTCTCAAACACGGGACTAGGCAGATCTTCCTCCAGCGAAGAACCCAGCCAAGGGGTGGCTCCTTTCGGAAACCTCCATTACCACAATATTAAGTGGCCCTTTAAGTCAATATCCAGCTCTTTACGAGTTTACAGATATGACAAGGGAAATACCAAGGCCAGGTATCCATCCACAGACAGCTGTTTCGGGGTGTTGCCCCTCATCAGTGAGGAGTAGGATTCTGGCTAGGTGGGAGCAATGCCTAGTAGACCAACATCACGAAACAATCACTGACCTCAGGGAGACCAGTCAAAGAAAACACTGCGGCAGCTGGCAAAGGCGCTCAATGAGTGAAATCCTAGGTGCAATGCTCCCTGGGAAATACGAATATGCAAATAAAGTCCATGGAGCCTCATCTAAGTCTCAAACACGGGACTAGCCAGATCTTCCTCCAGGGAAGGACCCAACCAAGGGGTGGCTCCTTTCGGAAACCTCCATTACCACCATATTAAGTGGCCCTTTAAGTCAATAACCAGCTCTTGATGAGTTTACAGATATGACAAGGGAAATACCAAGGCCAGGTATCCATCCACAGACGGCTGTTTCGGGGTGTTGCCCTTCATCAGTGTGAAGGAAGATTTGGCTAGTCCCGTGTTTGTGACTCTTAAATGAGGCTCCATGGACTTTATTTGCATATTCGTATTTCCCAGGAAGAATTGCACCTAGGATTTGACTGATTGAGTGCCTTTGCTGGCTGCCGCAGTGTTTTCTTTGACTGGTCTCCCTGAGGTCAGTGATTGTTTCGTGATGTTGGACTACTAGGCATTGCTCCCACCTAGCCAGAATCCTACTCCACACTGATGAGGGGCAACACCCCGAAACAGCTGTCTGTGGATGGATAGCTGGCCTTGGTATTTCCCTTGTCATATCTGTAAACTCGTAAAGAGCTGGATACTGACTTAAAGGGCCACTTAATATGGTGGTAATGGTAGTTTCCGAAAGGAGCCACCCCTTGGCTGGGTCCCTCCCTGGAGGAAGATCTGGCTAGTCCCATGTTTGAGACTCTTAAATGAGGCTCCACGGACTTTATTTGCATATTCGTATTTCCCAGGGAGCATTGCACCTAGGATTTCACTGATTGAGCGCCTTTGCCGGCTGCCGCAGTGTTTTCTTTGACTGGTCTCCCTGAGGTCAGTGATTGTTTTGTGATGTTCACAAAGTCTTGGAAGACTGCTGGAGCGTTACATAGCCCGAAGGGCATCACCAGGTATTTATAGTGCCCGTCTCTGGTGTTAAAAGCCGTCTTCCATTCATCCCCCTCACGGATGCAAATCAGGTTATAGGCTCCCCGCAGATCGAGCTTAGTAAACACTCTCGCTCCCAGTAGCCTATCAAACAGTTTCAATATCAGGGGCAGAGGATACTTGTTCTTAACGGTTATGGCGTTAAGGCCCCTGTAATCGATGCATGGACGTAATTCTCCATTCTTCTTTTGGACAAAGAAGAATCCCGCTCCCGCCGGAGACACCGACTTCCTAATGAATCCTCTTGCCAGATTCTCCCTGATATACTGAGACATGGCCTCTATCTCTGGGAGAGATAGGGGATATACTCGACCCCGGGGAGGCTCAGCACCGGGCAAGAGGTCAATAGGATAGTCGTAAGGGTGGTGCGGCGGAAGAGTCTCTGCCGCCTTCTTCGAGAACACGTCTGCATACTGCTGATATGGCTTGGGAAGCGAGGAGAGATCTGCAGGAACCTCAGAGGTAGCGACCTGTATGCAGTCCCTCAGACACCTACCCTTGCAGGACTTGCTCCAACCGAGGATTTTTCCCGATGACCACTCTATGTGGGGAGAATGAGATCGTAGCCACGGAACCCCTAGGAGAACCTGGTCGATCCCTTCGGGCATAACAAGGAGAGACAGCATCTCCTGATGAGGAGACAAAGGGAGTGTCAGTGGAGCCGTCTGGTGGGTGATTTGGGACGGGAGTGTCACCCCATTTACCACTCTGATGGTGACTGGTTGAGGTGGTAAGACCAGGGGGATTGCGTGTTGTTGAGCGAAGGCAGAAGACATATAATTGCCCTCCGCCCCAGAGCCCACGCAAACCTCCACAATCAGAGTGGAAGAATTAAGCTCTAACGCCCCTTTAAACAGGAGCTTGGAGGAGAAAGTCGCGGTGTCTAGTAGGCCCCCTCCGATAACCACTAGATGGGAGCGTTTCCCGAGCGCTGTGGGCACTGGTTAGCAAGGTGCCCAGTCTGCCGACAACGGAAGCAGACTGGGGGTACCCGCGCGGACCGGGTCCTGGACCCTGTGCGGGACACTTCCATGGCCTCTGGAGGCTCGGGGGGCTGACCGGGAGGTTCCAGTGGTCCAGCAAAATTTGGAGCCAACTTATATCATTGGCGGGACTTGGAGCGCTCCAGCCCTCGCTCCGTGAAGTGAATGTCAATTCGGGTAGAGACCGTAATGAGCTCCTCTAAAGTGGTGGGCACCTCCCTGGTGGCCAGGGCGTCTTTGACATGATCAGCCAGGCCTCTCCAGAATACAGGTATGAGAACCTTATCGGGCCTCTCCAGCTCCGAGACCAGAGTTCTGAAGAGGATGGCATACTGGCTGACCAGAGACGCACCCTGGGTTAGAGCCAGCAACTGAAGTGCGGTATCGTGCGTGACCCGAGGACCCGGGAACACCTGCTTCAGAGTGACCAGGAAATGGGTGGCATTCTGTACCAGGAGATCCCTGCGCTCCCACAGCGGGGTGGCCCACTCCAGGGCCCTCCCCGACAGGAGGGAGATGATGAACCCCACCTTGGCCCGCTTGGAGGGAAATCATGTGGCCAGCAACTCCAGTTGAATGGAGCTGCTGGATGTACCTATGCAGTCACTGTTCTCCTGCCATTACTAGCCAGACCCTGGCGCTAGGATAATGTTAGGGCTGGCGGAACGCACCAAATTATAAAGTAGTAGTAGGTGCATTCGCAGCCCGGGGTCCACCGTGCAGAGGTGTTACACTGCTGCTAGACAATGGCGGAAGAATAGAGCAGCGTGAAAACAGTGACAGGTGGGTTACGTCACCCAGTGTGAACAGGAGCGGACTGTTAATTCACAGAGCCGCACAACCGCTGAACGTGGATGCCGGAGCCTGTTAAGCTCACAGAGCCCAGCCAAAGAGCGCACAGCAAACGGCCACAGAACTCTACCCCAAGGACACAGGGTTAGAGTCCCTCTAGGCCCACTGAGCGCGCGGCGTCGCTGCCACGAATGCCGCTATAGACGCTGGCTATGGAGTGTGGAGCACTTGCACTGAGGCGTGCCAAGTCACTGATGATGACTAATGCCTGACTCAGACTCTGACCTACCTACGCCTAAGCCTGGGCGCTAGCAGGCTAGGCTGCACAACCCATGCGTACCAAGGGTAGAGGTTTCAAAATGAGTCAGTCACCAGAGACATTCATACGTGCATGCATCACTCACTCCTTATAGTCTGAAAATACAGTCTATCCTAGCGTATGACCGAGCGGCCATGCGACCCTTTCATAGCCGCGAGCGTCCGGGACCTTCCTGGCTTCTCGGATGGGTCAATCCGAACAGGAGCAGGACCTGAGCACGTGACCTTCGATCTCCAATGGGAGATCACTCCATGGGCATGCTCAGTGGCCCTACATGGGGACTTAGTCCCTGGAGAATCTCGCTGCTGAGCAGCATGTATTGCCATAGCTGAGCCAGAGGTGGCAGCAGCAAGCAAACCCACGGAGCTGGTCTGGGCAGAGCGCCGGGACCGACGAGTCTACTGAGCAACCTCCTCTGCGGCTGGAGAAGAATGGGAGACCGCCGGAAGTAAGGCTCGGGATTCCCGCTGTGCAGCGACAGAAACCCGATGCCTAACACACAACTAGTCAGAATGTGGCCGAGACTAGGCAAAGAGCAAAATTGCGCTCACATGACCACCCACTCCCAGCACCAGATAATCCTCACAGTGTTGACTGTGCAAGCTGTGAGGATTCACAAGTCTGCAGTCACAGAGTAACTAAGGCCTGATAACCCCTTTAAGATGATTTATGAAAGGATCAGTTTAAAAATAATGTACTGGTTTCATTCCATTATGAAACTTATTGGCTCTTTTATGCACAAACTTCCTTTAACATTTGACTGTTGGAAAAAAAAAAAAAAACCTTAGCCAGAAGTTGGAGTTTATTTTCCAAATCCTGCACCACAATTTTGTGAACTGTTTCCATTAGTAGTAGTTCCAAAAAAAAGAAATGAGAAAAAAAAATAGGGCCATGAACTTATGCACTTACATGGTGGTTAAATATGGAGATTTATTTATGCAGAAACATCCCTAACTAATGTCATTCATAAAAGGACTGATAAAACGGCAAGCTTTGAAAAAACATTTAAACAAGAGGACCACGTTGAAAAATGCTTTTGCTCAGAGATTAGGCAAGTGGTTGAGTGGTCAATATTTATTTAGGGCAGACAGACTAAAAGCTAGCAAAAAAAAAATTATATATTTGAAGAAGAATAAAAAAAGCTCTAGACAATTTTTGGCAAGATGTGCTATGGTTTGGTTAAAATCATGTAATAATTTTAGCCAAGTTTTGGTCAGTATATTACTATGTGCTCTCACAGACCTTATGTCTGGGTGGTCAAAAAGATTTCTCAAGTGATAACAATTTTAAGAAGAGTTTTCCAGAAGAAAATGAATAAGAAGGTCAGAAGAATAAATATGCACTAGACGATAGCAGAACTGATAAAGGTTTGCCCATTATCCATAAGCTAAATATAATGTATAAGGCAGTATGGACAAATCTATAAAACACTTTATAAGTCAATGTGTCGCCAATGTTTTAGCCAAAAGAATTCTGAAATAACGTCT
This sequence comes from Dendrobates tinctorius, assembly GCF_039654945.1. Classification (NCBI taxonomy): domain Eukaryota; kingdom Metazoa; phylum Chordata; class Amphibia; order Anura; family Dendrobatidae; genus Dendrobates; species Dendrobates tinctorius. The sequence goes on from NW_027361732.1 coordinate 13,513,371, forward strand.
CCAATGCAATGATTAGGGTGAAGTTACATTAGGGTGAAAGAGCTTTTCTAGGAACAATCGTTTCCCTAAAATGGCGCAGTGTAAACAGGCTGCCAATGACCCAATGAAAATGCTCACTCACCAGTTGAAATGATCTTAAGGGCTCATACTCACTTGCGAGAGACTCACACGATTCTTGTGCGAGTCTCTCGCATGAAAACCTGGCACTGCTGCCGGCACTTGGACCGGAGTGTGCAGCTACATGTATTTCTATGCAGCCACATCTATGTACCCTGCCCTAATATGATGTGACAACAAATATCATTTGCATCACTTTTTTGGTGTGTGAGCTCTATTTGTCTCTCTTTGCATATGTATAAGCTGTATTTGTGCACCCAACCAGGAGCAAAAGGACAATAACAGGAGCGAAAGAAGAAAGAGCCCTGTGAATATGCAAATGCTCATAAGTTAATGTGAATGTGTCACCAGGTTTTTTGCCGATACTAGAGATGTGTCGCTTACTGGGCTGCTCAGTGTAGGTTTGATAAAATCACTGTTTTGTCAGCAGGAGATAATCACTAGAGGGCCAGGATACCTGCTGCCATGTAAGTCATCTATATTGATAAGTTCTGTATAACCCCGACCCCATCACTGATTGGCAGCTTTCTGTGTACACTGTACTTAGACAAAAGCTGCTAATCAATGGTGTGGGTGGGGTTATACAGAGCTCAACATTCAGAGAACCGCTATATCTACAGCAGAAAAAACAGTGATTCTATTAAAACTGCAACAAGCATCCCAGTAAGTCATATGTCAATGGAATCAGGGTCTCGGCCACTACATGCTACTAACAGAGGGGGTAGTAAAATCCCGTTGACAGATTCCCTTTAAGATCAACAAAGATTTTTGAAAATTTTTGCAGGAGAAGCAACATTTTGTATAGTCAACCACTGTCCAATATTACAGCTTACCCGAAGTGCTGTTACCCAACGTAAGATGTGCAGCTGGCCACGTCTCGTGGTTATGGCTCCTTGACAATACTGGATCCTGCATTATTTCTAAAAATGAAATGTAAATTAATTGATGTCAAACTTTAGACTAGAGTATATAATGTTAAATGTGACTGAGCCACAACTTACCATTCCCTATATGATACTGCTTTTGTGACATTGGTCCTTGTACTGCCTGGAAAGTTCAAAACACAAAACATCATAAGAAAGGAGGAGAATAAATATAATTGTCAGATAATTACACTTCCTTCACTAGTGAAATATTATAGTAAGGGTAGGAAACTCAGCATCACAATCTGTTTAATGCACAAATATGTAAAATTAGCGGAAAAGCATTAAAGAGTTTTTCCTCTTTTCAAGAAAGTGGTCCCCAAACAATTAGTTTTTTACAAGTATCTAAGACAGGTAATACACCCCCCTCTGCTGCAGCGACAGCTCTGCTCTCTGTGTTATGGGTTCCGTGGTGATGTCATTACTGCAATTCATATCAAAGCTGCAGCCGATCACTAAACTCAGCTGTTCTACTGTTGTAGGCCTCACAAGGAGAGTTGAGCGAATGTGTTCGGAATTGGTCGCCGAATCTGAATTTGCCATATTCGCCCCATTTGGGTTCCCTATTCGTGCCGTATGTATGTTTGATGTTCGGTCCCGAACATATTCGGTATGTCTACTCCCATTGACTCTAATGACGTTCGGCTATGTTCGACGAATATTGCAAAAACAATTGCTACAGTTTTGCTTACTTTCACCCCTCTCCCCAAGATGCATGATACAAATTACACGGACTACAGTGGAAGAAGAATTCTGAATCCCCAGCATATTAGTAATATTATCACTGAACTACAGTGTCCATCATGCTTGCTTAGTACACTGGGTAACTATGAATACCTATCCATCATACACTTGTATCCAACGTCCATATATGCAATTTACAGAGCTTTTAACTCATTTTAAGTTGATTTAGCTCTGTTGGTGACTGGGTTAGTGATTTCTACACACACACTTTATACAGCATTTATTTTTAAAAGGCATGTAAAAACTTTTTTTTAAAGCACGCGTTTTTGGGGTCGACAAACTTTCAGTATCTTTGAAGCAAATTGCAAGGGTGATTTTAATACTTTGCATTTGCAATCTGCTTTTGTTTTTTTTGCTTTTTTTAGGAAATCTGACTATTTCCAGCAAACTTACTATAACAGCAAAATCTTTCATTGTGACAGACAGAGAATGACTATCGGAAGAAAGCACTTGTAAACTCTGCACACAGGAAGTGGAATCTTCAAGAGTCATTCAATATTTATTTCAGGGCAGATAACTTTTCTACCGCTCCATTAAATGCCAGATGTGTTCTCTCACAGCCATTTCCACCTTCTTTAGCAAATGGCTCCACCTTATGAAACAATGGTTTTGATATTAAAATGTAGAAACACGTCACATGCTGATTTGAATTTATGATTTTAGAGGAAGCAACAAAAATGATACTATGTCTCACACAGTCAAAAGAAAAAGTTTTGTAGTGTTTGAGCCGATTGGAAGAAGTTTTATTGCTCAAACTAAGACTCTGTTCAAACATTTCATTTTTCTATTCTTTTTTTTAGGAACAGGCAAATTTAATAGGTGCCTTCTGCATCAGTTAGGCAAGTTAGAGCAGTGGGGCCCATTTATTATTAAGGGGTCAATCTGGATACTGGTCTTTAAAATGGAAGCAAAAGTTCTGCTCATTTATTTGTTCTGTCATTACTTAGTAATGACAGGTCCAGTAAGGAAACGTAAATTGTCTCCAAACCTTGCTCTGTAAAATAATTTCTTCTACTTTTGCCTTGTACACCAAATAAGATGCCAAATAACACTAACAAAACATCTGCAAGGAGTTTGCACGTTATCCCCATTTTTCCGTTGGGTTTTCCAGTTTCCTCCCACACTCCAAAGACCTTCTAATAGGGAATAGAGATTGTGAGCCCCAATGGGGACAGTGATGCTGTACGTGAAGCACTTTGAAAGTTAGTAGCGCTATATAAGCGAGTAAAATAAATACACTTTTGTTACACTGAGGCTCAGTTCAGATGCCTGTGTTTCACATACATGTTCTGTGTTTGTCACTGAAACAACACATTACAGTCTATGGTGTTGTTTACTTGTCCATGTTTTTTTCTGTGTGTTCATGAAAAACTCACAAAGGCATTTCTATTCTTCTCCAGTACCATGGATGAAACGTGCCAATACAATTCTATGTGTCCGTGTAGCATTGGAAGGATAGGAGAAGCGTTATATGGTAATATATTTATATATCCATCCACTGATGAAAGACTGAAGAGACACAGACCAAATACTGATGACACATGGATAATAAAAACACTGATGACACCAGTACCATTTTTTGTATGTGTGAAAAACATGGACATCTGAATGAGGCCTTACAGAAAATGTTTTTTTTTACATCTTACTAATAAATCTTACTAATCTCACAGGCTGTTCCATCCAAAAAAAAACAAAAAACAAAACAAAACAAAACTAAGTGGTGCCAGCTCGATAGCACCACGATAATGCCATTATTTCCAGGATAAGTGTGGACATGCCCTGTATATTCATATGGTGTTTACATAATAGATCTCTTGAGGTTAGATTTTCACATTCCATAATCCCCCTGTAAAACCTCACTTATAATTACCAGGGTTTGCATTTACCACAGTTCAGTGATCTGATTTGAACCTTATATGATTTCTTCTGGAATTACAGTACTAAACATCAGCAGTGTCTAATTTACAGTAGAAAAACCCAAATTATTCTTTCATATGTTTTTTAAATAACAATGACAAAAAAAGGTTTATGCCTAAAATAATAATAGAAGGGTTGTCCAGCAGTGAAACTTTGCTTTGTAAAGGCCCGAGAAAGGTTTAAAGAGGTTGTCCAAGCCCCAAAATCCAAATTTTTTTAAGCTATACTGTACTGAATTGTAATACACAACACCCCTTTAAATTTTGTTTTTTGTTTCTATCTTTCGTTCCTCCTGAGTGTCACTTCATCCTCTGTACGCACTTTGTTTAACTGCGGCTCTACCAAAATTGACAGCTCCCTGTGCTTTATCATCTAACCTCATGGCCACAGCTGGCATGCCCGACCTCAGTGTACAGTCCCGCCCTCTGCACTTTCATTGGCTGTCAATAATCTGATCTGTCATTAGTGATGGTCAGTCCGTCTCTTTTTGGTGATCCAGCTCTCACGGCTCTGCTCACCAAAAAGAGCCGTCTCTTTTTCGACTACTTTTGGATCCCTATTGTATATGTGTTATGGTGTCCTAAACCCCGCCCACTCACTAGGAACCAATTAGATTACTTAGTGGGCGGAGTTTTGTTCCGGTGGGCGGAGTTAAGTCTGCCAAACATCGGGATTTTAGGCCCAGTGAGAGCCATTCAAGGATTTTAGTGTCTCTCACTGGGGGGCCGGCTCCCATCGGTGACCGCGGGGAGCCGGCTCTTTGTGTCGGATCGTTCGCGACCGACATATCACTATCTGTCATCACTCCAGTGTCCTCCTCTGTGGAAAGCAGCACAATCACTATACCCCACCCCACATCCACAGTGGTGATAGAGCCTCACATGTCTCCACATCCCATCCACAGTGGTGATAGAGCCTCACATGTCTCCACACCACATCCACAGTGGTGATAGAGCCTCACATGTCTCCACACCACATCCACAGTGGTGATAGAGCCTCATATGTCTCCACATCCCATCCACAGTGGTGATAGAGCCTCACATGTCTCCACATCCCATCCACAGTGGTGATAGAGCCTCACATGTCCCCACCCCACATCCACAGTGGTGATAGAGCCTCACATGTCCCCACACAACATCCACAGTGGTGATAGAGCATCACATCTCCACATCACCCCTAAGATAAGAGTACTGAGAAGTGAAAATTCTATAGTTGTGTGTGTGTATCTACATATATACCTCATAATACACTGCGCTGCTGCAGGACATCAGTCTATAGTGATGTGTGTGTGCACAAGAGTGTAAATGTCTGTGTGTATATATCTACATACAGTACATGCCTCATAATAATCTTATAATTCACTGCAACTGGTGCAGAACCTCATAACAGACACCTCAGCTGCTGCAGAACTTGTTACGTTCCCGTGCGGTCGGCGGGCACGTCAAAACAACGCATCCGCATACATTCGCATGTCTTGCGTACCCAACGTTAAAGATAGGTATACAGGACGCATGCAGAAGTACAGTACAGACCAAAAGTTTGGACACACCTTCTCATTCAAAGAGTTTTCTTTATTTTCATGACTATGAAAATTGTAGATTCACTCTGAAGGCATCAAAACTATGAATTAACACATGTGGAATTATATAATTAACAAAAAAGTGTGAAACAACTGAAAATATGTCATATTCTAGGTTCTTCAAAGTAGCCACCTTTTGCTTTGATTACGGCTTTGCACACTCTTGGCATTCTCTTGATGAGCTTCAAGAGGTAGTCACCGGAAATGGTTTTCACTTCACAGGTGTGCCCTGTCAGGTTTAATAAGTGGGATTTCTTGCCTTATACACTGTGTTCCAAATTATTATGCAAAAAATATTTCCTCATATTTTCTCTAAATTACCTATATGAATTGCAGTCATTGTTATTTTCCAGTCATCTAATATTCTAGTATAATTGCAATGTTTTTGAACAAACTGCCTATGAAAACAGTATATTTTTAAAAATAAGAAACACTCAAAATGCATGTTCCAAATTATTATGCACAGCAGTTTTCAACCTTTTTATTTTTATTTTGAACAAAAAAATGGTCAATTGTGATATTATAAGCATTATCAGCTTATTACAAAATGAAATCAAACAGTTTTCAAGTCAAAACTTTATTCTAGGTGATGTTACATTTGCACATAGGACCCCTTGTTCGAAAGAAGCTTATGAACTCTCTCGTCCATTGAATTTGTCTGTTTTTGGATGGTTTGTGCTTCAATTGTTTTGCATGTGGACAGAATACCCTCCCAGAGCTGTTGCTTAGATGTGAACTGCCTCCCGCCATCATAGACACTCCTTTTGATGATGCTCCAGAGGTTCTCAATGGGGTTGAGGTCAGGGGAAGATGGTGGCCACACCATAAGTTTGTCTTCCCATAGCAGCCAGAGATGCAGATGTGTTATTTGCAGCATGAGACGGTGCATTATCATGCATGAAAATGATCTGGCTGCGGAAAGCACGGTTTTTCCTCTTGAACCACGGCAGGAAGTGCTGTTTTAGAAACTCCACATAGATTATGGAGTTCATCTTTACCCCTTCAGGGATCCTAAAGGGGCCGACAATCTCTCTCCCCATGATTCCAGCCCAAAACATTACTCCACCTCCTCCTTGTTGGCGCCTTAGCCGTGTTTTCATGGGGTGTCAATCAACCAGCCATCCTCCACTCCATCCATCTGGACCATCGAGCGTTGCACGGCACTCATCGGTGAACTGGAAGTCAGTCTTCATGTATCGTTTGGCCCACTGGAGCCGTTTCTGCTTGTGTGCAGTGGATAGAGGTGGTCGACAGGATGGCTTACACACAGCTGCAAACCTCTGAAGGACCCTGCATCTTGTTGTTCGGGGGATGTTGGAGGCACCAGCAGCTTCAAAAACTTGTCTGCTGCTATGACAAGGCATTTTTGCAGCTGCTCTTTTAACCTGACGCAATTGCCTGTTGGAAAGAGTCTTCAATTTTTCCTTATCAGCACGCACACGTGTGTGCTGGGAATCAGCTACATACTTCTTGATTGTGCGATGATCACGATGAAGTGTCTTGGCAATGTTGATTGTAGTCATGCCTTGACCTAAATACTCCACAATTTGTTGCTTCTCAGCAGCCGACACATCCTTTTTCTTTCCCATTTCGGCAAAAAATGTAGGCTGCTTAATAATGTGGAACAGCCTTCTTAAGTAGTCTTGCCTTTATTTGGACACACCTGCCTAACTAATTTGCACAGGTATCTGCAATTGCTTTCAGTGATATAAAGAGCCCTGACACACATCACCATCAATGAGTTTAAATGACAAACAAAAAAATTCTAACCTTATTACTCCTAAACTCTTTTTGCATAATAATTTGGAACAGTTTAAATGGGGTTGGGACCATCAGTTGTGTTGTGCAGAAGTCTGGTGGATACACAGCTGATAGTCCTACTGAATAGACTGTTAGAATTTGTATTATGGCAAGAAAGAAGCAGCTAAGTAAAGAAAAATGAGTGGCCATCATTACTTTTAAGAAATGAAGGTCAGTCAGTCCAAAAAATTGGGAAAACTTTGAAAGTGTCACCATCAAGCGCCACAAAAACAGGATCACATGAGGACCGCCCCAGGAAAGGAAGACCAAGAGTCACCTCTGCTGCGGAGGATAAGCTCATCCAAGTCACCAGCCTCAGAAATTGCAGGTTAACAGCAGCTCAGATTAGAGACCAGGTCAATGCCACAGAGTTCTAGCAGCAGACACATCTCTACAACAACTGTTAAGAGGAGACTTTGTGCAGCAGGCCTTCATGGTAAAATAACTGCTAGGAAACCACTGCTAAGGACAGGCAACAAGCAGAAGAGACTTGTTTGGGCTAAAGAACACAAGGAATGGACATTAGACCAGTGGAAATCTGTGCTTTGGTCTGATGAGTCCAAATTTGAGATCTTTGGTTCCAACCACCGTGTCTTTGTGCGACACAGAAAAGGTGAACGGATGGACTCTACATGCCTGGTTCCCACCGTGAAGCATAGAGGAGGAGGTGTGATGGTGTGCGGGTGCTTTGCTGGTGACACTGTTGGGGATTTATTCAAAATTGAAGGCATACTGAACCAGCATAGCTACCACAGCATCTTGCAGCGGCATGCTATTCCATCTGGTTTGCGTTTAGTTAGACCATCATTTATTTTTCAACAGGACAATGACCCCAAACACACCTCCAGGCTGTGTAAGGGCTATTTGACCAAGGAGGAGAGTGATGGGGTACTACACCAGATGACCTGGTCTCCACAGTCACCAGACCTGAACCCAATCGAAATGGTTTGGGGTGAGCTGGACCGCAGAGTGAAGGCAATAGGGCCAACAAGTGCTAAGTATCTCTGGGAACTCCTTCAAGACTGTTGGAAGACCATTTCCGGTGACTATTTCTTGAAGCTCATCAAGAGAATGCCAAGAGTGTGCACAGCAGTAATCAAAGCAAAAGGTGGCTACTTTGAAGAACCTAGAATATAAGATATATTTTCAGTTGTTTCACACTTTTTTGTTAATTATATAATTCCACATGTGTTAATTCATAGTTTTGATGCCTTCAGAGTGAATATACAATTTTCATAGTCATGAAAATAAAGAAAACTCTTTGAATGAGAAGGTGTGTCCAAACTTTTGGTCTGTACTGTATGTGGAAGTAGGCAGAGCTTAACGGAGGAAGTACGCAGCCCTCTGCAGAGCCCCCGAACGCTAATGTGAACTTAGTTACAGCAGGGTTTTTGCTCACTTTTTCTCTTGTATGTGTTATATGTTATGCGTTTATGTCCTGTATGTGTACCCACTCAGGTCAAGCTCAATCTTTGTGTTTTGTCGTTTGTTTTTTTTACTTAGCCCAACACTGCGGGGAGAAAATGAACTTTATTCCTGACTGATTCTAGCTCTGCATTAAAAACAGCGGCCAGTCAGGGCGAGGGGAACAGTAAGTCTATGTGCGCACGTTGAGTATTTGCTTGCAGAAATTTCTGCACGGTTTCTGCATCTCTTGGCAGGATAAATGCTGCGGCAAAAACGCACGTCTCAATACCCGACACTGCCGCCAGCACTCGGACCGCTCAGCTGCATAGAAATACATGCAGCCGCACACTCTGGTCCTGAGGGCTGAAGGCAGTAGTGGGTATTGAGATGTGAGACTCATGTGAGTCTCTCGCAAGGGTGACCCTGGCCATACAGCACCACTGCTGCATGGGAAGTTTTCACGCAGCAGTGCCGCAAGTGAGAGCACCGGAGCTTATGAACTCTGGTGAATTCTCACGGCAGTTCAGTGACACACTTCAGGAGCGATTACCTCCTGTCAGAGTATTGCCAGCGGCCGGGTAGAGCGGTCACATCTTCCGATCTGACAGCATGATCCCGCAACGCTCTGACCAACTGCCTTACCGGCGGTAGCATTACCACTGATAAGAACTACCGCACCAATGTTTCCCAGGCTGTCACATATTACAGCGTGGGAAACACCATAGGAAGCCAGCAAAATGCAGAACACAAACTCAGCAAATCCGCAACAAATCTACAAACATTTTTAAACCTGCGTTTTTTGTTGCAGATTTGACTGACTCAATTGAAGTCAATGGGTGCAGAAACACCAAAAGAATTGACATGCTGCAGAAAAATAACACACTGCAAATACTTAAGGAAAATTACTGATCATGTGCACAACACTTCAGGATTGTCATTGAATTAGCTTGCATGAGACTTCCATAGCGTTTTTGGCCCATTTTTGTGTGAAAAAAAACCGCACTGTGTGCACATAGCCTAAGTCCACGTTCACACATTCACTATTTGGTCAGTTTTTCTCATCGGTATTTGTAAGCCAAAGTCAGGAGTGGAACAGTCAGATGAAAAGTGAAATCGAAACATGTCACCACTTTTGCATTTTTCACCTACTCCTGGTTTTGGCTTACAAATACTGAGCGTGTGAATTTGCCCTTACAGCCGCGGGTGACTCAACGAGCGACGGCGCTGCCCCTGTGGCTCAAACTGGAACACTGTGGGGGTGAATAAAGTGTTCGGCTAAGTTTGGGTGTCGGCCAGGTAAGTATTGCTATGAACCCTCGGACTGGCTGTTAGTCACAGCGGGAAGCTTCACACTGCTTGGTGACGTACTGTCCGAGACGGAAGGGGGAGTAAGTGAGAAGCAGCTGCTGTCACACGGAAGTAAATCTTTATAGTTTATGAGAGCAGAAACGGTAAAAATAAAAAAGTCATCTCCCTGGAGTACCCGTTTAATTTAACATACCAAAAAGAAAAAAAACGACAGTATCAAAATGCAGGCAATAAAAAACGCAAGTAACCTAATAGGTGCAGAACTGCTGCAGAAAATCTGCAAACATCAAAAACTCACCAACTACTCATCATAAAAATGTAAGCTAAAGAAGGCAAACCGTGCAAAATGAAACCCATTTGTTGTGATTAGCCATGCTGCCATAGCTTTAATGTTAGAGGGATATTGTCAGATACTTATAAATACCTGCCTAATCAATGAAGTAATAATTTATTACGTACTTCCAAAACATGTTAGACAAAGAGTTAGTAAAACAGAGGCCAAGTATTTAAGCTATATATAATTATAGGCAAAGGAAACATTATTGTAAAGGTCTTTAAAAGGCAACGTTTATCTACCACTTCCTCTTCTTGAGCTCAAAGGAAACCAGCCAAAAGATGCAAAGCTTACAACCCACCATGGGAACCAGGTTTTGCCTGTGAGAGCTTCCACGAAGCATAATATCCTGTAAGATTTGATCACATCTTTTCTTTCAGCTGTACATATAAACCCAACCACTACCGGTTCAGCAATGCAGCCACTCATTAGGAGCACTTTTTCCATACTAGCGCCACATTTCTAAAATTGTGCAAAATTTACATCATGTAGAATTTATACCACTGATGACCCAAACTTGAAGCCTACCACAAATCCATGAGGGTGAGGTTTGGAATATACAGCTCTGGCAAAAATTAAGAGTTCACTGCACAGTTTTATAAAAATCAGCAGCTCTACATGTCTGACAGCCATTCCATTCCAGTGTCAGTTGAATTCCAACCAGAGTACACCTCATTATACTTAATGTGCTTCTGGTAAAGTGATCACCTGAAACAAATCTTATTTAACAAAGGAAAGTATAAAAACCCTGCTGTGGTGTTCACAATCCTATTGCAATAGGACAATGTTATGAATGAGTCACCGTAGGAGGCAAAAACAGAAATACTAGCTAAGTCCAGAAAACCAGAGAAGTTGGCAGCTATCGGATTGCAGACCCCTGAACCTATCAACAACAACTAGCAGTAGCCGTGGGGCGTTCCTACGGTGCCCTAGACCCCTCGATCACAGCCGGTGAACTAAATAGCCTAAAGACAGAAAGGGAAATCTAAACTGCCCCAGAGCAGACCCCCAAGCAATAGGCAGCCCCCAACATATAATGACGGTGAAGCAAGATGAAAAATCACTCACACAGATAGAAAGATAGGCTGAGCAAATGAAGGGGCCCAAGCTAACTAAATAGGACAGGATAGAAAAGCTGCTGTCTGCAATCCGCCAAAACCCTATCAAAACAAGAGCCAACAGACTGATAGGGAAAAAAAGCCCTGAAGATGCTAGGCTTCAAAAAGACTATATCAGTACTCAGGTATCTTCTGAAGACAGAGCAAAAAGGAATTCAGCTCACCCCAGCAGGGAATGGCAGAAATCCAGAAAAACAAGGCAAAACAAAACCAAAACACAAATGCAAAAAGCAGAGCAGCAAACTTAGCTTTTGAGGAGCAGGAATCAGACTGGTCTTCTAGAATCCCTCTGAGAAATCACCAGCAAGGCAGAAGGGCGTCGGCTGCCTTATATCCAGTCAGTAATTCCAGTCACCCAGTCATCATCATCCTGCTCAGGTGCTTGGTAATCAGCCTCACTACCTTCCTTCACCAGAAGAGGGAGTTCATCATACCTCAATGGTGAAGGGGAAAATGAACTCACAACAGTACCTCCCCCTTGAGGAGGGGGTCACCGAACCCTCATCCACGCCACCAGGGCGATCAGGGTGAGCCCGATGAAAGGCACGCACCGATCTTTTGGCATGAATATCAGAGGCAGAGACCCAGGAATTATCCTCCTGACCATAACCCTTCCACTTAACCAAATACTGGATGTCATGATCTCAGTGCGGGTTTGACTCGCACACGTGGGGTTAATGTTTGGAACCAGTGCTGATGACTGGCATTTCTGGGGTTAAAGGTTGTGATCCCGGTGCAGGCTTACCTGCACACCTGGGGCTATGATTGTGGCCTCTCCCTGGTTCTGCGGGAGGCTTCTTATAGCCTCAGGACGCTCCCATCCCTGTCAGTTATACTTTCGCCCTTGGCATTGTGTGGTGACCCCTGAGTGTGTTAGTGCTGTGTTCTGGTTACTTGATTCTCTGTGTATGACTCGGTCTGTTCCCTGGATATCGCTTTGGATTCTGCCTGGTACCTTATATGTCTGTTTGGTTTTGATCTCTGCTTGGCCCTGATTATCCGCTCTGTCTCCTCCCTGGTACTGTACTGTGATCCTGTGTATGACCTTTGGCTTTGTCTGACCTCCCATCTGTTTATCTCTCCTGTACCTCGCTGGTCTGTACTGTGCATGACTTCTGCTTTGCCATAATCTGAGTTCTCTGGACCCTGACACTATTAGCTTGAAGCACGCTTTGTCACCTCTGCTGCCCTGCTCCCCAGGTAACTCTTAGCACTGCTTCTGTACTCAGGACACGTGCACTGGCTCTATGAGCAAGTGTAGTGCGGTGTCTCTGACACTGGAGTCTCCGTCTAGCCAGACGGGAATCCAGTATCTTCTCTACCTGTTATTCCATGTTATCTTCAACCAATACAGGGTCCGGAGGTGCCACCCCAGGAACAACTGGTTCAACAAACCTCTTCAACAAGGACTTATGAAACACATTATGGATTTTAAATGTGACAGGAAGAGCCAAACGAAAAGAGACCGGATTAATAATCTCCAAAATCTTGTAAGGTCCAATAAATCTAGGCTTAAACTTAGGAGAAGCCACCTTCATAGCGATATTTTTTGATGATAACCAAACCATATCACCAACCTTAAACTGGGGACCAATGGTCCTATGTCGGTTGGAAAACCGCTGGGCCTTCTCCTGGGAGAGAGATAACTTATCCACCACTTGGTCCCAGATCTGGTGCATTCTCTCCACCACAGTGTCAACACCTGGGCAGGCAGAAGGCTCCACCTGCCCTGAAGAAAATCGAGGATGAAACCCAAAGTTACAAAAAAAAGGTGACATTAAAGTGGCAGAACTAGCTCTATTATTTAAAGCAAATTCGGCCAAGGGCAAAAATGAAACCCAATCATCCTGATCAGCGGAAATAAAACATCTCAAATATGACTCCAAGGTCTAGTTTGTTCTCTCCGTCTGCCCATTGGTCTGAGGGTGAAACGCAGAGGAGAAGGACAACTGAATTCCCAGCTTGGAACAGAAAGTACTCCAAAATGTAGACACAAACTGAACTCCTCTGTCAGATACAATGTTCTCAGGAATCCTGTGCAAGCGAACCACCTGTTGCAAAAACAGGGGCACCAACTCAGAGGAAGATGGCAACTTAGGGAGTGGTACAAGATGAACCATCTTAGAGAACCTATCACAAATCACCCAAATAACAGTCATCCTCTGAGAGACAGACATATCAGAGATGAAATCCATTGAAATATGGGTCCATGGCCTCCTGGGGACCGGCAAAGGCATCAACAACCCACTAGAGCGAGAACAAGGTTTAGACCGGGAGCAAGTCCCACAGGGCTGCACAAAATTCATGACATCACGAGACAAGGCGGGCCACCAAAAAGACCGACTCACCAGATCTCTAGTACCAAAAATACCTGGATGACCAGCCAATGCAGAGCAATGAACTTCAGACATCACTCTCTTCTTCCACTGGTCAGGAACATACAACTTTCCACTGGGACAATGCTCAGGTTTGTCCTCCTGGAACTCTTCCAGAGCACGTCTCAAAGCGGGCGAGATGGCAGAAAGAACTACCCCTTCGCCTAAGATGATAGCAGGCTTGGTCACCACAGGAGAATCAGCAAAGAAGCTCCTAGAGAGAGCGTCAGCCTTGACATTCTTAGTGCCAGGAAGAAAAGAGACCACAAAATCAAAACGTGTAAAAAACAAGGCCCTCCATGCCTGTCTAGGGTTCAAGCGTTTGGACGACTCCAGGTAAATCAAATTCTTGTGGTCAGTGAGAACCACGACTTGATGTTTAGCTCCCTCCAACCAATGTCTCCACTCCTCAAATGCCCATTTCATGGCTAACAGTTCCCGATTCCCCACATCATAGTTACGTTCAGATGGAGAGAACTTTCGGGAAAAGAAAGCACAGGGATTCATTTTAGATGTTACAGGATCCTTTTGGGACAAAACAGCTCCTGCACCAATCTCAGAAGCGTCCACCTCTACCTGGAACGGGAGTGAGACATCAGGTTGCCGCAAAACCGGGGCAGAAGTGAATCTTCGCTTCAGCTACTGAAAGGAAGAAACAGCCTCCGGAGACCAATTCAACATATCAGCACCCTTCTTAGTCAGATCAGTCAATTGCTTGGCAATACTAGAAAATTTTGCTATAAATTTCTGATAAAAATTAGCAAAACCCAAAAACTTCTGGAGGGCCTTCAAAGAAGTGGGCTGAACCTAATCATAAATGGCCTGTACCTTGGCCGGGTCCATTTCAATAGTTGACGGAGACAAAATAAATCCCAAAAATGAAATCCTCTGCACCCCAAAAAGGCATTTCGATCCTTTGACATACAGGGAATTCTCCCTCAAGATCCGGAACACAGTCCGAACATGTTCCACATGAGAATCCCAATCCTTGGAGAAGATCAAAATATCATCCAGATAGATAATCAAAAATGTATCCACAAAGTCTCGGAAAATGTCGTTCATGAAGCACTGGAAGACTGAAGGGGCATTAGTGAGCCCAAAAGGCATCACCAGGTACTAAAAATGTCCCTCCGGAGTATTAAACGCCGTCTTCCATTCATCCCCATGCTTAATGCGGATAAGATTATACGCCCCCCCTGAGGTCAAGCTTGGTAAACCAGCAAGCACCTTTAACTCTGGAGAATAGATCCGAAATCAGGGGTAACGGATACTGATATTTAATAGTAATTTTGTTGAGGGCACGATAATCAATACAAGGCCTTAATGAACCATCCTTTTTGGCCACGAAAAAAAAAAACGGCACCTAAGGGTGAAGAGGATGGTCTAATATGACCCTTCTCCAACGCCTCCTTAATATAGGATCGCATAGCCTCGTGCTCGGGTACAAATAAATTGAAGAGCCGACCCTTGGTAAATTTACACCCCGGGCTCAGTTTAATTGCACAGTCATAACTCCTATGAGGAGGCAAAGACACAGACTCATTCTCACTAAATACATCATAAAAGTCCGCCAAATAGTCAGGAACATCATGCGACTGAGGAGAGGTGGAAAAAACTGGAGCCTCACTAAGGGCACACCAACAACCCCAACTCACCACAGACACAGATTTCCAATCCAAAACTGGATTATGAATTTACAACCAGGGAAACCCCAGAACAATGGTATCATACAAATTATGCAACACCAAAAATCTGCAATTTTCTTGATGGTCTGGGGCGACCCGCATTACCACCTGGGTCCAAAACTGAGGTTTATTTTTCGCCAAAGGAGTAGCATCAATCCCCCTCAAAGGGATAGGCATCCGCAGAGGTGTCATCGGAAAGCCACAACGTTTAGCAAAATCCAAGTCCATTAGGTTCAGGGCTGCTCCCGAATCCACAAAAGCCTTGGCGGAAAATGTGGACAGGGAGCAGATCAGAGTAATTGCCAGAAGAAACTTAGGTTGAACACCACCCACAGAAAACGTGTGTGCAAGACGTTTCTCTCGTTTAGGACAGACAGAAATAATATGCAAGGCATCTCCACAAAAAAAAACACAGCTTATTACGCCTTCTGAACTCCCGATGTTGCTCCCTGGACAAAACTCTATCACATTGCATAGGTTCAGACACTTGTTCAACAGGTGGCAACACCTCTCGTGCAGACCTGCGTTCACGTAAACGCCGATCAACCTGAATGGCTAATGACATAGAATCGTCAAGACCAGAGGGAACAGGAAATCCCACCATAGTATCTTTTACGGCTTCTGACAAACCCTTCCGAAAGAGCTGCCAAGGCAATATCATTCCAGGTAGTAAGGACCGCCCACTTTCGGAATTTTTGACAGTACGATTCTGCAGAATCTCGAACCTGGCTCAATGTCAACAGGGTCTTTTCAGCCTGATCAATAGCATTAGGTTCGTCATACAACAACCCCAAGGCTTGAAAAAATGCATTCACATTGGTTAGAATAGGATCATCTGGTTTCAAAGAAAACGCCCCATCCTGGGGATCGCCACGCAGCAAAGAGATGACAAATTTAACCTGCTGTGCGGAGCTCCCTGACGAGTTAGGCTTCAAGGCAAAAAATAATTTACAATTATTTTTGAAATTCAAAAATTTAGACCGATCCCCAAAAAACACATCAGGAGTAGGGATCTTTGGTTCAGCAGCATGTGAATGAGCAAGGTAGGCGGAAATTCCCCGCACTTCTGCAGTGAGCTGCTCCACACGATCAGACAATTGCTTTATCTCCATTGAGAGAAAAAAAAAATTCCCCCTACGGCCTCAGAGATAGAGGAAAAAATATACACACTTTTTTTTTTTTTTTACAATTCTTTCCTGCTATTGAGTACCCTAGGATCTGCAGTATGGCTGGTGATTCTGTTATGAATGAGTCACCGTAGGAGGCAAAAACAGAAATACTAGCTAAGTCCAGAAAACCAGAGAAGTTGTCAGCTATCGGATTGCAGACCCCTGAACCTATCAATAGCTAGCAGTAGCCGTGGGGGGTTCCTACGGTGCCCTAGACCCCTCGATCACAGCCGGAGAACTAAATAGCCTAAAGACAAAAAGGGAAATCTAAACTGCCCCAGAGCAGACCCCCAAGCAATAGGCAGCCCCCAACATATAATGACAGTGAAGCAAGATGAAAAAACACTCACACAGATAGAAAGATAGGCTGAGCAAATGAAGGGGCCCAAGCTAACTAAATAGGACAGGATAGAAAAGCTGCTGTCTGCAATCCGCCAAAACCCTATCAAAACAAGAGCCAACAGACTGATAGGGAAAAAAAGCCCTGAAGACGCTAGGCTTCAAAAAGACTATATCAGTACTCAGGTATCTTCTGAAGACAGAGCAAAAAGGAATTCAGCTCACCCCAGCAGGGAATGGCAGAAATCCAGAAAAACAAGGCAAAACAAAACCAAAACACAAATGCAAAAAGCAGAGCAGTAAACTTAGCTTTTGAGGAGCAGGAATCAGATTGGTCTTCTAGAATCCCTCTGAGAAATCACCAGCAAGGCAGAAGGGCGTCGGCTGCCTTATATCCAGTCAGCAATTCCAGTCACCCAGTCATCATCATCCTGCTCAGGTGCTTGGTAATCAGCCTCACTACCTTCCTTCACCAGAAGAGGGAGTTCATCAGACCTCAACGGTGAAGGGGAAAATGAACTCACAACAGGACAAACTGGATGGCAAAACAAGTGCTAGTAATATCCCAAAAGTAATAGGAATGAAAAAAAAACTTTTAACCATGCCAAAGGAGTTGAAAAGAAAAGTCTTGAGTGAGGAAAAGAAGGGCTCAATTCTGGCTTTATTAGCAGAGGGATACAGTGAACATCATGTTGCCTTCATCCTTACAATTTCTAAGACGGCAGTCCATTACAACAAGGTCAAGCAGACATTGAGGACAACAAAGCTACAGACCGGCAGAGGCTGAAAACGACTCTCCACTGACCGGGATGACCATCATCTTAGTCAAATGTCACTCAGCAACCGCAGGATGACATCAAGTGACCTACAAATGGAATGGCAAATGGGAGCTGGGGTGAAGTGCATGGCAAGAGCAGTTCATAACCGGCTCCTAGAGGCAGGGCTCAAGTCATGTAAAGCTAGGAAAAAACCTTTCATCAATGAGAAGCAAAGGAGAGCCAGGCTGAAGACCATAAGGATTGGACCATAGAGGACCGGAGTTAGGTAATCTTCTCTGATGAGTCTGATTTTCAGCTTTGCCCAACACCTGGTCCTCTAATGGTTAGACGGAGACCTGGAGAGGCACACAAGCCACAGTGTCTTGGATCCACTGTGAAATTTGGTGGAGGATCGGTAATGATCTGGGGATGCTTCAGCAAGGCTGGAATTGAGCAGGTTAATTTTTGCAAAGGATGTATGAATCAAACCACATACAAGGTTATCCTGGAAAAAAGTTGATTCCTTCTGCTCAGGCAATGTTCCCCAACTCTGAGGACTGATTTTTCCCAGCAGGACAATGCACCATGCCACACAGTTAGGTCAATCAATGTGTGGATAAAGGACCACCACATCAAATCCCTGTCATGGCCAGCCCAATCTCCAGACCTGAACCCCATCCCATTGCAAACCTCTGGAATGTAATCAAGAGGAAGATAGATAGTCACAAGCCATCAAACAAAGAAGACCTGCTTAAATTGTTGTACCAGGAGTGGCATAAGGTCACCCAAAAGCAGTGTGGGAGACTAGTGGAAAGCATGTCAAGACACATGAAAGTTGTGATTAAAAATCATAGTTATTCCACAAAATATTGATTTCTGAACTCTTCCTGAGTTAAAACTTTAGTATTGTTGTTTCTCAATAACTATGAACTTGTTTTCTTAGCATTATTTGAGGTCTGCAAGCACTGCATGTTTTTGTGATTTTGATCATTTCTCATTTTCTGAACATAAATACAAAATTTATTGAATTTCGAAGACATGTTGTTAGTAGTTTATAGGGTAAAAGAGCAATTTTCATTTCACTCAAAAATATACCTATAAAGAGAAAAATTAGACAAACTGAAAATTTTGCAGTGGTCTCTTAATGTTTGCCAGCGCTGTATAAATGTTGAAAAAATACAAGTGATTGTTAAATCAATTATTATTATTATGTTTTCTAAGAACTAAACATATGGGTACAATTCAGGGCCGGGCAGGAGTAAGACGCTCCTAATTCATTAAGAGGAGCATCTGGTGTAAGCTGTGCCACTAAGGCTGCATTCACACGTCGCAGTTTTTTTTGCGTCTTCGCGGTGGGTTTTAATGCGTGTTTTTGCTGCGAAAACGCAAAAAAACTGCATCCCATGCATTCCTATGGGATTCCACAATGCTGTGCTAATCCGCAGCATGCTCATTAATTTTGCGGAATCGCGGGGATTCTGCCCACATAGGAATGCATTGCTCTGCTTACTTTCCCCATGTGGCTGTGCCCACCATGCGAAAAGTAAGCAGAACATTTGCAGATGATACCCACAGTCCGGAGGAGAGGAGACTCTCCTCCAGGCTGTGGGTACCATATCCCTGTAAAAAATAGAATTAAAAAAATCGGGTTATATTCACCTTCCGGCGTCCCGCGCAGCCTTCTTGGGCCTCAGCGATGCTCCCGTTCCCAGTAATGCCTTGCGAGACCTTTGATGACGTCGTGGTCTCGGGATACTGTAGCGGTCCCTATTCCTCGTGAGATCGCTACAGTATCGCGAGACCACGACGTCATCAAAGGTCTCGCAAGGCATTACTTGGAACGGGAGCACCGCTGAGGCCCGGGAAGGCTGCGCGGGATGCAAGAAGGTGAATATAACCCGATTTTTTATTTTTTTTTAAATTATTTTTAACATTAGATCTTTTTACTACTGACACTGCATAGGCAGCCTCAATAGTAAAAAGTTGGTCACACTCGTCAAACACTATGTTTGACGAGTGTGACCAACCTGTCAATCAGTTCTCCAAGCGATACTACAGATCGCTTGGAAAACGCTAGCATTCTGCAAGCTAATTACGCTTGCACATCACTAGTTTTTCCACGGGAAAATCGCGGGAATTTAAAATGCGATTTTCTCGCGGAATGGAATTCCGGAATTCTCGCGGTAACTTCCGTGGGAGTGCCGCAACATGTGCACATAGCCTAACGTGGGTTAACTGTTGAAGAATTTGAAGTGGAGAAAACTCTTTGGACAATTGGGGCCATAGTATTTGTAGTGAACAATGTCTTAGCAATAATTCTAAGGGTCGTTTCACATCTGTGTTGTAGCTTTAGTCTGAATCGTAATAATGTTCATTGGGTTCCACTGAGGTGTCCATCATTGCAGGATTCGGCAAAGGAGGGTCCAACTCCTTGCTGACCCCTTAAAATATCTACAGGTCTCGCTTCAGGATCCACCAGTAATAGATATTTAGAGCCTTGAAAAGCTGTAGCCTGCCAAACATTTATTCTGCAAACAAGACTTCTCCTCTCCACATGCCCCAATAAAAGATGTCAGACTCTAAATACCCCAACAATATGACACCTTCAACAGTTTGACCCTTTTATTAAACTCTTCACTTAAAACACTAACTCAGAGAGTTAAAATGTGATTACTGTAATGTTATGGAAGCCAAATGTAACCTGTTTAATATTAGTTTTTATTGAAATTTTGTTAAAAATGTGTCGCTTTGTTACATCCACAATCATAATAACCAAAATTGCCCATAAAGGTGCAGATTTTCTAAGCTGTGTTACTTTTAAGCAGTGCAAGCTTAGACTAGACCATGAGAAAATGTGCTAGATTTATCAAAAGCCTGCAGCATCGGTATACTATCTGAGTTGACACATCTATTAGCTGGCTTTCTTTGGTAAATTAACACCAAACTGTAGTACAATTTCACAGTAGTTTAGGGGGTAAAGAATCACAATTTTAAGCATGTACATTTTTCCAGCCAAATTCCCATTAGGGCATGCCCTTGTTTGTTGAAAAATGTTTCTAAAACAATAGTAATAGATGAGGTGGAAGATATGAACACTGTTTTTTCTTTTTGCAGAAATGAAGTCAGATTTCTGTTGCCTGTAACCTGTAAATTAGCCAGAAACTGTTAGTCTGGGGTCACTCAGCTTTTGGCACACGTGTGACATGCATTCCAATGTGCGTTTGTCGAGAACCATCTTCCTAAATGACAGAGGCTTCCACTGCATAATTTGAAGTTACGGTAATCACAAAAGACTTGCTTACTTTTAATGCCCATACAGTTTCTGCCAAACCAAGCAGCCATTAACAAAAGGCAAGCCACTAGCAACTAACAGGAGTTAGTCAATTTTTTTTGCTATGAAATCTGAGAGCAGCGTAATGTAGGGGCAGAGAGCCCGATTCCGGGGATGTGTCACTTGCTTAGCAGCTTGCTGTAGTTTCCATACAAGGAATGTTTTATCAGCAGGAGATTATCACGGTTGCGCTAGATGTTGAATACAAGACAGTCCAGCTAATCTGTATACTCTGCCCCCACCACTGATTGACAGCTTGCTGATAAGGTACAGTGCACCCAGGAAGCTGCCAATCAAGGGTTATACAAAGCACAGCATTCTGACCATTGCCAAATCCACAGCAGAGGAAATGGGGATTTTACTACAACTGAATCAAGCAGTCCAGTAAGTGATACATTGTTGAAATCAGGCTCTCTACCCCTACCTCCTGCTGGTCTCAGATTCCATAGTAAACACCTGCTGATGGATTCCATATATTTCTACTGATCCAGCAGAAAGCAGATGCCAAATTTAGGAAGCGACTTCATGACATACTGTGTATACGCTGTGCACTATGTGTGACCAAAGCCTCGATATGATAGCCACCCAAAAATGGCCAGGTACATAAAGCATCTGATGATTATTATTTGTTGATAGATGTAAAAAACTCACAATGTTGTGCATGAATTTGGCCTGAAATTATGCAAAGAAATTGAACCTTTAATACACACTCTTAAAATACGCTGCAAGGGTTATTAATGGATATTTTATTTAATAAAAAGAATATATGACTAATTCAAGTCAATTACCCCACTTGAAGCACCAGTGACCGGACTACCCTGAAGTCTTATTTTAATCATATTATGAAAAGACATAGCTATTTGTAAATAAAATAATGCTTGGAATAATTTAAGACAAAAGAGGAAGAGATTAACCAATAATATGGATTTATACGCCCACAATAATCATGAAGATGTCATTGAGTACCGTATTTTGAAACCAAAACAGAAGGCCCAGAATTCTAGCAAAGCACTAACTCTGTTACTAGCACACAATAATTAGCATAATTAACAGTGTTTTAGACCTAAACTTATGCCAACTATTGGACTATCCCAAAAATGGCACCTTTACATAAATTGAGATCTAAGAGCAGACGATTTACAGGATAGGCAAACTAGAAGAGATTTCCACAAGATAAATGTGACTGCAAGGCTGGAATAATAATCTTAAAGCCTGAGATTAACATTCTGTCTCTTTTCCACACATCCTGTGACTGATTTTTGTGGTTATAACATAAGCTTGTAGAGTAGAGCTTGCAAAACCTTATAAACTTTCACTCATCTTTCATTTCTTTGTGGTTGTCCAACACATTCTTCTTACAAGAACTAAATCATTTTAAAGTGGAATTGAGTTTAAATATGTCACAGAGGAACTATCTTTGCTGCCTATTGTTTTCTAGAAAAGCACACTCAGTTTAACGTAAAAAAAAAAAAAATAAGGGAAATATTGATTTAGATGTCATTAAAGAGGTTGTCCGGCCTTAGGCTACAAGTCTACAGTCACTCTGTGACTGCAGACTTGTGAATCTTCATATCGCACACTGCGCGCAGTGGGGATTCTCTGGTGCCGGCGCTGGGAGCGGCGGGCGCGTGACAGCAAGTATGTGATTTGCATACATGCTGTCATATGCCAACTAGATGGGCGTTGCCTCATCCAATGCAAGTGTATTGAGCAAGGCCGGACACGGTCTAGTCGGAACGTAGAGGGAAGTATGCAAATCGCACACTTGCGGTCACAATCTCCCAGTGTCGGAGAATCAACACAATGTGTAGTGAGTGCGAAATGGAGATTCACAAGTCTTCAGTCACATAGAGTGCTTGCAGACCTGTAGCCTTAGGCGGGGCAATACCTTTAAGACGAGTAAGAAGATAATATCTGTCCATCATGGATCCCTGACTTGCCTGTCCCTGAGTTGTAGCTTAAAGTGGATGCCCCAAAAAATAGACAAAATTTGAGCAAAGGAAAGTAATGCTGTAAATTAAAATAAGCATTACTTACCTGTTGGTTTCCCTGCTACCTCTCCACTGTTTCTTGTTGCTTTTTGTTTACAGAGTTGTAGACATGACGTCCCTTCTTCAACACTTGCCCGATGCAGCCAATTACCGTTCTTAGTGGTCTCGAGCCATTTTCAAATGCATCACCGCTGAGGTGTAAGATTGGCTGCAGCGGTCATGTGCTGTAGATACAAGACCACTCCAAATAGTTTGGGAGAATGACTATGAACACAGGACATTTCAATATATTACCTTTTCAGGGTTGCCAAAGAAATTAATCCATCTACAGCTGGTTAATCAGATCACATAAACAGGAATATGATGCAAATGTAACAAGAAAAGTAGCCGTTACGGCTTGCTGACACATTGTGTTTTTACCAGGCATTTTTGTCACAAAAAGACACTGTCGCAGCAAAGTGAATGAGATTTCGGAAATCTCATGTACACAGTGTTTATTTTTTATTTTGTAGATTTGAAGCATTTTCAAATCTGCAGCAAGTCAATTCTTTCACCGTTTTTCACCCATTCAGTAACTGGTAAAAACACATTAAAACAGCACAAATGTGCATCTTTTAAGTTGCGTTTTTCCTGACAAAAGACACAGCTTTGGTGCAGAAATCTCTTTTGCAAACACTTAACAAGTACACATACTCTTACACAGACAATCCACATCTATAAGAATTGAAGAATTATTACTTTACTAGGCCAAGAAAATAAAAAAAAGCTATTATCTTTATATTCATTGTTCTGTCTCCGACATTTAATTCATAATCCCTGATTATCTGCTTGTTAATGTTTACAGTGTTTTCTGGCTCCATCTAGTGACTAGAGTCATAACCGCAGTGTTATTGAGCGTTTTACTTTCACTTTGCTATTTCCCTCCATTTGCAGTGCATTCTGGTAAGGTTGCAATGCATCCTGGTAGACTTTTGCAAAGGATTATGGTTAGTTCAGCCCCATTTTCCCTCCAGTCCACCATTTTCCTTCTGCCTGCATACAGAATCATAGAATCGTAGAGTTGGAAGGGACCTCCTGGGCCATCTGGTCCAACCCCCTGCTCAAAGCAGGATTCGCTAAATCATCCCAGTCAGATGTCTGTCCAGCCTCTGTTTGAAGACTTCCATTGAAGGAGAACTCACCACTTCTCGTGGCAGCCTGTTCCACTCATTGATCACTCTAACTGTCAAAAAGTTTTTTCTAATATCTAATCTGTGTCTCCTCCCATTCAGTTTCATCCCATTGCTTCTAGTCTTTCCTTGTGCAAATGAGAATAAAGTTGATCCTTCTACAATGTGACAGCCCTTTAGATATTTGTAGACAGCTATTAAGTCTCCTCTCAGTCTTCTCTTTTGCAAACTAAACATTCCCAAATCCTGCAACCTTTCCTCATAAGACAGGGTTTGCAGACCGGTCACCATTCTGGTCGCTCTTTTCTGAACTTGCTCCAGTTTGTTGATGTCTTTTTTAAAATGTGGTGCCCAAAACTGGACACAATATTCCAGATGAGGTCTGACCAAAGAGGAGTAGAGGGAAATAATGACTTCACGTGATCTAGACTGTATGCTTCTGTTAATACATCCTAGAATTGCATTTGCCTTTTTTGCTGCTGCATCACACTGTTGACTCATATTCAGTCTGTGATCTATTAGTATACCCAAGTCTTTTTCACATGTGCTGTCACTTAGCCCTATTCCTCCCATTCTATATATGCTTTTTTCATTTTTATTGCCCAGATGTAGTACTTTGCATTTCTCCCTGTTAAAAACCATTCTGTTAGTTGCTGCCCACTTCTCCAGTTTATTTAAATCTTTTTGAATCCTCTCTCTCTCTTCTCTAGTATTAGCTATCCCTCCTAGCTTTGTGTCATCAGCAAATTTAATCAGTTTACCCTCAATTCCTTCATCTAAATCGTTGATAAAGATGTTGAACAATACAGGGCCCAGGACAGAGCCCTGTGGAACCCCACTTGAGACATTCTTCCAACTGGATGTGCAGCCATTTACGACCACTCTTTGGGTCCGATCACTAAGCCAGTTATGAATCCACCTAACAGTTGCCTTGTCCATTCCATACTTAGTCATTTTTTCAATAAGGATTGTATGAGAGACTTTGTCAAATGCTTTGCTGAAGTCAAGATATACTATATCTACAGCATTTCCTTGATCCACCCAATCAGTAATACCGTCATAGAAGGAAATTAAATTAGTCTGACACGACTTATTAGTTACAAACCCATGCTGACTCTGCTTAATCACTTCATTCTTATCCAGGTATTGACATACATGTTGTTTAATAATTTGTTCAAAGATCTTTCCTGGTATAGAAGTCAGACTCACCGGCCTATAGTTGCCTGGGTCCACCTTCTTCCCCTTTTTGAAGATAGGAACAACATTTGCTCTTCTCCAGTCTTCTGGCACTTCTCCTGTTCTCCAAGAATTTTCAAAGATTATGTAGAGGGGTTCAAAAATTTCTTCTGCTATCTCCTTCAGTACTCTGGGGTGTAATTCATCTGGACCTGGAGACTTGAATTCATTTAGGTTAGCTAAGTGTTTCCTCACTATCTTTCTGTTTATAGATATCCTGGATTCTTCTATTCCCTTAATAGGACAGTGAAGAACAGTTGATGTTACATTTCCTTTCTGAGAGAAAACAGATGCAAAATAGGAATTTAAAAGTTCAGCCTTCTCAACATCCTGTCTTACCATTTCATCATTTTCATCCTGTAAAAATCCTATAGCATCTTTGACTTTTCTTTTACTTTTGACATATCCCCAAAATCCTTTATTATTGCTTTTGACATCTCTTGCAAGCCTCAATTCATTTTCAGCTTTAGATAAATCTGATTTGTGCCCTGCAGGTTCTGCAGACAGCATTATATTCTTCTTTAGATATGCCTCCCTCTTTCCATTTTATAAACATTTTTTTCTTCCTTTTTAGCATGTGCTTAAGTTCTGTGTTCATCCATCCTGGTTTCCTTAAATGCTTCCTATTCTTCCCTCTTTTCGGAATTGTTAACAACTGTGCTTTGAGAATTTCATTTTTCAAGATTTCCCATCCTTCCTGGACATTTTTGTCTTTAAGGATATCCAGCCATTGGATCCCTCCAATTCTCTTTCTGAATCCCTTAAAATCTGCCTATCTGAAATCTAACCTTGACGTCTGAGTCTTCACAGGTCTTCCGCCTCTAGTTATCCAAAATTCTAAAATAGCATGGTCGCTACCTCCTAGGGTCCCAGCCACTTTTACCTCCTCAACCATTTCCTCCCTGTTTATAAGAATTAGATCCAAGGTAGCAGTTCCCCTTGTTTTCTCCCTTACCTTTTGGAAGATAAAGTTGTCAGCAAGAGAGGATAAGAATTTCCTTGACCTGTTAGCTTTGCCTGAGAGAGATTCCCAACAAATGTCTGGATAGTTGAAATCTCCCATGACAACTATGTCATATTTTTTGGAGAACTTGGCCATTTGATGCATAAAGAGTTCATCCATATCTTCAGCTTGCACAGGCGGCCTGTAGTAAATGCCTACAATGGTGTCCTTTCCATTGTTCTGTCCTTGTATTCTTACCCAAACAGTTTCCACAGAACTCCCAGTCTCTGAAGCTTCAATCTCTGTGCAGATATACGCGTTTCTAACATGCAATGCGACACCCCCTCCTCGTTTATCAAGTCTGTTTCTTGCAAATAAGTTGTATCCTTCTAGTCTTGTATTCCAATCATGTGTATTGTCCCACCAAGTTTCAGTGATTCCAATGACATCATATTTCTTTTCCTGTGTTAGTAGTTCCAATTCTCCTTGTTTGTTGCCCATGCTTTGTGCATTAGTATAGAAACATTTTCGTTTGTGATTGGTTTCTCTTTCTCCAATATTTTTATTAATTAGATTCTTTCGTCTTTGTTCTTCTTTTCTCCTCTCCCCTTGTGACAGCATCGCTGGTATGTATTTATGTTTCCTGCATCCAATTCCTGTCTCATATTAGCCTGCTTAGTTAGTTCTCCCCTGGTTAGCTATTAGTGCAGATGATGTATTATGTATATATGAATCCCTGATGAACCCAGTATTGATTGTATGCATATATGTTTTTGTTTGTAGTTTCACCGCGCCAATATACCATATACCCAAAATACAAGGTGCAATTGTGGGCGCACTCAGCTGTGCATGATAGCAACATCAATGATATGGCCAGGTTCCGCAGCAGTGGAATAATGACAATAAGAAAAAAAAAGGAGAGAAAGCACCACTGCAGAAAAAGCGCACACTGCACCAATTATAATTAAGACTGAAATAAGTAATTTTTATTGATACAAAAGAGTTATACATAATAAAAACATGATAAAATCACAAAACTATGGCATCCATAGTACCCATAATACATGTCAGCACATAAATATCATACATATAAGCACATATAATGTCAGCATATAATCCAGCGACACTGTGGCACTATAACAGTATCCCTCCCTATTCCTAGGCTCATGAGGACTATATAACCCTAGATAAAGCCCAGCCCATAAATGCAATGGAGCAACCACACAAAAATCCATGTTATATAATATTCATGCCAGGAACCTAATATTTATGTGCTGACTTGTATTACGGGTACTATGGATGCCATAGCTTTGTGATTTTATCATGTTTTTATTATGTTTAACTCTTTTGTATCAATAAAAATTACTTATTGGCGGTATAGCGGTTTAGCTGCCTGTATAGCTACATGAAGTCTGCTTAATTTAGTGAGGACAGAACATTCATTAAAAAAAAGGACAGCCATTACAAGTTGAGGTAAATCACGGTGAATAATTGGTTGGCAATAGTAACATTGCTGGTATCACATACACTAGGCATAGACGCACCTTTCAAATAACACTAGAATAATAAAATTAAAATCTAGTAATTTAGAGAAAATATACCAGAGCCCACCCAACATATCCATAGCGATTCTCAGTAATAGAATTTTTATACATACAGTCATTTTTTGCAATCACCTTTTTTTTGTTTTGAGGATTTGCATCAGTTCATGTAAAGGGCGGCACGGTGGCTCAGTGGTTAGCACTGCAGCCTTGCAGCGCTGGGGTCCTGGGTTCGAATCCCACCAAGGACAACATCTGCAAGGAGTTTGTATGTTCTCCCCGTGTTTGTGTGGGTTTCCTCCGGGCACTCCGGTTTCCTCCCACATTCTAAAGACATACTGATAGGGAATTTAGATTGTGAGCCCCATTGGGGACAGTGATGATAATATGTGCAAATTGTAAAGGGCTGCGGAATATGTTAGCGCTATATAAAGATTATTATTATTATTAAAGGACATGCCTACATCTGTGAACATTTGGTTTTCTTTTTTTCATGAAGCAAAGAACAAATAGGACAAAATTACTGAAAAAAAACTTCAGTGTTCATTACTATTCAAAAAGTCAGTACTTTGTAAAGCCTTCTTTTGCAACAATTATAGCTGAAAGTCCCTTTGAATAAGTCTCTATGAGCTTTTCACAACTGCAACACAATACTTCTCCAGCTCCTCCAAGTTACATGGTTTCCTGTGGTGAACAGCAATCTTTAAGTCTGACCACAGATTCTCAATTGGATAAAGGTCTGGGCTTTGACTAGGCCACTCCAAAATATTTACATTTTTCCCTTTAAAACACTCGAATGTTGCTTTAGCGATATGTTTTGGGTCATTGTCTTGTTGGAAGGTGAACCTACATCTCAGTCTCAAATCACTGATAGACTGAAACAGGTTTAGCTGAAGAAAATCCCTGTATATTGCACCATACATCTTCCCTTTGACTCTGACCACTTTCCCAGTCTCTGCTGCTGAAAAACATCCCCACAACATGATGCAGCCACCACCATGTTTCACTATGCTATTCTTGGGGTTATGAGCTATGTTGGTTTGGCGCCAGAGCGTTTACCTTGGTGGCCAAAAAGTATAATTTTGTTTTCATTGAGCACAGTACCTTCCTCCATACATTTGGGGAGTTTCCCATGTCTTTTGGTAAACTCAAAACAAGACCTTCAATTTTTGTGCGTAAGTAAAGGTTTTTATCTGTCCACTGTTCCATAATGGCAACTTCTATGGAGTGTACAAGCTTATTGTGTTCGTATGGACAGATACTCCAGAGTCTGCTTGGGAGCTCTGCAGCTCCTTCAGGGTTACCTTTGGTCTCTGTGCCTTATCTCTGATTAATGCCTTCCTTCCCCAGGCTGAGCTTTTGGTGGGCGGCCCTCTCTTGACAGGTTTGTTGTGGTTCCGTATTTTTTCCATTTGAGGATAATGGATTTGGTGGTGCTCCGTGGAATCAGAGATTGGATTTTTTTTTTAAATAACCCAATCCTGACATTTACTTCTCAACAACTTTGTCCCTGACTTGTTTGGAGATCTCCTTAGTCTTCTCTGGTGTTGTTTGGTTAGTGCTGCCTCTTGCTTAATGGTGTTGTAGCCTCTGTTGCCTTATAGAAAAGGTGTATCTATAGTGACAGACATGTGACACTTAGATTGCACACAGGTGGACTTCCTGTCACTAAGTATGTGACTTATGAAGTCAGAAATTTTTAGGGCAATTTTTAGCTATTTAATCCCATACAATTAAATTATGCTTTTATTTTTCTCACTTCACCATCTTAGACTACCATATTTTTCGGACTATAAGACGCACCGGACCATAATACAAACCTAGGTTTTAGAGGAGGAAATTAGAAAAAATAAATTGAAGTAAAAAAAATGTAGTAAATTCTGTACTTAATATCCCCTATCCTGGTATATATGGCCCCCTCATCAATACCCTGGTATGCATGGGTCCCTAATCCCTATCATGGTATGCATGCCCCCTCATCCCTATACTAGTATGCATGGCCCCCATTTTGTCCTAGTATGCATGGCCCCATCCCTATCCTGGTATGCAGGCCCCCATCTCATCCTAGTATGCATGGCCCCATCCCTATCATGGTATGCAGGGTCCCCATCTCGTCCTAGTATACATGGCCCCATCCCTATCCTGGTATGCAGGGCCCCCATTTTGTCCTGGCGTGGTTTGCATGGCCCTATCCCTATTTTGGTATGCATGGCCTCATCAGAAAACATTAAAAAAAATTAAAAAAAAAAAAAATAAACCATTACACTAAGGCCACTTTCACACTTCAGGCTTTCGGTATCCGGCATGGTGCGGTGAAAAACCGGACTGCCGGATCTGGCGCCTGTTACGACCAGATCCGGCTATTTCCCCGTGCTGTTTCATTGCTGCCGCATTGCGCAGGATGGGAATGCAGCGCGTCCGTTTTTTTCCGGATCCGGAGAAAATAGCCGGTACGGCGTCTGAAATAAACGTTGCAACGTTTTTTCCCAACGCCGGACCAGTTTTTCGCACTGCGCATGCCCGGAAACCTTCTCTGCCAGGAATATATCCGGCAGAAAGAAGGATCCGATGTCTGCGTCCGGATCCGGTAGTCCTGTTTTTCGCCGCACCATGCCGGATACCGAAAGCCTGAAGTGTGAAAGTGGCCTTACCTTCCTGCGCTCCCTAGCAGCTTTTTGCTCCAGTGCAACTGCTTTATACTTGTAAGCAGCGCATGGCAGGGACATGAAGAGCAATGAATACTCACTGCTCTCTGAGCACACAGTCCCGGTGAGTATTCCAGCAGCTGTGCTCTGCTTGAGAGCAGCGCATGACGCCCCTGCCATGCGCGGCTTACAAGCATAAAGCAGTTGCTGGCACCGGGAGAAGGACGCTGTGAGGAAGTGTAATGGTTTGTTTTTTTAATGTTTTCTGATGAGACCATGCATACCAGGATGGGGGTGGGGACCAATTATAAGGATGGGGCCATGCATACCAGGACCGGAGTTGGGGGCCAAGCATAAAAAGATACTATTATTAAAGAGAAATGAATATTCATTGTCCTCCACGCTCATGGGCGTGAAATGCAGTGAATATTCATTGTCCTCCACGCTCATGGGCGTGGAATGCAGTGAATATTCAATGATAAGGAGCAGAAACTCTTAAACCCTTCATCCAATTTTAATGTGGATACCCTCAAATGAAAGCTGAAAGTCTGAACTTTAACTGCATCTGAATTGTTTTGTTTAAAATTCATTGTGGTAATGTCTAGAACCAACATTAGAAAAATGTTGTCTCTGTCCAAATATATATGGACCTAACTGTAGGTCCCCATTAGGCAGGCAAATGTCACCATTAGGCAGCACAGGTCCCCATTAGGCAGCACAGGTCCCCAATAGGCAGCACATACTGACCTGGTGTTGGAGTGGTCCAGTGAGTACACAGTGACAGGCTGCACCTGAAGTAAGTCCCGCTGACCATGCCTCTTGGATGGCTCCCAGGCCCCGCACCGCACACACAGCAGCACATGGTCACCACCGCACCGGTGACCGGGGTGATGAAGATGGCAGAACGGGGTGATGAAGAAGGCAGGCCGCAGACAGAGTCCAGCGCAGCTCACACTGGGTAGTGGCGCGCGGTGAATCCTCCAGTTCGAGATACCCATTAGCCGCCCTGCACTGCTGCAGGTATCAGTGCTCGGGGGCCGCCGGGGTGGGCTCAGTCCCCGTCAGTGCGTGCACGTATCAGTGCGCGGTATCCGGCGGGCGGGGCTAGAAAGCAAAGCAAGAGTCCTCCTCTGCTCCTCTGGCTCCTGCAACAAAGTACCGGATCGCAGCTCTGGAGTGCGGGCCGGACAAGATGATATGGCAGGCCGTATATGGCCCACGGGCCGGACGTTCCCCACCCCTGCTTTAAATAGTCACATGGCGCATCAGCTGAATGTTGGTAATAGAGTTATTCTATGAATACCAGCCTGTAGATTGTTGCTCTCTGGTGCTAGCGGTGTATCTGCTGTTTCTGTGGAGTCCGGGTTCCTGGTGCCTTATACTCTGCTGTTTGGAGCTTTGCAGCAGTGGCAGTAGCCAAGTATTGTTTTCCCTTTCCGTGTCTGTCTCGTGTTTGTCATTTCTCCTGTGTTGATACCAACTGCAGGTACCTTGCCGGACAGTGCACTAGCCAGGTGACAGCTAGGGACTAGGCACATGACTGTGGCAGGGGAAAGACCCACATAGGGCATTAGGCGAGCTTAGCAATAGGCACAGGTTGAAGTCAGGTGGTGCCCCATCCCTCGCCATGTGGGTTTGAATTAAAACCACAAATTTTACCACAAGTCTAAGGAGTGCTGCCTTCATTTTTTCCTATCTATATCTTGGCACATCTAACACCTAAGTATCTGCCATTTCTAATCTTCATTCTATTCCAGTACGTGTCACACAGATGGGGCACACAGATGACACATGCAGACACAGAAATGGATAGCACCAGTACTAGTTTTTGCAGTACCAGATATATCATGTGAAGGAGGTCTTGCACAGATATTTTCTTTCTACATGACATATTTAAAATTGCATTATTAAAGGGGTGGTTTGGCCCCAAATATGTACTTTCTAAATATCAATATTGGCATCCTAAGTAGTTTTGTAATTAACTTTACTATAAAATACCCTACACTTCTCCCTATCTAGCTGATCGCTAAACAAGTTTTATTTACTTCTTTTCCTGCAATGTTTCATCTGAGAGGAGACTCACTCAGGATTGGAGTCTGGGGATGCACTCATTTCACCGCAATGTCCATCGCTCCTCTTGGAAGAGGATGTCATCAGGGGGCAATGCTGGAGTTACTTTCTATGATTTTTAACATCGTCACCCGCTGAATATGTCCGGGATCCATGGTGATAGATGTTTGGGGAGACGCAAGTGCAGCGCCAGAACTCTGCTTCAATCTCCGCTGCAGCATCTTCAAACTGTGAAAGAAAATGTGATTACGGATGATATACGGAGCACTGTTTAGGGGCCATTCATCCGTATTACGCCTGTAAAATACTGACTGTATTTTGCGTCGGTTAGTGTGACCCCGGCCTTACAGTGAATAACGTCTGTGATTCTCTGTTTTAACTCCTTAACGACCGCCGATACGCCTTTTAACGGCGGTAGTTAAGGATACTTAAACCACAGCGCCGTTAATTAACGGTGCTGTGGAAAAATTGTATAGCGCCCCCCAGAGTCGGATCTTCTCCGGGGTCTTGGGTAGCCGAGACCCCAGAGAACATGATTTTGCGATCACCGTTATTAACAGTATAAAGGTGACTGCAGAAAAAAAGTCTGATGTGTCATTTAATTTCTCGCTCCTCTGATGTGATCGCACCTTTCGTGTCTACCTCTTTCCTCATAGACTGTAAGCTTGCGAGCAGGGCCCTCATTCCTCTTGGTATTTGTTATAATCTATGTGATTATTGTTATGCTGTAATGTCTATTGTCTGTACAAATCCCCTCTGAAATGTAAAGTGCTGCGGGATATGTCGGCGCTATAGAAATAAAATGTATAATTACCGTATATACTCGAGTATAAGCCGACCCGAGTATAAGCCGACCCCCTAATTTTGCCACAAAAAACTGGGAAAACTTAATGACTCGTGTATAAGCCGAGGGTGCACAGTGAGTGGCCTCAGTTATCTGCAGTGAGTGGCCCCAGTTATGCTGCACAGTGAGTGGCCCCAGTTACGCTGCACAGTGAGTGGCCCCAGTTACGCTGCACAGTGAGTGGCCCCAGTTACGCTGCACAGTGAGTGGCCCCAGCTTTGCTGCACAGTGAGTGGCCCCAGTTACGCTGCACAGTGAGTGGCCCCAGTTACGCTGCACAGTGAGTGGCCCCAGTTACGCTGCACAGTGAGTGGCCCCAGTTACGCTGCACAGTGAGTGGCCCCATCAAGTTGCTGCTGCCGCTGCCTCCCTTAAAAAAAAAAAAAAACCTGTATACTCACCTCTGTCGCTGCCCCCTGCTCATCAGCGTTGCGCTCTGCAGTGACTGTGCAGGCAGAGAGCGCGATAGCGCCCTCTGACCTGAATGTCACTGCAGAGGACGCAAGACAGCAGAGCGCAGGGACAGGTGAATATGCCTCACCCCCCCCGTTCATACTCACCGGGTCCTGGCGCTTGTCTCTGCAGCTCCCCAGCTTGTTCCATGTTGTCGGCGCTGCTCTCTTCCTGGTTCAGCGGTCACGTGGTACCCGCTCATTAAATATGCGCATATTTAATGAGCGGGTACCGTTTGACAGGCAGCAGCAGGGCAAGCAGGGGAGCTGCAGAGAAGGGTGAGTATGATCTGACACCCCCGCTCCCCCTCCCCCGCCGATCCCCCCGGTATATGACTCGTGTATAAGTCGAGAGGGGGACTTTCAGCCCAAAAAAAATGGGCTGAAAATCTCGGCTTATACACGAGTATATACGGTATATTATTATTACTTAGGGGTTCAAAGTGCTCATCACACATCTAGATAAGCTCCTTGGGGGGGTCTAGATTCCAAAATGGGGTCACTTATGGGGAGTTTCTACTGTTTAGGCACGTCAGGGGCTCTGCAAACACAACATGAGGCCTACAAACCATTCCATCAAAGTCTGCATTCCAAAATGGCACTCCTTCCCTTCAGAGCTCTGTCATGCGACCAAACAGTGGTTCCTCTCCACATATGGGGTATCAGCGTACTCAGGACAAATTGCACAACAGCTAAGGGGGTCCAATTTCTCCTGTTACCCTTGTGAAAATAAAAAATATTTTTCATTTTCACGGCTCTGCGTTACAAACTTCTGTGAAGCACTTGGGGGGTTCAAAGTGCTCACCACACATCTAGATAAGTTCCTTAAGGAGTCTAGTTTCCAAAATGGTGTCACTTGTGGGGTTTTTTCACTGTTTAGGCACATCAGGGGCTCTCCAAACGCGACATGGCGTCCGATCTCAATTCCAGCCAATTCTGCATTGAAAAAGTCAAACGGCGCTCCTTCCCTTCCAAGCTCTGACGTGCGCCCAAACAGTGGTTTACCCCCACATATGGGGTATCAGCGTACTCAGGACAAATTTTACAACAACTTTGGGGGTCTAATTTCTCCTGTTACCTTTGTGAAAATAAAAAATTGGGGGTGAAAAAAATTTTTGTGGAAAAAATATGATTTTTTTTATTTTCACGGCTCTACGTTATAAACTTGTGTGAAACACTTGGAGGTTCAACGTGCTCACCACACATGTAGATAAGTTCCTTAAGGGGTCTAGTTGCCAAAATGGTGTCACTTGTTGGAGGTTTCCACTGTAGGTACATCAGGGGCTCTCCAAACGCAACGTGGCATCTGATCTCAATTCCAGCCAATTCTGCATTGAAAAAGTCAAATGGTGCTCCTTCCATTCCAAGCCCTGCCGTGCGCCCAAACAGTGGTTTACCCCCACATATGGGGTATCGGCGTATTCAGGAGAAAATGTACAACAAATTTTGTGGTTCACTTTCTCTTTTTACACTTGTGAAAATAAAAAAAATTGGTACTGAATTAAAATGTTTGTAAAAAAAAAAGTTAAATGTTAATTTTTTCCTGCACATTGCTTCAGTTGCTGTGAAGCACGTAAAGGGTTAATAAACTTCTTGAATGTGGTTTTGAGTACCTTGAGCTGTGCAGTTTTTAGAAATGTGTCAGTTTGGTTATTTTCTGTCATATTGACCGCTCAAAGTGACTCCAAATGTGATGTGGTCCCTACAAAAATGGTTTTGTAAATTTTGTTGTAAAAATGAGAAATCGCTGGTCAACTTTTAACCCTTATAACTTCCTAATAAAAAAGAATTTTGGTTCCAAAATTGTGCTGATGTAAAGTAGACGTGTGAAATGTTATTTACTAAGTATTTTGTGCGACATCTCTCTGATTTAAGAGTATAAAAATTAAAAGTTTGAAAATTGCAAAATTTTAAAAATTTACCATATTTCCATTTTTTCATAAATAAATGCAAGTCATATGGACGAAATTTTACCACAAACATGAAGTAAAATATGTCATGAAAAAATAATCTCAGAATCAGCGGGATCCGTTAAAGCATTCCAGAGTTATAACCTCATAAAGTGACAGTGGTCAGAATTGTAAAAATTGGCCTGGTCATTAAGATGCAAATTGGCTCTGTCACTAAGGGGTTAAGTGATTACTATCATTGATACATTCAATGTACACATGTTGCTTCACATAACCCCAAAAGTCTAAAGGGCCTGTCACACTAAGCGATATCACTAGCAATATCGCTATAAAGTCACCGATTTTGTGACGTTATAGCGATATTGCTAGCGATATCGCTGTGTGATACTTACCTCCGATCGCTCCCCCGCTGCTCATCGCTGATCACGCGAGAATGTCCTGGGCCGTTTCTCGTCAGCCGCTTCCTGCTGGGCTTCCTGCTGTGGAGACGAGCGACGCGTGGACACGGGCGGGAGGACGTCAGGATCGCCTCGTCTGACAGGTAAGTAGCGACCACCGACCCCTGCGATGTCGCTGGTGAGATCTGCCTGTGTGGCAGCTCACTAGTGACCACTTAGCGATGCACCAGCGATTCTGACCGCGTCATATCGCTGGTCGGGATCGCTGGTGCATCGCTAAGTGTGACAGTACCTTAAGGGCGTCAGATAGGGGGATCGTGGTATACTTGTATACTTTCCTGTGACTGGTCAATAGTGCACCATGACTTTACAGACACACAGTATTTCTATGCAGCTGAACGCTCCGATCAGAGTGCCGGCGGCAGTGCCGGTTATTGACGTGCGAGACTCGTCCGAGTTTCTCGCAAGTCTGACCTCGGCCTAACTCAGATCCTGATACAATCCAAACTATGCACTGCCAAATCCAA